>NC_134365.1:131405951-132045326 GCF_035582795.1 Mycteria americana | reverse complement strand
TGGACTGACTCATGACCACAGGCTGTATGCTGGGCTCTCTGATGAGGACCTTCTGAGACACCTCATGCTCACAGTTTAAGCAGTCTTACGCTTTTTCTCTTTTCTCTGGCATTGGCTTAAGTGTGGCTCATTTAGCCCAAAGCTAGATAGTTAGTAAACTCTCATGAGCCTGTTGAGGGTGCTGTTTCCACAACCGAAGACCTAAATTCTCCTTCAATATGGAGAAGAGATTGAAAAACTGTTCAGCCCTTTGCAGATTCAATACTGTCAGAAACAGATTCAATACTCACCATGGCGGTGTTGCAACGCTGCACATCCTGCCTGCACTTGGAGTTTCTGAACAGCACACAGCGATTATGAAAAAATACCAGGGCAGAATATGTGCAAATTGTACTATGTGTCCTTAGGGATATGAATGGAAAATGTCAGCACTCTCAAGACTCCCAAAGTGTGCTGGAACTTTAGGTATCAGAGAAATCAGAAGGTTCAGCAACCTGAGAAGGGAACGGACGCCAATATGTCTGCTCTAAATACAATTATGGGGAAGACCAAACTGCAAAAT
This sequence comes from Mycteria americana, assembly GCF_035582795.1. Classification (NCBI taxonomy): domain Eukaryota; kingdom Metazoa; phylum Chordata; class Aves; order Ciconiiformes; family Ciconiidae; genus Mycteria; species Mycteria americana. The sequence goes on along the minus strand of NC_134365.1, from coordinate 132,044,764 downwards.
TGTTGTCACTTTGTCTCAGTTACTACATCACTTCAGCTTTGAATAACTTGGAACAACACCTTACAAACCATTTTCTGAAATAAGGCCTTGTACTTTATTCTCCATGTCTCCAGTTTAGATTTCTTTTTGGCCAGGTGATATAAGACTTAAATACTTTGATAGACATTGCTACCTGTACCCTCACAATACCTCTATCTCATAGTCATGTTTCACCTGTTATTTTCTATCAGCTTCTCCCACAAAGAAATGCGGAATTTCTTCCTAAGAGTGTCCTTTCCACCACTTTTCACCACTAATTGGGTGAAAAATCAAATTAGTTTAATATAAGGAGTGTGTGTGTGTGTGTGTGTTTAGAGTTCAAAAAGTAAGGAGGAAGGCCTGACTTATAAAAATTTCAAAAGTGAACTAAGAATTTCCTTAATTTCTTTTTCTCTTTCTAGACCTCTGCTCCTGATGATAAGCATACACTCATTTTCAAAAAACATCTTTTTTCTCTGCCTTCTCCTGTTTAACAGAAAAGCCTCTCTCTACCTTAGTCTAAACTTGCTACTTTTACAGGCAAATTATAATTAATGAAGCTTTAAAAAATCAATTAATGACCAAGTAGTTGTAACCACAAGAAAAAAAGAAGTGTAGTTGTGAGAGAAAAGGGGATTGATTATAATTCAAAGATATTTTAAGCTCTTTCAACCACTTCTTGACAAAACAAATGAGTTACAACCTTAGTTTTGACGTCTTGTTTCTTCAGTATCCATTAAATTGGAAGTTTATTGACAGACTATAGCTTAGTTAAGGATTTATTCATGCTATGTCGTGTTGTCCTTTTGGTGAGGAGGGAAGTTTGGGGAAAGATTTTTCATTAGGTTATTTTTTTTTTCTTGGCTCTTACAGACAAAGGTGACATCCCGCCTAAAAAGTGAGATCCTTTTCTCTTCTAAGTACCTTTGAGAATATCTGCAAATATGGCTGCAGGGAAAAATTACAGTGATAAGTGTCAAAATTAATAATCTCAAGTAATAAAACAGCTTTAAAGATTTCTAATCTCTTCACAATGAAACAAGAGCCATAGATGCCATTAGATGCCAGTATTATATCATATGGAATTATAATCTCCAGTATCATACCTTGTTTATATGTGCAGATTCCCATCAGCCCATCACACTCTTCATATTGCATCAAACAGTGATCATCTCGAAGCTAGATAAATGTTCTGAGCGCAAATGCAAGTTCAGCCTGGAAAAGAAAAAGTGACTTGATAAATATTCCTTATTGTTGAAAGTTTCCAATTTTGTTCTCTTGTCCCATTGAAGACTGCAGCACCTGCCACTTAAAAGAGAGACAGAAATTAAAAATTATTAAAAGTAGTTAAAATACCAGCCAAAGTGGCATAACCCTGATGAAAAGTAATGGTTGTTGAATATTTGACTATGTCCTGAGAAGTAGGCATAAATAAGAGATGCATGAGTCTTTCTCCAGTTCTGGGTCTATTTTCTGTCATCTCTGACATAGTTTAGATAAGTGTTTAGAATCACTGGTAAAAGTTAAAGCAACTTAAGTTGTAAATTTGAAGGAAATTAGTTAAAATCCCTGGGGAATAATCCCATACAAAACCAGAAGTATGTCATAATTAATATGTACTTTCTGATGGAAACCATCCACACAATGTGCTTTAGCATAAATGTAATTTGAAATAGGTATCTTAAGCTGGTTTCTCTTAATTTTCTTGCATGCTCCATGTAAACAAGCTGTTAAGGGACTTCCCGTGAATGGAATCTCAGTGCAGGAGCTGAGGGCTGAATTAATGACATTCCCTGGCCACAGCTAATTAAAACAAAAGAAATCAGGGAAAGGGCATCAAACAGCTTGTTCCTGAAAAGAGAGTGACTTCAATTGTTTCCCATTTGGAGATGCAGTAAGCACTGAAATAAGTGAAAATGCTTCCCTGAGTATCAGTGATGCCCACTGACAGAGCACAGTAGACGCTGGAGCACACTTCAACTGTGAGACTCCTTGCAAAGAGTTTATAATCTTTACTTTCTTCTCCTTTTTTTAAGAAATCCATATGTTTCTCCTATAAGACTTTGAGCATCATATCAGTTGTAATCAGAAGGTATCGGAAGAGATCTATTTGTGGATTAAAAAAAAGAAAGTGCTTTTAGGTTTATTTTTAGACCTGACGGCCATTCGTCACAATTCCCTATTCGCTCTTCAGGTGTTTAGAGATTTCAGGATATCAGTATCGAGCTGCTGTTTTGCAAAAGTGTTCAATGTCTGTCTAAGGATGCTACCATAAAGCATCATTAAAAAACAATACAACAAATTATGTTTATCTTTTTCTATGTTTGTAGGCATAAAGGAAGGTATTTCTGCGAGTAGCTTTTTTAGCAACTCTTTGGAATCCAATAGAACAATGTATTGTGTGCAAGGGCATAAATATAGGACAATTTTTTTTTTATAATCTCCATAAATTTTACTAGCATTTCTTGCTACCACTTTGGGTTTTGTCTCTGAGGTATGTCAGATGCATTGCATATAAGACAGAGTAAATGAGAAAAAGCAGTGGAATCAGTAGTCGTCGTATAAACACATTTGCATCAAAAGGGTGTAGGGTCATGCCCTAACAGAGGCGGAGCTACAACTGCACGCATAGGTGGCAGTTGGCCATATAAAGCAGCAGTTCTATTTTGATCAGATTGTGTGTGGAAGCACTGGTTCAGGGATACAGTGGCTTCAATTTCTGACTCAAAAGAGTCTATATCTTTAATGTCCCGTAAAAAAACTCTTCAAACACTACGAGGTACCAAGAACTACTGGAAAATAACTTTTTTTTGTATAATGCCTTACTTTCTAAATTTACAAGTCCACCTCTACTTCTTATTTTACATCCTCTTTACATATTAACAACAGGAATAACCTCACACAGACTTAGGCATCTGTCATATACCTTCTATTTCAAAGCTTTTCATCCATTTTCCTGTCTAGTTGAGAGAATGAAATAGGTCCTTCAAAGGTGAGATTCACTTAAGATGTCTCCACTAGAATGAGCTGAATCATTTTAAAACAGCTCCTATTTCTCCCCGTGCCTATAAAGGTAGCCTGGATGATGAGCTCAGGATGATGACGACACTCTGAGTGCCTAAATTTATAGAAGATTAATCTTGCCCTAATTAACAGAGTTAGCATCGCAAATTGTGGTGGCAGAAAATTTGTCTGAATTTGTTACAATACATTGCAAAGTTTTCTTGGTATTAATTTTGACAAATCTTTTAAAACCAATTTAACTAACTATTCAGTTTGTGATCTTCTGACAAAGAGCTTAATATTTTCACTGTCATTAATGATAACCAGGTCTCTATTTAAAATTGAAGACTAGCTTAAGAATGTTTCACTGTTTCTCCTAAGAAACTGCCTTATAATTTCTTTACATATATATATCTATATATTTGGATTACACTATAATTTATTTTTATATATATATATTTGGATTACACTATAAGCCCTTGTGGAAACACCTGAAACTGTTTCCATCATTGCTGAAATAGCACTAAATTAGATTTTGATGTGTGGAGGAGTTAGATTTCGGTTTTGTTTTGGTTTTGGGTTGTTTTTTTTTTTATTATTTTATTTGCTGCTTTTAATAAGTATTTCTGTTTTAAAAATTCATAAAGATGCAGTCAAACATAAGTCATAGATTCAGAACAACCTGGCAGTAACATCTTGGTCATTTATTTCAGTGGTTTTGTTTTTAATGTAATGTCAGACCACACAAAATAAATATGTGAGAGATAAGGTGTGGTGGGGAAGAACTGCAGGGAAATGAAACAGGAGAGAGGAAACAAATGACCTAAAAACAATTCTCAATCTATAATCCTTCAATTTATCATTAATGCTAAGTCCTTCTCTATTGTATCTCTATGTATCAGCAAGAAGATATTCCTACTACACAGTATGAAAATGTGTGATATAGTGTGAATGTACTGACCAGGGATAGTGAAATTATTGCAAATATACGAAGTGTTCATTGACACATGAATTCCAAACCCCCACAACCTGAGAAAATGCATTGCTACTTAACTGCTTTTTGTAACAAACCCTAATACTAGGTGCAGTTATAAAAAAGATATATATTTTATTTTTTTGTGATTTATGTGTTGTGGTTTTGTTTTGTTTTGTTTTTTAAATAGGATATCACTATTTATCTCATCCTGGCAGGAATTTAATTGCCCTTAATATAATTTGATATAGAAGACACAATAACAGCCAATTTGATGACATTCTGCCTTGTAACTGATATTTTATGATATTTTAACTGCTATTTTACTGATATTTTAATTTGTCCTTCCACCTGATAGGTATTCAGTTCAGAATTGAAAATGTGAATTGGCATTAATCCACAGAAACTGGGTTTGGTTTGTGGGTTTTTTTGCTGTATTTTCCCTGTCTTCAAAACAAGTTTAATAACAAAGATTAGAATTATCCTAATAGATTAAGGGTTGTATTAAAATTAACAGCTTCTTTTGTAATTCACGCCTTTTGCTCAACACAGGTGTGATCAGATTAAGATGTGACTTGGATAAGGGGCTGCACTGATAGTACTGTAACACATTGATCTTAAGTGTGAAAGGAGATGGAGGTGAAGTTAGGCAGTTATAGTTTCTGCTAAAGCAAATTTATCCTTCTCAGTGGAATACTTAATTTTGAATTTTATTCCCCAGAAGATAAGGGGCCCAGACTCAAAGCACTTCCACACATCCACATTACCACATGGTCACTATCAGCAGCAAACCTGGCTTTCCAAGGCTCTAACATGGCAAAGGAGGAAGAAAGGCTACAGTCATTTTATAGTACCCAGAAGTCTGATGCTCCAGGCAACTACCTACAAGCTAACAATTTTGTTTGGGCTGTCCTAACAATTCTGCATCCGCTGCAGTCATATTTATTTTTTGAAACTGCATTTAGGCAAATTCAATAGACCTTTTTTTTTTCATGCTGAAATAACAGTTTACACATGGATATATATCAAAATCTGCTAACTAAAACCAGTTAAATTGCTTTGATTCAGGCATCTCAGTATATCAGACTTTACTGCATCCAAGACCTACTGAATTTCAGGGAAACCTACCATAAGTGCCTTTGAAAATTTCTAACCAAGCTGTTCTGCCTACTCCTTACTGTTAAATATGCAACAATTACCAAATGTACTTCACCTTTGTGAAAAGCTACACAAGTATTAACTAACTAAACCTCATGACTCCTATATATCATGCAGATAAATGTATAATTGAATTTTTACCCTTTATTTCTTAGTCACACAAATTAGCCACAAAAGTGAACATGCTTTTTGCGAAAGAGTGCAGAATTTGAAGTAACACCTTGGTTTCCTTGATTTTTGTGACTGATTCCAGTTAAATCACAGTTTCCCTGTAGCTGTACTAGAGAGGGGGGAAAACTAAAAAGCTTCAGATGTACTACAAAAAGCCACTATACAGTAGGACAATTAAGACTGTATTACCTCAGCACGTAAACTTTAGAAAATTATTTTTTTTATCTTGCTGTACAGTTTTGTGGCCTGCATATTGCATATTTCACAATATGACAACTCATTTAGGTCCATGTTATACACATACTGATATATGTCACTATATTTGGGCCTATGCTGTGAAAAAATATTTGCTGGGAGAATAAACAGTGTTCTGAACAACAGCCATGCTCATCTGGAAGACCCTGATTCTTTGAAAGGAACTGCCATCAAAGCCAATGGCTCAATTGCTGGAAGGTGACATTTTCCCCAATGCAGCAGCATGTGTTGAATCAAGAACTTCAGCAGTTCTCAGTGTACCTAGTATAAAGGTTTTTTGTTTTTAAAGTTTGTCAACCTTTTATTTTCAAACATGACACGTCTGCTTGTTTGGGTTTTTTTCCAAAACAGGATTTCCTCTGAGTGCTGACATCTAACGGAGAACTCTATTACATTATGAATAAACTTAAATTACATGTAAGTAAAATACCTAATGTATTTAACTATACTGTATGTTCCCCTTGAGAGGGGATGTGAATTGTCAGCACGTAGCCTTATAGTCATCCCTTATTTGTAATCAGTCTGAATTACTCAGAGAAGAATTCTCAAATCTTGATGAAGTCCAGTTCCATGGACTGAAGGGTCCCAAAAAGTGGGGGAGAATAGGAGGCAGCTGCTGAGCCCTTCCCCTTGGCAAGTATCTGTCACAGGGGCTGTGCCACCACCACTGACTGCGAATCCCGTTTGTTTCAGTTTTACGATATAAAAAGAGCGCTAGAGTGTGTCAACAGGACAGATTTTACACACTGGAAATGAGAGGGCGAGAGCGCGACAGAGAGAGATCTTTCATCTTGTCAATGCCTCTTCATCAGCATTCAGATCACATTGCCTTCATTTCAGACCCCGCCACTCTCCTCTGCCTTTATTCTTCTTTCTTGTTCTGATTCATCTGTCTCCACTGCTGAAAACAAAACTTTCTCCTTTGCATTGACAGTTGTCTCTCTTCTTTCAGGAAATGCTACACCGTCAGTGTTGCTCTCATAAGGAACAGCTTGTTGCCCCCTGTAAGAAGAAAGAATGCTGGCCTTTGAAACAAACTGGCATTTTTAAGATAAAGCAAGGCAAAACTACACATTGAAATGAAAGTTATGTTTCTTCCAGGACCATGGAACAAAGTTATACAGGAGTGTTCTTGTAAATCTTAGTAATTGCTGATCCTCCCTTTTTCATTGTCTGCAGCTCCCTTTCTGTGCTGTCACAGATCTTCTGTAACAATCATGCTAAAATTGTGGCATTTCTTTATGCTGCTTCTTATTTAAAGAGAATATTTAACATAAGAAATAAAGACAGAAGAAAGAAAATGTTGGATCTGGGAGATCCGAATTTCAGAATATGGATAACAAAAGTTTGACAAAATTGTTTATAGATTCACATCAGGAAGAGCCGGCCCCCTTATTAAGCTGTGTGAAGCCTCAAATTTGTTTATGCTGTAAAGTTGTCCTGTAGCCACATAGCATTTCAGTAGTGTACAATACTCTCCCAGCAAGGCTGTCATGTTTCTCTATAGACTTGAAGCAAGTTTCAGCCAGCAACAGAAGCCCCCCACAGCCATGTTAAAAACAGTTTTCTTAACCCCTTTGCTGCTGATACCACAGAGGCCCTGCCACGCTGCTATCACCCACAAATGCATTTTTTAGTCACTCAAAACTGGAGGGAATGTTAGGAAGGCTTCTGTCCTACGAACAGCGTTTTCAACCTTCCTGAAATACTAGCAGCTCTGCTAGTAAGGTTACAGGTTGTAAAGCAGGAATAAACTGATTTTAAAAAGCCATGTAAAAGTGTAACTTGAATATCTTTATTAACAGTGCCTGACAGATAGAACTGAAATTCAGCCTGAATTTCCTGCTTTTTCAGGATCTCTTAGCCTTCTTCCTATTGCATTCATAATATCTGCTTTCTTACACCTGTAAAAATGAGCATTGAATCAACGCAGGAATTCTTACCTGGTAGCAGTTTTTTACTCCCTTTTTAGCTAGAAGTAAACACCAATGGAAAATGAAATTCCTGTACACTAAAGCCAGGCAAGCTACATTCCTTGTGATTTGTTTCCAGATTCTCTGTTGCATTAACCCCGCATAATGTGCATTAACTCTTTCAATAATGCAAAACGTTCACAGTCCACATATCATAAAAGCAAAAAAAAAAAAGTCCACAGGGAGTCAGCACAAAGACCTAGCTAGCCCACTGTCTTGTCTTTCATAATGACTAGTAGAAGATGCCTAGGCAAACGGTGAAAGAAACAAGTGAAGCAGTCTGAGATCTTTCTCTGGTGTGTCCTTCCACCTTGGCTGTACATAGTTTAGGCATTTTCTGACTAGGAAGTTGTAGTCAGATTATTGTTTAAGACAAAAGAGGAGCCTCTCCAACAACAATGTATTTAATCTTTCGGAACTGATTTATACTTTGGCCTTCAAAACATGCTGAGGCAATGAATGAATTATACAATTTACTTATTTGATATGCATCTGTTTTGAACATGCCACATCATTATTTCACTGGCTGCTTCCTCATTCTTGTATAATGAAATAATTGGTCTTTACACTACTTACAACTTTACAGATCTCACTTGTATTTCCCTCTGTATCATCTTTTGCAAACCAAACAGATCTACCCTGTTCAGTGTTCCTCCATCTCTCTGAGTAAACATGTTATATTTGTCTATTCCCTTGGTAATTACTTTGCTTAATGCTAATTACTAATTAAGTCTTTTTTGAGAAAGAATGACCTAATCACATGTCATAATCAAGATCAAAGTGCACCATGGATTAATACAGTGGCATAACATTTCTTTCCAGTTTTGTTTTCCGTTCCTGTCTCAATCATTCTTGATGTTTTGTTTGTTTGTTGAAGACTGTTAAATATTAAGATGACATTTTTGAGAAACTTTGATAGTAATATTGATGATTTCCTTTGTGAGTACTACCAAATTTTTGTGGAACCACAAATAGTTCAAATTATGGTAGCAATAATTGTTTTAACATCCCTAGGGTTATTTCTCTCATACATAATAGAACAATAAAAATATTATCTAGAAATTTAGTATTTTGCAGCTTGTTACTGCTCTGCTCACTGATTTCTTGTACTAATTCTCATCCTACTGGATCATCTGCTGTTACCAATGATGACAAGCTTCATCTTCTAATGAGTTTGAAAATATATTTTCTCTATGCCGTATGCTGTTAGTGGGTTGATTCTCAACATTTTTGTCTGGGCTGAGTTGCTATAGCTTTACATTTAATTTACTACATACAATTTTCAATTATTGGGCTGTGATTTTCTTATTTAAAAGAATTTTTTTTTTCATTTCTAACAGACCCTGTACTCTTTTGCTGAATCAAACTAGCCTTTTTTTAACAATCTGATGGGTTTATTCACTGAGCCTATAACACGATGACTTTGGACAGTCTCCTTTGCACCAACTAATATTTTTATCCTTTTGGGTGGTTTTTTTAACTTCATTTTAACTAACTTCCATGTTTTTAGGTACTGCCCCTCTTTACAGTAAAACAATACTTCAGTAGGAGAAGGTGATGTTGTTTTGATATATTTTGGAGGGATCTGGGGAGATTTGCTACTGGAATGTGAATATTTCATAGTGATTATTGTACAGTGGCACTTAAATAATCGGCTTTTGAACTGGGTCCTGTGCACTGTTCAAAACTAAAGAGCTGCTTCTCTTTTTGTGAGTTTTCTGCTTAGTTGTTCCAAAGAGCAACTATTTATTATGTCCTAAACTATAATCATCACATCACGTTCTACCATAACACTTACCTAGTCCACATACAGTAACTGAGGTTTTGTATTACTATCTTTTTTTTTTCCTTCATAATCTTTCTGATCTCACTCACAGTCATTGTCACCATCTTAGATCGGAGGTCCATAGTATAGTATAGCTGTACTAGTACATTCTTCCATTCCAGATATTTTAATCAAGATCTGTCATACCTCTAATGAAGACCTTGATTTTCCCCTCCCTTTTTCCACTGTGTGCATTCTCCCCATCTTGCCCTCAGGTAAGTTATTCCCACATGCACAGGCCATACCTGAATGTAGAAGTCTAGATTTCCCCATGGCATCCAAATGGCAAAATGAAGCTACAAAACATATTGATTGCAGATAAATCCTAATAATTTATATTAATAACTAGGATAAATCTTTGCAGGTGCTACATGGGGTGCCCTGGTAAACACAAAATCAAGTGCCTCTGTATGCACACGTGTGCATGTGTAGAAGGGAGACAGAAAATCAGCAACGCTGAATAACAAACATTTCCTAGGTTAATTAATTTTGACACGTATAGCTTTATTGTAATTGATGCATGAGCTCTGTGAGGTAGGTAATTCACATAGCTTTGATTTTAGTGATCTCTTATTCTGCTTCATAACTTTCCAAAGGATATTTTTACTCCGGAACATTAAACCAGTTAAACTTCAGTCTGTTCCTGTCAAAGTGGTTTATATCTACACCGGCATTTTCTGGATTTGACTATGTTTTTGTCAATCAAACTCTTTGACATATGAAAGTTTAGTACTTAATGTACTTCAGGATGGAAGCAACCATACTTCTTTGGGAATTCGCTCGCAGGGAGCTGCACCTGAGTGAACACCTTACTGCCCTGCTTCTGGCAGTCCCACCGCTACACTGACCTACACGACTTCACGTTTTGGTTGGTCTGTCTGCACCGAGGCTTCAGGAGTCATTTCAGTGCTGAGTGAGTGCTTCAACAGAAGACCCTGCAGTCACAGGAAGAAAACATGTATTACACACCCATTACCTACATGATGAGCACCTCATTCGTGCAAACTACCAATATTGCACCTCGGAGTGACAATGGGCAGGTTTTGATAGACGTCCAGGACGCCATAACAAATATGTATTAAATTAACATCCACTATGTTATAAATATAAATCGACTAATATAAATTAACATTAAAATAACATCCACTATGCATACCCAGGCACGTACGCCGTCGGGCCCTGAGCGCACCAGCAGGCCTGACTGTCCCTGCCCAGCCTCGTGGGTCCTGGACTCACCTTGGGCCTGGCTTCGGCCCTTGCCTTTGCCTGGTGTTCACCAGACAGCTGGCAGGCCCCGGTCACCTTCCCTGTCCTGGCTCTGCTCGCTGCGGTGGGTCGGGGCTGCCGGCGGACGTCCCTGTCCCGCTGCCCTGCTGTTGCCTGCCCTGGCCTCTCCCGGCCTGCCCTGCCACCACCCAGCCCAGCCTGCCCTGGCTTGCCCCACTGCTGTCTGCCCTGGCCTGCCCGCAGGCAGGCAGGAGGCCGTGAAAAAATCCCCTTCCTCCCGAGAAAACCCTTCAGTGACAGAGGGGTTCAGCGGGCCGGAGTGGGCGGTGGGGAGGTGTTGGGCAGTGTCCCAGGTCGGGGAGCGGCACCGCGGGCAGGCAGCTGTGGCCCACGGGATCTGCTCTCCTGGCTCATTTTCCACCTTCTGGCAATTTTTAGAATGAAAAAAAAAAAAAAAATTAATAAAAAGACTAAAAGTCAGTTTTTCACAAAGCAGCTGGATGACTCAACAAGGTTTTGCTTGCTTTCTTGCTTTTTTTTTCTTTTTTGCAATTCAGATCACATTTGTCTCTTAATTTCTAACACTTTTCATATCCGTGACTGGCATTTTCTCATGAAAAAAAAGTGAAAATCCCTGAACTGACAGTTGTCAGAAGTCGGGAGGTATATTATGCAAGTATCACTTTTGCTTTTCATCAGCCCTGCCTTTCTTACCCGCTGTCGTTCAGTCCTGGCCACTGCTGGGCATACATCGCTGGTCGAGGTGGATTACCCTCCTAACTCGGGTCAATCGTTCTTATGCAACTTTTTTCCAAATAATGCTTATATTTAAAATCTCCAACTTATGATCTTCGAATGGATAACAGCAGTGCAAGACCTGGTGTAACTGCTATTGAAGCAGTAGGAGCCTTTCTATTGACTTTATAGGAATTGGATGAGATTTATACTGCTGAATATTCTAAAAGTAAACAGATCTTCAAAGGAAAATAATCCCTCATTACTGCCTTCTGTTAGGTCTTCGGGAAAAAAAAATCAAATCTGAAATGAAACATACAAATTATTTTTAATGCATGAATGCACCCCATCTTTTTCTTTTTCTCATCTTGTGATAGAGTACTATTTAATTAAATAGATGAGGTATATGTTCTAAGTAGCTTATGGATGGATATGATCTTAATTTGACATACCCTAATGAGAGAATAGAGGAACAGCAAGTAACCGTTTATTCTACAAAATTAAAAATGTGCAAGAATGAGCATTTAATTATCTTGACGTTCTCCTTTGCTAATTACGTTAAAGCAGTAAGTTGCAGGACAACCAAGCTAATTTTTTTAATATATCTAATTCCATCTTCTTTAAACATTAAGAATCAATGAAATGCATGTTTTGAAGGAATGGCTTTCTGAATGAGAGCATCCTCCCACTCAAGTAGTAACAAGATATTTAGCTTTTATGTAATGTCACTTTCCATCTATAGGTGTCGTACTGCTTTGTTCAGGCCACCTACAGCTGATGCCTACCCGACAGAGGAAGGCTTGTCTCAGCCGCTTATAGAGACAGCAAGGCCCTGGCAGAGCTGTGCATCCAATAGCCTGAGCTGTCTGACGTGCTCTGCACAAAGCTGCTGGATTTGTCACACAAAAATGGTACCAACAAGAAAAGCAGGGTAAAACTGCAGCATCTGGGCCAACGTAGCTCAGCAGTGAGTACAGACAGCACGCTTATACTTACGGAAAGGTATACGTAGTTGAGGCAGAGAAAAATATAATTTGCAGTTAAGACTATAAGCAAGAATTGTTGTGATTAAATGTCTTTCTTGGCTATGAGATGAGTATTATTCCCTGACTAGATATGTACCTTTAGAGTCAGGCTCCTCTGTAAAGGAAATTGCTTTTGAAATTTTCACATGACATGGAATTATGGATTATCCTTTTTAAAATAACTGCTCTCTTGAACAATCTTGCCTGGACTTATTAAAAAATACGTACTACATAACATACAATATATAAAGCACACAAATAAAATTTAATATATACGTAAAATGAAAATATAAAAAATATCCAAGAATTCAAGGAGAATCAGAGAAGTTAACCAGATAGCAGTTTTCACATTTTACCTTGTTCTCTCTGAAGCATTCCAGACTACTTAGTCATGCCAGAAGTGCACAAAAAGGGAAGCTGATTTTTAATAAGATCAATGCAATTGTGTTTTGAAAAGGAGAAAAGAAAAAAAAGATAGATAAAATGCTGACCTTTTTGCTTTACTGAAATTAGTAATTAGATTGAGACTGCAGTTTACAGGGCTCAGATGTAGGCTTTTACATGAGCAGGGCTTCTATTCGGTGTTTTTGCTTGGGGGTGAAGGTGTATTTCAGAAATTTTTATTTAATTTTTTTTCATCTAGGAAACTCTATGCTTGTTTTACATACTCTTAGATTTATATCATGTCATAGTTCTATTATGTATGCACATTAAGCAAAAGAATGTGCAAGTGCTAGTGGTTTGTGTTAGCCTGTTTCTCCCACTGCATTTGTTAAAAAGTGGGAAATAAATATACAAATTGAAACATTATTTAACACTTGAAGTCCACAGGTAGGTAGTGAGAAATCAAGACCTGCCAGTCTTTGGATTCCCTGGACAGACTTGCCAGCGAGGTGAGCACGAGGCCAGGAAGTTTTGAAGGACACCATGCAGCTAAGGGATGGTATTAGCTCTTGGGTACTACCCCATTTGAGCAGATTGAATCTACTAAGCAGAAACATTCTGCATGATGTTAGCACTCTTCAGAGCCATATACTCTCTCAGCCCTTTCATTTTAAATATGTATTACTTTTAGAAAAGGAAGTTTACTTTGACTGCACTGTTTCGCTCTCCATAATACACATTAAATGGGATAATCCTTTTAAGGTCACTTACTGAAGTATAGATGAGGATGCGGTTTGTGCCTCTTCCCTACTTCAAGGGACACGATGCCTCAAGATCATACACACAGTGCAGGTATTCATTCATATTAACCCATTCAGTATGCATTGAATGCCATGGAATTAAAACAATGTTTAGAAAACAGGTAAGATTTGGCTTCTATCTTCGGTGTAATAGCTTGAAAACACTCAAGTCATGATGAGGACAAAGGAGATTCCCTGCTATGTTATACACGCCATACTTACTAATGGGAGGATAAAGCCAAACAGAGATTCAGTATGCGGCTGAGAAAAAAAAATAATTCTAAAATCTCTTTTACTTGCATCCGTACAACTGCATTGCTACTCATAGCAGTTCAGTAACCGAGAAATGAAGTGAATCCAGTTTCCTTAACCCAGGGATGAATTTAACCCAAGAACGCAGGTGGTTTGTATTCTGCACGTGTGGATGGTCTACAGCTTTTCTGTGTTATTAGTCTGGTTTCAGCCATTTTAGCAATTACATTGTATTTTGTTCACATCTTTTGGCTTCCACCCTTTTTCATTTTCCCTTTCTCCTGCCAGACCCTTAATCAGCCTCTCTGGGAACTTACATAGCTCCCATGACCACTGTATACGGACACCTCACAAACATTAATGCCTTTTTATCTTCTCTGCACCCTTGTGAATAAGAACAGTGTTAACTCACATTATACAGAGAAGGAAAAAAAGCACAGAGTGATTAAATGACTTGCCTATCAGTGGAAGAGGAATCTGTAAAACATCAGGAACTGAACGCAAATGCGCAGAGTGCCTGGCTGACATGTTAGCCCCAAGTCCCTCCATCCTCCTCTCTGCTCGTTGCAGAGCACGAACAGCCTCGAGCACTCGTCATTCTGTCCAGGCGTGAAGAAGACTCCTGATTCTATGATGTCATCTAATGGAGGTGCCTGTGCTGGCAGTCTGGGATCGCTCTTCAGTGAGAAAGCAGCTCTCCCAAAGGATAACGGTGAGAATCAAAGTTGGGAGCCCCTCTCTTTTTCCCTCTCTCCCCCTCTCTCAACCAGCTAGGATGCCTGGGCTTCTAAATCAAGTACCCAAACCAGCTTTCTAAAGTAGACAGCATGAGTCATTTGCTAACTTAAAATGCCCTGTACTGATCCACAAAGAGAATCCCATAAAGTTTTTCGTATCTCTTACCAACCCACACATATGGATCACTCACTGTAGTAGTATCTAAATGCTGGGTTTAACAAGTCACATTAATTTCTGTGTTTTAAAACTGAATTTTGTCTACTGGTTGTTGCATTCATTTCTAGTTTGTTCTGTTTTTTGTCCAACATGAAGAATGCCATTCTGTTATCATAAGGAGAAGTGGAGTGGGGTGTGAGTGAGCTCCACGAATTCTACAACAGCTCCCACCTCTCCCGCAGCCCACTGACTCTGCACGGCACATTATCTGCCTGTCGATAATCCTTTATCATGATCCGTAATAAAATCACACTTCCCCAGGTGCTGCTTTTCTTTTCTTTCTCTCTTTTCTTCTCTTGTAACATGTTGGGGGTTTAACAACTGCAGCAGTTTGGATTCTTCTCTATGGCCCTACAGGGCCAGGGTGGATTTAGTGGTAACTGAATGTTGCCTAGTCTCTTTGACCCTGTTTTGGAAAGCACCATTTACATGGACATAAACGTATATGTAACTGTACGTGTTTAGCCCATATTGCTCAGCTATTTCCCTCTCCTCCACCTTCCCACCCCACGAAATGGGTCGTAAGAGCGTGAAATGCCTCTACCCAACCCTCTGTCCATGCACAGGCAACGCTGTGTATCTCTTCCTGCGAGTGTGCGCCTGCAGAGCTAGTGCTGTGGAAGAGGGGGTGTCTGCTCCCCTGCGCCTTTGTGCAGGAACGTCATCAAATTTACTGGGGGGAGCGTCAGAACTTTACAGAGTTACATTTTATAGAACACTTGTTTAGTATTATAAACATCTGCAAATGACTATTTATTTCATGAAGTAATTAACATTCCTAATTAGATGCACCTTGCAGCTGCTGTTAATCTTAATTGGCAATAACGCAGTTACATTTTGATACATATCTTCAGAAGAGTTACAGAGGAGAAGGAGGGAAAAAAAAAAAAGAAAAAAATCTGAAGGGAAGGAAATAAAACTGTTCCCACACAGTTCAGAGAGTTCGCACAAAGAAGATCCCATGGCAACAGCGAGGCCCACAGTTTGCCTTATAAAAATCCAAGAATAGATAATGTATCATCTCTCCTAAAACAACACTTCTCTTCGGAAACCGGAGGGGAAGGGGGGGGCGGGGAATAAACCACAACAGGAAAAGAGAAGCAGCCTGACCCGCGCATGTTGCGCGCCCGGCTTCAGCCTCCCGCCGCAGCCCAGCCCAGCCCAGCCCAGCCCAGCCCTGCCCCGGGCAGGCGCGGCGCGGCGCGGCCCCAGCGTCGCGGAGAGGCGGGTGGCGCCGGGGCGGAGGGAGGGCGGCCGCTACCCAGGAGTTTCTCCAGGATCCCTTCCGAGGGGCCTCCCCCCTCGCTCCCTCCTCCCCCCCAAAAAAAGAAAAACCCAACCCTCCTCCGAAGCGGGCGCCGGCGAAGCGGGCGTGGGTGCGCGGCCGGGCGAGTGCCGGGGTGTCCATCGGGTGGCAGTAACGGTACCTTCTTGCCGGCTGGCGGCCCGGCGGAGGACGCGTTCAGCCAAACGAGCCCATCTCGTAGAAACACAGGAATCATTTATGCACTGCAGTTTCTCTCGCCTCTCTCCCTCTCTCCCTCTCTTCCTCTGCTCCTTAGGATATTTTGGGTGGATTGTGGTTATCAACCAAGACCTCCTCTTCTTTGCTGATCACTTGTCATTTTCACCGGGGATCAGTACCGTTCGGGGCAAGCGGACAACCGATTTTTTTTCCTTTCTTCTTTTCCCTTTGGAGATTTTTCCCCCTCCCCCCCTCCCCCCCCCCCTTTTTTTTTTTTTTTTTTTTTGGCGCGGCGGTGAGGGTGCTAGGACCCGGGAAGCACCCTCCCCCCGCAGCGCTTTCCCCGCAGCCGCCCAGCACCAGGAAACCCCCGCCGGACCGCCGCTCGCCGGATACTTGTGCACGGCAGCCCGGATCCGGCCCTCGGCGGCGGCGGCGGCGCGCTGGGCGCGGAGCTGCCCGCGGGCGGCGCGGGGGCCCCCAGGCCGGCCGCCCCCTCCTCCCCCCCCCCCCCCTCCGCCGCACCTGGATGGTACCTCCCGCCGGCGACGCGGGCACTTTCTGAACTAGGAAGGAAGGGGCGACTCGGGGGGGCGGGGGGGCCGCCGAAGTCTGTATGGAATTACCTGCGCCCGCGGCGGAGCTGGCACCGGTGGATGGATGGGCGCCGCGTCCGCGGCACTCGCGGCCAGCTCAGCCCCAGGAGTAAACACGGGGCTTCTCCGGCCGAGTGCGCAGTGTGGTGCCCGGCACTCGCCTCGCTGACCGATCGCACCGGAGGGATATTTCGGGAGACTCCTGTGGGTAAGGTCATTTTATCCAGGCAAAAGCCCGGCATTGCTAAACTTGGTGGCGTGTGATTGAAATGGGTACTTTCGGGATTGCTGCATTACCCTGATGCGAGGGGCTCCAGCCGTTACTGGCAGTTGAGTGGAATAACTGCAGTAGGTCTTCTGGCGAGTGCTTTTTGCGATAAATAAAAAAATAAATAAAAATCTCCTCCCTCCCCATTCTTGCACCCTCTGGATTTGGGAGAGTACCGTAAAAGCAAGGAGTCTTTCATTTTCTCTCTTTTTCTTTTTTTTTTTTCCCGGTTGTAATATTTCTGACTGAAAAGGGTATGTCATAGTAAAGAAGCTCTCCGTGATGGAATCTATTTAATATGAGATCGGATCCCATCCGCTGGTTAAAACAAATGTTTCCAACTCTGTGCAGCATTCTGCTGCATTTCATAGCTGCAATGGAGGTAGAGAAATCCTGCTTTTCAAGTTGTTAAACTTTAAGGTCGCGGTCCTTATTAATCGTGGTACAGTGCTCTGGTGCTAAGGGGGTTAAATGCCACTGGTAATTTGGGATTACAACTGCTCCTGTAAATCCTGCCAGGAAATTATAAACTGAGGGACGGTAAGGGGGAAAAAAAAATCATCTTGATAGTAGAGAAATGTTGTAAATGTCACTAGCCTGAAAATCTCTCATCCACCTGCTCTTATATTTTTTTCATCCCGTAACTTACCTACTGAAACCTCAGACCACGTGTATGGGAGCTGAGGATTTGCAAACAGAGATGCTATCTTCGGTATTTCATACATATATGCATCTGGCTGAGGGACTGTGTGTGAATTAATTCCTCTGTTAGTTGTGGTGTGAAGCGAGGCAGGGAGAAAAAGGAGAGAAAAGATCATCTTCTTAAGAACAGAAGCGAGCAAAGGAAGCACTTCAGCCTTTAAAGATTTAAAGGGATCCAAGCAATGCACATCGGTAATCTTTCTCTGCAAAATCAATTCTGATAGAGGGAATGGGGGAAGGTTGAGGGAATCGATAGCGATGACGCTGTGCAGTGCAATGCACTGCAATGCTAAAGTTATATAGTGTGCGCGAAAATATATACCCTTATGTACTGCTAGTGGGTTCATGCATAATGGATGGAAGAAGAAGATATGCAGATCTATCTGTAGGAAGATGGATGTATTTGTGCAAAGACGGCGATTATGTAACTTGATTACATCAGTGGCATCAGTCGCCGATAGTGCAATAATATGCTCATATAGCGTATCGATCACTTGGGTTAACTTTGTAGCGCTCCTGGCAGCGGGGGATGGAGACCTGGGCAGAGGAGGGGAGATCCTTGCTCAGCTCCTGACAAGGGGTTTGCCTCTTGCAGGCTGCCTTTTGCCTCAGTGTGCTCCTGGCGGAGTTTCCCCGGGACAGGGGGCTGACCAAGAAGGAGGCTGCCCAGTTGCTAATTCAGCCACACCCGCGCAGAGGGCTCCAGAAAAGCCCCTGCAAGGCTGCACAATGGTCCCATTGAGCAGATCCGGCTGCGTGCTCCTCGGCAAGGTCACACGGCAACCTGGGACTTCAGTGCGTGGCAACAGCTGAGCGGAGGAGGAACAAAACCGAAATTAAAATTGATCTTCCTCCCCCCTTCGCCGTCGCCTACCTCCAAACGCGTCGTTTTGCGGACCCCTCTTCCAGTGCTCAAGGCAGAGCTGGTGCTGTTTCGCCCCGAGTATGTGCGGGGCTTAACATAGGCAGCATTGTCTCTCTCGGTGTGTGCAATGACTGCCTCGCAGCTTTAGCAGTATGCTGCTGCTGCTGTATTTTGGAGTACGGCATGACTGACTTCAGAAAAAAAAAGTATTGTCAGATACAACAGTCTAATCTACCTGTTACATTTACAGGGAACCTAAAAGGGGGTCCCTTAAGGCATTTTGAGCATCTCGGAAGTGAGTAGGTGAAGAGCAAAGGTGTGTCAGGAGTCCCATCGGTTTAACTCAGATGGACTTTTTTAGCGAATTGTCCACAAAGATAGTCGTATCAGGATATACTTTACTTTAATATCCATTTTAGAATCATAAATCACTCTTCCTATCTGTTTGGGGGGGGAGGCGCGGGGAGGTTGTGGAAGAGTACTCCTTGAAGACAGATAAGCTTGCAAAGGCACTGCTGAGGCCCCATACCTCTAATGGATGCATTTTCTGAAAAATGTAAGCCTGATGAAATCTTAACTCAGCTGAAATGGGTGATCTTATCATCACTGGCCTATGTCCTTCTCTGCTTCACTCTCAATTCATTCTAGCAAAATTTCACTAAAATACTTTTCAGTTAAGAAGAGGTGAGGGCAGAGTGGGTTTTACATCTCTTGATAAACATGATCTCCACATACCTACTAGATTTCATGCACTGTCAAACTCACAGTAATTTTACCACTGAACCAGCCTGAAAAATCATGTTTTCCTCTGCTTCCCTGAAAACATCAGTATTTTAAAGTTGGTTCACCGTTTGTTCATGACTATTTTCATATTTCTTGAGGATAAGTCTGAGCAAGCACTAATAAATCCTGCTAATGTAGTTTAGAGTTTGACATTCATAGAGTATACGGAGTAAATTGGAAAAAAAGGATATGAAGTTAACTCTGTTTCCATCCTTCAGGGGTCAGAATAACACTATGGCAACTCCTATGCATTGCTACAGCTCTTCTAATTTTCAGAAATGTCCATGGTATACTCTGTTCCGCCACATGCGATTACAGGCAGACTCTTTCCCTTTAATTCCTTACAGAACTTCTTGTGACATATAGGCTACATACCTGTACCACCCATCTTAAAGGACAGCACAATTGTCTGCAGAAAGTGTTATAAAACTGGTGCTGTAAAAGAGTAGGCATTGACAGTGTGGGAATATATCACATGATGCATGTACACTGGCATGCAGCATACAAGCATTTGCAAATTTAGGATATTAGAAAGTGGTAAGCAACCGAGTTTTATTTATAGATTAATTTCATTGTTGTAGTTAGCAATACCCACTCAGTAAAAATCGAGGGTTTCAGCTCCAATGCAATCTCCGTTCAGTTTGCGCCAAATATAGCTTCTTCTAGAGGAAACTTTCCTTGCTGAAGTAAAACTGTAAATCACTCGGACAAATGAAGAGAAAATGTGAAGAGAAATATTTACATAAAACATTCCCAGGCTCCAAATCGCAGACCACTGAAAGCAGTGAGAGTTTTGCCACCCACTCCTCGCTAGCGCTGGGAAGCCGGCTTTTAAAGAAAACAGCAGTGCATGAAGAATAATCTCAGTGCCTCCCTCTGAAAGAGCAGGCTTCTGACTGTCGTTATCACTGAAGACAGTAGACTTGTTTTACTGCTGATAGGAAAATTTGAAGCATATGGGGCAGATCTTAATGAAGCTTTGTTACTATTCAGTGATCTTCTTGTAATGTATTCAGAGTACTTTCTGTGGCTATTATGTCGAACCTATGTATTGGGAAACAAAGCAAAAAATGGATAACCGACTGAGGTTTTCATTCAGTATATTTGCACTTACAGAGAAGTGTTTAGATATACTTCTGGGTTTCATAACAGCTATGATCTTTAGCGGCTGGGAATCTTATTTTTATAGTGCACACTGCATGATAATATATGGCAATTGAAACATCCAAGCTCTGATTAATATGATTAAAAACTAGCAACTTATCTAGCGGTGCTCAAGTTGTAAAGTTTAATTATAGCAGCACCATTTGCACAGCTATAGATAAGATTGTGTCAGCATTTCTATTACAAACCTCTATCTTGTTGCCATGCGTTGTGTCAGGGGTCCATGAAATAAGAAGAATTTACAGTAGAGACCGTAACGGCTGTTTTGGATTGCCGTCATGGCCTGTCAGGTCAGTAATCCATGTGTTTCTTTAAGTCTTTACGTGCACATCTGCAGCAGCACCAAAGCAGCCATTACACTCTATCAGTTCAAGTGTATGCTTATTTTATTTTAAAATGTAGTTAAATATGAGATGATGGACCACATCAGGAGAGATCCGATGATGACTCAGGAGGGATCATTTAACCCATCATTTTTCATGCACTTTCGTATTGTTTTCACATTCTTAAAACAAAACCAGATCAAATGCAGCAATGAATGTTACTTGTGATAGCTTAAAATTAATGCACATTTGGAAGACATCTCTTTTGTGGGGGGGAAGGGGGAAGAATGAAGATGAAAGGTTGTGGGTTTTCAATTTTAATATTCAAGCTTTGCATGTTCCTCTAAGGTAGTCACGTGTGGAACTCCATTCTATTGCAAAAGGGGAAAATCCTGTGTTACTTGCCAAAGGTATGTAAGAACCGGACAAGGAAATCAGGTAGTGCTGGTTCTCTGTTTTAACGTTGGGTACTCTGTTTTACTAGGTCTTACTGTACCTGTGTATTATAGGCACTCCTAGGTCATTTCATGGTGTTATACAGCATGCTGTTTATGCCTCAGTAACTAGGTCTGAACAAATGAACCAAGGACATCAGTCTTAGTGCTTTCTGTGCTTAGAAATTCCATGTTTATGAGAACAGCACACAGGCATACAGTAGTACTTCAATGGTCGTGTACTAGTAGTACTTCAACAGCAGCAATTACCCACAAAGATTTTTTGGTTGGGGATGAAGAAGGAGAAAAGGAGAAAATGAACAAAATTAGATTTTTGCCAATGCAATCGATACTATTTCAATTTTATTTTTAGTTTTGGGCATCGTTTAGGAAGTGCTCAGTGTAGCTTCTGAAAAGAAACACGGAAACCTAATTAATGCATTGAGAAGACCAATACAATCTGTGCAAATCAATACAGTCAGCAGGCAGACAAGGAGTAGTACTACTTGGCATTGGATGGCTAGTGGTGTCAGAAAGTTTTCTGTTCTCTGGTCCTTCACAGCTGCCCTCAATGAATAGTGCGTTCTAGAAGAGGAAGATGGAGACTAGCAGAATAGGTTAAAAAAGGGGGCAGAAAAATGTATAAATATACAGACATTGGTGATGTAGCTCCTGTCTCTTCAGACATGGGGTATATTTCTATATTCCTTTTGTCTGTTCTTCACTAGTGAGACCCAGATGCTTAAAGTTATTGCAGTTCCCAACTCCCACTACTCTAATTTTTTTGGGAATTCTTAAACTCTTCATTGTGAGGGCCATCACTTTTTTGTTTTCATGCATGTTTCCAGTCGCACAAAGTGACTGTGATCTCTCAGTTGAGGTAACTTGAGGTGCTTCTCCATAAAATAATAAATTGGTGGCAGGAACATGAGAGAAAGAATGTTTCCTGTTGGCTATTTTAGAAAAGACAGGTATTTTACACAAATCAAATTTTCCTCTGACAAAGCACTAACTGTTGGAATTTCTAGCAAAAATCTCACAACGCTCTTACAAGACTGCCTCTTACCATGCTAGTGCAACTGCCACGGAAAACCTCGATATCTCAGTTTCACCTGTTAAGTTCCACTTAATAATGTGTGCTTGGACTGTCAGTAGCAATTTGAGGAAACTCAATCCCAGCCAAAAGTTCAGACTGTTTCAAGGAAAATGAAGTCTCAGTAACGTGCATCACCATAATGTACAGGGAGAGGCTTCTGCTGGTGAGGTTAGGAGTGAGTTTAACCAGCAGTGACCTGTCTGGGTTCCCAGACCAGTTGCCTCAGACCGAGAAATACTGTGCCTGAACAGCGTAAGGGACCTGCGTATACATTGGTCCCTGCCTGCATCCATTTGGCAGCACGTCTCTGCTGGATTTGACTCTGAGCTCAGTGGGTCATATGCCTCAAGGATAATTCCTACACCAAGAAGATCTGTCGGTATGATGGAAACCTTGGGATGGAGCCACTGTGTCTGCAGAGGGATGTGTTTGGCCGGGGTGCTTTTGTGTGGCACTGATCCCTGACAACAATTTTAGCCCTGTGTCTTTCAGGTTGCTGTTCCGTGCACAGAATTTCAGGATGGCAGCAGAGCACAGCTGTTACCATACAGCACCTTGACATTCCTGCATCCTCAACTTCTCTTCAGTGCTTTCTGGCTGTCTCCTCCCAGACATAAACTTTTTGTTTTCAGGAAATCTTACCTTTGCTCATTTTAGAATAACGTAACTGGAAATGCATGGCATTTCCTTTTCGGCAAGTTGTATGCATAATGGAGATGTGTGTGTATGCCTATGTATCAATCTATCAATAAGATCTGCATATTTATTACACATAGAGTTTATTTTATGCAACATCTCCTCTTACGAAACAGAAAAGGCCTGTCAGCTTCCTACTAGATATTTCTTTGGGGGGTCCCATAGCTGAAGTTGGTGTGCTTACACCAATGTTAAATCAGGTTCACTGACTGGCAATGTCTCTCTCTACATATCTATATATTTAGTTATGTACACGCACATGCACAAATATATGCCTACATATGCGTGTGCATACATATGCATTTACTCACATACATATGCATTTACTCACATACATACACAGAGGGAGACTGAGAGCAAGCCATAAAGAGAAAGTACTCTAGTTATTTCTTATGCTAAATGTAGGAAATATAACATGATTTAAACATACCATGAGATGGTAGCTGGTTTTGAGGGTTGATTTAGTATTAATTTATTTTTTAATGATCTCTAAAGGCAGCTTATTTGAAGACAACACAAATTTATTCTGGAATGCCAAAACTAAAACATACATTGAAAGGACTATCAAAGATCACCGGTCAGGGCTATATGGTGTCATCTGTTATTTTAGAAATATACATGGTAACGCTTTGGAAGGTATAATCTGAATGTTTCCTGTATGCCTCTCCAACAGAACAACAGATACTATCGAAAATCTCTTATCCATTATTATGGAAAAGCTCAACCAGAGTATTGCTCCGTTCATAGCAGAAAAAAGCTATATATATCATAAAAGGAATGCAAAACTTTGTTTAGTATTTCTTGTGTAGCACTTGCTTTACCAGCTGTTGACTGTCACATTCAGTATGAATAATGTGTCTGCCTTTGGTCACTTCTTATCCAGAAAGCTGTTAAGGAAAGAAGAAAGGACCAGAGAATGACAGCAAAAAGAAAAGACTTCTACATTAAAAGATTCCTATCTGAAGAAAGAGATGAAGGTTTTGTATTATTCAGAAAAAAGAGGAAGATATGATGTGGGAGAACAGGGGATGCAGTGGGGAATACTGAAGGCTATTGAAAGATACTTTGGGTTCTCTTATATATTATTTTCCTGATGACCAATAAAATTAAATTGTGACAAATCTAAAATGAGTAAAGGAAAGCACTCCTTTACACAGTTCATTCAAATTCTTCGTCTCTTATTGGCAAAGGTACAGTGAAGAAAAAAGTCTAGTAGAATAGAATAGCTTGAGTAAGTCCATGAATAAAAAAGAAAATTAAAATTTTGCGTTGTAATAGATAGTTAGATAAGAAGATTATCAGCCTGTGTAACAGATAGTTAGATAAGAAGGCTATCGCTTTGTGTACCCCAAGGACCACCTGCTAACTTCCAGTTATAGTGTCATCAACGGATGTGTGCGTCTGTGATTTCTGAAGTGTTAAAGGATGCTTTTTCGAAAGGATTTGCTACTGGCTTCCCTTGGAGGTCTGCTGTCTGACTAGGTGGACTGTGTGTTCCTGTGACCGTAGTTCTTCACTACCTCTTCAGTGTACAAATCCGGCAATTGCGGTACTGCTTAATAAAGACTTTATTAGTGCTGACTGGGCAACCTAATTTGGCTGTTTAAGTCCTCATTACTAAAGTCCTGATCCAAAACCCACTGAAGGAAGTGGAAAGATGCCCACTGGACTCAGTAGGTTTTTGATCAATCTCCAGCTTTATCATCTAATTTTCTCATTTGTGTTAGTTTCTGTGAAAAAACTGATGCTGCTTCTTATCTTTAATAGGTTAACATTGATTAGAACAATAAAATCTTGTAAACTTTAATAGAATTCAATAAAGCTTCACTATGTTATTGACAGCGTAGTCAGTCCCATCAATTTCCATCATTAAGAGATACGCAACCCTCATATTTTATTTCTTTGTAGAAAGGAATGTCTGGATTCTTGAAAGATTATTAGGCTGTCATTGGTCTCCAGTGCTTTCAGTTGCTATGATGGGAAAATGATAAAGCCCTTTAAAAATAATCAGTAAAAATATATGCAGTATTGGTGTACATCCTGAGCTAGTTCTTTCTAAAATTTCGGCACCTTAATCAAATTATAGATATGTTTTAATCTTTAGTTAGATTAACATATCCTCCTTCCTATTGCCTCTTTAGTGCTTTACAATGTATATTCTATTAAAGGACAATCACATGGCTCAGTGGACAGACACTGTACGTGTATTCATGGCTGTTCAGGTACAAGGGACCTTCCTTAATTAGTGTTTTCTCTGGATTGTGTCCGTTTGTAGTAGTACTTAACGCTTAAGACTTCCATATTAGCTAATGCAACGTATGTCTTCTATTTCTTCGGCATCCTAAAACTAGTTTTACAAGTTTGGAACAAAGATAGAGGTAAGTAGGGTAGGTAGCAAAGGAAGATGGGTTTCCACAAAGGCTCACAAGACTTGAGGCCCTCTCTGTCATTACTGAAGGGAGACATGCTTCAGGGGGCAACGGAGAGCCAGGCGCTAACTTTAGGATCCGTGGTATCACTATAAACTTTTCCCCTTAATGAATGTTCCTGCTAGGAACAAAGAAACATGTCCTTCGCGATGAATTTTTAATACATCAGCATAAGACAAATAAAAATAAAATTACAGATGAGTGACATTTAATTCCAGTTACCGCTTTTACCTTACTACTTTGCCAGGACTGTTGATATTTAATAAAATGAATGTGTATTGGACCTCCAAGGCCTGAAATCAGTCCCTTTCACTAGTTTCAAATATTTCTTCTCTGTAAAACATTACTAAATTTATCCATGCTTCAGTTTCCTGTCTCTAAACTCTGGAGGACAAAAACACCTCCTGCCTTCTTGTCTTTTTAAGTGTTTCATCTATTTATAATATAAACTCTTTGCTTAAGATTTCTGTGTTATTATATATGGAGTAGGGTCAGAGGAAGAGTTACGGTCAGTTTCTTCTCCCTACCTCAGTGGAAATTAAATTTTCTGCCAGCCCTTGGAAATCATGCAAAGTATTTGCTTTCCTCCAGAAAAAAAGTAATTGCCACGTTGGCTAGAGGGTGGGTTTTTTCATATTTTTTTTGTATTTAGTACTTGGATTTTGGGAGGATTGAATCAAAAGATGACATTTTACACGTAAGATTTTAACAAAAACATTTTCTTTTCTGTAGAAAATTAATCAGGGAAGATAATTTCAGAGTACTTAATGCAAGTTCTTAGCAGAACAGGACTCTCGGCTAAGGTCTTTAGATGCTAAATAATACAAATATGAAAATAGTACTGTGAGGGAGTGGCTGCGTCAGCTGCCTGTTTCCTAAATACTAATCAGTCTGTTTAATTTCAGGTTACCTCACTATTCATCTTCTTTTTCCATGTTGCCTGAATTAATTGTATATAAAGTATGGATGGGCATCAGTCAAAGGTAGCTTGTGTTTTTCTTTTTTGCCCAGGGTTCAGGTGTAACCCACCTAGTTGACAGAACAAAAATATTAACCGTAATTAATATTTTCAACAGGACAAAAATATTAATAGTCTTTCTGATTTAGATGCTGAACTTTAACCCCGTGTTTGCTCCTATTATCAAATCTCAATCCAGTTCCTGGGGAGCTGCTGAAAAGACTGCTGTTGGTCTCAGTGTATAGTGAATTAGATTTGGGGATCTTAAAATCTTAGCAGCAAGTTTCTCATTTCACGTGGTGCGTTTGCCTGTCGGTGCAGGACCATCCCCTGCTGCACGCCCGCAGGGACTGCCTTTGTGAGGAGCAGCTTTTCCTTTTCCAAAGGGAAAGCCCAAGCAGGACAGTGCCCGTTTCGCCGGGAGATAATCCCAGAGACGAGGGGATCTCGGGTTTCGTACACGAAACCTCTGCCCTTTGTTTTAAGTCTCGTTACTAGAAGTGACAAGCCGTGCTCAGTGCCATCCTTCGGGCTAATTCCAGCTGATGGCTTTCGCCCGTGGCTGGACCACGGAGCCCAGCGGTGACACCGGCAGCGTTTCCCCCGTCACAGCCGGCCGCAGGAACACGCCCGGGCAGCGGGCTCCGTGCCCAGCACGACCTATCGGCCGGAGACTCATGCTCTCCATAGCTCTGTTTAATACAAGACATTTTTGTCTGCCCCGAAGATACTCGTGTTTGCTGATGGAGAACGGTATTAAGCGAAGCAAGGGTAAACCGATTTCACACAGAAACTCCTGTCAGAGCTCTGTGTTACATCAAGAATAAGCTTAGAGTAACTCCAGTGAAGCCATTTCATTCGGCTTGCCAGACTGAGTCCAATATGAACCTTCAACATAGATATTATTGCATTAATTTTAATGAATAAAGATCACAGACACATTACTTAATTAACATAGCAAATGCCATTGTCAGCAAGCAAAGAAGTTATATTGTACAGCCACTGTAATGCAATCACAAGAGTATACTTTATGGCTGTGAGAATGTAATTTTCGTGTTAAAAACCTTTGATGTTTCTTTAAATATATAAAAACACAGGAAATGTGTAAATAAGGCTTGCCAGCCATCTCAAATGCCTCCTATCAAAATGAATCTTTTAGCTTTAATCTGTGTTTATTTTGACATCTTTCAAATAATGCTGATGTGTGTATATATATAAATATAAGCAGAGGTATACATGTATATACACATCTTTTATTATAAGATCATAGGTGTTAGTATTGAAAAATACAACCATAATGTCAATTTTCATATGTTACCTTTACCATTATTTTTATCTTTGTATTTACACACTTAAGGGCTGTTTGACCACAAGAGTTTCACTTTTCTTGCGCTTTCCTGCCTGGTCCAACTCACTGTTAGACAGAAAATGCTCCTTTAATTTGTTCTCATGGAATTCGAGAGCACTGAATTGGACGCTGCAATACTTGACCAAGACCCACTGCACTAAGTCTCGCCTGCATGGCGACTTTAGACCCACGTGTGTTTTTCCATCTGAGCTCCTTCATGCATTACCACGTGAGCTGCTTCAAAGTTTCTGAAAGTCAGGGAGTCCAGAGGCCACCAGTCGGCTGAATGACAGTACCTTGACGTGCGCGTGACGGGCCGCCGGCTCTGTGTCAGTCCCGAGTTCGTAACTCGGAGGCAGCCTGCGTTTTGTAAAATAGGGGAAGCTGTGGGCAGCGTACCTCATGGACTGGCAGGAGCTGCTTGCTGTGTAGATGGGTTTAGATTACAGTAGGAGTCGAGATTTTAACACGTATTTTGGTGTGCTGAATCCCACACCGACACAGGCTATGAAAACCTTTGCTTGAAAGCAACACACATAGTCAGACTGCGGTGTATCTGATAATGCAGCTTGAACACAAAAACGGAAATGTAAATATAATGCAGTCCAAAGTGTATCAGGCTGTATCAGTGCAACCTGAAACACGGAAATAAGGAAATTCATTGTTTGTTTGGCAGGAACTGTAGTTCTACAATCTTCGTTTTATTATTATTTTTGGTGCTGTGATTTTAACCCCGCAGTGTGCTCTCAAATAAGCTTTTAACCTTATGCTTTATTGTGATGAATGAGGATGACTGAATTTTAAACTAGAGACAGTTTCCTATAACATTATCTTGTATTTTTTTTCTACCAAAATTGGCACAGTATTCTTAGCTTAAAAAGGAAGTGTTTTGTTTTTTTTTTTTTCCCTGAAAGTTTATAGTCTAAAGGTTATTGCAGGATAGAGGAAAAATACTAGAGTAAGATTGTGTTCAAATAACACCATTTTTTTTACACCCATAAAATTTTGATTATGTTTTCGGGATTATCTATTAAGATTTAAAAAAAAACCCCACACAAAAATCCCTGAAGACAAGGGAAAGGGGCATGCCAGAAAAGAGACAAGTTTTTGTAAGTAGATTTGAAATTAAATTTAGATACACATTTCTTTAAGTCCGTAACTTGTTTTAAAGTGCAAATTGTCTTTCTGCTTATCTCAGAGGGCAGACCATCCCTCTTACTATTTAAAGCTTATTTTTAAAATAGCTTCAGTATGAAGGGACCCAATTTTTGCTCGGTCCTTATCAAAGAATAAAATTAAACAAAACACGCTGTCCAGCAACACTCACTTTCCTCTAGATGTTCAGAAGTAGTTAAAATACAGAAGATAGCACCATCACTGATTTCGGTATCAAAAGAGTATATACTTCTCGGGCGTGTCATGAAATTTAGTTTGTGGAATTCAATTAAAAGTTTTATAACACACGGAGTTGTTGGTGTTTGACATATGGAATCACTGATTTCAGCAGGAGGTTGTAATTTGTTGATGTCTGGAAGTCTAGCCCAGTTTTACTGTTACATGATGTGCATAGTGCATAGCTGTTAAGGTGACCACAGTCTATAACACATGGATGAAACGAGAACTATTTTATCAGTTTCCATGAGCAAATGGAGACTTCACTTTCTCTGGCTGTCCACACCTCTTTTTAAGTGAGCACTAAATTTTATTTGAAGACAAAGCCATAGGGGAGTAAGTATCCTTAAATGATCCTATATTTTATGTGCCGTGATATACAAATACATTAATTACCTTCAGCAATGTGGAATTTATTTAACTCTAGTTTATTTAACTTTAGGTGAGACATTCTGGCTGTCAGCAGTCACTGACAGTGATTGCGACTCCCTTCTGCACACATCACTTACGTTATATGATAATACTGTATTTACGTAGTACGTTGTTCCTGAGATTTCATAACCCAATAGGAAATCAGCCGTATACCTGCCAGTTAAAATAACGGGAGCTCTGCAATTAGGTAGTGTGGCTGGCCTTGATGAAGTTCAGCCTCTTTCTAGAGGCAACCGTGCCCTGGCAGTGCCGGCCGGCGGGGAGCACACGGGGTGCCCCGGGGCGGCAGCGGCTCTGCGGCGGTGCGCTGGGTGCTCGGGAAGCCGCAGGCAGTGGTCAGGGGAGCGCTGCCTCCCTGTCTCGTTCAGCCCTGCGGTTAGCACATCTGCTGTGCGACAGCTGACAGGCATGGGGAAGGCTGCTCTAGGAGGGATATTAAAGAAGGGCTATTAATAATTAAGAAATTGAGAAATCCTGAGCGTTGGTCAGTGGCCGCTGTCATGACTGTGGATCGATCACATAATCTTTTCTGTTGCATACATCATCCCTAGGGAGATCCCTGCCCCCTAGGCCAGTGTCAAGCCTTGGCTTAACACCAGCTCCCAAGTGACGGAGGGGGCTTGGCTGGGGGGCTGTCCCTCCACGGCAGCTCTGGGCCAGCTGGCCAGGCGCCGAGAAGGGGGACAGCACGCTCCGGGCCATGACAGCCAAGTGGTGGAGAGCAGTTCACAGCACACGGCGCGGTGCCCGTCCTCTCTCAAGCAGGTTGGCCAGGACCACAGTATTTATCGCTTGGCCTTGGGTCTCTTCTCAGCCACCTGTGGTGGTCCCAACACTTAGTTATTACTATTACTGTTGTTGTTTTCTGTAGGTTTTGGGGGTATTTTTAGTTCGATTGTGTGAAGTGCAGCCCCCCCCCCCCCCAGCATGACACTTTTTTAATGCACAAAACTGGTAGTAGATGTGGCGTGTCCTAGACTAACTCAGGGATAAGCTTAGGGATGGGATGGTACCAGAGGACAGTTCAATACAGACTGAACCAAGCCTGTCACCTCGGTATTAGAGGCGGTCCGTGGAGGCAGCTGTCTTCCCGCATGTGTTGACCCCAAACAGAGACCAGCAATGGACTTGCATTATGCCGTGTGGATGGTCTGGGAACCGTGAGAGGGAGTTTACTCAAGGACTGCATGACTTGGCAGTGCAGACGTACTGCCTGAATTCAGTTCCCATGAGCGGAATGGGGTGGTAGCACTTCTCACCTCGCTGGCTCACTAAGGGAATAGATACATTAGAGACTGTGAGATGTGAAGATACGGTAAGATACGGTGTTTTGCGGTGTGAGGAGAGCACAAAAGACAGACTTCTGTCTGAGAAGACGGATGGGTTTCCTTCAGTAAAGCATTAATGCATGCTGTATTCTTCCTCTGAAATGCAAGCTAATAATCACAGGCTCTGCAGTTGTTTCTGGGGGTTTTGTTATGCAGATGGTACTTTCTAATTATTACATTGTAAAACTCACGCACACGTGAAAGGGAAGAGTGAAATAGAGAGGGGTAATCTAACTAAATATGAAAAGCATATTTATAAACGGATATTTTCTTCCTGAGAATAAATTAGCTCACTCTTAGCCATATGCTTTGGAGCTCTGTCTGGCTATCTCTGTGTTTATAAGATGCCCATGCCTCTTCTGTTATTGCCGTTTGAAAAGCCTCCGAAACCTGATTCCCATCCCTAGCACTGTGGAGACGGGTCAGTGCAGAGCTGTGCACCTTCCCCCTGCCTGTGTCAGGACGGGCAGGTGTGCGCCTGCTGCTCTCCCAGTCAGGACTGGGAAGGCACATGGGTCGCCAGTGCAGGTCCCGTTTGGGGGGGCCACTCTGTAACACAGCTGCTCTTCAGAAGTTAGCTACAAACCTTCTGGGTCTTGTACGCTCCTCTCCACAAATTGTCCTGCTGAAAAAGGGCTGGTGAAACAAAGGTTTGGTGAAACAATGCCACTGAAAAACAGGATTTGCCACAGCCCTATTT
The DNA here is from genome assembly GCF_035582795.1 of Mycteria americana. Lineage (NCBI taxonomy): Eukaryota > Metazoa > Chordata > Aves > Ciconiiformes > Ciconiidae > Mycteria > Mycteria americana. Next base: position 132,013,032 of record NC_134365.1, on the reverse strand, counting down.
CCCATTTGTAGGAGAACTGAAATGCACTCGGCGCTCCAGCAGATCACGTTTGTTCAGCAGATTTCAATTAAGGGTGTTATTGCTTTTAAAGGCCAAGCTGGACTTTTTCCGCAGCAGATTTTTTTCTTTCCTCTCCATACATAACTCCATACAATGACTTTATACAGACAAAACGTGCATCTGCCTACATCCATAGAAAGCTTTTATGATGGAGTTGTGGAAAAATTTCTTTTCCCTTGCCCTGTCTGAGTTGTCTGCTGTGGGAGGAGGCAGGCGTTGTGGTTAGGGTTTGGGTAGGAATAGGGATTTTAATGTTGGTGGAGGAATTATTATTATTTCTTTCTATTACAAGATTGCCCATAATCTCCCCGTTTCCATTTCCCTCCGTGTTGTGCACGCTCAGAACCCGTTCCATACAGCTCACATGAGGCAGAAATTGCATAGGGGCAGCTGGGAGGCAAAAGGTACTAACAAAACCATATTGGCAGCACTGTTGATGGCAGCCGTCAGCTGCCACTTCCTTCTCAATTTTTCGTAGGCGTCGCAGCAGAGAAGGGATTTGAAGGAACAGAGGTTGGAGTTCACTGTCTTTTTAGTCTGCTTGAATGATTGGGGAAGGCTATAGAAAGCCACCTCAGGCTCAATTTCGTAGCAGACAGTTCTCACAAAGGGTGAGGTCTGTCTGTAGGAAGAGCACAGAGCTTCTACGGTGCCAGACCACCTGCAGATGTCACCTAAGAAAAAACAATCAACAGCCCAGGTTTCATTGGGCTATCAGAACAATTAATTTGCTCAAAATCCTGTTGATTCTGTAAGGTGATTTTACCTACGGAAGAAGAAATTTTTGCACTAATTCCTGTGAGCCTTTCAGAACTCTGTGGCATAAATCTTTCCCCCATCAGTGAAATCCCAGCATTTTAAGTTTAGAAAACAGAAAACTAAACTATCACTGAGGGGAGGTAAGCATAATTTCATATTACACAGTATTCAGAGTATTTAAATAAAATATTGGGCTCTTAGTTTGAATTTGGACTTTTGACCTCTTATTAATAAGCAAGTTGTAATCTATTCGAATTTGAAGGATATTTAATTTTTAATGCAGACTTTGTGTCATTTTACTTTCTTAATAATCAGAAGGTCACATGGTACCAAATGAAACACCTTATGACAATCTAAATTGAGTATATCATCATTATTACCTTTATCAGTCAGAAAGAATTAATTGAATTGTGAGCATTGCTCATAGATCATGATGTCTGCTTCTGAAAAATGCATTGACCTATAAATTGTCCTCCAATAGCCATCCCCAGACTAGACAGGAGTTACTAAAATAAATTTGTAGAAAGATGTCTTCTGAATGATGGGTGTTTGCACAGTAAAGCTGAGTAAGAAGGCGACTATTCAAAGCCCCTTTTTAAAGTTTTTTTGTTAGATCTTTGAAAAAAATTACAGTTTTCCATTTCTAGTATGAGTTAACATAATTCACATATGAGATATATTTAGTTTCTTTTTTCTGTCTAGTTGTTCCCATGTAGGACAGGACACTGGTGGCACATGTAGTAACCACCACATGAATTTATAGATACATGTTCCTGGTGCCACATTAATTTTTACCCAAAGTACAGGAAATTGTTCAGCAGACGAATGATTCCTGGAACAAGTTATCTCTGTATTTATTTTTTAAGATCTATTTTACAATGATTCATAAACTTCAATTGTGAATGGTTTTGTAAATCCTATTATTTGTTACTCAGGATATACTCCAGTTCTTAATATATGTACCCATCCTTAGGAACAGAGGACAGGACCTTATTGTTATGCCGTCTCTACTCCCTCTTAAAACAGTTTTCCTTTGGTTTGTCCTTCTACTCTGGTTTCTGCTTTCAAGGCCAAAATAATTGCTGGACAGCTCAGATTTAGTGCCCTTTAATTGATATGGCTTTTCTTCTGATTCATGTCTATTCCCTGATGGTATACAGAAAGCAGTCATAACTTCTCTGATATTTATCACAATAAACAAGCTAAAATTTTCCATTCTAGTTAGATTTCCTGTTCCCCTTATGTCCTTTAGCAGCCGTCTTTGCACTTGTTGTGATCAGAGTTTATCTTTTGGAGAATACCGGCCAGAAGCCTCCGCATTATGCCAGAACAGGTCTCCCTAGTGCTGTATGCAGTAGCTCTCCCACATACCTGTCTTAAAATACAGATGCTAAATTTGCAGCTATTCGGTGATACGTCATTCTGATTTGTCATTTAAAAGATTGTACTTACCCCATATGGTTTTTCTGACCTCCGGTGTATAGCAGCATTCTGCTTTACTGGGAGTCTGTGGCTGCCCCAGCCCATCTGTAACGCTTTACCACTCTATATGTATTTAATGCTGAGAATCTGCCTAGAATCTGAACAGTAGCCAAAAGTATTGCTCGCTCTGCTCTTGTAAGCGTTCTTAACAGTGGTCTTTCTCCTGGCAACTTGGGAAATGGCATTAATTGTTCATAGCTTAAGCCTGCTTAAAAATTCATCTGGTACCAGAAGGATTGCCTATTTCAGTGCTGTTTTGTAGATACATTATACAGGGTACCACGGTAGCTACTAATATATAGGTGTGTAAGACTGAACAGGTCAGTTTTACTTACTGAGTATGAGCACATTCACTGAATCACCAGAAATAGTGATATGCATGAGGCAGAGACCTTGTAGAATATGTCTTATCTTACCACAACAAGATACTGTATTTCTCCTTGGTTCCTATAGTTATCAGATACTATTTAAAAATCCCCTCGTCTCAGCTGTAAAACCATGCCAGAAAATCTGGCATTCCAAGGCAAGTCACAAATGCAGCTAAGAAAAATTTTCATTTTTTTTCTTTCAGACTTACAGAAACTTCACATGGCGTATGCTTAGGACAGGCAATACTCAGATACCTCATTATTAAAAAGAAATGGAAGAATAATACAGCTGGTGTAGGAAGAGTATTAGCTTCCAAAAGAAGGGATTCTAGGAAAGTCATGAGATGGTAAAGCGTAATATCAGCATGATTTTAAGTGTAAAAAACAGGTTTTCACTAGTTTTACATAGGAGTACTGTAAATTAGCTTTTATAGAGCATATGTAGCGAACACTGTGTTTGGTAGCCTGCATATTTGATTTGTGGTTCCTCAGCCTCATGGCCTTATCATGTACCAAATTTTCATTAAAAAATTCTATCTTACATACAATTAAGCTTTACTGAGGATGTAAAATTACAGTGTAGCCCATGTGAGTTAGGATCATCAATGACAGAGACATCTGTCAGACACAAGAATAAAACCACTTTAGGAACCCCCAGCCTTGATTGTATCATCTCAAATTTGCATAACCAGTGTTAAAAAATCCATTTATCTTAGGCACTGAGTGTTTCAGAACGGCTTTTAAGTATAGGAGTAAGACTGGGAGGGGCATAATCATTTCAATTTGTAGGATTAAGATGCCAGAAACCCATCTGGAGAAGTGGCCGTGCCTGTACTGCTGAACGAAGCAGAGCCATGGACCATTCCCCGGCCCTGAGGCCAAGCGACTAGGCCAGGCCTTATTTAATCTCCGTCACTTATGGCCCAAAGGCGTAATCCTGCGAGGAAGGCCCCTGTTGCCTAAGTCATCATTATTGGGTTTTGTGAGGGTTGGTTGGTTTGGTTTTTTTTCATTTGAAGATGTTGGACGTTGCGTGAGGGCGTTGTTGCAGCCTGCCAGACTGGTGTTTCCATAGCATAAATGGAAGAACTGTGTTGTGTGAGGGGACGGCGTGCAGGGATGCTTGCGTGCGAAGCCTTGCGGGCTGCTGGTCGGGGAGTCTGCAGGGCGGAGGGACTCTTGCCCGGACTGGCACCCACCTGCTGTACCCCCCGCGCCCTGCCCGCGCATCGGGGCAGGCAGCCTCCCTTCCCCAGGCCAAAGCCACGCCAGGGAACGTGCTAGCAGGGAGCGGGGACGGCTGCGGACCCAGCGCTTGAGCTTTCTTCCTGGCTTTATTTCATTTAGCCCTGGTACAGCCAGCGAGTCTAGTTGACTGCAAAAATATAATACACAATTAGTTTAAAAAGGACTACAGAGCGCCAACCCCACACCACTTGCATGTCACAGGCTCCAAGCTAATAACTCCCAACATCCTATAATTAATTAGAATTAAAAAAGCCCCAGAAATTACAATGTGCCACAGAAAGAGAGCAGGAGAAATCAAGGGCATTAGGGATGTCCTAATATATATATATATATATATATATATATATATATATATATGGTGCAGCGGTGAGAATACTGACGTAACGTTCTTTATTAAAGTAAATGAGGAAGTTTAAAGAAGAAATTACTAAAGATATAATATAGGAACAAGTCCCACGTTGCATAAAAATGGTATCATTTTTCTTCGTTAATGTGCAAGATGGGAAAGGACAGATAGGAAGAAGCAATCCAGAAACAATATGTTCTTACCTGCATCAGACAGAGGAGAGCCAAGTGAGACACATCTAGACGTGAAGCACCTTCACAGGCCCTTCTGTCTCACTACTGGGCACATGGCAAAAATTGCTTTTCTTACTACTCCCAGGTATATTTAATCAGCTAGGCAAAGGCACAAGATGTAATAATTGCCCGAGGAAGCAGCGGCGGGAGGAGGATTGCTTTAAGGCTGCTACTGCAGAAGTGTGGAGGAGCTAGCCAGGGGTGAAATAGCATTTCCAGAAGGGGAAGGCCAGGAATTTTTCAGGCTTATGTCTTCTCCCCCTCCCTTTAGGTAAAAGGGTTTTGTCGCTTGCTAGTAGTAATACAGCCACGCCAAATGAATCTCCCCAGACACCACCTGAAGAAAAATGACAGGAAAAAAAGAGAGAGATGTTTGTTAAATGTTATTTTAATTTGATTTTACTTTCCAACTGCAGAAATTAATATTGTGCATTTAGTCAAGTTAATAAATGCGAGGTTGTCGTATTCATGGCATTTACGCATCATTTTGAATATTTTCAAGGTAAACAACATCCACATTTCCATATCACTCGAGGAAACAAACTACACGGAGAATACAGGAAATGAGTATGTTTCCCAAGTAGTAATTTCACAATATTTCTCTTCCAGTTTGCAAAGATGAGCGAGGATTTATGTTGTTCAATGAAGTAAAGTTTAAACCACTCTTGTATACAAGAAAAAGTGAATTGTTATATTGTAGATGAAGTACGGTGTTTTCTCTACATAAGATTCTAAGAGAGTCTTAGAGATCTCACTCAGAGATAATTGACTAATTCACTTTATTTACCAGCCCACATACGATACCCTTCAAGCATTTACCACTGTCCCCGTAAATTGCCTTCTTTTCACTTATTCTGGTTTCATATCATTGGGCTTTTCCCCCTTCTCACCAAAAAAAATACTCCCGTATTATCAGCTAATTCATGGCAATAAGAGTGAAACAATAATTAGATCAAATCGTGTGGCATGGAAGCCCCAGTTTGTACACCGTGCAGTAGACTGCACAGTGATCTCACTCAGAGATAATTTCTTCAAAATTCATAAAAACAAAGAACAGAGCACACCGAAGAACAACTAAGGAAAAAAGCCGACAACAAACCAACCTGCCTGTTCTTGTGCCGAGTCAGAGTGAACGTTGCTATGGGCTGAACGGTAATTAAGCTGAAGGTCACAGAAAAGTTCTCAGTTATGTCCGTTGCATTGGGCTCTGTCTGCCTTAGCACGTTGGTTTGGAGCAGGAGCACAATCTTGAAACAAATCCCTTGGCTGTTCCCGGTCCCCGCACATTGGTTCGGTTCCCGGGGCGGTTCTGGAGCGCGCGAAGCAGGTTGCCTTGGAGGACGGAGCACCGCGGGCGGCTCCCTCCACCTCTGCACCTCGGGCACGCGCGGATCGAAACCCCTGACTGAACCTCCGAACAGCCTCCAGCTGGGTTCAAGGACCGGATTAAGTCTATTCTGAAATGCAGTCTACTGCACGGTGTACAAACTGGGGCTTCCATGCCACACGATTTGATCTAATTATTGTTTCACTCTTATTGCCATGAATTAGCTGATAATACGGGAGTATTTTTTTTGGTGAGAAGGGGGAAAAGCCCAATGATATGAAACCAGAATAAGTGAAAAGAAGGCAATTTACGGGGACAGTGCTAAATGCATGAAGGGTATCGTATGTGGGCTGGTAAATAAAGTGAACTGAGTCAAATGAAGAACCACCTTTACCTTTATGGAAGAAATTAGCTTCCCAGTAAAAAATGAAAATGAGTAATAATTAGTAAGTGCTTTTACCATTCACATAATGCTGTAAAACCATCTGTCAACAACTTAAATAAAAACTTAACAAAGTACTTCCATGTGGGCTAGTCTTTTTAAAGCGCTCAGCCTGAAGTTTGTTTCTAGGGCTGCCATTGCTCCTGTTAAAACAGGAGCATCAACTGTGTGTGCGTGTTCTAGTCTCCCCCTCCTGCCCTCTTGGGTTAAAGGAGGTTTCCATTTCTTCAGCTGGTTTGTAAATCTGACAACCAAACTTTTTAAAGCAGAAACCGGTTACTAAATTTGACCCAGTTTTGCAAATAGTTTTAAACAGCTGAAATCACACTTTGGCACAAGAAGGAAAGAAAAAAAAGAAAAGAAAAGAAAGAAAAAAACAAAAAAAAAAAAAAAGGAAGGGAGATTTACACATTTCATAGCACTCTTTTGTCAGGTTTCATAAGAAATTCATTATATAATATGGCCCTTTAATCCATAACAGGATTAAAAATAATTATTTTCCTATTTCCTGCTTTCCCCTGAGGCTGGTTCAGTACATATCCCATTGTTTGTGTAGTCTTGCATTATTTAGTAAAATCCTCAGATATTGAACAGCTGTTTGCTGGTTTTGACCTGCAACATTAGAATAACAGCACTACAAAGACAACAGATTTTGGCAGCTGTAAACTGTGTACAGCTGAACTATGATATTTGCAATTAATATGTTACTTGCAAAATTGCATCTGCTTGTTTTCATTTCTGACTGTTTTTCAAGTGGCACCACTTACTAGAATCTACAAAGACCTAAGAAATTTTGGAGATGCATATGCAGTTATATAATAAGTTTGCATTTATTTGCATTATACATTTCATATCCAAATTTAAATTTGGAGTCCTAAATGGATCTGTAGATTAGATCCACATGAATTTAAGAATTAGTCAATAGTCAATGCTGTCTTAATAGCAAATGGTGTCTTAAAAGTAAAAATACAGAGCACGTATTAAATTTTAACTTTTCTCCAGGAAACACATATTACATATATGCTTTTTTCAAATGGCAGTTGTCCCTGTTATTTTAATTGCAGTAATTGCTTTATTGAATGTCATAAGCTGAGTCCAGATGCAGTTACAGTAATTTAATGGTATTTTATGCATAAGAATTTATTGACATAAATTTTGTTCACTACTTAACTCTAAATACCATTTGTCTTAATAAGGTTAGTTGACGGTCATTCCTTTACTGAAGGGAAGCTGGGGGAAGAGATGCTAGAGTAGAAACTGGAAGACGGTGACTTGAGGAGACTTCGCCAGCTGCATAGACAAACAAGGCTTACTTTATTATTGCCTTAATAAAAGCTATTGAGCCCTGAGTACATAGTAGTTTCTTGGCACCTCGTACCCTGTGTGCGTGGAACATCCGATTCTCCCGTTAAGTGGTCTGTTCAGTTACACTTGATTTCTCCGGCCCATTTTTCGTTGCTTTCCATCCATGCTGTAGTCTCACTAAACAAATTTCTAAGCAACTACTATAAAACTCTTCCAAAAAAGAAAAATATCTAGAAGGTGGGTCCCGCTCCTGCCTGGTTGTCCTGGTTTCAGCTGGGATAGACTTAATTTTCTTCCCAGTAGCTGGCATAGTGCTGTGTTGTGGATTTAGTATGAGGATAATGTTGCTAACACACTGATGTTTTGGCTGTTGCTAAGCAGTGCTTACACTGGTCAAAGACTTTTCAGCTCCCCGTGCTCTGCCAGGGGCACAAGAAGCTGGGAGGGTGCACAGCCAGGACAGCTGACCCAAACTGGCCAAAGGGCTATTCCATACCATATGGCATCGTGCTCAGTATAGAAACTGGGGGGAGTTGGCCAGGGGGCAGTGATTGGTGCTTGGGGATGGGCTGGGCATCGGTGGAAGATGGTGACCAAAAATAAATAACTTTACCTGTATCATAAGCTCTTGAGCCTTTTTGTATTGCCTTGGTATATTGTTTAGTACTCTCAGGGTCTTGGGATCTCCAGTATGATACATTTCCAACTAGGAAACTTAACCATGACAACCATTTTAACAAGTTAAAGAATGCTAATTCATGGTAACAAAAAAAAAAAGGATTTTTTAAAAGAATATTTTAGACAAAAGTAAGGAAAAAAATTGAACTATGTGAAATTCGTGCAGTATAAAAGTGAAACCGTATTCGAGTATTACACAAAATATTCAAAATAGTTCTCATGAATAGGTTTTTTGGTCTAGTTCAGAAATGAAAAATATAGAATCTGTGCTTACCTATTTAATAGCCATTCAGAGACAGCTATGCTGTACTTGATCAATATTCTTGAAGAAGTTTGATGAACATTCATTATGCTTGAAAATGACCAGTCTAGAAAGAGGTGATGAATAGATCACAGTCCTGAAACAAAAGATAATACTGTAACAGTCTGAACTTAGCCAGCATGTCTTGGTTAATAATTCCTAGTTAACTCTTTTTGATTTTTCACTGTAACTGATTGCAACTACTGAGTAGAACAGAGGATTTTGTTGTTGTTGTTCTTACATGTGAAAGAGTGATTCTACAGGTTGCCATGTGCTCTAGCTTTCATGCAACAAAGCACATGCTCAAGTCATTAAATGGCTTCACTCAAGGCTTCGGGTGTTCTTTGTGGTTAGAATTAAGCAGATGAAGAAGAATTTTGCTGGATGGAGATATGAATAAAGTTCTCAAAAAATCATAATCCTAACGTATTTCTTTGTATAGTTAGTATACTAGAATAAGCTTGTTTTATTTACTTTACTGCCTTAGGATGAGCCATCTGACCGAATCACTTTAGCTTCTTTGACTTTAGTCAAGGATGGGGATGCACTTGGTGGTTCCCTGTTGCTATCACAAAGCAGAGCAAGTGACTTACAATATCTGATCCTGGAGAACTTTTTTTTTTGCTGTATTCAGATTGGAAATACCTTGTAAAAGACTTTCTCAAGTAGTTCTTACATTTTATATTGAAGATGCATTTTACACTGAAGATGGTCTGTTTATGGTCTCAAAAACTAGCCTCTTGCTGAAAATGTTTCAATATATAGTATTTTACAAGTTTATCTTTCTTTGTAAAGATAATGGACAATGAAAATACATCATCCTTGATGAAACGTGAAAATTAGTGGAGTTTTATGTTCTCCAGAACTACAGAGTTTATTTTAAATTTTGTTTCCATAACTCAAAAGGTGACAATTTGGCTGATTTAATCTGCTATGACTTTTTTTCAGTGCATTGAAATATCTACTATAAAGTAACATTATTGAGAAATAAAATATAATTCAACTTAAAATGAATTAAGATTGAAAGTAAGTTTTGAATAGTAGGCCCAAACAAAAAAAATATGAAAATGTTTTTTACAATGGGAAGAGTATGAATTTCAAGATTTACTGTTGGAAAGTGGAGTAAATGAATGCTTTTGTGGCTGATGGGTTCACAGGCACGGGTTCACATATTTGTGTGTCCTGATACTTTTTTCAATCTGCATTTGATTATGATCATTTTTTAAGGCTGAATTACTTTTAACCTTAGCTTTTGTTTAATTTCATTGGACAGTGAGATGGTTCAGGTGTTAAAGAAACAGAACATCTAATATTAAAGCACAATCCATAGTGTCGTGACTAGTCAATTCTATGCAAAATGGTAATGTGAGATTATACCCTTTATGGCACAATCTCCCTTCACACAAACTGCAGCTGAAGTGTTTTAGATGGGAAAGAGAGCCCGGGCTTGCTTCTTGTGCTAATTTATGGTGTCTGAGCGTATCACACTCTTTTGCACAGTAGCGGAGGGTAATGCTGATTAGAAACTAGCAAACCTAATCAGTTTTACTTCATTTGAACGTTTCACAATTGTGTATAACCCATCTTACCTTTACAGATAGGGCAAATGACTTTATTTTGCCTCTGGCCCCTTAAGAAAGTCTATGTTGATCTATGACCTTTAAGACATGAGCAGGATACCTTTATTTAAATAGCACTGCAACTTTTTTTTTTATTTACTTACTATTGTAGAAAGTTTCTTTTAACTTGCATATCCTGTTATTAAAATCTTTAAGGACACTTGCAATTAGTTCTTCATGCTGGTTTAACATCTCTACACTGCAACACAATTTGCCGTACACATAAGTCTTACAGATGTGTCTATATTTGCTATTGCATTTTCCTTCTCTTTCCAGAGAGATAGTGAGGCAGTCAAACAAGGTAATGGAAGGCAAAACAGGAGGTGGAGAAGTGAGGACCGTGTTGTGTGTGCCTCCTTCACCCCACTTGACGGTGTGACAGAGGAAGAGCTAAGGGCAACAGTGCTGTGATCTGAGCTGGAAGAAGACCAGGCTCACTCCTCCTCCCACCCCAGCAGGAGCATCCCCAGGAACTCCTTGCAGCTTGCTCTTAGTATGGCAGATTATTTTGGAAAAAGACAGAAGTGTTTTAATTAAAACAAAAGACAGTGTCTGTTACATGTCATCTATTTATAGATTGGGTAAATATGTTCATCTTTTCATTTGATGTCTTTGAAAAACAGTGAGGATCATTCCTATTAACATATGAATATCAGCTTGGCTTTCATGTGTTGGCCCAGAGCCAGTTTTATGAGTTTTTAATGATGCTGCCAAGTTCATCAGGTTCTCTCATGTAACTGAGGTTATTCATGCAGATAAGTGGTTATAGGGCCAAGGTCTGGTATCTTTACAAACACCTAAGGCCTTCTTAAAGAGATTTAGGGGCATGACATGGACGCAGTGCCTCCAGTCTAAGTGCTTTAACAGTTACCTATGTAGCTGAAGATATTTGATAATTGATGACATTTAGTAAATGAGCCTTTTATTTTCATGCAGTACAAATCAGCAAGAGTACAACATTCAGGTTTTGTATTCAGTGAGCTTCTGTTTAGCTTGCATCAATGGTAAAAGAAAAAAATAAAAAGAAGAAACAAAAAGATAGCTGTTCCTTCTTCCCAATAATTTAACTGGGCTGCAAACATTAGTGCAACAGTATGGCAGAGAGTTCTACAGGTTATTTTTTTTTTTTTTTATTGTAGGCTGGGTTCCCAAAACAGCTTAATTGAAATTCACTGGAAGTTAGGTTTCTTTCATTTAGGCCTAAATTGGTCATGCTCAGAATGAAAGGTGTCTGAGGATGAGGACAAACTGTTTGTATAGAGCCTATCATGGTGGGGAAGAACCTGATGCGCTAACAATGCAAATAATAACATTTGAAGAAAAAGGGGGTTTTTATGTATGTTTTTATACTATTGTTTTGTTGTTGGTATTTTTTGAAAATAGGAAAAGTTATCATTTCAAAAATTAAACACCTTTAATTGAGATGCTCAAACATTCAAATATGCTTATTTAAAACGTCAAACAAGGAAAATGCAAGGGGTCTTAATGATCTCCATAGTATTTTTATTCTACAGCATATGTTTACAGCTGAGTTATCAATGAAAATTTATAGCAAAAAAGCAGAACAGGTCAAGATATCTATGCTATAGTAGAGAATTTATAGTAACATACACTAAAATAGTAATGAATCATAATGCTTCATTGGTTCCAACTTTATTATACTGCTGCTTAGCAGTGTTTCCTGTCCAGGAATATGCATATTTATTTTGTCTTAAATACAAGTTCACATAAAATATGAACAATATTTAGCAACTGATTTAAAACATCTACAGTGTTTCATGGACAACATGGGGCTTCAGCCTTACCTTTCTTAAAAAAGCATGCAATCAGGTTATTTTTAAAAGGTACTTTACAAACGGTATTAAAGTATGCTATCTGATAATCTTTTCCTAAACGTTTACTGATTTTAAGAGAAATCTCTCTATTATTCCCATACTTGGATATTTATGCTAACGTTTTCAAAACATCCAATGTGAAATATTACAGGCTAGAGTCTTTCATATGTTTTGCTGTAAGCATATAAAGCAAAGCAATCATACATACCAAGCCGAAGTATCATGAAATTGGTGATGCAAAGGCCTGGAAAGAGGGAGATGTGTCTTTTGTGAATGGCCTATGCTCTAGAGCAGTACTTTAACTGGAACATATGACATGTAGTTTATCAGGACTTAGGTAATCGTCTCCTGTTCTTTGACCACTTTGTATATTTTGAATAGGTCTCTGGGGGCAAAGAGGATCTCTCATGTCTTCCTAGAAAATGCCAAAAGAATGTAGCTGGCACTCCTAGGTACTGATAGGTATTAATTTCATAGCAATAGTGCAAATAATAGCAGGGACTTGTTCCCCACACTAGTAAGATAATACTTTCCTCCATCATTCAGGAATTTTAGAAAGGAAGGTGGATTCTCCAAGCTGCTCTGGGTTACACAGATCCCATCAAAACCAAAAGAAAAGAAAAACACTAAGATCCTTTTCCCCGCGCTAAGCACCAACAGTTACAGCATGATTTTCAAGAGATGCTTAGATAAGGTGGGAATTAGCCTCCCCCAAACGCAAACATTTATAGACTGATTTTCCAGGAGATAATGCAGCTTTTATTATTTGCATACATGTTGTGCATGTATTGCTTGGGTTTTGCTGTTTGTTTCCCTTTCTCACCACTTTTTTAATCAGCTTGCTATTTATTTTGAGCTTTCTAATTATTTCCCTTATGAAAAATATGTACCTTTCCATACCAGAACACATCAATTGCAAATATTGGATTATCTTCCATCAGATAAAACTTCCATTTCAGCATTTGTTAACATTTTGCTGTCTGCCATACTATGGCTAATTTTGGTTGCAACATATTAAAATGCCCTGGTTGATACTATTTTACACAGAGCAAATATGATTGCTAATGTGGGGACATCAGTCTTTCAGTGCCATTTCTGCAGCTTGCATTAAGGAATAAGGCTTCATAAATGTATCAGACCTGAGCGTTGTGTGTGCAGAAAAGCCAGTGGACCACATGCTTCTGTACAAAAAGGCAGCTCTCCAAGAATAGGATCCCCATAGCTTGGTAAACATCTTAGAGGATCCTTTTCTGCCATCACAGCTGTCATCTTCACAGCCATTAGGGCTTGAACATATAAACATGAAACATTTTATTACAACTGTAGGTAAGAACTCCACTTAGAGAGCTGGGAAGGATAACATTTTGGTCTCTATTGATCAGAGTTTCTCTAGCAGAAAGGCTTATTTTCATGTAGCCATCTAAAGAGTTATGGCTAGGGTCCAGCAAAGTGTATGCTTAACTTTCTTTGCATTCTGAATCAACATTAGCATATATGGTAAGGAAAATGTAGGTATAGGTTAAGTAGATGATAAAATTAAAAGTATATAAAAATCAATGTATACACATAGTGTTTGAAGAGACAACATTTGGGGAAAAGGTAAGATCCTGATAAACCCACTTTATCACAGAATCATAGAATGGATTGGGTTAGAAGGGATCTTCAAAGATCGTTTAGGCCAACCCCCCTGCGATGGGCAGGGACATCTTTAACTAGATCAGGTTGCTCAAAGTCCCATCCAACCTCACTTTGAACACTTCCAGGGATGGGGCATCCAGAGCTTCTCTGGGCAACCTGGTCCAGTGCCTCACCACCCTCATCGTAAAAAATTTCATTCTTACATCCAGTTTAAATCTACCCTCTTTTAGTTTAAATCTGTTGCCCCTCTATATCTTTTGTTCCAAGTAGCAGCATTTCCTGTCCTTGTACAGATAAGTTAGAGGATCAGAAAATAAGTTAATGTGGTTTCTTTATTAGTAAGCCAGGCTCATGCTCAGGAATGTATCAAACTGATCCTTATTGCTTATTGACTGCTCTGGCTCGGATCTCCTGCTGTAAGATAGTAGACTGCTTAGATAGTAGAGGAATTTCAGTAGTGCGTAGCTTTTCCAGAAATCTTTGGTCTTACTATTAAATGTTGGATCAAACTGGTTTTGTTGTGCAAGCTTAAAATCTCCTATCTGCACGCATTTACTTCCTAGATCTGTCAGTTATCTGGTACTACAACTATTATGTTGATATGGATTAAGACAGTAGCAATAGTATTTTTTCCTAATAAGCTCTCCTTTTTTTTTCTGAGACCATATAAGCAACCATGTTTTGGTTCTCTTTGAGCAGGAGATGTTTTTCTAGGGAAGTATTTTAATCTTCCTTAGATAGATACTGTACAAAAAGTGAAACTTCTACAACAGGCCTGTCCTTTGTGTTTATGTATGTCACCTCTGCTGACTTTGCTGAGATAATTTTGACTACTTTTCACTTCTACTGGCACTATGGATTCAATATAGTTCAGACAAAACCACAAAGTTCTATTCTAGGCCACTGAAATTAACTTCTGGATAAGATACTATTACAAAACCTGCAGAAGATGGTAAGGAAAGGAAAAAAAATAGGTTAGGAAGATGTGGAGGAGAGGAACAGTCTGACTTTCAGATTCAGGAATGTATACGCAGGGCTAGCAATTCAAAAAGCCATATTTCTAGTTTAAATCTGAGAGTTTTTGACCTGGAAATAATTGGTAAGAAAATTATAATTATATTTCACCATTTTAATCACTTTTCAGACTAGAGATGTATTTAAATTGCAAATAAAAGCAGCTATTACCTATTACACTAAATTAGAAGAAGAAAAAGGTAAACTACATCTAAACTGATAAGGATGTTCATCTAATCCCACAGCTACAACTTTCTGTACAGAGTTCCAAGGTTTGGGGTAAAGGTGACTCATCTGATATATGTCCTTCATTCATTTACTTTTCCATTCATTTGCTTATTTCTAAAACATTTAAAACTCAGCTTCTCAGTTTTCTATCAATAGGAATAGTTGTGAAGATATCAATTATTCCCACTTTCAAAGTTATTTAAAACCTGCATTTCTTTTATACACACTTGCTAGCTAGGGTTCCAATATTTTCTCATAACATTTACCTTTTATTGAATAAAATACACATTTTGAGTGGACAAATTATCATTGCATCCCCAGGTACTTCCTGCAGTAATTTCCATTGATTGGAGTGCGTGTGCTTGTGAGAACAGAGATGATCAACTGCACTGAGTCAACAAGACATTCATTATACTACCAGATGCTTTTATTTTCACATAGCAAGAGGACCTTTATGGACCATTGTTTTCTTTTTCTCCCAGAAGGATTTTTCAGTGTACTTCTAATTCCAGAAATGGATGCTCTATTACATGTTTAAAGAAATTCCTGGAAAGACCTTAAGAAATATAAGTTATGTTACACAGACACATTCTTTATGAATGTACTGAACTTTCAGCATTTGTTTTAAGAGGTAATTCCAGGGAAAAACAACAACAGCAACAACCAACAAAAACAACCAACCCACACCCCCTCCTCCCCCTTCTTCTCTCACGATAAAAATATATTACCTGATTATTGTTGGTTTTTCTTCCTGAAAGAGATGACAAAAACACTCATCGTCTTTCATGTCTCACTGTATGGACACAAATCACAACAGCTATCTGAATATCACCCCAGAGAGGTTATTTCTGTACTTTCTCTATGTTTACAAACAAAGTGTGTTGTTTTTCTCCACACATATTATTCTCTTTCTCTAAGTGCTTGTAACAAATTGACTGCTAATTTATCAAGTGCATGTAATGGATGTTGCATATTTGAGATATAGTTGAACTTCTAAAGGTTGTGTTTATTCATTCACGTCTTTGGGAAGCCCATTGCCAAAGTTTATCAAAAGCCTTTCAGACCTGCCAATTGGCGTGGGAATATCACCAGATTACTAATGCATTCTGCTTCTGTTGGTCTAGTTAGCAAATGAGAAATACACACCTCTGGTATTTTGTACTTCAGGTTGAAGCTAAAGCAAGAAGCACAGAATGAGCATGTTCTAAAAAGTAGTCTGTGCCCTGGTGAATGCTAAAAAGCAAACAAACGTGGATTGAAAAGGTATTGTTTGTATCAAGAGATAAAATTTTCATTTTTCCATTCAATAGGACATTTTTTGCTGTGACACACATACACTTTTAAATATTTACTCATGATTCTTACTATCCTGGATTAAATTCAGTTTTCTTAGTACAAGAATAAGAAATTCCATCACATTAAACTAAAGAAGATAGGGAGAAAGCTAGATTTCCACATCTGTTAGAGAATTTATAGAAGTCATTAGAGCTGTAATAATGTATAATTATATAGTACTGACTGCAGTCAGAATCAAGACTAGTAAATGCTGGTACACTAATAGCATTTCCAAAAAAAAAAAGAAAAAGAGAAGGAAAAAATCCTTTTTTTAGTTTATGCTCATCAAACAGGTCAGCCAGCCATGGCTGAGTGTAACAAGAGGAATGTGTAAAAGCTCCCTTTTTGCAGGCTAGCCAAACAATTTGTTTAGCTTGTGAGCAAGCGAGTGTGATGTTTCTAGCATGTGTTAGAAATGGAACCAAATTCAAAATACAAGCCTGAAAAATACTTTTCAGAATGTTTAACCAGGAAGTAGAAAGTAGCTCTGCCTTCTTTACCTGTAAGAAGGATCTCTTGGATTTATGCACTTACTCTCTTCCCACAAAAGTGAAGGGCATTTTTATCTTACACTCCTGTGTTGCCTGGAACACTTCAGAGTGAGCTCAGACTGGCTGCTTGTGAGAGACAAGAAAATAGTTACAGTTATTTTCTTTCTACATGAGTCTGAGCTTAATATTGCAGATATACATATGAAGCAGTGCCTAGCAGCAGAGCAGTGATTGCATAGCACCACACAGAGGGCAAGTATATTTCCATTTCTTTTTCATGCATCATTTAGTGCTCGATGCAGTGATTTTGCATATTCTTTATGTAATCAAGGTGTACAGAGAGAAAGAAAGGAAGAAAGAAAGAAAACAATAAAAGGAGACAAAGAAAGAAAGAAGGGAAAGCAAGCAAGAAAAGGAAAGAAGCTTCAGCAAGTCAAGTAACTGTTGGAACATTGAGCAGCAATGACATTGTCACTTTCCTGCACTCATACCACGTATCCTCAAGTTCAGACATAATTTGTGTGTCTTGTAATGCGAAGGGGGCAGAAAACAACAGCAGTCAATTCCATTCAATCCTTGTTAATTCCAGTTTCTGCCAGTTAACTTGTATGGGATAGGATTTCTAACATAATGAAAAGATAAATGGAGGAAGGATCACAGCCAGGTCTGCAGCAGCCTTTCACGGCCCTAGAAGTGCCGTGCCCTTCCACTGCCTGGGGAATGACCAAAGCATTAGTGTCTCCGTTTGTTACAATAGTCTGCTTGAAAATTCATTTTAAATCTCCATTGTAACTTTAAGGTATTTTCTAATAGAGAAATGACCCTAGTATGACATCACTAGCACTGCCTGCTGTCATCAAACACAAATCTCTTCTGGACCGAGCAGGTCAGAGCAGAGTATAGAGAAATATGATGGGGCTGTTGTTACTCTGATTATTGCAATATGTTTAATAGTCATTGTGTTTTGTGTTATGTCTCAGAAAGAATCCTTGAAGGTAAAATTTCCATTTCTCTTGTTTCCATCCAGCCCCTTTATATTTCCTCATATGTACTTTGGTTCTGTAGACTGAAGTCTAATAAATATTTCTAATTTCTTTGACATTCTTTTTGGGATAAATCCACTACAAACTCTATAGATAACAGTCACATTAAACCCCTTAATGCAACATTATGTATTTCTAAGATTTTTCAAAACATTAACCTAGTGGTGATAGTTTGGAAGTAACAAAAGATCTTGAAGCTTACGTTCCTGCCATTGAAGCCCAGTGTCAAAATCCCCAAATAGACATTACACTTCACCTAAACTGTAGAGAAGGCAAATTCAATAGTAACAAATCACAGAATCACAGAACGTTGAGTTTGGAAGGGACCTCTGGAGGTCATTGGGTCCAATCCCCCTGCTCAAGCAGGGTGTGCTGGAACCATGTCCAGGTGGCTTTTGAATATCTCCAAGGATGGAGACTCCACAACCTCCCTGCGCAACCTGTGCTAGGGCTTAGTCACGCTCGCAGTAGAAAAGTGTGTCCTGATGTTCAGAGAGAACCTCCTGTGTTTCAGTTTGTTCCTGTTGCATGCCCCTGAAGGAGAGCATGACTCACCCAGACACAAACATTCAGGAGGTGTAGATGATTAATTTCTTCATGTTGTGCTTCAGGCACTCGTGTAATGAACATTTCATATCCCTTCTGCATAGGTAAGGGAGCAAGTACTGTGGAGCAAGTGGCTGAACTTGATCACTGATATCCTAAATGGTTGCCTGCATAGCAGGATATTGTGGGTAAGAATTCCTTAGTGTCACCTGTTAAATTTAATCTCCATTGGATAAAACACTTAAGTATTGCTTGTAGCAAGAACTGAAATTCAGGACTTCCAGATGTGTACCATGACTAAAAAATGCTTACTATCTGTCAGGCCCAGTGGGTCAGATATGGAATATTTTGAACAGTATGAGAGTATTTTAGGGGAAAATGGCCAGAATACACTAACAGTTTGGTGGTTAAATCATTAATCTGGCAGGAGAATGAGGTAAACTCAAAGTGCGTTTTCCAGTTTAAGCAGAGATGGGATCTAAACCTGGTTCTTCCCAGGTTTTAACTGCAGCTTCCATATTTCAACTTTAATATCTTACCTTAGTTGTGGTCCCTAAATCCAAGAGCAGACTAAGAATACTACCTTCCTCTTTTCCTGCATGCAAGGCTTAAGATTCAGAAAGTATCTCCTTATATCCATGAGGAACCTGTTCATTTAAGTCCGGCATGCAAACTCTGCTAGGCAGGAGGTTGCCAAATGGGAAACACTATAAGACTTGGTTTGCAGTGACGGAATATCTTTGTTGACTCGGCTTTCTATCTGATTTGGTTCTGCCTTTCAATATGTTGCCATCTAAAGATGATTACCTTCTCTCCGAGTATACAGTGCTAAAATCCTTTCCAGCTCTTAACACCTTCCAGCTCTTATCAGCCAGTCTCCAGATACTAGCTCTGACCTCGTGAACAAAGCATTTGCTAGGTGCAATATAAAGTGTGTACCTTGCTTAGTCCCCTTCAGATATAGAGCGTGATAAGACTGGAAGAATATTCTGATCATGTATATGTGTATAGAGTTTACTGTAGGCTTTTTCTTCCATTTTACGTAAACTTTATGGCCTTTTGTCAGACTTATCGGAGTTGTTGATATGTTGGTGTACTTATGTAGAAGTCCATAGGATCTATCAATTAATGGAACCACGTTCTTTTATCTACAGGTCATTTATAGTATTGCAACACCAAATTTTGGGGACACCTGATATTTATGATATTTTAGACTTTTCGGATTAAGCAACATATGTTATGACAGGGAATATATACCAATATGCTAGCTTTTTGAAAAGGTTTAACTAACTCTAGCGATCTTCATGGTGGCTTAAGAGGTTGCCAGTCAGGCCCCTTCCCTTTCCCTCCTTACAGCCCCCCCACCAGTATAAAAACTGTTACAAGCCAGCTAAAGAAAAGACAGTAGGTATGGGATTCAGCTCCAGATTTAGATAGGTTGAAAATCTGTGCTTCCACTGTAGTCAGAAGAGATCTAGTCAATACAGTCAATGCCAACTAGAGGGCAAGTTGGTCCTTGGATAAGAGTGTCTGCGTCTGGGTGAGCTGAACATAGATCTGCAGCTGGTCTGAACTTCAAGAATTGTCCTGTAAAGGGAACTATGGGAAAAAGTGACTGATATGAAGAGAAAGCTAGCTCAGCACAGAAATTATTTTCAGAATATTTCATAGAATATTTCTGATGCAAGAATCACCAAATGATTCTCTACAACTTAATGCATGCTACCTGATCAGGAATGTGGAGAAAGTGGGCCTTATTAATACAGTTTTGTGTTAACAAAGCTACAGTAATGAGCTTCAGTTCAAAATCATTGTATTTACAATATGTGGGTCTGTGATAAACTAGGAACTTAAAGGATGTCTTCTTATGTAGAAAAATAACTCAAGCTGAAAAACTTGCAACTCCATTTCTATCAGAACACTCAGAAATTCTTTTTTATCCCATGTTTTCAAAACTCTGATGTACTGGGCTTCTCTGAGGGGAAGGAGTCTAAAATTAAGGAAAAGCTACCCCAGCCCCTAAAAAAAGAGAAGTATTTATAGTAAGATATATTTAGGATCTATTGGTCCATGAGGCAAAATGGTATCTGTGAAATATTATTGATTATTAAATCACAATTTTGGTGCAGATGGATTTCTTCATTCCATGTACATCATCCATTTACATGATGCCACTTTCAGAGCTACTAAGTTGCAAGGTCTTGCTCCCAGTGAATCCTATGGAAACACAAGAAAGGAGCACATCATGGTATCTATGTGTTGATTTGATTGCCTCATAATAAACCTCTGGCTTTCACTGACTCTGAAGGCATAGTTTCTAGGAACAAATGACTTGGAGGGACTTCTTGGATTATCAGAAACAGTTCCTAGTGATCAGATCACATCTCTCAAGTAATACATTTATTGTTCTACGGACCTCGACTAGGTTCTCCACAGTAATCACTGAAAGGGTAATTACAATTTAAAGCTCTTCTCCAGTAAATGTATTGGTATAAATGCTGCTAGACCATCACTGATTCTGGAAGTTATGTGGAGGGTTTCCCTTTCTGGTCTTCCATCCTTATTCATCCTTACAACTTTCTTTGGGCATACTGTCTACCCTTTCCTTGCCACTATTTAATATTTTTAAGAGAAAGTTGTCGTAATCACAAATGTGAAAATTGTTTTACCAGATCTATTCATGAGATGCAATCTCCATAGAAAAAGTTGATATCTTGTATTCTGTGTAAACATCATCTCATATAGCCTGTATTTAAGTAAAGGAGCTATGCATTGATGACAAGCATAAGTGCAAAGTGAAAAAAAAACGTAGAAAAAAAGTAATGTTATGTTAGTTATTCTTCAGCTATGAAACCTACTCTATGGTCTTCTCATTAATGTCTATAGTGCAAACTAGAGACAGAGTGAGTAACAAAAGAGCTATTTAATTTGTTTTGACTGAAGACAGTGCCTTAAATTATTTAATTTGGTCCAAGTTGTCTAGGCACTAGTAGAAACAAATGAAAGATGCTAAGAAAAGCTTCATAATGTTTTGGTTCAGATTAGCCAATAAAAGAAACATTTACTTCTTCCTTAAATATGGATATATCAGAAATATAAAATAGGGGGTGGAAACAAAGAGCCTGCATTACAAATTTGTAGGGACAAATCCTGTCTTTTCCCTGAAAATGTTTTTATAGAATTTAATGTGAAACATGTTCAAGCAATTTTATAGGTTTTTGGTTATACGTTAGATAATAAGTAAATAATTGTAATTCATGGAGATCTGAATATTTCAGTATATCCATCTGAGGGCTAACAGACTGAAAGAAAAAGCTTCCCCAATTTGGTAGGTCAAGGTATATTCATTCAACCCAGTTAACAGCCCTGGATAGTATCTATAACTGAATCTATAATCCTGAGAAATGAGCAGTAATCTCTAGATTGGGAGTATTATCTAACACCTTACAAACATATCATGTATTTTGTACTTTCAGTTTTAATCTCCTTTGACAAGCACTATTTATGTAATGGCAAAAGCCAATCTACTGTGTTTTTCTTCTGATAATCTTGCTGTTGTCTTTACTACTAAGGAGCCATGATGTAATAATTTCAATTGGAACTGTGGGGGTTTTTTTTAAGGTGAAGAATATGCCAAGCCACTATTTGAAAAATGGCCTTGGGCTAATTTTGAAAACTAAATCAAGGAAAACAAATACAGATGCTAAATGTGTTATTTTGTAAGGTAGTCTTTGAAGTTACAGTAGAAGTGCTATGGTTTTGGAAGGCTTTTTTAGCTTCATGTAATTAAGAGCACATATTTAGCACATAATGTATCTACATCCTGAAGTAGTATTTTTTAATCATGAAAGAGAAACTGATTAAAAACCAAGGTCACATATCCAATATTTAATTTTGAACTCTTTATAGAAGGTTCAATAGGATAAAAATAAATCAATTATTTCATTTTTCTTTTAGTGGTGATGTTATCCTGTTCGATGAATAAGTTTAGTAAAGAAAAGGTTGGACTTTCCAGTGCTTAAAGGATGGGAAATGTTCTCAGGACTTAGAGGAATAGGGACAGAAAGATTCAGTAGGTGGCAGTCTTTCCTTTGAATATTTTCAGCACCAAAAGATCTTCTTAAGTTGCTTCTGAAAGCTGTTGTCTTTTAAAAGGACCTTAAAGAGGTGCCCTCAAGTGGTTATTATAGATTGTATGGGATGCTTTAGAAGAATAGCACTTGCCCTAACTAATTATTATGTCAGAAAATTATATTCTATTGACTTCCATTTCCTCAGTTATGTCAATTGGGTATCATTCCTTTTCCAAAATCTGGAGAATTTTTGTTCTCTTTGGAACAATGGCATTATCTCTCAATGCAGTTATTGCAATGAATTTAAGAAAATGCAAGTCCTTGCAACACTGTAGTTATGAGACTGTATTGGCTGGTTTTAGGATCACAGAAAAATGAGTCAATTACAAAAGCACGGTATTTTTGCCTGGATAGGAGTTGTACAACCTTGATTCACCTTTTCTTAGCAAAAAAGGGTGTTTGCCTCACAGTAAGCAACGTGATCTGACATTTTAGGAGTTGAGAAACACTTCTTTTGGTAACTAACAGAAATTCAGGCCTATTTCATAGACCCAAACACTTGGTAGACAATTCGTATTCTTATTTAACTGAACAAGATGTAAAAGACAGTATGAGTATAAACACAAGATATTTGGGACTGGCCAAATCAGACACACAAATCTTTAGTGCCATCAGTACTATCTGATACATGTGTTCTTACAAGTGAATGCACATTGGTACACATGCAGCTTTGAAACGTCACCCATTAAGTTTTGTTACCTTTTGTCTGTTCATGATTTTACTTTTCATATATTTACCAGTGGTAAAAGAAACAAGAAACATACAGTTTTCCTGCAACGATGCACACTGGGATAAGGTGTGACCCAACGTAGTGCTCTAGGAGGAGCGCAGAAACAGATCAGGAGATACATGAAATGTCAGTATACAGCATAATCATGTTTCCAGCATGGCTCTTGCGTATCTCTCAGTCTAGCTCTCCTGGTAGTTGTCAGTACTCAAAGACTAAATGTGACTATCAGGCATGCTCATCCATGACAAAAGCTTTTGCAGATTTGCCATTCCCTTATGGTGTTTACCATTTTATGGTGAATCACCACTTTATGGTGATTACCATTCCCTTATGGTGTTCATATTGTAGCTTACCTGAATTATGACCCCTATATTAATAGTGCTAAAGGGAGAACGAGGTTCATTCTACATTCACTTCTCTTTTAGTCTTGTAGGCGTTGACATAATTTGTCTATTGAAGAGCACTTTTTCTCTAAAATTCATGTTGTAAAGATGGCTCCCTGTTACTTGATTTTCAGTCCTATCATTTCATTTCAATGACAAATACACATTTTTGTTCATGCTAATTTTCCAGAGACAATATGGTTTGAAGTGAGATATTATTCCTTCTCTTATACAATTAGTGTTATATTAACTAAGTTTCCATACTAAGATTTATTTTTTTCCCTTCATATGAACATTTAGGAGAAGAGAAGGATTACATTGAATTGAATAAATGTAGGAGCTGGGTTAGTCCATTTTTACTCCTAGTAGTTGTTGTTCTAGCAGGAAAGGATGCCACTTGATCTCCTGACCACAACTTGTAAGTGTGAGAACCAGATTTTTTTCAAAATAAGTGTATTAATATATACTATATGATCTGTGAGGTATTGAGGGAAAATAGCTGCTTTCACACTGTAAGAATAAACTTGTAGCACCTTTCTCTCTTCTTTGTACAAAGTGGTTAGATAACATCTTGGCACTGTCTGGGAAATAGAACTAGTCAAGAATACAGAAGGCCAGTTTCTAAGGTCTACTTCATATAATGCTGTGTAGTTTTCACTGACTGCCAATTAGATTTTGGATAGACGTTAAGATGCTGATCTTGACCTACAGAACCCGGTATGATTTAGGGCCCGGTTTCAGGGCTACCCATGTGGTGTAGTCACAGCTGAAATTAGTTCCCCTGCTTAAAAAAGGATAAGTTGGTGGCATGCTATCTTTTTTTTAATCATTATTATTTGAGGGTAAAGAGGAAAGGCTTGCTTGCTAAAGAATTTTCTCCCTGAATCTCTTGGAGCCTGTATCTGTTGATATGTAGGACTCAGCAGTACCTTCTCCTTTTTTTCTCCTTTTCTTTAACATTTTGGGAGAGAAGAGGAATTTTAATACGTTGTTTGATAAAGATGCTGGTCTCACTGCAATGTTTTAGAGTGATGCTTTATTATCGTGGGACATACTCATTTATTTTGAAGCAAAACTGTGATTTACAGTTTTCCTTTATGTTCAGCAAGGATTCAGAATATGTAATATGGTTCCTCTTCCTAAATGGGAAAATCTTAACTAAGGACACATAAAGAACATATGAGTCCTGTGGATAATCCTATATTTCTTCCAGTTATTCTAATCTTTGAGGGAGCAGCTGTCATATGATGCTGTTGTTCTGAGCTGGGAAAGTAAAATGGTATGTGGCTGCCCCATGAGAGAGATTTTCATATTGAGTGGACCTAAGAAAATATTTTGACTATGATTCAGATTTTCCCTGTCCTCTGTGTGATGACTTCTACTGATAGACTTGATATTCATAACATTCTTCTTCCTTCCTTAAAGTCTTCCTTTCTTTCTAGGCTCTCTTTCCCACAAAAGGTTGGACTAGATGATCTTTTGAGGTCCCTTCTAACCTGGGCTGTTCTGTGGTTCTGTGGTTCTAAGACTGAAGGAGGACTATGATAACTAGGACAGGAAATCGGACAGACAGTGCTATTACCTGAAGTTCAGCTGCAGTATGTGATAGAACCTAGTAGAGAAATGAAGGTAGGGTGGCTGCCCTTGGAGGACAAGGTAAAAGGGGGCTCTTAGATGCTAATCAACTGACCTTTTGGACCTACCAAGGGGTTTCGTTTGCTTGAATGTTAGACCTGAAGCTAACAGTATGAATACAGACTGGGCAAGAAACTGGATCAGGAGGTGTTTGGCCCTAGCGACGAAAGGTGGGCCAAGAAGAAGCAGGATTTCAATGGGGCATAGTCAAAAGAAGTGGATGGCAGGAAGAGACTGACTTAGCAATACCATTCCTAGAGAATGCATGTTTATAAGGTTGATGACAGTTTATCTGATGCTGTGAACTGGCCATCCTGCGGCTGTAGGGGGCTTACTTGTATCCAAATACCTTAAGTAATTTTCACTCTCAGCAGTTATTCCCAGCACTCTGTGGAGAAGTTGGAAGATGGGGAGATGTAGCTAGATATCTTATGACTTCTGCTGTTTGGGTGCCTGCCTGCCCACTCCTTTCACAAGAATTTCCCTGTGGCAAGCAGCTCTGTGAAAGCTGGTAAAAGGCTTTGAACTGTTTTACAAAATGCAGTTGGCAGAGGAAAAGTGCTTTCCATCAAGAAAGCTGGAGCACAGTGTTTTCCCAGCTGCTCTGAGGCGCCATATGTTTGCTGCATGGCTACTAATGCTACTCCTTATTTCTTCAGGAGACTTTACAGACATAACCCTCTATAGTGATACTTGTATGAGGATAAGCAAACTGCTGGTATGTGGCAGCATTTCACTGGGGTTAATGCCAGGGTCAGCCCTGTCAAAGTAGCTGACACAAGGTGCCTTGAGGAATATGGAGATCAAGACCATGAGTATTACCAGTCTCATTTGACACTGTAAGACCTTGGGAGCAAGACTCGCAAATCTTTCTGACTTGGGCAGCACAGCAACTGAGATTCAGCTGGCCGCGATACTGGAAGGATGTTCTTCCGATGGCATTTTAGATGTGGTTGTTGCAATTTCTGTTAACAATAATGGTAGAATTTAGCACAGTAAAATTCCACCATGTATAACCAACCAATTGTGCCTCCCCCATGCTCCCAGACCGTTACTGGATCAGCTATTTGTCAAGCAGTGAAGCCAATCCTCCTCAGGGTGAGAAGGTACACTTTTCTGCCCCAACTAGGAGTCCCGACAATAAACAGGAAGTCAGAACACCATGTGGGGAATAAGGTGCTGAGAAAATGCAGGTAGGGCTCAGTTTCAGAGCTCTCCCTGGGAGCTAGCAGGATGACAACCACCAGGAAGAAAAAAGTGAACAGCCGAGCATGTGGGAGAGTCAGGGTGAGTGGCGGTTGCCTAGGGTTTGGAAGGGATAACAGCCAGGAAAATACAAGACAAAAACAACAATGTGCTGGAAGAAGTGTTGACAAAATTCTCTTAAAAATTTGCCACCAAAACCAGATACACAAATCTCCTCTCTATTGGCAGGCTTTGAGACAGTCTTATATAGTGTAACACGAAGAGGTCAGGCATCGCATTATGGCTAGAGATTTGCAGTGAATGGAAGGGCTAAAAACAATAGGACACCAAGAGAGTATGGGGAGAAGTATCTCTGGGGAGGGAAATTGGTGAAGGTTTTAAAGTTACAAGGCTCTGGTTTCCAGAACAACACTGCCAGGGGAGCCCACATCCATTTCTTACCCCTACAGATCCTCAGCAAATGATAGCATTGATTCACAACTGCTTAAGGTTATTAGTCATCATTCATTGACTTGGCTGCAGTTACAATCAGGAATTGGTGTCCTGGTGAAGTGCAGCACTAAGTCTCTGTTCTGCTTCCTACAGAAGTCAAACACGGTTCTGGCTTTTAATCTGTTTGGATGTCAGACCTCCAGTTAGCGTCCTGGGAGAAGGGCTGGGCTCGGTGCACTCAGAGTACTTCTGGAGGAGGAGGAAGAAAAACAGGGAAAGAAGATGACAACTTTGAGGAGCCAGTGCAGAAGCAAATATGCAGGAAGAGGGTTGCAGTGAGCACTGGATAAATCCCACCTCCTTCATGATGCAAATTAAACAACTAATTTTCAAGGTGGAAAGCAGTTAGGAAACTCTTTGCCAGCCACAGTACTACTGGGGCATTTGCCTGGTAGTGTCACCTCACCAAGGCAGTCTGTGCAGATTACTGACTACAGCTGTTGCACAGGGATACATTGTCATCTCAGTGTGACCAGAGCTATGAAGGATGACAAGGAAGCATGGGTTTCCTCCTGAGTCAATATAATAGTGTTATCATTATAATATAATATTATTTTGTGTAATAAAAGTAATGGTCAGATTTCAGTGGGCATATGGAATTTCAGGTCATGCTGGACTCTAAATTTCTAAAGAGGAATGGGGTGCTCATAAAAGGCCATCAGTAAGCAAGTGAATTAGAGATGTTTTTCTCCATTTGATAGCAGGGATATCTTGGTAGGAAGAACTGCATTAAAAAAAAAAAAATTGCCCTCTTTTTCCTTAAACATAAGATAGTGATGTGGCTATATGGCTACATGGGGCTCATGAGATCACAGCTTTATTTCCCTCATGGGACAACAAGACCAACATCAGTATTTACTGCCATGAAGTCCTATAACTGACATAGATTTTCAATGGCATGAGACAAACTTCAGAAAGCTAATTGGTATGGAATTAAGTGGGAAAGAAAAGAAGTTTCCTGGATTGCTCTGGGTGGGTTACATTAGTGCTGTAGTATCTGATCTAGTCAGTGATACAGTTGAGAGGGATAGGTACTGTGCTGGATGACAAGGATTCATCATCAGAGTGTGACAAACACTCAATACTAGATTGTGAACATGGCTGAGTACAAAAATTGTGTGCAAGGAAATACACTGTGGTTGACTGGATAAATTTAGTAATGATGGAGTTCATCTATCAGCTAAAGATTAAGCAAAAAATAGTCTCTTTAAATTGTGTAATGACCAATTGAACTTAATAAACATAAGGAAAAAAAAAGAATTTAAGGTTGTCCAAGCATAATATCAATCAGGAGGTCTTTCTATGCAGTACACAGTGCATTTCAGCTGAATAGCTAAGGGCCAGCCCTAAGAAGTAAGAGGTTCATTAGTAGGCTTATGAGCCAAGATACAGACAATAGAACAAAATGTTGCGAAATTGGGCAGTGAACTTTAAATTTTGCTCAAAGGAGAGGAGAGGAGGGTAACCTCAGGAGACAAACAGACCAGCTTTTCAGCTATGTTCATCATCTGTATTAATTCCATAAGGCACATGACTGCTTGATTACATGTATACAATTAAAGAGTTGCAGACTGCAACATAGTCACACCTTAGTTTCCGTCATTCAGTGTTGGAATGTCTGAGTCAATGTCTGTGTAGGCTTAAATCTAGTCCTATAGAAATGTGGGTTTTCATCAATCAATTTTCTAATGAGATTTTTATTCACTTGTCATTTCAGACTGGCTAAACTGGATAAAAAATATTTTAAAACTGTTCCTCTTTATGACACATATTAACAGGCCAGGAAAAACAAACAAACAAACAAAAACTCTTGCATATTTACAATGAACTATGATATTAAGAGATATCCATGCCTACCAGAAAGACTCAATTACAGTGCTGAAGCAATTAGACTCTTCATCTTTACTTTTTCTTAAAAAGCTAACACTGAATGTGCAAATCATGGTTTTCCATTGCAGCCACACCAAGACCAAAGCACTGAAAATCAAATATCAACATATACCAACCACATATATAAAAAAACCAGAATATACCAAACACGTTGAGCACAATTATCAGTAAATACAGCCTCTTACCACGATGAAAATCTTACTATATTGTCTATAAAATCTTTATATGCAAATTGTCTTTTAAGTCAGTTTGGGGAAAGCAGAGTAGGAGTAGGAACTGTTTTAACATTAAAGTATAATAAATTTGAACTTGAACAATCTCCTTCAGGCAATAAGGGGTGTGGAATGAGTTTCAGTGAAACACTTAAAATTTCAGCTATTCCAGACTGTGCAAACTTCACCAGCATTTTAAACATCCTGAAACCAACAAGGCTTAAGAACATGCAAACAGAAAGTGACAGGGAAGTACCTTCTCCAAATTACATCCGTCAGAAAACTACCAACTGCAAACTGTTCCTGTAGAAACTGAGGCTCTAACTTTTTGCAAAGATCCCTGCAAGCAGGACTTTGAGCTCAAAGGAAATGAGCTTTACCTTGCCTATTTAACAAGTCATAATATCCTTAAAAACTACAGGAAATGCTCTTACAAACATAGCTTTGGGGTCTATTTCTAAAATGAATCTCTGAAGTATAAAAGAAAGAAAAGATGTAAGAAAAAATCTTTTCCTCTCTAGCTCCTCTTTAATTTATGTTCGTAGCTCAGGGATTAGGGTTATCATATTTTTCCCACTTACCTGAATGCCAGCCTGATTTAAGGCTACTGTTGCTATCAGAGTGATTGTGAAGAAGCTTCTCCCTATGCTTTTCTCACCTCTTCGTCTGTACGCTGAAAGAAAATTGATTGAACATTGAAGAAAGTACGCAATAAACCTTAAATAGATGAAGTAAGGCTACACCTGCCCGATGAGCAGAAGAGACGTGAATTCCACTGGACTAGTATTTCAAAGGACAAGTACCTAAGTGATGTGACAGTGCTCACTAACAGGCTGTGCTATTTTTTCTGGTTCTCTATGGTTTGGGTTTTTTTTTTATGGTTGGTTGGGGTTTTTTTAAGGATCTGAGTATATGTTTTAGAATTTCACTAACATTTTATTTTCATTGAAACTGATTGCTCTGTGTGATGTTGATTTTATACGGCAATTATTCAAGTGTTCTTTAGCAGCACTGGTTATATGGATGTATCAACAATCTGCAGTTTCTTTTTTCAAAATACATCTTCAACTTAATTGCCTTTAGTAAATAAACTTAAATTATCACACAGGGGTCCTTTAGTAAGATCTTCCTTCTGATCTCAGGGCATTGCATTTCAACCATTGTTATAATTCGCACACCATTATAGATATATTTTGACACAACTGTAACACATTTTGGTTTCAAAACCAGAGTTTTTATGAAAATAGTTCACATAGCATACTACAAACACAGAGGTATTAATTCTGTAGAATCCATAAGGTCAATAACTAAATTAAGAATAAGACATGTAGAACATAGAATTTACTTTAGAAATGTAGGAAGGGTATCTTGAAGAGTGATAGTGACGTGCTAGTGAGAATGATGAGTAGTAGTGTGAACCTATCAGTGAAGAGAGACAGCACTATAAAAGGCCACTGCAACAGCTTTCAATGTGTAGGTTCACTCTGCTGACTCCCAGCAGTTAGAAGTCCTGAGGCACTGTACAGAAATTAGATGGATTGTTTCAGCAGTGGTACATGGGTGTTTTAGGCCCTATATTATTCTTTACATTGTGGCCCTGCTGCCCCACTGTAAAAGAACATGCAGATAAGTCATGTGATATGTAACCGAAGGCCTTTACAGGTTGCTGTAACTTGTGATAATATGTAAAAACACAGGAAATGTGAAAAATCAGCTAGTAGATGAATCCCAAGGAAAAATTATCAAACTACTATAACTTAATTATCTCAAAATTAAGAAAAAATAAGTAATGTTCAAAGCTTTACTTGGAAAACTTTGAATTAGATTTTTGTACATCTACTGGCATGAACATGCTTTTCTTGGTGAAGTTTTAGTGCATTTAGGCAAGAAGATTAGTTTCAACTTTAAAAAACATGATATGAAGAGAACTGAAAAAAATAGATAAAAAAATACAAATCTTGCTCAGTGTATCTTTCAGAATGAGAAACTGAATGAATTTGTTAGAAAAAAAAAAGTCAAGTTCTTGATGATGAAGAGTGCTTAGTTTTGAAAAGCTGGAGAGTGCTCTCTCCTGTCCCTGAGTGAAGTTGAAAGGAAATCATAAAATCATTACTGTGCAAACTCTGTTTTGTTACTTCATGCTGTCACTGTTCTATTGAAGCTTTCTTTTTTTCAGCGTAGGGCGACCATGTACTGATGTTGCTTCATGCTGCTGGAGTCTGTGTGGCTTTTCAGCTTCTATTTGATGTATTATCTGATGTCTCTTTTCCCTCTTCTCACTTATGTCATTTTACTACTTTTCTCCTCAAAGAGACACTTGTATCTTGATCACTCCTTTTTAAGCACATGTCAGAAAAAGTTAGAAGGCTGTGAAAAGTGACATGCTGGATATTTGCTTATATCCCTGCCACAGAAGAACATGCTCTCAAAGTGACCTGGATCACTGTTTAACAAAGCCCTTTGCTACACAAATAAGTCAGAGACACACAAATGCACCTGCATTTGTGCATGCATGTTCACATATAACCAGTTTAGGTTGGTGGATGCAGTTGACACACTGCTAGGCTAAAAAGCCAGTTAACAGCAGAAATAATACATTTGACTGGTAACGTGTTAAAGCAGCAAGCTGCAGAAAGTCTTTTGCACGCTAATCTGGAACATAGGCTAAGGGTTAATGATTGCAGGAATATTTGGAATTGGGTCAAAAAAGGGCCATTAAGCAAATAGAAATGTCACTATGATGTTAAATATTGGAACAATATATAAATAGGAAAAGGAATGAACTTTTTCCTGATAAAAAGCAAACCACTAATAGCTCTGACTGCAAGCAGATAGGCACACTAATGCTTGCAATGCTCCACCAGTATACATCAGCCCTGACCTGCAAATGTCTTAACATTGAACCTCTGTTGAGGAGATACTGCCAGAAGAGTCAAGCTGAGTCACATTATGTTCCAGTCTTCTGAAAGTGAGTACACGGGAAGGAAGCAGAGATAAAGTGACCTAAATTAAAAGCTGAATTTGTGTTTTCTGAAGTGAAACCACTGTGCGCTAATTTCTACATTTAACTTCCAAATCAACTGACTAAGGATACTCAAAGATTATAAGGATTAATTAAAAAGAATACTAAGCACCCTTTCCTATCAAGTAGCACATCTGGAACAGTTTGGCACTTCTTGCACAATATCTCAATTCATAAAAGCCAGAATCATTCATTCTTTCATGTAGGTATATTGAAAATTCTGAGTTTAAAGTAGGTGAGATTCTTATGTTTCAAATAATATTTAGTTCTTGGAATAAGCAGCTGCAGAAAGGGAAATCTTAGATAGCTTTCATGGATTTGTTATCTCTGGATGACTTGAAACATGAACAACAGTCTGGATAGTACAGTGTTAGCAGTAGTCTGGATTCAGATTTTCAGATTCAGTCTGATAATATATTTTGTAATACCATCAGTGTTATGTCAGTGTTGTTATTATTTTCTCTTCCCTTTTTTAAAAGGAAAGGATTCTATCTCTCTGTCCTGAAGGCAACAATAAATTATGTTGTTTTTTTTTTCTGTAGTTCAAAAAAACCCAACAACTCAGAACTCCCCAAACTGCATGTCCCCTCCAGTCTGGTGCCAGCTGTTTGAGAGGGCTTCTTACTGACTTCACTGCACTGCTGATCAGCTCCTCAGTGAGCCTGGAAATCTTAGTGATGACACCGAACGCCCATTCCAAATGAATCGGTTCCTTCCTTAGGTATCTGTTTGACTGATGTGAAGCAATATACCTCAGAGACAAACCAAGATTTTTTTCCAGCTGGTGGCATGACATGTCAGATGTTTGACACACACGTCTTCATCTCATAATCATTTCTCTATTTTCTCAAAGTTCAAATATATGCACCCTTGAGCGCCTGTTCAGCTCAAACAGATTCAACTAGCCCACTTTGGGCTTCAGGAATAATATCAGAAGTTAATGTTAAGTTTCTATCAAATTCAACATAAGATAACTATTTAACATTCTTGGCACTTGTGGTGCTATACAGGTAGATTGTAAAATACAAGGTGTAAAATGAACACACAGTGAATGCAAGGAAAAGGAACTTGACTATAATCAGCTTCTCCATATCGTTGGGGGTAGTTTTAAGAAGTGTGAAATGCTTTACACACTACTTCATTCCCGTGGAATTTAATTCCAGGTGTTTTACAATTTCAAACCTTTGAAAGATCTACAGAAAAATTGAGGTAAGTACAGCTTTTTTATTGTGACAAACAGAAGGATATAATAATGAATCAGCTATTCCTCCTGACAAACCCAAAGGACAAGGTTTTGAAGGCAATGTATTGAAATCTCCTTTAAGAGCAAACACAAACAATGTTCATGATGCTTGATCTTGGTCAAGTCATACTTAGGAAAGTCCTGGACAGAAGAAATATTTTTGTCATATATTAAAAAATTGTGGGGTTAGGTAAACACAATCAGATTTTTAATGCATTGAAAATGGGTATCTAAATATTTTATATGAATGTATTTCAACTTGGGAAGTGTGATGCTATCTCAGTGATAATTGTAGACTACTATTACTTGTAATCTGTGTAGCCTTAGGTAACATCTCATATTTTTTCTGGTTATGGAATAGAAGGTTGGGATGCCAGCAAGAGGAGTATTTATAAGAACAGAAAGCAAAGTGTCCTCTGGTGCAAAACTTCATATGGATACTCATTTCTCCCTAGACTGTTTTTTAATTCGACACTTGTTCCTATATGAGTAAATAATCTATGGGAATCTTCAGTGATTGGACAGTATCATAAATAGCACAGAAGTGAAGTCAATATTTTTTTTCCAAAATAATATAAACGTGCTATCTGTATTTTTGCCCATCTTTATTACATTTCAAAACTAGTAACAGTTGAGAGTTAATCAGCATGTCAACCTGCCCGTTTTAGGTACTGATAAAGCAAGGAAGATTTGTAATGTAACCAAATGAGTCATTTCCAAAAGATTAGATAAACAGTTGGGTGTATCTTCTCCATCTCTACATATCGAGATTTTAATAAATGCTTAGTATGTATTTTACACATCCCATGGCTGTAGTTCAATTATCACAAAGTGTATTTATGGAATTGGGTATATAGAATCTTTATAAAATATGCTTCATAGACTTCTAGAAAACAGAAGTGCTCCCTGGATGGAAACATTTAGAGAAAACTCTTTAATGTGTTGTTCAACTCAAGGATAAGTAGAGTATTTGAAAGCAAACCTGCCTCAGTAGAGTCTTTCAGAGAAGTCAAGGTTAACAGATGAAGTAATTAAATGATTCTCAGTCCATAGCTGAAAGCATCAGAGCTACAACATGCAGGATAAATTGTATCAGGTGGGAAGATGTTTTTTTATGAGAAGAGAAAAAAGGTGAGACAATTAGATCCGTATTGCTTGCTAGAAGTCATACAAAGATTTCTGATGCTTTGGTCAGTGGTATATTACTCTCTTAGTCTCCCAACTGCTGACATCAGTTCTTTGGAACAGTGGGCTGAAATTTTTCTAATACTGCATATTTATGTATTTGTTTGTTTGCTTATATGTGCAACTTTGCATTGCCTGACTTTGAACTGCTTTGAAACTTGATGCACAAGGAACCCTCTAACTTCTGTGTGTGGGTTCTAGAGATGAAATTTAATCACAAGATACAAATCACAAAATAATTTGGAATTCTACATTTGAGGTAAAATGCTTTAATGCAGAACTATTTTTCCAGGGTTAGTGTACAGGAAATATGACTTATTTTGATCTCTGTATGAGGGCTGGAGAGGTGATGGTTCAGGGAAGTTATCTATCTCTTGATTCATCCTCCTTTTAGGGCAGGATGGAAATGACAGAAGTGTCTACAAGATAACAATAAGCTGTTTTATTTTACCTGATAACAAACAAAAAAAACCCCAAAATGACTCCTTCCCTCATCACTGAAAATAGAGAACTTCATCTGCCAAATTCTAAAAGATGATCAGGGATAGACTTAAAGATAATCTGAAAGATACCAATACCGATTCTGAAAGATTATCAGGGATAGACTAATCTGACATTATTTGCATGAATATACCATCCTGTCAAGGAGATATGAAGATTTGTTCCTGGAGATATGAAGAAAGCATCCTTTTATGTAAAGACAGAAATAGATAACTATTTAGCCAGATATACAGATAATGCAAAAACCAGTGAGTTCTGGTGATTTCGTGACAGACTGAATAGTACTGACTAGTGATTAGTCCTTCCACCCTGAAACCTGTAGTTTCTGAAGGCTGTAATGACTAGAAGGCTAAGTCTTTCATAGCTGTTAAACCAGATGGATTGGGTTTGCATAGCAAGGCTTTGGTAGCACGGGGGCTACAGGGGTGGCTTCTGTGAGAAGATGCCAGAAGCTTCTCCCATGTCTGACAGCCATTGCACCTAGCTCCAAGACAGGCCTGCCATTGGCCAAGGCTGAGCCCATCAGCAACGGTGGTAGCGTCTCTGTGAAAACATATTTAAGAAGGGGTAAAAACTGCTGCGCAACTGCAGCCGGAGAGAGGAGTGAGAATATGTGAGAGGAACAGCTCTGCAGACACCAAGGTCAGTGAAGAAGGAGGGGGAGGAGGTGCCCCAGGTGTTAAAGCAGAGATTCCCCTGCAGCCCGTGGTGAAGGGCATGGTGAGGCAGGCTGTCCCCCTGCAGCCCATGGAGGCCCACGGTGGAGCAGATATCCACCTGCAGCCCGTGGTGGACCCCACGCCAGAGCAGGTGGATGGGCCCTGAAGGAAGCTGTGACCCCGAGGAGAGCCTGCGCTGGAGCAGGCTCCTGGCAGGACCTGTGGCCCCGTGGAGAGAGGAGCCCAGGCTGCAGCAGGATTTCTGGCCTAACATGTGACCCTGTGGGGGACCCACACTGGAGCAGTCCATTCCTGAAGGACTGCACCCCATGCTGGAGCAGTTTGTGAAGAACAGCAGCCCGTGGGAAGGACTTACGTTGGGGCAGTTCATGAAGGACTGGCTCCCATGGGTGGGACTCCACATTGGAGCAGGGGAAGAGCGTGAGGAGGAAGGAGCGGCAGAGACAACGCGTAATGGACTGACCGCAACCCCCACTCCGCTTCCCCCTGTGCTGCTCGGGGGAAGGACGTAGAGAAGTCAGGAGTGAAGCTGAGCTGAGGAAGAAGGGAGGAGTTTTTTAGTTTTGTGCTTGTTTCTCGTTATCCTACTGTCTTATTAATTGCCAATAAATTCAATTAATATCTCCAAGTCCAGTCTGTTTTGCCCGTGATGGTAATTGAGAAGTATTCTTCCTGTCCTTATGTCAACCCACAAGCTTTTTGTCATATTTTCTTCCTCTATTCTGTTGAGGAGGGGGCATGATACTGTGGCTTGGTGGGCACCTGGCAGTTAGCCAAGGTCAACCCACCACACCAGAGAAGAGTAAATTCACAGGAAGTAGGCAAAAGTAGGGGGTTTGGACTCCTTTTGTTAGAGATTTCAAGTAATTCACCTTTCACGTCAGTCAGTCAAGTATAAATACCTTACTACAAAGTATTAAACTTACCTTTTGCATGTCCAAACCAGGTAGACCATTACTTGAATTCCCATGACTGTCATGCAAAAGATGGAAGGGCAAATATTATTTGAAACTGCAGTTCAAAGTAGTCAGTGTTCAACATACAGTTAAACAAGCAAGTTAAGAAAAAGATGTTCAGCTATAATAATTTAGAACTATTCAGATTCTATAGCTTATCTTATTGCGATGTCAGTGGGATTCCTGACAGCAATAATATTCAGGGTTAATACAGCATAAGGAGGAAGAGGCTACTTGATCCAAGCTACTAGACATCTCCAGGCAGTTTTCAAAGAAGGTCCTAGTCACACTGTTAATTACATTCAGCCTTGCTAAATTGTCTCCTAGTTTCAATCATTTAGTGCATTTTTCTCTTTCTAACTTGATGAAGTTAATGTCTTTCCTGTGTTCCTTAAAACACATATCATCTAAGTATCCCTGATTCAGTTAAATTCCATTAAGTCACAAAAAATTAGCCTGAAATTAGTGATCTGCAAAACTCAGGTTCATTTCTGGTGTCGTATGTTGTAAAACCACTACAAAATTTGAATTCTGATTTTCAATTTTCAAATTTCCTCTGAAAATTAAGAATTCTGAGATTTTACTTCAGTTGTTATAGTTGTGAATTAAACGCTCCTCATGTGGATCTTGATTCAGGAAGGGGCTTAAAATTAAGCACATGAAGCTAGCATAGCAGTTCTGGATGCAGGGTGGAGGAGACAAAGCAAGTGCCTAGGCAGATAATAGTAAAAATATTACTATGTAGGAATCATGTCATAGAGGAAAGGTCATGGCTGATGCAGTGATCTTATGTTAAAATAATTTATTTTTGCAGTAAAACTTGAGTCTTTGAGAAAAAGGAGAATGGACAGCAGATGAATAATTTTCTCTGGATGTTTTGTCCACTGGGAAAAGAAGTCTTGCCTATTTGCAGGCTTGTGGTTTGTTTTAAAGATTAGGTGCTTTGGGATTCTTCTCATGTAAACATAACATCTACTTATTGGAATAAAAATAGCAAGTTATTTGCTGTGGTATTTGAAAATTTTGGTGATGAGTGACATATTCTAAAAGAGGTAATACCTGACTCAAGAAAAGTATGGGGAAATAATTACAGTAATCAGGTTCATGGAAGAAAAAAGGTGATCAAGAAAATGTCTAATGACTGACAAAGACACATGAGGCATATTCAGAATGCTAAAAAACTTGCAGCAACCTTTGGGAGTTACCAATATATATAACATTTCACTGGAACTAAACAGTTTGCAGGGATACAAAGACCCTTACCTGCAGTACAATGGAAGAAATAAAGAAATATTCAGGGACCACAATATTCCACGCCCCCTCCCGAAGGTAGAATATGATTAAGGTGAAGAGGTAGAAAATGAAGAGAGACTCATGTTTAACAAAGCTTTTGTCTCTGTGTGTGTATGTGTGGGCATGTGCATATGAAAAGGGAGCAAAGGCACGGGAGAGCATGGACAGAATGTACGTGGACTTTAAAAAACGCTGATACAGCGCTTGTGTGCCAGGCCAGTAAGTATCATATCAAGGATACACCTAGGATACACCTAGGATAACTTAATGGAGACATATTTCATTCATCGTTATGAATAAAAACTTTATTGGATTGCAAGTGCAGAGAAATACAAGGTGACTGGTAAAATGTCAAAAGAATGAATATTACAGCTATCATTTTCAGAAGAAAGGCAAGACAAGCTGCATCATTCAGCAAGAAAAGCTTTGTACTTCAGAATAGCTAAACAAGCATGGTTAGCAACTGAAATACAGGTTAGGCTTGGTTAGATTCAAATCTTAACTCATACTTAGATTTGAAGTGCTCAGTTCTGGGTTTCAGGCTTGTCCCCAGTGGGATCACAACTAACAAAAAGAAAGGAATACAGTCTTGGTGTTATTCTTACAAAGGATTAGTATGTTCCAGGATTTGAGTCTAATTTAAGCTTCTTAACTATGCACATGTCTTCAGTAGATTATGAAAACCAAACTAAATTTCCATCACCATTATAAGCTATTAACTATAGATTGCCATTCTTCTCACACAACAATGGGTATAAGTGAAGTCATTTCTGGAACAGTTTTGTCATAGATTATTCAAAAAATTAATGTATGGAGAGGGAGAAGTGGGAGGGAAAGAGACAGGTATATTACCAGGCAGCAAAGTGATAGTAGCGATGTATGAATTTTAGATGTTCCAGAATAATTAATATAACAAATAAGTCTGCATGGGGAGAGAAAGGGAGATAACTGTTCTGAGCAACACACATTTCTACAGGAAGATGGACTGCAGCATTTCTAAGCACAGGAGTTGTTAGTTTCAAATGAATGCAACAGTTGTTAGTTGGGTTTATGTTTTGGGGTTTTTTTAAATGTAAATCAAACATTAAAGAAATGTAATTAAGATTTATAGGAAGATATAGCTGTAGAAAAGAAAAAAATAAGCCTGAAGCTCATAAATCTCCTGTTGGTGGAAAATTTAGACAAGAAATTGACAGACAGGAATAAAAAGCCCATTAATATCTACATGTAGCTCAGAAGACAAAACCCAACATGTCTACTGCTACAACTGACTTCCTGTGATTGATTCCTTTATATTTTGGCTTCAGCTCATAGCACTCAGCACCCTGGTGATTCTGTGTGTATGAAATCAGATACAGCATCTTTATTTAAAAAATTTGACATTCATATACAAGCAGAAAACATCACATACGAATGTGCTATTGAATGCAGAAACAGAATAATAGGTTTGGATTTGCAGCATGCTACTTGGAGAACACCTTACTTCTCAGCCAAAATTTTCCCAATCCTTCTGAAGCTTTCAAGAGGTTCTGAGCATTCAATACTAACAGCAGCTCCAGTCAAGAGACAGAAGAGCTCAGTACCTATCAGGATTTGGCCTGGTTTGTGTTTCAAAATTCAAAGGTAGGCAGGGTCTCTCTTTTTTTTTTTTTTTCTATAGCAATAGGGAATAATGGTGTAGCACTTTTGAAAGTGTCTGTAAGAAATATGAATCTGTTCTGCCTCTGTGAAAACTTTCTCTACATGTGTCATAGACTGGTAACATCAGTCAAGTCATTATCATTATCTCTGAGCAAGTGTTTTCAAACATTTGATATCTTTTAATAAGGAAAGCATAGTGCATTCTGTATAAAAGAGCTGGCAAGATTCAAGTGTTATGGTTACCCAGGAAGAGCACTAGGGGAACAGGAGAAGTATTGGGGATTAAAAATCAAGATAAACAAAAAGAAGACATTCCATGCATAAAAGACGACCCCTCTTGCATAGCATTATTGATTAATAAACATCATCATGTTCTCCAGACATATTTACCTATTCAAATGTGGGATCATTGACGGTAGAGCATTTTAATCTATTAATTTGGTAAAATGAATGCATCTGAATTTATCAAAGTGCTAATTAGGTGTATAAATCTTTGGCTAATAATAAAAAAGCATAAGAGAGGACCCAGATCTTTATCAAATAAGAGGAAGTATTCAAATCTGTTTTCTCTGAGGCAAGGTTGCTTTCCCTTTTGGATGTGTCTTTCTTGGCAAACATATTTATCTCCTCCCTCTTCATCCTTGAAAATATTCTGAAAATATTCAAATAATCAGAGAAAGATTCCATCACCAGTTTATGACAAATGTCCTACTAGTAAGTAGGTGGTAAATTTGAATTCAGTTTCAAATACATATAGTGTTTTGATCTTTTTGATTATATTATAATTTACTGTGACCATAGGAGAAGTTTATAATTAGGGGTTTTTTTCTGGTAAATAAAGAATATTAAACTGATTCAAAAAGAGAATAATGTATACGTTGTTATATAATGTATATATGGAGTAATTGGATGTGTCATTGAAGTTAATGAAATGCAGAAAACAAAAACTTATCAGGTTTACCTCTGACTTTGGATAAACTATGTATTTGGCTACTGTTTTTATGACTTCATAATTTTTTAATTGAAGTGTTTAAAATAGTAACTTTAAAGTCACCATTATATAAAAGGTTTTTTCCCCCCCCTCAGCCTTTTAATTTAAAATAGTTCATACATGGAAAAATGAAAAAAAAAACCCCCAAACAGAAAACATTGTTCTTTCCCAGTAGCTTTCCAGCTCTCCTGTATACCTCAGCTGAGCTCTGTTAAATTACATGACCAACACTGTACAACCAGTTGTAAATAGCCTTGAACAGACCAGACCTGTGAAGTCTGCCTAGAACAACATAATCTGATGGGTTTGACCCTGGAATGCTGAGTCATAAATTCTTACCTTCTATGGCATTGCTGCATATAGGTTACTTGGGCTGCTTAAACCACTCAGACTTAAAATAAAAAATAAGTAAAAAAAAAATTCTTCTGCAGCAGCTCTGTTTAAAAGGTAGAATAGCAATCACCTGTCTCACAGGGGTACTACAGAGATTCAGAAGTGCACTGTAGTTATCCATTGGATGTAACTGTACAACATAAGTTCATAGAACTGTAAAACATAGTTCACAGCGTGGAACATATCAACAAATTAACAAAATACCCAATTTACTGAATATATGGGTAGCACCATTTTTGACTTGTTGTCTTCACAAAAGGACTGTAATTGTTTATCTTTAATTATTTCATTTTCACTTTTGGCATAATTTAATTTTAACACTCCAGCTGCAAAAATAATTAATGAACCTGCAACTAATTCATGTAATGGTACAAAATACTAATGTATAAAATAGTGTGAAAGTACCACACTGCTTTTACCATGTTCCACAGATGTCATGCTTTCCTGGGAAACATTTTACAGTATATTAACTGCCTGATCATTGAGAATTAATTATGAATTAATTTGTCTTCCTTTGCCTTTTTCTAAGTCAATTAAAACAGTAGATGTGCTGTTACAGAACTGTGATTTGGAATGATATAAAGGAGTGTAACAGACTTCTGATTGCTCTTTTTCTTCAAAACTATAAGCTGACATAGTTGTAATGTAATTGGGAGAAAAGAGTAGTTTAACATTACCTGTTTATAATCAGGACCACAGTGAACAACATTTTACTATTAGTAACAAAAAATAGTGATTTTTTTGGTCATAAGAAGTAATTCTGCCACTTCCATAATTAAATCATTGATTTTTCAATCTCTGGGAAGGAAAATACAGTATTGTTTCTATTTCTTCAATTCTTTGCAAGGTCTGAACTTGAAGGTGAATCAGGCAAGGTTTTCTTCTGGCACTGTTGTTACCTAAATAGCAGTGAGGGGGATAGTACCACAGCAATGCATACGTTCCATTTGCTTTATAGCTTTAAAATTTTGCTTGAGTAGGGAAATTATTGAAGGATCGTTTTCTCCTTTTGTTGTGTATAATAGCAAGTTTGAAAACCAGCCTGTCCCATGTCACCTTTGTCATGCAAAGGAAAATCCATTCCTTCAGTCTTGGTCTCAGCCTGAAAACTTGCTATGAGTTTCTTGTTTCAACAAATGCAGTGCCATGCCTCCAGCTCTGTAAGGATCACACCTTCTTTCCACTGCCTCTGAACATTTGCTGTGGATCTGCTCCCTACTGTAAGCAGTACTCTGTTTCCCTCAAAAGTCTCCCAGTTCAGATAAATAGCAGTAGGGGCAGGAAGACAGCAGTACCCACATGGATTTACTTTAGCTCCTGTAGCACTGTAGTACTGTCCATACCTCCAATACAGGCCATCTGCTTATTGCACCTCCCAAGGAGGTTTCTCCAAAGGAAGGATGCACAGACATGCAAAGTTGCTTTCAGGGTGGCAAACTCTCCTCTTTCACGCTGGAGCAGAGTTAACAGAGCAAACCAACAGCCAGCCTTTGGCTGTGCTGCTATTTACATCTTTTCCAGTGGAATGAAACATACCATAGAGGTACAATGAACTGTAAGCAAGCAGCTTGTTAGACCAATTGCCATACCATCTGATCTAGATTACATGCCCAGTTCAATTCACTGAGGATTGCTGTTTATAATGCTGAGTGATGTATCACCTCTGAATGAAACCTCCCCACTGACATCTTACAAGGCCTAACACTTAAAATGTCTGTGCCACTGCACAGGTATGGCTAAGCCTTTCTACGAGAGAGCAGGTCCAGAGGCAGCCAGCACTGCCCATTTACCAGGCTCCACTGTGAGCTGACCATGTTTTCCTGATGAACGGCTTGGAGAACATGTGGAACTTAATTTCTTATATTCCTATTGGGGTGCGTATCTTGAATTGTGAGAAGGTACTTCAAAAAGTAGGGGTTCAGTGGGAATTGGGGATGCATTTGTGTGCTCTGTTGTCTGTGTATGATGTTAAATAAAAAGACTTACTGGGTTCCTGCTCTGCTGTTCTTCCTAAACGTTGGAAACAAAGACAGAGCTTTTCAGACAGGTGGAATTCACTAGGAAAGAAGGTAAAGGTTTAGGAAGTGCAAAGACTTAGGCCTTTCAGAGGCAGAGGAAGAAATGACATGCAGCTCTCATCTTTGTGAATATTTGTCGGGTGAAAAAAACCTGACAGATAATAACAAGCCCTCTCCTTGCTTGTCTTTAGTGCTGTTGTTGGGGTGATGTGTTATCTGTTCTCGAGAACTTCATTCTCTGGCATGTTGTACTATATGCCCCCTCTCATAACCATTTTGTATTGAATCACAGGAATGGCTCTAGTAATGAATGAAGGCTGCACCATTCCTATTACTGCCTACTGATCCTTGCCAGAACTCATCCTTCTCCAATGTGTGCTGAACTGCCACAGTTTAAGATAAAGCTCTATTATTCTAAATCACTCAAATAAAAAGAGAGTGACACAGTACAGCAGGAAAATGCAAAAGAAGAAATTCTTTTAAACAAGCCTTATCTGTAAGAATTAAGCTTAAAAATCCATCCAGGTATGTGCAAACACCTATGAAAGTTATTGAAGAATGTGAGAAGGCTTATGGGAAGCCTTATGGCCGCGCTTAGCTGCTTTTGTTGTCAATGATGGGCATGGCAGATTGTAATAACCTTCAGGCTCAGTTACAAGAAAAAACATATTTTAGTGTAAAGAAAGCATGGAAGTAATGGCAAAGAGACAATGTGCTTCCCTTCAGGGAAAAAAGCTGGCTAAAAAGTCATCA
The DNA here is from genome assembly GCF_035582795.1 of Mycteria americana. Taxonomy (NCBI): domain Eukaryota; kingdom Metazoa; phylum Chordata; class Aves; order Ciconiiformes; family Ciconiidae; genus Mycteria; species Mycteria americana. The sequence goes on along the minus strand of NC_134365.1, from coordinate 131,969,377 downwards.
GTGAATCATGAGCTGATGACTGAGAAAGACCATGAGTGGTGACTGACCTGGAAAAAAAGGCATTACATTTAAATCCTCCCCCTTCCTCCTTCTTCCTCCTCCCATCCAGCTCCCACCCCCACAAGCAAGAATAATGAACTGGAGGAAAAGGGAAAGATGGTCTAAACGTGATTTCGGAGCTCACTGAATTAGCTTCAGTTACACCCGTGACTCTTGAAATGCTGTGAGGCTCTGGAAGAGGGAAAACAGTATGGAGAGAAGAGACATCATCCTCAAAAGGACAAGATTTGTAAAGCCTAAATGGAGGCCAAACTATGTTTATGAAAATCTCATAATAGCTCTTAAGCTGTAAGGAAAGAAAACTAATTGCATTCATTCATTTACTTTTCAATAAACTTATCCTTAAAACAATACTAATCTATATGCGGATGACTTCTTATACAGAAAACAGATTTTATATATATATATGAAATGTATTTCGTATGTATGTGATTTCAACTACTTCTGTCTCCATCAACCACTGCAGGTTGATGGTTTCAGATTCCAGGTTTCGTATTTTGAGCTATAACATGAAATACACTAAAGAAAATGCTTAGACCACACATGCCTCTACAGGTACCATATAAAAATTTGGTTTGCTTCCAGGAAAGTGAGTGAAATCATAATACTTTGTATTGCTTTGATCTCTCTGTTGCTCCTTATTCTCATATTAAAGGAGAGGAAACTCTCTATAGTTTTATTGTATATTAAAAGACTAAGTTTAGAAACAGAGGACAATGGAAAACATTAATGAATTATTGATATTGCTTGTATGTCACCTCTGAATATGGCTGCTTAGTTAGCATGACTTTTATTGCTAGTTTATGCTACAGAGTCATATCTGAGAGCCTGGATACAAGTAGTTATAAAATTACTTATATTTAGATTATCTTGATAATGAAAATCACCTTTAGTAAGGCTATGCAACACTGAAAGTTAAAAAAAAAGTTAAAAACTGCATATGTTTTAAAATGTTCTAGTACCTGTGTGCTTTGGAAGAGGAATCTGAAATGTGGTAAGTGTAGTTTCCTCATGTATAACATGTTCTATGTGAAAGTGCATATTATGTTTAATCAGTCTGCATATGGTACAGAGCTACAGAGTCTTCTATAATTGTTGCCACTTCAGCAGGTCTCTATGAAAGAAGTTAGCAACTTTGTACTGCTACCTTTTACTGCCATTTTGACATAAAATCCACTGACCTGATTGTTCAAGGTTAGGATGTTTCTATGTTAACAAAGTCATTGCTTCATTTTTGCCTAAAGCAGAGAAGAAAGAATATAAATGTTATGTCCCAAAAGTCTTCTTAAACAACATTAAGATTTCATTTTAGCATGAATAACTAAAATCTTACACTATTCTAGAATATAGCCAATTGTGCAATCTTCATTTGCATCTAGTATCTATATCCATCATGAAAAAAAAATTCCGTTACATGTTTCCAAACAATTTTTGCGTAAGACCTAGAGTTTGGTTTACCAGCTCCCTTTACACGGTTTTGGAAAGCCTAGCCGTTGAAGTAAGAAGGCCACATTTTGTCTAGTGCCTCCAATCTGCCTTACTCCTTGAGAGCTTTGGAGGGAGTACTTGCAGGGGTACTCTGGTGGGAGCTTGAGGGGTACTGTAGGGAGGCCAGGTAGCTGCAAGCGGTGATGCTGAAGCAGCAAGGTCAGATAAAAATGAAATAAAGTCTCGAAGTATGTTCTCTTGTCTCCTACTTATCTTTTGTTTTCAATATTCATTTCAGAGCCTGTGTTGATGAATTATAAATAACAGTAATCTCTGATACATGTTGATAAAGCTATCTGTGAATGACCTGATAAACTCTAGGGTATTCCAGTCCTTAGGATACAGAAAACATAATTAGGCTTTACTGAATTTCTCAGACAGCCATAGCTCAGCTCAGCTCAGCTTAGACAAATTTAGGGAATACTAAGTTTGAAGTGCATTCCACCCCATCACAGACACTCACCTACAAGATTAAGGGACGTAGCGACACTGTGGGCCTTTCTGTTTCTCAGCTGCTCCAAGCTGGAACAGGAGGTGCCATGGAAGTAACAAGGCATGTATCACAAGGAGATATGAGAGTGGGAGAGGTCTGGGAAAATGACAGATCATGCAGACATGAAATGATGAATAGAACATGAATTTAAAACTTTTGTAGTTTTCTGGAGATAGAATTTCTCCAGGATTTGTAAGAACTCACTTAGGAAATATTTTTTTATTTGCCTTTTGTGCATATGAGGGAGAATTGGAGTAAGTACTTTTGTCCTTTGAGATGTTCCTGGTCACATTAATAGATAAATATTTGTTTTGCTTGCCTTTGTAGAAATGCTTCATGAAAAATATTTAACCTCTGAGGAGAGGGTGAAAATTGTTACATCATGAGTCTTAAAAAAAACACAGGCAAACTTTATTTCTCAACAGACAAGGGAAAATAAGAGTTTGTGGAAAACACTGGAAAAGATGAGAGTTCTACTCCACTGCATACTAGCTTTTAGTTCTAGTTCTTCTGTCTGACTGTATCAATTCTTATTTTTCACCTTTCTGTATACTCACCTTGTATTGCTGTTTCAAGGTGAGGAATTTACTGTCTGTTGAATGCTATATAGCTTTTCCCAGTGAAGGCACTAATTTATTCCATGCTAGAGGGACACCATATCTTTAATTTTCATGGAAATCTTTTGCTTTGTTATCAACACTAATCTGAAAGCTGAGTAAAATCCATGTACACAGAAAATTAAACAATTTACTCAGTGCTAGTTCAATGTTATCAGTCTTGTAAAGATTCATAACATACAAAGCAGATATATGTCTATTTCCCTCTCCTAATTGGTTTCAAAAACTTTAGTCCTGTCTCCTTGATGCTATCTCTTTGTGCTACTGAATGCAGAAAGAACGTATTTTGTGTTCCTGCTGTCCTCTGCTATCTCACTGAAATAGGTGGAATTCTGGAGATCCTATAACAGTACTAAATTTGTCCCAATAACTTTTGTAACAGTAAACTGTTAGAGAATATTTTTAACACGTTTGAAAAAATACATCTCTGGTACAGTTTCTGATAACATGATAATTTCATGTAAAACTTTTGGCTTTAGCACATCTTCAATGTTGCAAAATAAAAACCTATAGTATACTTCTGCATGCAAGAGACATGTTCCCAGTTCTGTTCTGGAAATGTATATACTTCAAAGAATATACATACTAGGACTGACTTACCAGTGCTTATTCACTTGTATAATCTTTACTTGCACAAGCAATCCTGTTGAAGTTAAAACTCCCAAATACAATGCAATTACTCACATGCTTTAAGGTTGCCTGGATCTTGACAATTGTATTCTGCCCCCCAGCTAAAGGCTTGCTTCAGTTTCATCTGATAAAACCTTCCAGCTGAATGCTTCCCTGCTGTGAATATATATTTTGAAAGCTGACAAGTATATGGCTTAAGAAGTAGAGAGCCAATTATAAACTGACAAACAATGTTTATGAAAAAGCAAATCTAGCTTGCTTTTAATATTATAACTCTCCTTTCAATGTTTTAGAACATTGCTTTTTACCTCACTTTACAGCACTTGTTCTCAAGAAAGACATGGCTGATTATAGATTTCTTGCTGATGGTAGGAGAAAGAAGAAAGAAAATGTGAACATTGTCAATACTAGCCTTAACAATGACCTTCGTTGTTGGGGCAAGAACTGAGGTCATATTTGGCACTTAGCCGCAGACTGTTCTGCAACAGTGCTCTGTCCCAGCATAGACTTTACCAAAGAGTTCTGCTCTCAAAACTGGAGACAACTGTTTGCAAAACACCAGTGCCACAGCTGAATTTTCTAGTCTCTCAAGGTCAATACGTAGGCTGGCTGCATTCTAGGTTATATTGTGTCATGACTTCCGGGTACCTACTGTTAGTATGCATACTGGGTGTATACGCATATATAATATATCATATTATATCTTCCTTATGATACTAACAATGATTAAACTTTAAAAGTGAATGGTGCACAATCTATTGCATTAAACTGGCTTGGCTTTTCTAGGATAGCTGTCATAAATTGATTTTACATGTCAATAGCGGCTATTAGCTAATTATAGAATCTGGCTTTTTGATGTGCTTCACATGCAGGCTTACTTTTAGACAAAGCTGCCAACTGAAGAACAAATGGAGTTTCCTTTTTTTTTTCTCCTTTCAATTACTTAACTACATACCCATATCCTCATCTTCTACTGAACGTAATTAAATGATTCTTAGAAAATTATTAAGTCAAGAAGTCTTTGGAACAGAGTTATGCTTGTGAGTGAGTGAGTGTATGTGTGTGAGAGACAGAGAGGGAGTGATGCTGGGAGTGGGGGTGTCTTATTTGTCATTTGAGCAAACGGAGTTAATGAGTGGTTTCCTGTGAACACCCAACTCCACAAGCCAAGCCTACAAAGTATTTCCCCTCAGAGTATTATGGTAATAAGCATTGTCTTTCGGGAACTCCAATTCTCCAATTCCATGCTGAATTACTCTCCACAGTACAGTGGGATTTTTGGCAGGAGGTAGCAAGGAGCATATGGGATCTCAGTATTAGACAGAGATGTACTGCTGATGGAGGGAAGTATTGTGCCCTTACCTTGCAAGGATATCTTATGATGCATGGGAGTTATCTTGAGGTACCTAAACACCATTCCTGATTTTGTCAATTCCAAAGGAATTATATAGAAGTACATCAGAAAAAATGTTACGGAAACAGATTTAATTAAGTGTTTTACTATCTATTTATATTCTGTAAAGTCAGCTTACAGAGCGTTTGTTGTCTTTGCATGGCTGTTTGAATCAAATGTGTATTACTTCACTGTAAAATGAGCGCGTACCTCGGCTCACACTCTAGCTTACAGAAATTTCTGCAGCTCGATGCAAGTCAGCAAGATAGCGCAAAATTATACCAGTAATGCTATGACCCAAATATTTGTTAAGCTAGTACATGTCATCTCATTAGGTGTACACTTTCTACTACGGATTTTTAATATCAGCTGGCTGCAGCCTGTTTTCTGCTATTTAGCCCATGTATGTACTTAGCAGGCTATATAATTACTGCTGTATGTCAAGACTGTCCTAAGGTTATAATATCTTGTTCCTCTATTCCATTTTCCCCTACAAAAAAAAAAAAAAAAAGGAAGTTTTCACAGCAGATAATTTCTGATCCTTGATTTGTTTTATTTAGGCAAGGAAAAATCTTTTGACACAACATCATTTTATTTTTCAGCTATCATAAACTATCCTTCCTAGTCTGTTTTAAGTGTGGCTGCTGTACTATTGAATTCTGCTAAATTACCTTTTCTTTGTCTATGTGTGTGTGTGCGTGCATGTGTAAATGCTAAACACTGAAGCTTGGTGTTATCCTTATCTCATGCTGATACACATCAAGAACAACCTTCCTACGGTGAAGTTGCCATTTTACAAATAATGGCAATGGTGAAAATATGCACCCTCCTGCTCCATGTCACATGCAACACTATTATCCTTCTCATCCTCTCTTTTTCTGTTCTCCTACCCACAAAACTAACTTAGTTTTCCTCGTATGATAAAGCCCATCTGAATTAAGGAGCAATGTACTGTAGTCGGTAAATCAGAAATGTGAGTTCTATTGTTTTAAACACTTTTTTTTATTATTTGACATATAAATGAAAAGCTTATAGCTGTTTATTTACTTCATGAAGAATTTATTATAGTAGTCAGAAAACTGACTAACATAGGAAAGAAATACTGTATAAGGACAGTTGAACTACATTGCTTACACACACCAGGTCTCATTCACTTGGATTCATTTATTGTTTGTTCAATACGAGTCCTTTATGTGTATTAAAAATCATTTGATATAGCTTTTTCTGGCTCATCTGCACTAGACAGCTTATAAAATGTAATTTGCAGTGCTCTGTAACCAGCAGAATTGCTTATGTAGTCTTAGCATATTTTTTTAATGAATACCAGCCACCTAGCTTCACCTAAATAATACTCTTGTCTTTTTAATGGTTGTGATATTGAGCTCTATTTGCCTTTAAAACTTCAGTAAATATCATAGGCCTGCAAGAATAATTTGAGAAAGATTATTTACCCTTACCCCATTCTTCTTTATTTTTCTTTTTTAAAGGAGATAGCTGTGGCTACTAAATAGGAATATGAAACTGCATAGAAGTTAAGACAGTGAATAAAAGGTCATTGTTTCAAATCTGAGCATTTTTGGGGTGGACCCCATAACCTTTGAAGTGCAAGAGAAAAAAGTTTTTAGGAGTGCTTAATAAAGGATGTTTGTTTTTTTTTTCCAGATACTTAAGAACATTTTAAGTCTGTTTTTGGGGAATTGGTTTTTTTGTACAGTAGAACTAAAGAAGTTTTCTGAAGCTAACTATCTTTTCTTCCAATGTAAAAAAGTCAGGAAACAAAGTACATTAATAGTTTTCAATCTTTTTCTTCGCAGTACCTGTCTCGGGCCAAAATCAATCTCAAATTGGGGAATTTCACGTAATTTAATTTAATTTATTGCTGGTTAGCATAAACTTTTAATTACTGATTCTGATATTAATAAATAGATAAACAATTAAACATTTGGAGAAAAATACCTCAGCTTCGCTCCAGACCTCTCTCTTCCCACTTCCTGGTCTCCAGTCCCCTCACCGCGCTTTATGCTCCATCCCCTCGGTGAGGCGATGGGCAGCGCAGGGGGGGGCTCAGTGTGTTGTGTTTCCTTTGCTTTTTGCTGCTCCCTGCTTCTCACTCAACTCCTGCAGCACGGGTTCCTCCACCAACCGCTGTCCCTTCCAGGGCTGTATCAGATCAGATGTCTCCTGCTGTATCTCCGCTTGTGCATCCCTCTAATATCTTCTTTAGGTCTACAGCTTGATGAGGGTGATTTTCTGGTCTAAACTGTGGTGCTAAGACCTGGTGTTATGTCATACCTTAGATCGCATTTGATGTTGTAGTCTTCCCTCTCAGTGCTTGACAGGGGAATGGATAGAAAAGGAAGTATTCCGAGAATGTAATTTTTCAGGTTTCAGGAAAAAGGAATTAACAAAACCAGATTGGTCTAGAAACTATTGTTCAAAATGAACAGCTATTGCTAGTGCTGCCATAGGGATTATACCTTAAAAAGACTGGCACTTCCTCTCTGCGTTGCTTTTTTTAAATACAATCCTGTGGAAGGAAACATTTTGAAAAAGTCTATGAAATATCGTAATTCCAACTGATCTCCCTTGTTCCTGTTATTAGAGTAGATTTCTCCAGCCTCATCCTTATGCTATAGCCCTGGAAAGAGTATACAGCTGCTAGTATAAATAAGTTAGACATTTCCTATGTTGGAAGATTATTCTCTGCTTTTATGAGAAGTTGTGTGTCTTTTAAACATTAGAAATCTGCTGCCAAGTACAGTTCCAGCATGAAGATAAATAATGCCATTAAACTAGAAGACCTTTTAATGATTGCTGGCTATTCAGTGGGCTCAGCAATTTAAACTAACAATTCCTTACAGAAATCACCACAGTTATTCAAACTTCTAAGCCCAGCAATCATTTCAAGACAATGTGGTAGCATTCTTTTATAAAGTGGGTCATTGGTGATTTTCTGAAAGCTTACCCTGGTAATTTTTATATTCCTTTTATTGCTGTGTACAAGAAGAAATACCAGATGTGATTTGGGTTGTTCAAATGGCATAAAATTATTTCAATTCAGCAGGGACTGTCTAGGAATAAGGCATGCTATGGAGGTCATTCTTAACTCCCATGAGGACAGTTGCTGTGAGTTGACAAATATATACTTTGCCAGCCCACCATTCTGCCACTTGTAATGGTTAAGGAACAGATTAAAAGGACATGTCTTCTCTGTTGCATCAAGCCAACCCTGACTACAGAGTTTTTCTGTTCACTCCAGTTTCTACTGTTGACTATGTCTTTTATCGCTGAGTAGCTATAAAGACTAGCACTTAGCTCATGTACTTTCCTTTTTACACCTATATAGTAAATATTTTCTATCTAAAAATGGCCAAATTATATGTCGTCTTTAATTGGAGAGATGTTCAATAAATCTTAAAGCACAGGAAAACTTTTTAAGGACATAAAGAAACATTAAGGGTAACACTCAGTGGTAAAATTAATAACTGATGGGTGCACATGTACAATTTAACCAGAAATTAAAACTAAATCCTTCTGTGATCCTAAACATGAAACTGAGTTTACCATTTACTCATTTTCATTTGAAAAAGCAGGAACAGGGAATAAAAAGTTTGAAAAGAAACTTGCTTTTTTATTGTTGTTATTCTAAATGTAGAACAACTTTCCTAAAGTCAGGTCAGAATTTGGCAATTTAACATGAATCTAAAAATCCTCTTCCATTTGTAGAAGAGAATATGTACTTAGAACTATGCTAGGTATAAAAGATAAGTTCAGAGTGCATTCTTGCAGATGCGATAGCACAGCCTGCAGGGAATGATGCACTGTAATGGAGATTCCCTGCAAGGCTCAGCACATGCCTCCCCTTAGGTCCCTAGCAGATCTGACAGATGACATCCTTTTGTTATTTAATTTCTTTTCCTTCCACACACATTTACTGCATTTCTAAAATCTAAGCAAGAATGGGTAATTGAATTCTTTGTTTTGTAATCATTAATTTATCAAAACACTTTTACAATCTTAAAACACATTAGCGTTTAATTAAAACTTTGGAGAATTTATTCTCTCTCTTGTCCACTCTGCTGTAGCACTCGGAATTTATTAGGCTGGTATTAAACACCAAAATCACGTTTACTCCAGCACTTCCTAAAAATACAGATGCAATTGTAAACAAAGCATTCACTCTTTCATAAATAATTGATTTAGTTGAAAGGTCTGGGATTGTTCCAAACAGCATTATAGCAGAATTATTCAGGATTTTCCAACTTTACCCTCATAGAAGTCATATGCCCAAACACTGAACCATCTGACAGCTTGTAAAGGTTTTATTACTCTGATCTTTTCTAATTTGGACTCCTAAATGACTCGTTGTTCTTTGCTTAAGAATAAGTGATGCTGTTTGGCAAATGTATTTTTGTATGAAAATGGGGTCTCTAAGTGGGTTCTCAGAGAAGCCTGTACCTCATTGACTTTTTGCCTAAAGTATAAAAATCTAAAGGCACAAGACAGAGCATGGGAAGAGTAAAAATTCTGGCATGGTGTACATCCTCTGTGAAGGTTAATTATTAAATCTCATGAACTTCTTTCAGTCCCTCACAAGGGCTGTCATTTGGAATATATTCAAATAAGCTTTGCTTTTATTTTCCAACCTTTGAATAAGCATGAAGCTGGCAAATATTGTTGTTTGGGATTTTTTTGTTAGTTTTTTTTCCCCTTTCTTTTTCTTTTTAATTTACCATTTTTGTTTTGGCTATCAGTGTATTTCCATCCTCTTTTCAAGTCTGCCCTTTGTGTTCTGGATAGAGGCTACTGTTTACGGTAAAGAAGAGGGTGTGCAAGCCTTATAGAAATGAAAAATTGATTTTTGTAATATTAAATAATAAACATTATGGATATAGTTATATTTCTTGGGAGCATTACTCAGCAGCAGAGTTATGAGCTAGTGGCTTGAGGATACATCTTTGGATATATATATGAACCATAATGACTGAAGGAAATGTCTAGATTTTCAGAAAAACATTAATGTGTACTGTTGGTATTTTAAAAGCTTTCTTTCCTTATCGGATTCCTGATTTAAATGAAGGGTACGAAACCTGGAAAACAGATGCATTTGAGAACGTACTAATTCCAAAAGGTGATCATGACAAGAAAATACATTGTGAAGAAGTCCTTGAGATTTTGTGTCTATGCTCTCACCCAAAGTGAGTGAGTATTTTCTGGTGGAGTTTATACAGATGTTGTCTTCAGAGACTTTGGTGAGCATGCAGATTATAGGAATAAAACAGGAGTTCTCATCTTCTTGGAAACAATTTGCCTTTAAAAAAGAGTAAGGGAAAGCAAGAAGAGAGATCTGTTAATCCTAAAACCGTTCTCTTGTATTCTAAGAAGTGACGTGGTTAAGGTGAGGTATAATCTTCTGAGTAAGAACCTCAGGTTTTTTTGGGGGGTGGTGGTGAGAGGGTGATACTTTTAAGTAATCTGGCTCCTTGTCTTGCCTGTTTTGGTAATCAAACTGTGCTGAGAGTAGGATTACAAACTGAAGCCCTTTTGTTTCAGACAATATTACACAAGCATCATCTGTTGTTAGGGAGATAGTCATCCAGGGAACAGTCATCAAAAGATAGCATGATGTCTTTACCAAATTCAATTTACCCGTAAAGACTGTTCTGTTGAAAGCAGAATGGTCCCTTCCCATTTTATTTTAAGCTACGCTAGCAGCTGCTGTAATACATAAAACAGCTAAATGATTTCATAACGGTATTAATGAATTTAAACGAGAGCTTTAGTCTGCTCTTTCCAGTCCAAACTTTCAACTAACTGGGATGAACAGAGACTACCATTTGAGGCAAGTCATCCCTTTTATCTATAAAACTCCCATGACAATTAGACATATTCACAAAGAAAGGAGAATTAGCCTTGTTGAGAACATTGTAAAACAAATAATTTTAAACTAGCAACAGTCAGAGGAAGGACCTTCTTGGCTGTACTAATGAGTTTTTCACAGGTGGGATTTTTTCACTAAAATTATTAGTAAATTGGTGTGAAAGACAAACCACAGAAGATAATATATAGATGTGATTTTTAACTCTTGTTGGGAAAAATCAGAACTAACCTTTACTGATGACAGACTTACAGTGGCAGAAAACTCTCAGGATAAACCATTCAACCCAAATCTTAGCTAATCTTTAACTAGCATATTTAACGGAAAGTCCTTAGCATACAAGCTGCATATGCTCAGTATACTCAACATACGCAAAGTTTCCATTTAATGTGTGTAGTTCAGAGGAAGAGATGCACGAAACATTCCAGCTAAGGTAAACCTAACACAACAAAAAGCTTGTATATTTTAATTCTAATATGTATATTTAATACTTCAGTAGTAATTATTCCAGTAAAGGAATTATTCCATTAAATTATTCCAGTGAAGTTTTTGGATTTTATTGGCACTGTAAGAGAGTGTGCAATACTCTTACAATGCTTCTTACAACTGTAACAACTTTAGATTCATCACAACTTTTTTCCCCTATCTAAATACGTTTATAGTGATAAGCAATTAATTGTTAAATGTCTTACTCAAATTGTATCTTATTGAAAAGTAAAAATTCAATAAAGAAATCTGACTTTGAGAAGCATTCTGATTTTATCTGATTCATACCACTATAAAATTTCTTTAAGCCACAACTATTGAAAAATACTTTTTCCCATCTACTTACAAAATGGAAATACTGCAGACTAGTCAAACTAAGATTATTTACTTTGTTTAATAATCGTCTAATTAAGCACGCCCTTAAATTCATCCTAAAGGGCTTTGCTCAGTCAGTCTAAATGCAGTCTTTTAATTTCAGAAACTGCCCTTCACAAACACTTACTGGATGTTTGGGGAGAGCTCTTTTATATGTAGGTGGTCTGAGCCTCTCAGCAAGCTGAAAGTGTAATCCTGTTCCAGGGTGACTGTTTTGTCTGAAGCTAACTTCATGTTTGTGAGCTATATAGACAGTTCATTGCTGTCTGATTATCACAGGGTATTCATCCAGAATTAACAAATGCATTGCACGCTAACGTAACTTGCTTTGCTGGCGCAAAGCTATACTCAGACATTGCAGTAGGTTAGGTTAGTCAGCAAGATAAAAGGATGGCATCATGAACTTTGTAGGTGAGTTAAACAAGGGGTTCAATGACAGTCTAAGCAGACCTAAGTGCTGATGGCTGTAGCTATGCTACCTACTTCCATCTCCTCTTTCCCTCCCACATCATCTGACCCTTCCTTGAAGATTCCTTGTTCACAGCAAAAGTGAATAGCACGCTCACACAGCTCAGTGAAATGTATTCTAAATGATGGCACAAAGGACGGTGGAGGCAAAAATGGAAGTAGAACTGCTAAGTAGATATTTTTCAACTGTAGAATCAAATGATGAAAAAATTAAGAGGTAAAATCAACAGAAGCTTTGGGTTCCTTCAATAACATGCTTGAAAGACAAATATCTAATAACATAAGCATAGGGATGTTGGATCTGACTTGTTTTACTCTAACAAATCAATCTTTTAATCTACCTGTGACAATTTAAGTGAAATTTCTTTTGGTGGACACCTGTCAAACTGCTGTAGAGTTCATCATATTAAGTCTCTGTGCTTCAAACTTTATGAGTCTGAGTGGCACCTTGTGTTGGCTTCTGCCATGCCTTCTGTCACATGCAATGCTAATTAGCCACTTCATTTGAAGTGTGATCTTGCAATCTGACTTTCCTGCCTTCCACCCTCTCTTTAGACGTCTCTGCAAAGCTTCTTAATTACCTTCCACACCACCACATTTATCCCTGTTGCATCTGGTGGAGACTTGTCATGTCTTTGCATGCGGATGCACCAGAATGCTGGCAAAGAAAATATTTTCAAGTGTTTAGAACTTCTTAACTAGCACAAAATGCATATACACGACGAGGGGAACGAGAGGCAGGGGGTGATGGAGCAAGACATCTTTTTAAGACTCCTGCTTAACTGTGCAGTGTCTGCAGCAGTGCCTCAAACGTGCACGCCTCCTCTGACTCTGCCATATTCGTCCCTACATTGTTAGAGTCCTTTCTCTCAGCCTTTACAAGTCATATAGTTTTTTGGGAGGGTGGATGTCTTTTTCTTCAAAAGAGCAGTTTTTAATTCTGCTTTGGGGGAGTGCTGTCCTTTGGAGCATACTTGCAGACACAGGCTGGAGAAAATATGTTTTCTCTGGAATGTGGTTGCTACTTTTATTCTCCTAGCTCCTGCGTAGTGCTTACACTTTTCAGTATAAAAGCTTATACTTATGCTGCTGTCAGGCTAGCCCTTGATAAGACCCTTGGTACAACTCCTGTCTCATCTTACGGAGCGTGACGGAGGACAGAGTAAAAACAGTCTTAGAAATGAGGACCCTATCAATTCATTAAATCAAACCAAAATTTGGAAATAGATTTTCCTCAGAGCGTACACCTATCTACCTTTTACACTGGACTTTTATCCAGAAGTATCCATAAACTAATGTCTTCATGTGGTTTGAAAATATTAACTGTTATAGAATAGTGTAGTGGATTGTAAACTTCCATAACATCTTGGTGTTGTTCTAAAAAGCCTTAAATAAGAGGCTTGATTCCGGTGCAACTACCTTATACGCAGGCCTGCACACTGACACGTGTCCAGAGTTATGGAGGAATCGAGCAACGGACTCGGGCTCCTATTCCCGGGCACTGGCCCTGAGAGCGGCGCCGCGCCCCGCAGTACTCCCCTCTGCCGGGCCCAAGACGCAGCCGGGGCGGCCCCTTCCTGTTGGTGACTGTGGGGACAGGCTCCCAGACACGCTGAGGGCAGGCCAGGGCCATCCCCGGCCCGTGGGAGCTGCTTCCAGGTGAGGCTCCATCGCGGTGCAGGGTGTGGCCTGAGCGACCGCCCCTGCTGCGCCTCAGCCCCGCCCGAACGTGGGCCCTGCTGAGCCGGGCCTACCTGCAGGCCCACGGCCCGGCCTGGCCCCGACCGAGGGACGTGCCCAATGCCGGGGGCTGGGGCTGCCCCGGTGCCCCCCAGCTGCCCTGCTCCTGGCTGGGGCGGTGGGACAGGCCCAGGCTGCCAGGCCCTGCCCTGCCTTCTCCCTGCGGTCCTGGCTCATGGGGAGCTGCAGCCCACACGGTGCCCTGAGATATAGGTAAGACTGCTCGAAGCAGAAGATACTGTTTTGCACAATTTGCTTAATGTTTTTAAAGAAGTAAAGAAATGCAGTTTAGTAAGCGATTTAAAGATTATTTTGATGTTCCTTACCCCTTTACTGTCATACATGTTCCTCTAGTCTTTGTGCCACCATATCATAAAATTGAGAAGAAGACAATGAGGATTTCTGCCTTAACGCAAGCTGTGAGGCTTGCTTCATCACTGAAACTGCAGCTTTGCCCTATGTTAGCTATACCTTACACAGGTTCTCCTGAAAAAAAGAAGTAAAAAAGGGCTTTTTCTTCAAAATGGCAAGGGATTTTTCTACAGGAGGCAGCCTTTTTATTAGTTGCAATAAGTAAACAATTGAGAACCCTTGATGATTCCCAGCTAATTAAATTACTGTCATGCGTCTGTGTGGGCATCAGAGTTAGCAGCAGTGCCCAGCGTAAGCCATCAGCTCTCTCAGTAAGTAGGAGGCATACACTCCTTATTCACCCTTGCACTCTCAGGACAAAGTAATTAGTATTGACAAGCCCTAAAATCAGTAGCATTGAAAGGGGTATATTCCGCCTAGGTAATACTGAACATGCTTAGAACTAATGCTTGCTTAAAAATAACCTTACAACAAAGGTTTTGTTGTTAGGGTAGACAGCTTCTCCATTTCTTTGGGAATTGTCCTCTGGTCATGCTAGTATGTGTTTCAGCAAAGCTTTTTGACATTCTGTTCATTGAACAAGTTTGCAAGAAAGCCTAACACTTGTACACAGTATAAAACTAAGAGAATTACCTTGCCTGTCCAAATATATATACTTCAAAGACAAAATTATCCTTACAGCAGATTAATGTCTTTTTAATATTGTAGACTGTATGAAATACCTTGAAGTACTGCATGTGCTGAGAAGATTCTGTATAAAATATAAAGTTTCAGTGACTATGTGACAGCAGATACAGAAGACAGAGTACACCAGAGAATGCTAAACCCTTATCATGTCCTCTACTTTGAAAGCAGATGAATTGATTCACATGGGACTGAAACAGGTTTTATTAAATATTTGTATGAGAAATTGAAGTTCAAGTTAGTTGATTGATACAAGATGATAGCCAAAACTTTGACAGTATCTAATGGCTTATATATAATAGAGCTAAAAGCTTCTTGGTGAGTATCTAATACTTGTTCCATTAGAGCTGTGCGAATATTCTGCACTTGCTAAAACCTCTGCTTACTTCAGGGTTTTCTTATTACACTTGTCTCCATCAACAGTTCATTTGCGCATAATTACTAACAATGCATGCACATTAAACAGAAAATAGTTTTCTGTCCTGAATGGACAAAAGTCAGTAAGGAATGTACTCTCCTGACTTGTTTAGCTTGGCCCCATTGTATGTAATGATTGCAGCTATTAGGCATTACACTGTAGAGTGTGTACAACTGTGAGCAGGACGTATAAGGCAATGAACAATAGGCAATGGCTAGATGTAAATATCAAGCTACAACATGTAATTTAACAAGGACAAGGATGTTATACTTACAGCTGTTGTTTAAAGTGGATCTAATGCAAGGCACCTCACCCTGAATTCTTACATTCTGTCTGTATTCTCTCCAGCATGGCTAAGGATGGAAGTTACTGTGAGGGTGTTTCAACCATGATGGTCTCTTCTGGACACAATGCTTACAAGTAAAAACCTCATGTTTTGTTTATCTGTAAGTTAGCAGATTTTTACTTCTTTTTTTTTCACTCTCCCAATTCACATTTCCTCCTTCCTACTTTTTGCCTGATTCACAGTTCCGGAGGTAAATGCCTACTTCTTCACCCACGAGTTACACCCCTTACATTCTATGATGCACGGACTCACAGTGCCACATGTTGCTGTGCTTTACCATAAACCAATGACACCAATGTAATTATCTTACTTGAGTGTCTTTTCATCTCCTCTAAGCCATTCTTTTGATTCTTTTTTTTTTTTTAATAAGAAACCCTGTGAAGGTCATCTTCCTACCACAGAATACAAGATGAGCTAATAGTGTGGATATTGCTGTGTGGTGCACTAGTTAAGCTGCATAGTTCACAGGCTTTAATTTTGCAGACAGGCCAGGCATTGAAGACTTCCTTTATTTCCACATTCATTGATTTCAGGACAAAGATTCCTTGTTTTCTAAACAAAGAATTATGAGGATTCCCCTTTCTTTTTTTTTTTTTTTTTCTTTTTTTAATCTTGACACTGTCATGAACCACAATGCCATAACAAATGAAACACACCTGTAGCTTTTAAATCCACCTCAGAATTTCTTATCCCAAAACTCTGGGCAAACATCAGCAATGCCAATATCTATTCTAGGAATGCTTATTGTCTTCAAATAATGTTGAGCAGGTCAGACAAAACCAGTAATTCAACCCGTGTTGGCTGTGCTAGCTGTTGAATGAGTCCTTATAGGACCACCATTTGTTTCTAAACGATACATTCTGAGTAGTAGCTACTGCCAGTACTGGTGAACTGATGGTTATCTATGCTCTGCACTCTTGCTCTCTCTCTTAACAACTCTTCTATTCCCTGTTTGTTTGTTTTGAAGAAGCATGTTCCAGAGTGTGTTCACTTCGTAGACATCCCGCTGTTATTTTCAGAGACAGTTTCATAGAATCAAAAGCATGGAATAAAACTATTCCACTGGCCAATGTTAAGGTCAGCTGTACTGAGGCAATGTGTGTAAATGTTAAATGTACTTTTTTAAAGATCCTTAGATCTTTAAAGGTAAAGATTCCAGTTACCCTGCTTTGTGTACATCCTAGGATGGCAATTAATTTTTTTAGGAAATGTAGTATGACTGGTATTCACCTTCTAATCTACTGTAATTGATAGATCCTTTTCAACAGAACCAATACCTAGCCAGCTGTTCTTCATCCTTTCTGTATTTGGTTGATTACATCTGCTTAATTTGATAATTTACACTTGTTTCTCTGTAGTTTTATCTATTTTTTGATATTATTTCTGTGGTCTGTCAAGATAATTTTCAGTACTGTCCCTGACCTCAAACAGCTACATGATTCATCCCACCTTGTTTAATCTGGAAATGTAATTAAAAAATATTTTTCCCATCATGTAAACAATTGATGAATAATACTGAGCTAACAACAGGCTGTGTAGAAGTCCACTTGGTATCTGGCCTTCCAAACTATTGGACTTTGGTCATCATGATGAAACAATGGGAGACTCTCATGCCAGAATTGGTTTTTGGAAGTTCTAGGTCAAACTCCTTCCTCAGAATAACCTCCTTTAAATAAATGTAAAAAGAAAAGGAAAAAAAAAAGAAAAAGAAAAAACTGGAACCCCATAAACCGTTCTACTTCTAGCTTAATACCTGTAATAGCTCTTATTAATATTCTGGTGTTATAACCAATGAAGAGTTGATAAAATTTGTATGTAGGCTATCAAATTCACTGCCTGTGAAATAAATTTACCTTGCATATGCATCCACTTCTAATCCCCCAATTAATGTGTGAGCACAACAGCCTCGAACAATCAAGAGACAGGAACAGACAGATGACTGTCACTTCTTGTGGGTCTTCTGCTACTTCTGCAGCAACACAAAAAATACTGCCTTCCCAGTTCATTGTCTGAGGCTGGGATGGCTGCTATTAGAGAGTAAGAGATCAGGTTCTTTCTTAGTGTGCATGGAGGGAGTATGTACTTGAATTCAAAATCCTGTGGAAATAATATAAGCATCAGCTGTTGATGCATCTATTTTTAGAATGTACCTAAAATCTTACATTTTAGACATTCATTTTTCAAAGAGGTAAAGCCTCAGCAGTGTTATCCTGACTATAGATTTCGTGTATGTAATTTATTGGTATAATAGTAGTCAGTCAGTAGCATGGATTCATGGACAAATACATTTATGTTCAGTTTTGAATTCTAAAGGCATTTCTAGTGAGCTTTTAAAACTTCCTGGGGGCTTTCACAATAGGAGCTGATAAAGTTTTATGGAATGCTCTACTTTTACGTTTAGTGAATATGATGAAATTCATTCTACCCTGTACAACAGGGTAGAAATTAACTGAATAGTTTTGAATGAGCTACCTATAAATATTTGCTGCATTTATTTTACATGATAACATTTTACTCGTCACAAACTACTCCTTTGAAAGCACATGATGTGTATATGTTTTATAGAGTTCCAGCACATGCTCAGGAAATGGGACCATTATTTTGTAAGTCTTCTTGGTTTGAAGGATTTGAACTCACATTTCCCAAAAGCATCATCCAGTTATTTTGATGACAGCAATCTCTATAATTTCTGGGGAAAACAAGGCACTGTGCAGTTGTGCGTACTAAATTCAGGGGCCTGGAAAAAGAAGCAAAAGGATACAAATTCTGGCTTAATAGTTATAACACTTCTGTAGAAAAGGAAGAGTCCCAGGATTCCAATCTCTTCTTCTGTTATTTCTCTTATGCATCTCATCCATTTTAAGACAAAAAGCTTTGAATTAGGGGCTTGGAATCCCAAGTCTGGTATACCACAGCTGAGACCAGAGTGGTTCTCAGTCTCTTCCTGATCCATGAGTATTTGAAATCCCAGTTTTGAAGGGGTAGATGAGTACCTGTCATGGTGGAAGACAATGTTCCTAATTTCCAGAGAAAAGTTATTTTTGAGAGGGTTTTTTTATTTTTTATTGTTATTCTCAAATCAAGATTTTGAAGAATGTCATTATAATAGCTCCCAGCTATGAAAATTGCCAGAAACATACTGAATGTACTGGAGTTACAGCATAATACTCAGCCTGTGACCTGGATATATGTATAAATCTTTACTTGATTTATGTTTTCCATTGTTATAATCTGAAATTAATTTTGGAAGGCTTTGGAACAGCCATTGTTATCCATCAGGCTGTTGCAGCTTTAAATTTGGGTACCATATATTTCATGGCTACACATTGGTAATACAGCACTGATAAACAGGAAGCTCTGCTTCTTCTGAAAATGTCTTCTTTCTCTTAGTGTCAAA
Source organism: Mycteria americana (assembly GCF_035582795.1). Lineage (NCBI taxonomy): Eukaryota > Metazoa > Chordata > Aves > Ciconiiformes > Ciconiidae > Mycteria > Mycteria americana. The sequence continues at coordinate 131,950,532 of NC_134365.1, read as the reverse complement.
TCATAAATTGCAGCTATTAATAAGCAGTACCATTCAGCAGCACTTAAAAGTTGTAGTTGGTTAGGCCAGCGACATCCCTTTCTGACCTTGGATCTCAGTACAGTTTTAGATCACAGCTGAAGGTAAGCAACAGTCACAGGTCTGCTACTTTCTACTCAAGCAATGAAAGTTTCTTTAGCGTTGGGATTATTAGGTAGCTGGTTGGTGCTAGGGCAGTGAAGTAGCGAGCAGAGTTTGGCTAAGAAATTAGAGGCATCAAGACATGCTTTTCAAAAACTAGTCAAACAAAGCAACATGAACACTAAAATGAAGTAGGATTAAGGAATGTCATTCCAAACTGAATGATGGGCCTGGGCAGTTTCAAAGTTATCTGGTTCAGTGCAGCTAAACACTTTCCAGTTTTAATGGGAGAAGCTTTAGCACCATTTACAATCCTTTCTTATTTTACCCTTCTGCTCTTTTTTATAATAAAAGATCAGGACTTACAAAATTGTGATGTGATTGTCAGTGTTGTACGCAAGCTGGCTCACAGTGATGGGGTGCAGAACAGAGCAGAAAGAGCTGCTGTGATGATGGCTATACCCACCATTGTTGTAGGAAAATAAAACAAAATTGAGGACTCCCTCTCCTTTGAAATAATTATTATCTTCCAGCCACTGTGTTGGGTAGTCCTGTGTGGCATAACGAGTTGTTATGTAGACATAACAAATTTTAGTCATATCCAGTCTTGAAGTTTTCTCCCTACAACTTTAATAAACTGCAAAGGTATATATTATAATTATATATCATCAATGCTTGAATCCTTTACAAACCAATTTAATGATGATAAACCTTGTAGAAGTTGTTCTGCTTTTAATTATTATACACAAGATACTGTATCTGAATGGTAAAGCTGACTTACCCGTTGTATGCGTATTTCTCTTCAAGTCCTTGTTGTTCTTGTACAACCAGTAAATTCATCATACGGATTCTTTTGTCTTTATCAGGCAGTAGCTTGCCTGTGAAATCCCTTATAGATGCTGAATTGCTGCTACCCGAATGCTTTTATATGTGATCCTCTTTCTTATAGCGGGCTGACATCTTAAACTAATTTTATTATAAAGAAATGGGTAAAATTGTGAACTTCTAAAGCTTTGTGTTATTATTTCTGTAAACACAAAACTATTTTCAGTCCCTGCATTTTCAAGAGGAAGTAGTGACCCTTCCCAGGTTTTTTATAGCGTTAAAATGTGAGAAATATTCTCCTGTTGGAAACAAACAGGTTTGAGACAGACATTAGTGAATAGTTATTCTGGATGTCAGACCCTTCTGAGGAGCAAGGTGCCGGGGTGCAGTGAGGGCTGACTGCCCCCCTGCAGCAGGAAGCCGTGCCCCAAGGGCGACGCTGGCATAGCCCATGCCCTCACCCAGGGGCTGCAGTTCCACAGGCTCTGAGCATGGGGTCTGGTTATGGGGTCTGTTGACAGCCCCTGGCATGGCAAGCGGTGAGCCAGGGCCAGGGTCCACCCAGGGGCTCTAGCTAGGAGCACAAGGAGATGATGCTAGAGGCAGGGCTACAAACAGCATATGTATGAGGGGCCCATGCTGAGATGGGCTACCTCCAGTGTTGATACCATTCAGGAGGCAGGGCCAGAGATGGAGCTGGAGACCAGCACTCCTACAGTATCACTGAGACAGGGACCGGCAGCCCCAGGACGAGCTGAAATGGGGTCCTGGGCCCATGGGGTGAGGCCCAAGGGTAGACTGGGCAGGGACAGTCAGGCACAGTAGTGCGCTCAGCGTCTGACAGCAGGTTATCAAAATGTGGTTTGGACAAATGTAAAGGGCTTGTCAGTTAGCCTGTGAAAGAGAAGGGATAAGTGAAACACTTATTTCTCCCTTTTCACTACTCTATAAATTACACAGACCACTTTCCTAACACCTAATATGGCAGGGTAGAGTAAGCATTAAATTAGAAACAGATCATGCTCTAAGAGTCTAAGATTACATTGCATTAGTAAGATTGTGTTACAAGTATCAACTATGGAAAAAGGAAAATGTATGGCCTACTGTATATAACGTAAAAGAAAACCATTGATGTTAGTGTTATGTAAGCCGATAATCTTAGTGATGGTGAGGGGGTTTATTATCCTGCGTGTAAACATTCTGTCAGAATATCCACCGTGGAGCTTCATCCTCCACATCCTTCTGTCCTTCTTCATTCTGAGGGAAAATATCTCTCTCATTAGTGAATAAGATGGAAGATATTATTTAGAGAATTTTTGGAATTAAATCATTCTTGTAATGCTTATTGCTAGTCAAAGTACCTAGAATCTTCTGTCAGTGTCTGAGGACTATCACGGTTATTTTATCAAGTATCTATTCAGAAAATTTCAGGAAGACTGAACTTTTAAAAAAGTGCTTTTATCCTAACTGTAGCCTAAAATTAGAGTTCTTCTCTTACTTTAAGTTACATCTTGCAAATTTATTTTTCAAGCATATTATGTTGTTACGTAACTGCTACTCTTCGCTAAGTAGAAAATGGGAGAAAACTACTTATACAGGAAACTACAGTATTCCAGCTTTTCTGCTGTTGATTTTGCTGCAAATAGCTAGTCTTTGAAAATTTGCCATATGTAGAAAAGGAGTTTGAATTCCACAAACACATACAGTGAATGTACTGAGAAGAGCAAGGTTATTATTCTACAGCTATTGTAAATATTTCAGGAGCTCATTTAGTTGCCTGAAAACACAACCAGTTGGAATTATCCAATAAAGTGATATTTGCAGTATTAAAACTTTGTTTTGTCAGTTTTGGCAGAGGTGGAATTTCAGCTCGATACAAGAACAAGGCTACCCGTCCCCAAAAAGCAAGGATACAGAGTGGTCAAGGAACCAATGCAAGAGCAGAGGGTTAAGGTTAGATATCTCACATACCAAAACCATGCCATAATAAGTTGAGTACTGGTTACCCATGCACATGGATTTGGTAGAAAGGCTTTTTTCCCTTTTGGAAGAACAGCATTTCAAAGCCACACTGAAGAACTTTGAATTTTTCCTCTTCATCTAACTTTATGTACTCAAGACTATGAAAAGGGTGAAGTGTTTTATTTATTCTCTTCTACGCTGCTAGTCAATCTCCTTTAGAAACTAAGTAATGGTACGACCATTTTCCAACTAGCTTTCTTTAAACGTCGCTGTTAAGCTAACTTTTTGAGTGTTGTCTGTAACTTTGCTGCCAGGTTGCTATCATTTTTTTGTTTTCTTTCTGGAAAAATAAATTATGTTTTCAAATTTTCCATTAACCCATTGGCCCAATTAGCATCACAAGCACACATTTCTTATGTATTCTACTATATATGTTGCTTCCATCAAGTATTTCAGTCCAGTTTGGTTCCACTTGTTTTGTTTCAAAAACCTTTCCTCAGTTTCAGATTCTTATTTCTTTGTGATCATGAGGTGTGAACTATTAAGAGGGAGGCATCTACTTGTACTAACAATACTAGATTGTTTTAAACCTAGGCTGATGTATTTCATTATCTCATGTAAAGGCTCCTAGGAATAAACTAAGAGACTCCTGTCCATCCACTGTTCCCTTACTCTGAGAGTAAATAACTCACTGGCACACTATCCAAGGCTTTCCTTTCCTGCCGTTTTTGCACCTGCACTTCTGGCTGAGTGAGCCAGCCCTGGTGAGTTATCTGGAACTGAGAAGGATGCCCTGCTCACCTGGATCTCGCAAGGTGCTAGGAGACCATTCGAAAGCCACTGGCATCTCCCTTTTTTATGTCTCTGCTGAAGTTGTACTTTCTCTTCTTAGCCACAGCAGTTCCCTGAAGTATGTGTCAGATAGTTTTCAGCTATGTAACTATTTTAATCTATGGTTCAGAGGGACAAGATGTTCAACTGTTTCTTCAATAGAGGATTCTCAAGCATATGATGTGTTATATTTCAGGTATCTGCAATCTGCTGCAATTTATTTGTCTTTTAATAGAAAAAGCACTATCCAGAAATCTTATCCATTACCTTCCACACAAACAAGTCACTTCATGAAATAATTAGGAACACATTAAGCAATGTAAACAGTATGCAAAATATTAATATTTGCTAGTCCATCATGTTAAGTTCAAATGCTATTGTTGACATTACTGTTTTACACAAGACTGGGAAAATAAATATTGATCCAGACATCAGGATTCTTCTAGTTCTGACAGAAGGTTTCTTGCTTGTAGAATCATTTTTGACTACTTTATATGTTTAAGTGATGCATGTTTCTTAATGGAAACTTTTGGGAATGGCAGATTATATTTTTGTATAGAGAGGCACCTGGAATGATCTTAAATTTCTCCAGCCAAATTGCCATGTGTACTGTACCTTGCGTGATGGATGGAGTCTCAAGGAGATGAAAATCTTAGCAATAAAAAGTATCTTTAAAATAAGGCAGTAATGAGTGCCAGGTTTAATGGGAAATGTGATGATGCAGTTGGTTGGAAACCTCTCCAAAGGACTGTGCTGAGTTCCTATTCACAGCCTGCTCTGTTGGACACATGGCATATTGGCTTTTGGTTATCGCTGCTTAAACACTGTCAGCATTCCTTTGACCCTTACTGCTTTTTTAATCATCTCCTTTTGGTTTTTTTTGTCATGACAGTCACAACTTTCTTGAATTTAGGAATGCTGCTTAGCATGGAGGAACAGGGGTGACTTGCAAAGGAAACCCAGTACCTTATTGCCTTCCTGCTGCTTATGACTGGTTTCTCATGAGTTCTTCAAAATTTGATTGCTGAATCTTTTTGTTTTCTGGAATTCTGGAAAAGACTATTTTTATGGACTTTTGTCTCTGAAACAGGTGTATTTTCCTCTAGCTAACATTTTAAGTGTTGTTAGGGCTCTCTGTTTTAGGACAGTAACATAGCAGATTATGACAATGAATTGACACTTGTTTATGAAATCACAGTGATTCTAATTTTACTTTTTCCTTGCAGTTTAAGAATTTAAAGCAATTGTTTGCAAGCTGTTCGAGTTGTGTTCTGGATGTACCAAAGATACTAATACTATACTAATATTTTGTACTGTCCTTTACCCTTTGTGAGATCTAATGACATGCTGTTCAGGGATTTGTAAAGAACTGCCACATAAAAAAAGACTGTTACTGAACAGGCATTTTTTTTTGTTTGTTTGTTTCTTATGTATTCAGGTGATGTTTCTTTGTAATTTTGTTACTCATTCATAATTTACCAGGGACAGTTTTGTGCCTTATCCCACAATACCAGCACCAAGAAAGAAACTTTCTGTGCGTACCCCACTTATCACTTGTCAAGAAGGGAAATTGAAAACTGTGAGATTTTTGCTACTGTTTAAAGTCTTTTCTGCCACATGAAAATACACAGGCTTAAGTGAAAAGTTAGTTTTGTTTTCTTTGTTTTTTTTTTTTAAAGCAGACTAATTTTGCTAGCTTACACAGCACTTTCATGACATCGCCACAGAACAGTCATGAAGTATTTTGCAGGGTTCACAGTATCCTGCAATTTTAAAATTTTTTTTCTTTGAAGGGGGTATAATGGAGGAAGATACTGAAGTAGTTTTGAACATGTATAAAAGAACATTCTTTAAAGTTAGAAAGGCAGCACGGGAAGAAAAATGATTTTCAGATAATTAGGTAATGGAAGCTAGCTAGCATTTATAGGCTAACTGAGAATCAACCCCTTAAAGTTATTGTAAGGGACTGAGCCAATGGAAAATTTCTTTCTTCCATTACGTTTAATTCAAGTTTTGGGAAAGGCCCAAAATGAACATAAGTAAAATTAGGAAATGAGAATTTTCTTTTCCATTTTCCTGCCTCATCAGGAATTGCCTTACTATTGTTAATTTAATCTCTGCTGAGCTGTTTTGGGAAGCATGTGTGTATGTGCATGCGTTTTACTCACAGTGAGTATTTATGACAATTTAAGAAAAAAAGCATTCTTGGCATTTCCCCAAAGGATGTTGGTGTTGAGATACAGCTGTATTTCTATTTCTGTCTCAACTGGGAAATGAGATACTTGGCGATACAGATGCTAGAGGCTTTCTATGTCATTTTTGTGTCAAGCAATGACACCTTCTACAGAAAAGACTTTTTTAAAATTCGTAATATGCCCAGTTAAAATTTGTGTGGTATATATTTATCCAGGAATATTCAACATGTTTCCAGTGTTGTGATTCATGCCAACGAACAACCCACTACTGAAAATCTGAAGTTGTGAGTACTGCTTAAACATGAAAAATATTTGAATTCTTGCTGTCGTATAAAGAAAAAGCAACCAAAAATCCCTGGTTCTAAAAGATTTTGTTAGTCTACTATTCACCCATGGAGTCTAGCAGTCTTACAGCCAAAGAGTATGTAAAACATGCTAACATTGATGCAACTTAAAAAGTAGTGATTAAGTTTATATCTACCATACATTGTCTTAGCTTTTTGGTGGAGGTAACTGAAAACCAGAAAAAGAAAAACATGAAAAGGACTTTTGTACATGTGTATGTATGTAAACTGTTTATCTGCCTATTGCTTAAAGAAACAGCAGACTTGTTCTACTTGTTAAAATCAGAACTTCTTAATGTTACTTAACAAAATTAAATTACAACTAGGTGACTAGTAAAATAGTCTCTTCCTTAAAAAATTCATAGCTGAAAGAAGGCAGTGAATTTCTCATGAATTTCCAATTCATGAGATATCACACTCCAGTTAATGTTAAGAATTTGACTTCTCAGAATTAAGCCTTTTTTCTTTTTCAGTTTGAAACCTAACTGAATATATTACAGCATCTAGGCCTCAGGCATACTCATTGCAGCAGTGAAGTCATTTTCTGTGGACTTGTGGGATGCCCCTTGGGATGTTCCTTTTTTATTTTCTTCTGACTTGCTTATTGTGTTTTTACAACCAGTTTCACTAGGGTGACATTTTCTAGAACAGTCAGTTGCTGAGGCATTCACCTGGAGCAGGGGACATGAGATGTTAAGTATCTCTTTTGAATCAGTCATATGAATGACATGAGGCAGATTTTCCAACCTCCCAGACACCTTCCAAAGCCATAAGGCACCAGCTCTGCTATACTGATCTTTAACTCTTTCTGTTTTCTTTGTTTGAGCTTTTGATTTTTAAAATGAAGAAAAGACCAGAAAAACTTCTCCTGCTGCAGAAAAGGGAGTGGAAACAGAAGAGAAGGGTTGGAAAACTTTGGGGAGAGCTCATGTAAGATCTGATTTGTTGCTCATATTGCTGCAAGGAGGCAATGGCTGCGGCTGGGAGCCACCCCTCCCTTTTTTTTCCCCTCTAGCAGTAGGTGCTTTCTGGTATCTCAAAGACAGTAGCAGACTTTACTTTCTAGGGATTTACCACAAGCAATGTAGGCAACAGCCAATTTTGCTTATGCCTTTAAGCTAGACCTGAATCTCTGAGAATAAATGTGCTTGAGAATGGCTTCCACAGTGGCATCAAATGTTTAAAATGCAATCCTTGCTATACCATTGTAATAAATACGGTTCTCCTTGTTGACTTGACAACTTAAATGAGTGATATATACATGGACCAAAAGAAGGATTTAGTTGGCTGAACTGTTTCTTACTGATATTCTTGTATTTACTGAGGCTTTCTTTCATAACTTCAAGCTTTATAGCTGCTGCATGGTTTCCCTACAAAAATATGTATAAATACATATGAATACATACTGTCATATTGTCCTGGTTTCAGCGGGGATAGAGTTAATTTTCTTCCTAGTAGCTGGTATAGTGCTGTGCTTCAGATATATTGTTGATGAGAATAATGTTGATAACACACCGATGTTTTAGTTGTTGGTAAGCAGTGTTTATACTAAGGCAAGGACTTTTCAGTTTCTCATGCTCTACTGACTGAGAAGGCTGGAGATGATACACAAGAAGCTGGGAGGGGGCACAGCCAGGACAGCTGACCCAAACTGACCAAAGGGATATTCCATACCATATGACATCATCCTCAGTATATAAACTAGGGGAAAGCTGGCTGGGGGGCCGCTGCTCGGGGACAGGCTGGGCATTGTTCGGTTGGTGGTGAGCAATTGCTTTTCATTTGCATCACTTGTTTTTCTTGGGTTTTCTTTCTTTCTCTTTTTGTTATTGTCCTTTTCATTATTATTATTATTATTATTATTATTATTATTTTTCAATTATTAAACTGTTCTTCTCTCAACCCACAAGTGTTTTCACTTTCACTCTTCCGATTCTCTCCCTCATCCCACTGCGGGGGGAGTGAGCAAGCAGCTGTGTGGTGCTTAGTTCTGGCTGGGGTTAAACCATGACACATATATACATACATATATGCCAATGTACGTATGTATATATTTGCATTTCTTTCACAGTAATCAGCAATATAATCTTTTGATGTATGGTCAAAAACATGTGTTTGGATCTGCTTTCACAGTCAGAACCTATTTAGTGAATTTGTAATTGCATAGTAAGATCCTGTGGTTCTTTGGACAGTATTTATTAGGCTCACACAGAGCAAGGAGCTGACTATCGCTAGTACCCTGGAGGCTGAAGATAGCAGCTTCAGGATTTCCTGCAGCATCAGATAGTGCAGTCACTGAAGAATGAGATTTTGATGTCAGAAAGCTTGAATCAGGTCTACAGTAAAATGTGGCATAACACTTTGTGATATCTACTCACTGTGCCCCTGGAAAATTAACTTTCATTTCTAGCTTCTAAAATTCTAAGGATCTATATTATTTATAACTGCCAGTGGTCATGGTACTTAGTTAAATTTTAAACTTAACTAAAAATGTTAGCATTGCACATAATTTAACTCACAGAAATCCCATATTTCATATTTTAATTTCTATGTTGATAAGCAATTTATTGCCTAACTTTTCTGAAGTTGCACGTGAATGTAGGTAAATGATAGTCCTTTACCTGCGATGCTAAAATGCTAAAATTTGTTCACAGCCAATGAATGAGCAAACATATTAATGCTCGTGTGTTTCTCTGTGAGTATAAATACAGTTATAAAAAATAAGATATCACAAACTGTTGTTGCCAAACTGTATTCTCTCACTCCCTCATCTTTAATGAAGTCATAATCATGAATGCAGTAGGTTTGCGCTTAGTTCTCAAATGTCTTGAAACGTAAAGCTATAAGATGGGTTCTATATGAAGTCATCATTGTTTAAGTAATTCTTCCCATAATGTGCTCTTTTACACCCCCCCTATTTCTTATTTCTAACCTGTTCTCTTCTAAGATGAAGATATTTTAAGATACTGCTTTCAAAAAGTGTCTTGGGTACTCAGTAACCTGACTGTCAATGACAGTGCAAAAGATTCATGGTCTCTTTTGAAATCAAAGCTTGTACTATGTGGTTCCTTTTGAGACTGTTTTCAGTTGCTGTACGGTGCTGTGATTAACAGAGGTCAAATATCAAACCCACATTGGTTTCATCTGGGTCTTTATTTATAATATTAAAGAACCATATTTATAATATTAAAGAACCATTGATCACAGCCCTTTCTTTCCCCCCATTAGATAGGAATATTTTTGCATTAAATACTATAATGAATATAGATAGCATAGATAGACACTACTGTCTAGCTTTATTAGACAGAAGATTTGGCCTCCCTTTCCCCTTTTAACACATTGAAATGTGAGATGTTAGTCCTATCAACCATTCCAGAACAAAGCTGATAGTCATTATGACTAGATGACACCCTCTTAGTTATTTGGGGAATTAACAGAATGTTTAGTCCCTATGTTCACCAGCTGCTCATACCACTTAATCCCCAGAGGACACAAGTAACAGAAATGCAAAACTTTTATTCACATCTTAGAGGTGAAGGCTGAGCCACAACCTGTGATCCACCTCTCCCCATGCTAATAACATTCACTTCTGATTTAGTGTAGTGAATATGTTAGTTTGAACTTGCTCGTGGGATTTCAGCTCATCTAAAAGGAAGTTACAGGAGTCTCTGCTGGTTCCTCTGGTGCACTCTTATGTTTCCCCTTTCACTGCTCCTAAGAAGATAACGAGATTTGTTTTAAATTAATTGTTCATTGCATTGTGCATCTTGTGCTCAATCTGTGGAATTAATAAATGGAAGGAAAACTAATGAAGAAGGGCATTATTTTCTTTTTCCTGTTGTGGGGGGGAATAGATTATATGATAAAAAGAAAGAACTAGATGTTATTTTGCAGGTTTAGTGAAAAGATCACGCTTTTTTCATAGAATAAATTGATCAAAGTTGTTTCATTCAGGAGATGTGTTAGCAAGTTTTAACAGGGACCCAATGAATTTTCAATGTGTAGACAAAATTGGAACTTAAGCTCCATTGTTAAATGTAGTGTGTGCATGTGTTTGTTTTATGGTGATTTTAGTTTACATATTTTTTTCAGGAACAACAGATAATTTCTGGTGCATTAAATAGCTCACAGACACTGTATTCAGCTTTTCTACAATGTCAGTATTATGATTAGTTACTTCAAGGTTGTTTCAATATCAATATAAAATCAGTGTTTCTTTCTTCTTTTTGGTACTCTAGGAAGCAGCCACAGAAAGACAGAAGATGAAAGCTCCTATTCCCAACTTGATTCTCTTGTATGCTACTCTAACTCAGAGCTTGAAGGTTGTGACCAAAAGGGGATCAGGTAAGTAAATCTTTATCTCTGTGGTTACGATGTGGTTTGAAAAGAAGCACTTAATATCTGCAAATATATACTAAGATGTTGTTATGGCAGTTTGGAATATAGTTAAGAGGATTTGAAATTCTGCAGCAAAAAAAGTTAGTAACTTCTATATATTTTTAGACTATAGTGTGTCATGTGAACTTGATGAAAAAAACAAAAATGTTAAAATCAGATATGTAATGTGAAATTTGTCTGCGGAAGGAAAGTTATTCCCAGAACTATATAACTTTCTTAAAAGACTTTGTTGTAGTCAGTGTTGTTAATGTGAGCTACTAGATTTATCTGTTTGATGAGCTACTAGATTTGTCTGTTTGACTATATACTTCATGGTGAAGAATCTCTTGGATATGAAGATCATGCAGTTTTGGTTTAGGCTACTGATTTTTGTAATACAGTAAATAGATCAAGCACATTAAATTTAATAACCATGAAAAGTGAACAGCAAAATGCGTTTTTGAAAGGGCTACCTGATACATGGTTGAAGAGTTTAATTCAGCAAAGAAAATACAGGCAGTTTTTCAGAAACCAAGCAGAGGGTGACATGTTTACCAAACATCTTTCATACTCTTAGTATAGATAAATTATCTTCATATGTAAATAAAGGGAACACCAATACTGAGACAGTTGGGTGGGTTTGGGTTCATTTTTTGTCTGTCACCCTGAAATTCTAATTTTCCCCTCTTTCACTTTTCATTGAATAATGAAAAATATTATAGGATACTACTTCTGCAAACTGTCTTGCTCTATGGCACTAAAGGACACTGAATCCTTAATGGAAGTCTTAATCCCATGTTAATGGAATTAGTTAATTAGGTTTGTTGTTACTAGTGATTTTACTTTTGGCATTGGAGTGTTTTAGGTAGCTTTTGTTGTACTGTTCCAGAAGTCTTGCTCTGATTTCTTTCTGTATTTTTTAAAATCTGTTTCCAACTGGAGTTGGTTGGTAGTTGTTGTAAACTGGTGCTTAGGGAGGACACACGTCTTTATACATTTTGGGTAACATCTTAAGTAATTTCTTGTATTTTCAATGGATTATATTTGTAAAAACATTATGAAACTGATTATGTCTCCAATATTTTAGTGATTGGAAATGTAGACGGAGGGAAGGCAAATAAGGAGTACCACTATAAAGTAAGGTATTCCTCAACCAAGACTTGAGATTAAAATATATTTGGGGTTATTTAAACTCAAGAAAACTGGAATATACAGACTGTGTGCAGAGCAAAGGAGTTGGTGGTGGATTGATGTGTTTGTAATATGATGTTGAAGCCTAATAGGTATCATAGATATCCTTTGAATATATTTTGTTTTTCTGTTTGATTAAGATTTAATACTTGTAAGCTTTAAGTCGAGGCCCCTTAATCCAAATTTAGTATAAACATTATTGATCATCTCAAAGTAACTTTACAATGACATCCATTTTTAAGGAACCAAAAAAAATAGCCAGTCATCAGATACCTGTTACTTGAATGTGATGATAATAAGAACTTGGGTTGTCTTTGCTTTTTATTTCATCGTTTCTGTCTGTATCCTCTTCCTCTGATTAACCAATGCAAGGAAAAGTGGTAAATATACATTTTAATTTCTGTTTGGAAAGTAATACAATTGCTGTCCAGCAAAAGAAAAGAATATACAATACTTTTTAAGATGTACAGAATATGTTCTCATCCTGATGCTGTAATAAAAAGGAAAAACTGTAATAGAAATCTTTGGATCATACCTTACTGTAACATGAGGTTCTTGGTGTTCTCGCATGAGATCTGCTTATCCTGTATATAGTTTCAATTAGCTTTATCACCAAGAGGGCTGTTTGTCATACTGTATGTGCAAAGGAAAAATCTCTGATTTACTGAAATCTCAGATCCTGCTGCCTTTGGTCATGTTGTTTAGTGACTTTAGACTTGAAGAACTTCTACAGGAGTAGGTGGAATGTATTAACATGTGTGATGCTGCTTGGTTTGGTTTTGTTGTTGTTTGGTTTGGTTTGGTTTTTTCCTCCTTTGGGTGCTTGGGAGGCCTGTTTGGCAATCCTGAAGTGTTTCTACAAAGAAAACCTTATTTACTTTACCAGAAGTTTTAGCAAAAGAAGATTCACTTATCTGTACTGTGAAAATAGAAATGGTTTCCTAAAACTAATGCAACTTATAGTTGGAAGTAGGAAAAAAAAATCAACTTGGAAAATAGAGCTTTAATTTTATGGGAACATGTTAACCAGAGGCAGAGGATGGCGAGGACATGGTTTACGTCTCTTTAGTCAGTTCTACTTGTGAGTTCACTTTGTCCTTGAAATATCAGCATTAAAGTAAAATGAATAGCAAAATAAAGATGTTGGCATATTTTTATACTTATGAGATGTTATAATTATAAATATGGACTAGTAGTATCCCCCTTTTAGAGATGTATTGCTTTTATATACTTCCTTCTCTGTTATGAATTAAAGGAATGTATCAAAAGTAAATTTGTTGCATTAATATGCTAAATAGTTGTCCTAATTGTACCTTATTCTTTCTAATTCACTTTTGTTGAGCTTATTTCTAAGTACCAAACCTGAAAACACAAATCTGGTGTTCTTTATATATTTAACTTCAGTATTTTATGTTAAAAAGAGATCTATCCTTGGAAATATGTCTTTTCTATACTGTCAGTTGGATTTTTCCTGCTAGAGTACTTCAGCTCTCTTCTTTTATAAGTTTTTTATCAGCTGTGCTAAAAAGATAGTGACTAATAAAAGTATGAGTTTCTCCATCTGGTAGAAATACATTTCCAACCACTTCTCTGATCTGTCGAGAACATGAAAACCTACCTTCAGAAAGTCAGTGAGGATTCACTGCATGCCAAAAATGTGGAATAATTTGTAGGCTCAAATTCTGGTTTTATTTCTAAAAATGGATAACAATTCTGACCATCTATTGGCTTTTAGGACTGAAGTTATATCAAATAATTTGCTATATGTGTAAACAATTAGGATCAATATGGTATTCTTCTCTTTGTGTTGATTGAAAAGCAAGTTAAAAAAACATTGCAAGAGAAAGCTTAGGTTGTGCTGCGTTGGATTAAATCTCTGATCATGAGAGCTGTCATTATGCAAAGCACTTAAATGACATTACTTAAAGGCAGTCCTGGAATTTGTCTACCACTGTGTGCTATTCATCAGTTAAATATAATAATACAGGGTATAAAGGGAAAAGTATTAATCAAATTTTTATTATATTAGCAGGAAAACATGCTTTAAATTAACTTGCTTACAGCTGCATGATGTACCTGTTTAACACTTTATCTTGCACGTGTGATTCTGTTTCTATCCGACAGAAGATAATATTTTTTTTCCAGTTAATATTTTAAATAATTTCTGTAATACAATGAACAGTTTCAAATTACTCTTTAACATAGAATGGATTTATTTTACATTTAGAGCATGTAATAACTGTGTTTGGTACATAAGAATGGCTGGATAAGCAGTTCCAGTAACAATTCCATTAATAAATAAAAATGATGCAAGAAACTTCTTCCTATATCCACATATGCAAAAACTAAGTTAGACTTAAGCAGACCTAAACTTTTCCTGTCAATTATAGTTGAATCACAACACCTACAAGTTGTAATGCCTTCTCAAGCAAGAAAGAAAAGATTACTTTGCCTTTAGCTTTGCCATTCCAACTACTGACTTCAGAGTAGACGTAATGTTGGTTAACTGGGTATTTTAGGTATTCAGTGAATTCCCCCTGAACTTCTGGAGAGGCTTCAGAGCCTGCGACTGAGACTGGAAAGATAAACTTTCTTTTGGCACATAATGGATATCAGATGTGATCTGCTAAACGGGAAGCTGACTCTTGCACTACTTGTCATCTTTTTGAAATATCTCAGAGAATCTCATTTCATGAAACAATTCCTCTGATCACCATGTCCTGCTTGATGCAAAGGAAGAATAAATACTTAAAGCCTACATATTTTGATTTGTTCAGTACATGGTTTTACTGGAATTGACTTAAACCTCAAAAGCATAGGAAATAATGCCTGGTTTTTAGCATGATGCCGAACGTCATATAAACTTACAATATGCCTAAAACGTGCATAGATTTACTTTTTGTGCAGTCCACTGAGTATCTGTTGCTCAATGCAGTCCGTGATAGTATTTTGAGAACTTTATGGTAATGCATTTCTAAATGTTTTCCTTTCAGTGATTTTTCCTGACATTATCCTGTTTCATAGTTTGAACTAAATCGTAGATATTTTTTTTAGCCATGTGGTTTTACATCCTTAGAAACTTAGGTTTTTAATGTCTGTTCTTTTCAGGCTGAATGGTATTTGATCCCGTACTTGTGGTGAATAGAGTTTTTGCTTATGAATTATTTAATATTCATCAAAGAGGAAGTAGGTTAGGAAAGAGAGCCTCATGCTGATCCATACAGATTTTTTTCCCTATAACATGTATGTTAAATAAAATACTTGAACACTGCATTGCCATCTGGTGTTTTTTTCCAAGGATGCTGAATAGGCAAGGGAAAGAAAGGTGTGTTTTTGTTAAAACCCAAATCTGTTAAAAGGGACAATGGGGGAAAAAGTATGTAAAAAGATTTTATTACATAAAGAATTATGACTTGATCAGTATAATTAGACAGTATTAGTGTAGTGACAGTTTATACACTCACATTGCCTGATAGCAATCTGGTGTTGCCTTGTATCAAAAAAGGTGAGAGTTCTTATTACTGTCTGTAGTTCTCTGTTTTTCTACAGATTATTATGCATTATAAGTTAATTAATTAATATTCTGTGTTCAGTTCTGCTATTGTGAATGGAAATTTTCTTTTCTAGGTCAAATTTATTCTATGATGGAATAATTTAACTGAAAGGACAACCTTTCTAATAGTGGGTTATGAGGATATTATGAGATCCTTTACATCATTATGTTGAGATTAAAGTCTATAGACGTATTTTGTCATGTAGCAGAAGATTACTTCTCTTTTTAATGTCTAGTATTTCTGTGCCTTCACTGTTACGAATGAATATGGGTGGTTCTAGTCATACTTGTATGGAAGATCAACATTATGAGAAAAGGAAGTAAAGAGATTTGACATTGTCATGTTGGTAGTTCTGAATTTTAGTTTGTTGTGTAGGAACAAAATACAAATTTTAACTAGGTAAAAATGATTCAAGATTTTTTTTTTGTTCTAAAACTAGTGGAATTCTGAGGAACAGACTGGAAATACATACTAAAAATATCAATTAATTATTCTGTTTGACAAATTCCATACTCTTTAAGAACTATAAGCAGACATTTTTCTAAATTATGGCCCTCTATAAATTTTTATGAATTATTTCTCATGTAAGAATAAGTACATTTTAGAGAATAATATCACATGTATAAAGGCTATCTCTACACAAACAAGAGAGGTTTTCTTTTTCCAAAATGTTTCTTTTAACTGGAAAAGGAACATGTGGTCTGTGCAATGTAGGCCTTAACATCAACAAAGCCAAGATTTTACACCTCATGACAAATGTCATAATGAGAACTCAATAATTTATTAAAAAATAAAGTAAATAATAAAATCCATGGAATGAAAATTCTTCACCTGTGCTATATGTAAGGAATATATCTACAGAAGTCAAGACAGTTTGAGAACTCTTTTCAGGTAGAAAGAATTTTTGAATTAGTTTACGCATTTGTACCTAATAATTGAATAGTCACTGTTTTACAGAAAACAATTTAATATATGTATCTAGAATCCAGCTTGCATGGCAAAAACATTTCAAGAAGTTGCACACAATTAAGTGCTGAGGCTTAGCACAGGTCTGGTACCTAGTATTTGAGTATTTGTAGCTTTTATTTATTTAATTTTTATAACCCTCCTGGGTGAGACTTGGTGTCCTAAGTGCGTAGTCCTACATACATCATCCTTTTCTTCTTAGTGTCTTTCCTTCAGTGGTGCCATTCTCTTTTTCGTTCTGCCTGTGTTTTGATTGCCTAAGTATTTTCTTTTTGGATTCTTGTCAAAAGGTAATTAGTTGATGAATGTCATATTGGGTCTGATACGGACTGAATAGTAATCAGATGGTTCAAAAAATAAACAAATAGACATATATTTGTTGTTCTTATGCAATTTATAGACAGAACATTTGCATATACAGTACTCCAAGTACACTGAGCTTGGAGCAAAGCATTTACAGCAGTTAAATGATATGCTTCTTGTAAGCCATAGAAGTTTGTGTCAATTGATATTAATGGCCCCTAGCTGTTGTTTTCACTCTGTTACAGAATGTTAGCTTGCCATTATTAATTGATGAGGCTTGTGGCTTGTTGGGTGGTTACACAGAACCTGAAATAATACTTAGAGTCTATCTGTGTCTATCTGATGTACAAGATTAACTTCTATGAGCAAAGGTTTTTTAAGCTGGAACAATTAAGACTGCTGTTATTACTATGAAAACCTTTTTCTGTGTCTCTGGTGACAAGAAGCAAAGGTATAGTGAAAGTCAATCCTAAGCAAAGACGTATGTACCTTTCTTATTGCATTGGGGGGACAGGAATACTTTTGCCTCTTGACCTGATTAAGAAGTGAGCCTTATTTCATATGAGTATTGTTTCAAAAAACTAATTTTGAATTGGCATATAAATATGCAGCCTTGTTTGTGGTTGTAGCTTGGGACTGAATGGGGAAAACTCTGTGAAACATTTTTCTTTTTGAGGGAAAAGAGAGAGAAAGATGAGGGGAAACGTTTACAGTTAAAAACATAATGGAGATAAACAGAAATCCTTGTTGTTCATTCTCAGGCAACTTGGTTATGTCCTCATCTATTCATTCGTTCCATATTGATTTTATTAACACTCTTCTATATTCTTCCGCTTTTTATCCTAAGAATAAAAGATGTTTTAGTTTACTTTTAGCACCTTTTTTGTTCTGATTTAAAGATGCGTGTTCCTCCCCATTTTAATGTGTAGTAGAAATCAGTAAGTTCTATTTTTAATGTTAAAACCTTCTCTTCATAGTTGAAGAATGAATTAACGGGATGTATGTTTGCACTTTCTGGGATTTTGCCTAATTACTTCACAAGGTGTACACCTTGTATAGCATGTGTTGGTGGGGGAGAGTGTTATTTGCTTTCTTACTTGCACGTTTCTTTTAAAGATAGAAAATCTTCAACAACAATACCCTTGAATATATGGTAGTGGGGTCAAGTGAGATGAATGATTGCTTCTGCCTGCTGGGAGGAAGGTCTAGATGATCTAGAGATGTTAAGACTGTGTAAATGCTCTGCCTCCTTCAACGCTTTCACTCTCTGTCCTAACTTCTGCTATCTATCTGACAGAACCGTGAGGCCTCCTGGAATTAATAAAGCCCACAGAAAAGTTTTACGGTGTGCTATTTCTACATGGCATCAGGATGTTAAAGGAGCAATTAGTGTCCTTGAGCACCTTATTTAGACAGCAAAAGTATCCATATCCCCATCCTGCAGCCAATTCTGGTAAAGCCATTTACGCCAGTTTTGATATGATCCTCACGTTCCTTCTTAATTCATGAAGAAAAAAACCCACCTGATTATTGTTAGGACAAAAGGCATGACTTGCTTTTTGTGAATCAAGGAATACTGGAAGAAAGTAGACATTAACAATTAACTTATTTAGTAAGATTTTACATGTTCAGGAAATTAGAGTATATGGTTTTGAACCTGTATTTTTGTTTATGCCAACTGTATATGGGAAGCGTGTATTCTTTTTTAAAAGAATAATCCGTTACAATACTGCATGTTTCATTAGCCACAGAATGTTGTATGTGTTGCATTGCTATGGAGTAATTTTCAATGTACAGTTTTCATTTGAAAAACCCTGAAGAATAATCTTGTTGGAAAGAATACTAGTTTTGTTAGTGAGCTTAAACAGATGCTTGGCCACGTGGATGGTTCAGCTCCAAGGGTCTCTATTTTTTTAAGCTAAGGACACTGTTCAATATGTCAGATGAACAGCAATGATGTGGATTGTTTACTATAGGGGGGGTGGGGGCTATATTATAAAGAAAGAAAGAACCACAGTTCTGTGCCACTAGAGGATTTGGGCAAAAAGGAACGATTGCATCGCAAGCATAAATCCTTTGTGACACATTACTTATTTTGGAGACGTTATGAAAGCAGTAACTGTTACTTGTCCTGTGAGCATTTATGAACAGGATGGCTGGCATTTTAAAAATAGTTATATGACCTTTTGTTGTTGCTAGGATCCATACTGATACTTTTCAGAGTCCTGGGAGATGGTGAATAATACCACAGTATGTGAAAAGACTGTCTGTGCGGTAGCAAAGGGTCAATGTTTTATAGTGTGCAATACATATTAAGAAATGACTAATGATAGTAAAGGAGACAAAACAAAATCTAAAGCCAAAAGGACAGTAATAGATATTCTTACATAGTTCGGTCATTGAGTTTTAGTAGCTGTTTAGAATGACTCTCTGCTTCCACAGTCCCTATTTCCCTGGGGAATGGTTAGCGGTTGTTTCACTGATTGGCATCTGTTGGCAAATGGCCTAGAAGATGTAAAAGAACAAGTGACCTTTGATCAGAAATAGCTGTTGCAGAAGATTTATTTATTTGAATATTATGCTGTCAATTTTATGTAGAATAATGGCTGTGGAGAATAAGGAGACAAAAAAACCTCAATGACAAGTAATGGCCATCTGATAGATTTGTCTTTTTTATTTAAGTGTGCTCAGTTGTGAAATATTATTAAAATATAGAAATAAGAGCTGTGATGATAAGTTTTGTCCATTAGAATACGTTTTGTTGCTACACTTAAAGCAAATTAAAATTGATGAATTCTGTCCTAGATTAAAATACTTACTGACTTGTCCTTTCTGAAAGATGAGGGAGAAAGTGCTATCAGTGCTGCATACACAGATATATGGGAAGCAACTTAGCTGGAAAAGCAAAGGTCGTCCTTTAGATAGCAGTACTGAAATCTTCAGCCATTCTTGCTCAGACTTGTTTTTGCTGTTATGGTCTTTATTTCAAATGCAAAATGCACACTGCCCGTCGTTACTTAAAGATTTATCTTTTTATCTGTTTTTCAAAACATTTTTTTGCAATTATAAGGAGAATTATCGGACTGCTATAATGGTAAATTACGACACAGTTATGTTAGTTGAAAGATGAGTGCTCCTGTAATTTTATTGCCTTGCTCTGAATGCTTAACTCATTTCAGGAAACTGTTGGGTGTACAGATGCAAAGCAGACAATTGTGTTGAAGCAATCTGCAAATTCATTTGGAGTAGCCCAGTTCCACAAATGACTCTCTCTCATGCTTGGCAAAAAGGAGCAATATTTATTCTCTTTTAAATCAATTTTAATTCCAATTAAAATAGTTCCAATTGATAATTCCAGTTTTAATTACAGACTTGCTTAGGTTGGAAGGGACCTCTTAAGATCATCTAGTACAACCCCCCTGGTTCAAGCAATGTCAGCTACGGCAGATTACTATGGACTGTGTGCAGTTGACTTAAGTGACTTCAGGACTGTTCTTTAAACAATTTTTTTTAAGGAATTTAGTCAAACCCTTTAGAAGCTATATGTACGTGCTGTAGTCCCTGACCCTCAATTTTTCCAGATTAGAACTTCCCTAAACATCTCTCTCATTGTGGGTTGCCTCACCTCCCAGTGGAAACCGTGGCATGTTTAGGATGCTAGCTCTGAATTGCTCTAATGCGGAGTTGCAACATACCAAGGAAATGCCTGGAGCTATTGTCATGTCAGGTTCTAAAATTTGACTTGCCTGCAAGCAGCGTTAGTTAAAATTACTTGGTACCTGTTCGGGAGGTTCAGTTTCTTTCACAGTAAGATTATTTATTTCTTGGAAATTACAAATGTATTTAAACTCTATGGAAACATAAGCCAATAAATGAGGCATGTGTTAAGCTACATGGAAAAATAAGCGTACGTAATGTGTGTTTTAACATTCCCTTGCCACTTCACTTTTAACCATAGTTAATATCCTTGATAATACAAGAAACATAGTATTTTCTTATGGGAGAAGTAATTGGCTAATACTAGGCATGCTACCCTCATGCACTTTTGTATAATTCACTGTTATCTTTTTTTTAATGAGGTTTGTCATAGTAGGTAGAACAAAGACAGTGACTTGGGATGTTAAAAATTAAAGAGCAGGCCATAAAGTCAACAACTTTCAAGAAAACCAGCAACATACATGGATTGTCCAGATAAGAAGAGCGCAGTGTGAAGTAAAGCTGTTGTTAATGCTATTTTTTTTAAAAGTACAGGGCTGGCTTGTCTGAAACTCCAAATTTTCTGCTGAATGTCATTGGCCATATAACGCAGAGTGAATCCTGAAGGCAAAACAGAGACAAGCAAGGAACAATGCAAAATCTCTATATATGTATGCATAGATTTCTCTGCTATGAGGGAAAGCTCAATTCCTTCCTAGGGATCATGGAGCTTATAGAAATGCTGTTAAGCTGTTGCATAGGTGATTGCCTGGATGCATCACAGCAAAGGAGGAGGGAAAACATGGAGCACTACTGTCAAATTCAGAGCCCTTTCTAATCCAACAGGCTGAGCCAAGTATGACAAGGAGTCAAGCTGCCTTTTCTAGGAGTGACTAATGCATGCCTCGTGATTTCACAAGGGGCCTCCTGAAGACCAGTGAACGCCCTGCTTTCATTCGTGCTGACTGTGCCAGGCCACTTTAAGCACTCTGCAACAAAATCACTTTTTTGTATCGTAGGTTTATTTTTGCCATTGACAGTGTTTTAAATATAATTTATATTTTTATAATTTGAGAGACAAAATAAAATTTTAAACTTTGTATTTTTGTATTACTGACCCTTGAATAAGGGTCAGTAACAGAACATTCTAGTTGGGTAATAAACATTTTTTGAAACAATTATTCAGCAGAATTGCAAACTGGTATAAGTTTACAAATATGCATGCATTCATTTTATAGTATACTACTTGCTGTGAAGTTTAACAAAATGGGACTATTAATGGATGAAGGAGGAAGCTTAAAACAGACAAAGTCTGGGAAGAAATCATGGCAAACATGTTTGTTAGAAAATGCACTTTTATTGGGAAAAGTAGCTGTCATGTCAAGTAGAGGAGGAAGAAATTGCTTCACCTGACTTGTGTCATGCTATCTGTAATTCAGGGCAAACTTAAAAGAATTGAAATTTTATTGATATTTAACTAGGTGAACTGCTTTATTCATTCATGACTTTGTTTCACTTTGTCACTGTTAAGTAATGCATGTGTAATAAACCTGCATTTCAAAGTAGGTCATGCTATTCTCATACAAGTACAAAGCCAGCATGTTTTGTTTGTGTTTGGTATTGAAGACAGTTATGTTAAAATGCTGCTGCTGGTACCAAATCTAGAGTAGGTGCTGCACTTAGGATTCACGATAGCTAATACCTTCAAATGCTATTGTTTTCAATGGGGAGAATCGGTCATTCATTTCAAACTGTGCTCGAACAAGACCATTCAGCAGAGTTGCTTTCTCACTGTCAATGTATTGTGTGTTTGAAACATCTAAAATTTTCCTTTCTGGTCAGTCTAGCCATGAGATCCAAAGAAAATACTGAAGCACTGTGCTAAGTCTCCAGAATTAATAACTTTGGGGAGAGAAGAGGCTTGATTTTTTGTTTGGTTGGTTAGTTTTAGTTGTTCTCTATGACTCAGTCTTTCACTAAAAGCTAGATGAGGAAGAAATGCACGTTCCATGGTACTAAGACTTTTTCTCATTTCCTTCCTTCAGTATAGATACACAAGGTGAAAGATGTAACAAGGTATGGTAGTTCCCTATCACTGAACAGCAAATTGTTACATGATCCTGGGCTGAGAAACTTGAGAAAGGGCTTAAAAGCTGGTTTTCTGTGCCAAGATGTATTCATCAACATCAAGGTATTGACAATTGTGATCAACAGAGAGAAAGAGGCCTCTGTCTCCTGCACATAATTTCCTACATAGCTGTAGACAGTGCAACAACCGTCCTCCTCAAAAACGTTGCTGTGGAGGATTTTATATCCATGTTCTGAATTCTGTCAAGCAGAACTTTAGTTTTATTTAAACTGAAAATCACAGGAATCTAGTTTTCTGACAGAGACAGTTGCAAGTGTTAGCAATATATAAGAACTCTTGGAAGTGAATTACTGTGACAGACTGTGCCATGTGATTTTAAAAGTATCTCATTCTCTAATTGTTGCTTACATCAAAGCTGCTTTGTTACACTCTGAAAAATTCACAGTTCTTTTCTTTTTCTACCTGCAATTATAAAAAATATTTGAATTTAATTTATCTTTTATTGGGTTGATTTCATTGGTATGTTTGTTGAAAACAGTTCTTTATTTTGTCTCCCATTTGCCTGATCTTAATTTCTAGGCCAAAGTTAGTATGAAGGCTTTCAGTCTTGTCTCTCTCTTATGGAAAAGGTCAGGCATCAAGTTCCATCACACTCTAGAGAGCAGAATAATGTGTTATGTATGCTTTGTTCACAGTCCTTTGCTGCTGTGATGAATTCTCAATGATAAGTCACATGTGAGAGTAATTTCTGTTTACATTTACTTCAGTCAAAGCAAAGGGGAACTTCTTGCTTTTTTTCCACCTTCTTGAAGACCTTTTTCTTTCTTGCTGGGCTTTGTTGTGTGTGTGTGTATTATTTTTGGGGTTGAATTTCTTTTTTATTGTAGTTAGTTTTGGTATAAGTCATACAGTGCTGTACATTTTGTTCATTTTGAAGGGAAATTGTAATACCTGCTGAACGAGTCTCTGACTTACAGGAGCATAGAAACCTAATCTAAATATGAATGATTAAAGTTGTCTGTGTATATTAAAAAAAAAAAACCAAATATGGAGTTGATAAGATAATTTCCATTTGAATGAGGTAAAAATGGAGAAAATATTTAATCTACCACAAATTATTTAATTTTAGCTACTGTTAAATCTGAAGTTGGTAATTTTATAACCTTACTGAAATAGTGGCATGACAGGCTCTTGTGTAATGTTATGTTTTTTTATTTTGTAAATTTTGTACTTGTGATGGTTAGTTCCACTTCAAGATGTATCTTCCCTTCAAAACACATAGGAAAACAGTTGTCTTATACCTATTGATAAATTATGCATACTGTGTAGCTTTCAGTCCTGAACCTGAAGTCATGAGTAACAAAAATTCACACAGCAAGCTTTAAAACAAAAAGATGAGATATGCAAACAGCAAATATTCTGAGAAAGAGAGTTCACAAATATTTTTTTCAGTCATTGTTGACCTTTTAATCTTGTTTTTTGCAGACAGAACAGTAGATTATCCACTACCATTTTTTTCACACATCTTTGGTTATTTAGCTTTTTATTTTAGTAGGTGCAGACTCATTTAATTACCATTAACCTTTTTACTTAGGTCTGTTTTTACTGCAGTATGTCTGATCTCTTTATTAAGATTAGATAGTTTTGTAAGTATAATTTAACTTCAGTAGGATCATTTACAGTTGGTTACTTAACCTAAGCAAGAGATCCACATTCTGACCCCAAGGATTTTTTTTCTAAATATTTGGTAGGAATTTTACATTGACACATTGTTCCCTATTCAGTGCATTCCAATTTTCAGCCTAATGAGGTTGAAAACATCTTTCAATATTTTGAAACCTAATGAAGTTGAAAACATGTTTCAACATTTTGAAAGGCGGTGACTGTGATTATACCTACTTTTAGATAAGAAAAAATAGAATACAAAAATATAAGGATGGTTGTTGGTGGAAAACTGTACAGCTTTTAGTATTTCAGACTAAAAGGAGTTATATGTGTACATATGCTACTGCTTACATGTTTTATGCATATGCACAGCACTTTCATTGAAATAAAAATATTAGTTTTAATTAGAATCATCGAATTATAGAATGATTTGGGTTGGAAGAGACCTTCAAAGATCATCTAGTCCAACCCTCCTGCCATGGGCAGGGACATCTGTCACTAGATCAGGTTGCTCTAAGCCCCATCCAGCCTGACCTTGAACACTTCTGGGGAGGGGGCATCCACAACTTCTCTGGGCAACCTGTTGCAGTATCTCACCACCCTCATCGTAAAAACATTCTTCTTTATGTCTAATCTAAATGTACCCTCTTTTAGTTTAAAACCATTGCCCCTTATCCTGTCACTACAGGCCCCGGTAAAAAGTCTCTCTCCATCTTTCTTATAAGCTCTCTTTAAGTACTGAAAGGCCACAATAAGGTCTCTCTGAAGCCTTCTCTTCTCCAGACTGAACAACACCAACTCTCTCAGCCTTTCTTCATAGGAGAGGTGTTCCATCCCTCTGATAATTTTCGTGGCCCTCCTCTGGACCTGCTCCAACAGGTCCATGTCTTTCTTGTGCTGGGGCCCCAGAGCTGAACACAGTACTTCAGGTGGGGTATCACGAGAGCAGAGTAGAGGGGGTGAATCACCTGCCTCCACCTGCTGGCCTCATTTCTTTTTATTCTTTTTATATATCTTCTCAATATGAGTCACAGTGGTGTTAGAGAAAACCAACCTGATGCATAACTATTAGAATAGTCTTTGAGAAACTTTTCAGAAATGAGATAATGTAATGATGCTAACTGTATAGAAATATTCCCAGAAATATTAATTTTAGATAGAATATATCACATTGTGAAAACAACAGCAAGAGTTGCTTATAGAAAAGTAATTTATTATATAGTCAAAGAAGAGGTGGTTTGTTGTATTACTGTTCTGCACAATGCATCTTTATATTTTTGTCATGAAGATATGATTTAAAGGCCTGTAAGAAAATGCAACTAAATGTGAGATATGTAACTGGTGTTGATTTCCTGTGCTACAGTTGTTAGTAGAATAATAATGAAGTGCTTTTTGACCACAATAGAAGATTTTTTTCAAATTTAGGTGGTTTTGTAGGCACAAAGATTTAGTCATGAGCTGAAGCTGGCCAAGTCAAGTAATAGTTTTGATTTTTCAGATTTCTTTTGTAGGATAATTGAGGTTGAAAGAGGCCTTTGGAGGTCTCAAGTTTAAAGCAGGGTCCACTCTGAGATCAGGCCAGGTTGCTCAGGGCTTTATCCACATGAGTCTTTTAAAACCTCCAGGGATAGAGCTTGCACAAATTCTCTGAGCAATTGACTCAGTTACTTTTGGACTCTTGTCTTCTGCTAGGGCTCTCCTATTACAAAATATTCTCTCACAGTTCAGAATGAGCTAATGCGGGAGTTAAAAACTGTGCCTGATGTAGACCCCAAAATCCAAAAAAAAACCCCCCAAAAAAGAAAACATGCAAAATTAGTTAGTTGATAACAAGCTTGATTGATAAAACTCATCTGCAGTAAAATACCAAAAAGAATTAATATAAATAAAAATAAATAAATTAACTTTTTCCTTAAAAAAAGCTCTATCATGAAACCAAAACAGAGAATTTAATATTTAATTAGTTCAACTTTCTGCATAATTTGTTTTCATATGTATGCTTTTCTTTTATCTAAGCTTTTTTCTTCTTTTCCTTAAGGCAATTTATTGCTTCTGTTAAAAG
The DNA here is from genome assembly GCF_035582795.1 of Mycteria americana. Taxonomy (NCBI): domain Eukaryota; kingdom Metazoa; phylum Chordata; class Aves; order Ciconiiformes; family Ciconiidae; genus Mycteria; species Mycteria americana. The sequence continues at coordinate 131,924,352 of NC_134365.1, read as the reverse complement.
CTAGTGGAAATTAAGTTCCTGATGTGAATAAAAACCTGATGGACCCTTCCATTTTTTATTTTGTTGACATATAAAGGTATTAATTTAAATACCTTCAGAATTTATTATATGAAATGTGGTGTCTTTCAATAAATCACACCTCTGATTTCTTTAATAAATTAGTAGTTAGAGTAAGACCTTTTAAATGCACTGTGTGATTGGGAAGAATTGTAGAGAATTTTCAAAAATGCTTTAAATTTCAAAATTCTTTTGATCACTAGAATAAATATTCTTTTGAATTCCATGAAGTGTAGCTAGCTCTGTCAATAAAACCTCTACTATCAAAAAACTGTTTTTAAGTTGGTACATATCTACTAGAATACCTCATTGACAAAATAAATGACACTAATTATTGAGTAACAAGCTTGGTTTTTCATTAGCTAGCTTATATGACTTTCTGAAAGAGGGCAATAATAAGCATCATTATACTTTGTCCTTTGAAAAAAACCTAACCTAAATAACTACAAAATAAAAAACATCTTTTGTATGGAATAGAAATCTTAACTCATATTACTCCTTTTAATTAGGAAATAGGCACAAAAATCCTAAATCACACAACTTTAATAATTCAAAAGGACCCATCCTTATCATCATAGGAATCCAGCAATAAAGTTGTCAATAAAATATCCAGTTATAATGAAAGCCTACAGCTGTATTAACAGCACTGGTTATTATTGTTTCAGTAAAGCTTCTGTTCATAATTTTTAACAGGACAATAATACCAGTTATTGTTTTGAGAAATTCATTATAGCTCTTAATTAAATATGTAAAAAAAAAAAATTCCTGTAAATTTTAGTAACTTGTAGTGATACTGTTGTGACACTGGTTGTTTAAGGACATAGACAAGGAAAGGTTTGTCAGGAAGCACAATATCTTTTATTAGGCGAATGGCTTCTTTGTTGAAGAAGGTCTTCTTTGTCACTGTCAGGTCATGTGGGGAAGCAGATCACCTGGAGGAGAGTGTATATAACTCAGGGAGGTACTGAAAAATAAAATAAATTGTTAAGGAGTTAACTCAAATTCAATGGAGACAATAATTAGGCTGGACTGTCATGAAACTATTCCATTTGTATTGGGCTTTATAATTCAAAAGTAACCATGGTCAACATTACAATTCCTTAAGAGAACATTATTACTGTAAGGAAGACTTTACTGTCCCTAAGAAACAAATTTTTCCCATTCTTGAACATGCAAAAGCTTACTTACCTTGAATATTGTATAATTTATGTTATAGTTACCTGCATCTCCTCTATATGGAGGGTAAATATTTCTGAACGTTATTCTTCTACACATTATATGTTTGAATATCCTAGTTTTTCTAACAAAATATTATCTCTACCTACACGCCTAGGCTCCTGTTTTCCAATATGTGACTTAAAACTATAGAATTATTCAGGCAGATGGAAATTAGGGGCGTGGGGGAACAGAGAAATACCAGCATGGTTAGGGATGTTGTCTGTTTCAGGTGGGATAGATGGATAATTTTTTTCATGGTAAGCACTAAAACATTTGTAGATAAATCTCCTTGGTCACAACTGACTTTTCAACAGCATTTTAATCTATAATTTAAACTTTAAAAAGGGTAAAAAGAAGACTTTTTGGGTCTTCTGAATGGGATGTTCCAGCTTCTAATACCTTCTTCAGGACTCTGCTGGGTATCTATAGGGTATCATGCTCAAGGATGGACCATTGAGACAGTGGTCAGATTCTGTGAGGTTTGCTTTGTTTGTTAGTTTTGCTTTCCTTCTGAGGTTGACATCCAAAGGGAGTAGTGTATCAGCTCAGAAGCTAATCACAGGTAATTAAGTTGATGCATATATAGCTAAACTCAGAGTCTTAAAGAAGGGTTGAATTGCTTCCACTGAAAAGAAGAGATAAAGCTCTGGCCAGAGGTAGGAGAGGAGGTGATTTAAAACCAAAAAGACAAACCAAAATGAAAAAGCGCATTCTGAATTCATTTTGTTTTGTGTAACATTCTATTTTCTTCAGTTCCCAAGACAGTTACAGAGCTGTGTCTGGAAAGACGCTTTAAAATAAAGTACAAATGTGATAAACAAAACAGTCCTAAAGCAGAGTGGTTCACATTTAAAGCTGAGACTTCAAACTGGTTTTTAGAAGCGTTCAGTTACTGACTTTCTTTCAGTCTTGGCTGAATGCAGCCAGCATGGGATTATGCAGAGGTGAAGCACTCTGAGATGAAGGGAGGGCTGATTTTTTAAAACAAGATCTGGATGACCAACTTTAAACTCAATTTGTACTGAATTGCAAGTCCCACACAGAGCATCAGTGGCATGAGTCTACTTCACGTATGAGAAAGACCTATGTAATGAACCAGCTGCAACTTTAGAGAGAGAGACACAAAGGTGCAGCATCAGTTTGAAGAGATCTCCAAATACAGTAATTTGGAATCTTCCAATCAGTTGTGTATAACAGCCAAGCCATCCTTCTTTAAAGGCAGCTATCTTAGTTTATTTCAGATGATGGAAGATCTGGGAAACATTATTTATCCTGAACAAGTAAAAGATGTAACTTACATATTGACTTTAGTAGAGTTAAACATGGCAAATATATTCCCACATGAAATATTTTATTAGGAAAATGTTAACTTACCAAATTAGGTACTTCCATGAGGAATGTGTATTTAAAAAAAAAAAAAAAAAGAATAAAAAAAAAAAAAGCAGAGAACATAAAAATCTCAATCTTTAGTCTACCAAGATAATTTCTTAGAGTTTAATTAAATGCATGTTAATATTCTACCTTTTAAAATGTACTCTTTCCTCCTTTCGGGATACGCACTTGTTTCTATCCAACAATAGCTCTATCCAACAATCCAGCTCTTTTGGCAAGTTTCCTTCTTCACTTTTGAGTTGTTACCGAGCTTCTCAGTTTGACAGTCTCTGTGAATAGAAAGTACTTCCTCTAGTTGCTTTTCAAGATCACTGCTCTTGACAATCAAATTCCTCAAAAATCTTTAGAATATGTTCAGAACAGATGTAAATCTTTTCAGTTTCAAGAAACTCAGTAGATTTCCAGTGAATTGTATGCCACTTTGTTCTTTTACTTCAGAAGAAGAAACAAAATGGCAAATTACTTGTCAATTATAGCCCTTAGGGATCATCCATATATTTTAGAATAGCCTGAACTTTTATATACTTTCTCCCAATAATTGATTCTAGCATTGTTTTGTCTTTATTAAGCACAGAAAGTGCAATAATTGAACTGCAGTATTTCATGAGATGCCCTAGAGGCATCAAAATTCGGACACATATCTGAGTCACAGCTCCTGTGTCATTCTTGCTCTGGGAAAGGACGGTAGTAATTTGCTGCTAGCCTAATTTTACTAGCACAAAGTTTCCAGTTTCTCCTCTACCATCTCTTCCTATCTGCGTAGCTTCAATTCTCTGGCCAGGAAATGCTCCTTGATCCAAGTTTTCAACAGATTGAACAAAGAATGAGGTGAGATGTTGCATTGCATTAGTCTTGAGAAAGTGCCTTGTTCAGTAACAGTTGAGCCCTTCAATTTTAATCTCTTTCCAGTAGGAGCTCTATTGTGTTTTGACATTTAGAAGTGCATATAAAAAAATGACAAATAATAAAGTGGTGATGGTAGAGTTAAATTAGTTTTGCCTGCAGTTCAACTAGATTATGGATGAGTGTTCAACTTCCGCACTTTTCATATATTTACTTAAGGTTTTAAAGACAGTTTCTAATCTTTAGGGAGGGGCTAGGTTTCCTTCAGTGTTTGCAACGCAGCACATCCAGTGGAGCTATGGACTGAGTCCAACTCACTGCTTTAAAAACAAGATGTTGTATTAGATGTCAAATGTCAGAAGTCAGTATTTGACTTCTGAAATTCTCCTTTTGACCATCAAAGAGGATTTTTCTATTTGTTTGTTTCTCTGTGCAGGGCTTTTAATTTATTTTAGTGTGTTGTGCCTGCACATTCCTGATATGCTGACTGAGAACTTTTTCTAAAGCAATAAAACATTTCCTGTAATGTTATGATTCTAGGAGAGATTCTGTTATATGGCATCACATTTATTTCTTCTGTTCAGTGTAGTGTATATTTGTGCCTTCTAGTCTGAAATATGTTAGATCAAAAATAACACAATGGGATAACCTGTTCGATTGGTAGTAGAGAGGACTGGCAGGGCTGCAGTCAGGCAGACTGCATGGTATGGTTAGCACTTCTGCAAAATTGTTGTTTTAAATTAATAGCCACATCATTTTCAATCCTGTAAAATTTGGCTCCACTTCTAAATTTATGTTATGATCACAGGGAGGAGTAATTTTCTTTTCTGATGTTTAACTTTTATAAATGTACCATAATTCAAAGCCATGACCATGCAGTGTTATATTACTAAGGAATGAAGTTAAGTAAACATCCTTCAGCTGAAGGCAGGTTCTACAAAATACTTTGAGACAAAATTTAAATATTAAAAGTTACATGTAACATAGCATTTTGGAGTCAGGTGCTTCTCAGTTTAAATATCTCAGATAGAACATGCCTCAACTATTTTTGATCCTTTTCTGGCGTGGGAGCTCATATGGTAGAGATCCTGTCAATTACCATCAGATACAGAATTGACTTATAGTAATTTTTAAAAATAAAGGTGGCAGTCAGTTTAGACTTTGTATTCAACAGAGCAGGGAAGGAAAGATTCGAACATGGATATGGGCACCAACTTGCAGTTTTATAAAAAATTGCTGTGCGTATCACAGTCCACATAAAACAGATATGAAACTGAAATGTTAAAAGCTCTCCTAAACCTAACAGACGTTGTTACTCTATTGAGTTAATTAATGCATGAAGGAAAAAATCTTGTTCAATTCCACCGTTTTTTTATATATTTCAGAGTTCTCTTACTTCTCTGTGTGTTACTGCTAGGATTCGGGTATATGGACTATTTTTGGTCTAGAGATAAATTTTATCAATTCTAATTTTAGAAAGTTAAGTAGGTAGTGTTGTAGTAGATTTTAATTTACAACATTGTACTAAAAACAATGTAACATAGTTAAGTAAGGGAGGCTTCATACACAAAGAAACATTTTTCACTTTTTGAGATAAGAGTTAAAGATTTGGCTTAAAGGCAATGATTTTATTTTTAGGTCTGGACATGGTGAACTATTTTGTAATTCATGTGGCTATCATATATGAAACTGTTTAGGGACCTTTCAAAATTTTATCCTCATTTTGACAGAGAAAGTTCAGAAATGCAGAGAAAAGTGACTGAGGTCTAACCAATGGTTGTTTTGTGGAAGCTCTTGATTTTTACCATCAAAAGCATAGGACCAGTTTAGACACTAACATTCAATTCTACAAAGGCTAAGAGAAGCCGTGCAAGAGGCACCTCGTTCAGAAGGGAACATGATAGAACACCTCTATGGATCTTTAGCCATAGAGGCTTCCAACATCCCATAACAAATCTAAGCTTCATTGATGCCAGTATTGTACGCTTCCATGAATGGTTTGAGGCACTTCCCTTGCTCCCTTCCTCTGATATTTAGTCAGTTGGTATAACCATCTGATTGTCTGCAAAGAAGACACATTTCTTCCATGATGTATGTGCAAAGCAGAAACCAATGCTGTTTATTCAAACTTATTTTTCAACTTTCATCAGCAATGTAAGTCCTACTAGCATTTTCTAAAGCATCTAACATCTGTCTCATTGCACATAAGAACCTTGAGTGGTCTAATGAAGGTGATGTTTTGCTGAGTAATATGATGTAATACTTCATCTCAATGTTCCAAGAATAAAAGGACTTTGTTTTTTTCCTCTGACCTCCTGACTGCATTGCGCATTGCTTCATGTTTCTTTTCCCCAGGCAGGAACTGACTATTAAATACATTTGCCTCCCTTTGTTCAGCTACAGTTCTCAGAGTTTGCTTGCTATGAATATATGGTGTTATTTTAAAATATTTTCCTGGACTGTAATTGTATAATAACTATATCCATTCCTACTTGCTTAAATAAAGAATGCACAGAATGAAGAGAAGATCAAAATCACTGAAAATATCTGATTTTAATTTTAACTGTCAGATATTCAAACCCTCAGAAGTTGACTTTAAATTTTTAAAATCCAGGCTTTCTTTAAAAGTTTGAGAAATTAAGTCAATATTTTCATTTGTTTGATTACTAAAGTCATCTATCTTTGAAGTAAGCATGCCTACAAAACTGTCTCTAAAAGCTACAACTTTCTATCAACATCGGTTTTTAAATTCTGTATCTGAAATAGAAAACAAATCACCTCCACAAAAAGTATCTTTTCTTTTTTGGAAAGATTGATGCTTATAGTTATCTCTCTACTTCTGAGCACTGTAAGTAGCTTCATAGGGTGTTACTGTATATGAAATTACAATAGATTTACAATCCATCGATCCAGATTTCTGTCAGTCATGCATCCTTAGCATTATGTTGCCTAATCATGTCTATTTTGGTGTGTTCTGGGAGTATCTGTCCAGTCCTCTCTCACTGCTTTTGGAAGAAACAGGATGCCTTTAATTCAGTCCTGTCCCTTAGAAAAGGAAGCATGTGTTTAACTTTATTTTCCCACCACAAGCTTTAGTGACATCTCAAGGTAATAAAATTCCAAATTCTGGAAACAAATTTTTTTTTTTTTTAATTCTTATTTCACCGTGTTAAAGTAGACATTTACCTTAAAGTTTCCAGAAGAATACACCTATCTGTGATTGTGTACTTCCCCATGTATATGAATAAAAGCAATAAGATTCTTTTCAATAAGGATGATGCATGTTTAACCTGTGAACAGAGAGAATACACTTGAACACTCGCAGGCATTTTGTGCAAGAATCTTTCCAAATAATTTGGTAGAAGCTAGATCAAAGGCAAAAAACAACATCTGAGCTCTGCTGTAAATAAAAGAGATAAATTCTTGAAGCTACATCAGAGAACCACTTGGCACATTATTTTAGTCAAAAGTAAAAAATTATGATTCATTCAGTTACAACATACTCTGTCACATTCTCCACAGAAACCTCCCATTGGGTTGTTGAATAGAGGACACCACCCATTCTAATTTCCACTAACTACTTGTGAATCTTATTTAATTCTTTAGATTTATCTTTAGCCAATTTAGCTTAATCACAAGACCAATGTTCATCTGAATCATTCCTGTGGGAATGATTTTTTACAGTTAATTAGACATTCATTAGCTACTAGCCAGTAGAAAGCAGGAAGTTTCTTGGTTTAACTGTTAATCAATAGATTAACCCTGTTCTTCCTAGTTCATTTTTTAGACATTGAAAAATGCATGGAAAGATCCTTTTAATCTTCTTGGAAAAACATTTAAGCTGTAAACCAAATGCTGAAGAGGACATGGTACACATTTCTCCCACTGATGTCAAAATCAGTGTACAAAAATTCACAGAATTATGATTTGCTTAGGTTTAATTTTTCTTCCTTGACTATGTTGACATTATGGAAATTGAGTTTTACTTTATATGATGTCTGATTCTACATGCTGCTGTATTTGATTCTATATTCTGGAATCAGTCAGTATCAGCATAGTGTTTGACTTAAGTACATTCACTGAAAATAACGGAACACTGTTTTTCAGTTATGCAGATTACTTATAAGTATACTATAAGTATACTTGTAGTCTAAATATACTCAAGTAAGTTTCAATCATTTCTGCTTTTATTTCTGGCAATTTTTGATTTCATATGTTTTCTTTTCCTTCAACACATGGAGATTTTTCATGTTTATTATGCTATAATGGAAGCCAGATTTAGTCTTCTGATTTCTGCTTTCCCTAGATCTTCAGAGAGTTGAAAAGAAAAATAATTGAGACTTGTTTTAAAAGACCAGTCTAGTGTAGGCTGATTCTGCTCATTTGCACCAATTTAAAAGGGTCTTCCTTATTCTCATAGAGTTATTATCTGCTGATTACTCATGAGTCAGACCCTCAGACAAAGGTCTGATATGGCAATGCTAATAGGAAACTAAATTGGTATATTATGTATTTTAATAAGTGCTAGAGACAATTCAATGGAAATTACTGTGATACCAGTGATTTGGTTTAAAAAAAAAAATCTAACGTGAATCTTCAGGTTTTTTAAATTAATTGGAATGGCTTGCAATCGAATACTGTTCAAGCAAGTGTAATTTAAGCATTCCATAGTGCATTTCAAGGGTTTTTCTGAGATTCAGAGGACCAAATGATACAATAAATAGAATAGTGAAATGGAATATGCATGTCTAAGACATGGTCTTCAAAGAAAGAATGAGATTTTATAACATAGACATACATTTCTTCTTACTATTGCTACTTTTAAAGTGTATTTTAAAAGAGACAGTCTGAGGATTACTCAACTGTTCTACTTTTGTAGTTTAACTCAGGTCTAATTTTTCTCCTTTTGGATTCTTCTATAAATCCTTTGGGAAACTGTTACCATTATTTCATTATTTTGACACTCCAGTGCTCACTTCCAGGCATTTATCTGCTGCATATCCAAAAACTTATGCTAACACTGAGGACTGATCCTGTGCCCTGAGGAAACACGGTAGAAGGCGTTGAAGGTAATCAAATAAGCACCATTCTACTACATATTATCAAGCTTTCAGAGGTACATGAAGACTCATCCTGTGTTTATGTGCTGAAGTTCACCCTAGATGGGCCAGGCTGGAGGTAGTTCTTCATCACTGTGTGCAACCATTAAAGACCTTTTATGATGTAAAAGCAAAGTAGCTGTAGGAACTTTTCTGCTACAGACATGTTTAGTTAAGTTATGGTTACAGGATGACATAGGTTGGAGCTCCTTTCTCTGTATCTTTCGAACTTTGCGTTGCATAGTTCTAGCCTGTGTCTTGGCAAGAAGATCTTCAATTATTAGGCTATTTCTTTTACCTTTTTTTTTTTTCACAATGCATGCAAAATATCTTAAAATCTCTATTAACCAGCAGGTATAACACTGCTAGGGTACCAGTACACTTCCAATGTTCTCATTTTTCTATTCATCGTGGTAATCCCTGGGATTTCTTGTAAGCGTCTTCTAGTAACTACATTTAGTTTCCAAGATTTATAGAAAAAAAGGAGAATCTCTTTAAAATATCCTATTTCCTTTCTTAAACTTGAGTTAGTTAAAAGCCTCTAGTTTCTGTCTTCTATGCTATTTATTTCTATGATTTTCATTTTAATGTGCATAAATGCACATGCCAAAACTGGAACATAGTATTTCCTGTTTTACTTGGCTACCCTTTCTTAGAGTCCTAAAATAGAATGGGCAGAGATATGTTCAATATTATTATTTACTCATGCTAGAATTTTGTTGTTATTTTATTTACTGCTGTTACGCACTGTGCAAAACAGTGAATTTTGCTTGTATTCCCAGATCCTTTTTCTGTCTTCCAGTATCTGTCTGTAGCATGAACAATGCATTCACGTCCTTCCCCTTTTTCCTGCAGTCTCCATTAATTTCTTTATGATGATTTGTATAAGCTGCTTATTTTCCTGTGCTATGTAAATCATTCTGTGTTTTACTGCCTCCTCTCTTTTCTTGGTGTGACTGCTGTTTTAGTATCATCAGCAAGTGTTATAATTTACACCATGATCCCTGGCACAACTTTGACTCATGATGCGCAGATTTAGTCATGCTTGATGCACTCTCTATATGGGTCTTTACCATATTTTTCGAGAGCTTCTGTTTCTCATGTATACTCTCTGTAGCACATAAAACGTCAGTAATTCCTGTGCTGAACAATATGAATGGATTTTATAGAGTAGCTTTCTGAATAGAACTGGATTGCATTTTTTACCAAATTCATCAAACTACTTTTTTTAAAAAATGGCTTTTGATATTAGCTTCTGTGTGTTCAGAAACATTTACAAAAGCTGCATTCCAAAGTCATTTCTGTCCACACATTTATGATAAAATTAATCTGTGTGTCTAAGTTTCTAGGAGCTGTGGGTTCTTGCTAAATCAAACTCAACATCTATGTGCACACTTGTGCATAATACTTTTAACAAGGATAAATTTAAGACAAATAGCAACGAACAAACTATCCTGTGGAAGTAATTTTGAAAGCAACATAGTGCTTACGAAAAAAATTTAAAGTCTGTAAAGTATACTTTAATATAAATACTTTCTTACTATACAAGCAAATAAATCTTTGGTAGTATGACGTTTGTTGTTTTCAACAGATTTAGGTAATGCGAACTCAGTGTATAACTCTAGAAATAAAACAATTCTCAGCTCTTTAGTTGTTCATATTTTAGTGAAGTAAGAGATGCTACAGCAAATATGCATCATTACTTTCTTTACAATAGAATGACTCTTTTAAAGAAGTCTTTCAAAGCTAATAGAAATTGGAAAACAAAACGCTGCAGCACCTTTACATGTTATTCATTTATGGTGAAGACTAATTCAAATTCACAGGAAGAAAAAATTACATGTTTTGCTCTAATCATTTTTTTCATTTAATTTCTTTTCCTAAGGTTATTATCTAATAAGATTATTTATTTTATTTTCATATTCCTCTTCTAGAAATGTGGTAAGTCACACAACTGGTACTGTTTCAGCCATCCACTGATGTGTGCATCAGATTTAGTTTTTTTCTATGATAGTAAATTCTGGTTTTAATTTTGACAATAGAAATAATTTAATCTTCATAACTGTAAAAACAGTATTGCAATAAATCCAGGTTGCTCTATACCCAAAAACAGTCTCAGAGATCTCATTAACTGAGGACTGGAATGAAAAGTGTTGGAGTCTTGTCCACCTGAGTGAAGCAGAAATGTTTGTGGAATTTTAAAGAATCTGAGGACAAATCCAGACTATGTTATGTCTGGGTTTTTTAGTGCTTTTAAAAAGATCATTGCAGTTGAGCTTGTCACTCTTCTGTTTGTATAAATGACAAATTGTTTCATAGCAATGTTTCCTCTCAACGATTAAATTATAAAAGGGATTAAGGAGAAGAGTAAAGCAGTTCCTGGTTTTTTGCAGCATAATTGTTTTCACAGTTAATTCCTGAAAATGAATAAAACAGTCCTGTGTTTGAAAAAAGGCATATTAATAACTTGGTGTCAAAATAATAGAATTAATTACATTTTTTCAAGAATCAGACTTTATTTCTTCCTTGCCTACAAATATAAAACTTCGCAATAGTGGTAGGACAATTCAGGACTTGGCTGAATAGGTTTTGATGGAAGCATGGTCTTTGCTTTTGTCAGTAATTAATGTTCATATTTCAAACCAGAATTCAGCTCTTTGTCTCGGTGAAAGTGAAAGCATTTGAGAAATGGAAGGCAACTGAAAATTGTGGTAAATGCAGTTAAATGTGAGCCTTATACCTGACCTGGAGGTGCCATTCGTAGAGTATGAAACTAGTAGGACCTACGGTTTCAGCTTTATCTTTTTAATCAGGAAGATCATTTGTTACTGAGTACTTTTTAAAGATACCTATTTATCTATTATTAACAAGATCTCTGCTCAAAGAAGTATCTGCATTTTTTGTTAGCATTGCAGTGTAAAACTATTGACTTTTTTTTTGTTGATGGATCATAAAAATTGAGATTAGTAGAATCTCTTTATTTGTTTGAACTCCGGTGATTATTTACTGAATGTCACTAAAAGCCTTCCCCAAACTCTTTCAAAACACTTTTAAAACTTCTCTCAGCTTGATTTGAGTTTTGCTTTTTCTAATTGTCCATAAGAGAGAAGAGAAGAGAACTCATCAGTTTTACCTCTAGCACAGTGGGAAATTGAGTGCCAAAGCTGGGGAAGTGCCCCAGCCTTGAATCATCTATTTGCTAATCTGCCCTCTTAGAATTTTTAGAGAGATTTTCCCAAAGAGCAGGAACCCAGCATGAATGATCAGAGTCACTGACTAACACCCAGGAAGAGCTCAATTTCCTTTCTAGATGGAAGTGAATGTCAGGAAACTGGCCAGGAAATTAGGTGCCTAAGTACTCCGGAAGGTTTGCTGTTCTGTCACAAAAACATCCCTTAGCATTTCATAAACTGATAGAAAGGATTCTACAAATTTATAAATACACATATTTTTTTGTTCTGAATACTAGTCATGATATTGAAGAACAACATAGAGAAATGGGATAAAATATCCTGGTTATTTCCTTCACCTTGAACTTGTGCACAAGGGTGGACTAAGACTGAATTTAGGGAGGCATGTAAATCACTTAATTTTCACCATTTTCTTTGTGGTCAGTAACTGAATTGGAAGTAGAAAGAAGCTGTTAGTCATTGACCCCTTTTCAAAAAGTCAGGCTGTGTGTTTAGATACTAAGACTCAGGCCTAGGAAACTACTTTAAGGAAACCATAAAAATACAATTTAGCTTAATTTGTCCTCCACAGAACTGTTGCCCATCTGTTAATAAGATGATAATAATAATAAAATAACAGACCTACTGCAGTCTTGTTGAGCAAGCAAAGACCTGTTTGACAGTATACAGCAAATCTAATACTATTACCTGTTTTCATTCTTACCTTTTTTCCTAAGTGTAGAAAGACACTTAAAATAGAACATTATATAATATATATTTGCAATTTGTACTTGTTCTATCAAGAAGCTTGAATTCAAACAATCTTTCTCTTTCCACATGTGTGTTTGTGTGTATACGGATCTCTGGCCTGCTAGATCCTATTTTCCCACACTGACTTTTTATATTAAGGTAATTCCACCACAGTAACGCCCAGACATGGGTGTAATTTTGCGTAATTTAAAGGTTCTACACTAAAAATAGCAAATCTTCACTCTTTTAAAAAATACTTCCTTCCTTATTTTTTCCATAGAATATATGACATCTCCTTCTTATCTTTAGGCAAATCAGTGCATGCAGTAAAATAAAAACTATAAAACCCATTTGCTCAGCTCAAAACTGGCTAGATAACTAGTTGGTGCTTTAACTTGTCATCACAGGGGAATTTCCTTTTCCTGTAGTTTAAATGGAAATAATTCACTGCAGGACCCACACATGGTCTACGTTTTTCTCAGCTTCTTTGTCAGTCACATCTTTGTCACTTAGGTATAATAGAAGGAGGAGCGTGTTTTTCTGTAATCTTTTATTATAATATCTTTTTTTCCCTGTTTTATACAATACTAATGACTCCTGATTTCTGAAAGCTTAAGTGGTTATTCAATATCTTAAAGAAAAACAACAGAGAGTAACGATCTTTGCTTACAACTTTTTACAGAAGGAAAATTCAAAACCCTGTGGCATAATTTGAAAGACAGCACTTTGTTATTGACAATACCTTCTTGTGAACTTCTGAAGATATTTTTTGTTCTTGTCAATATTGTTCTTCCAGATATGGTAAACTGTGATCTTTTTAATATCTTTTTTTTTTTCCCCTGAGGGAAAACAAATCAGCAGTGACTTAGAATTGCTTTTTTCCTTTTTTACACCCTGGTAATATAGCTCTGGGAATAGGGCATGAGCCTTTACTGCTGACTGTGCATGAGCATAGAACAAAACATTTTGTTTTGACATAGCTATTTGCTTTTTAACTTTAAAAGGGGCAAGGCGAAATTGCTGAATAAAGGCTTGGAGATGAAGAAAGCACCGCTCCACTGAAGTACACAACAGAAAATTGACTGTGATCTTACTCATACTGCTGCTCAGTGGTGAAAAGGAGAAAATAAGGAAGATAAAGCTCTTCCTATGTCTTACAGTATTATGTTGCCAAATATGAGAGTCTAAAATACGTACATCCTTTTTTACTTTTCAAAATAGATTCACCTTTTCCCTGTAGTATACAATTCTGTTATTTGCAGCTGACTCAAAATTAATGGACACTACCAGTGCATCTTGTAATTTTTACTGGGGTTTTTTTACTACATGACATGGACTAAGAAATGAAAGGAAGGGAAAAAAAAAAGATAATTCAATGTATGTTAGCCTCTGAAAGGTTTCAGTTAAGGTAGAGAACATTTAATGGGTGAAAAAAAAGTGTGATGCACATACATGAATAGCGAGGGGAAAAAAACCCACCAAACTGTATGTCTTATATCAAAGTTGTTATAAAACAGTCACTAAATGAGGATACATTAGCTGTCTGGCTTTCTTCTCTTCTCTTTCAGATTGTAAAGCAAAACATTTAAAGAAACTGTTCTTTTCTTTTTCTAGAAAAGGCTTACATGAGTATTATTTTACTATAAAATGAAATTAGATTATTAATATGAGTCCATGAATGCAGAATTAATTATTTGCTTCATTTATTTGATTCATTGTGTTTTCAAGATTAATTTTTGGTAGATGGAGGTACTCTCAAGCTTAGGGTAAAATTAAATATCACAGGGAAAAACTGGAATCTGGATTGTTCTGATTCCCAAATTCCATCCATAGTTGTCATCATTAAAACCATTATAATCTTTGATTATTACAAAATTTATAGCAGCTCTCCCTATAAAATTTGCAAATAGCAAATAGAAACAGAATGCATTCTTTATATTTCACATAATTCCCCCTCTCCTGTTCCTTCACCTTGATCAAGGGCACAGTATGGGTACAAGCTTGGTTCGCTTGGTTATGTCACAGCTGTGTACCTGCTCCTTCCAAGAAGCTGATAAGGTAACACTGTGGAAAATTAAGTGGAGGATAACTTTTTTTTTTTTTAAAAAAACATGCTGTATGAATTTTCATCAGCATCAGTAAATTGTAGTGAAAATGCAATTATAGCAAAGATAGACATTTACCAAAGTATCATCAAACTCCTAAGGAACTGCTGGAGGTGCTGCAATAAAAATATTTATAGTCTGTGTTCTTATTGGAGATACTGCATAATTCTAGGTTTTTGAGTGATTCAGGTGTTTCAGTTTTTAGGACTCTAGTTTTCAGAGAATGATGATCCTAATCAGGGAATCATTTTATGGAAAGAAGTGAGGCATGGGCTTTTTTTCAGCTTTAGAACAAGTAGGACAATAGTGTGAACTCCTGCTACCAGAGAGTATTTATGGATCCTAGCACTTACTATGAGAGAGAAAAAGTACAGTATAAACTACTTGTGGCACTTCTGTTTGTTTTGTAGTTGTTGGGGGAGGGTAAGGAGTTTCTTTTCATTAGGACCCTGGGCCACTTCCAAATCATATGGAAGATTTTCACTGGTGCTGGATAGTATAATATTCTTTAGACGATAATCAAGAAGATAGATTCATTTAACTTACAGTATTTATTATATGGAAGTTACCCATAGTATTGCTGTGTCAAATTAGTTGGTGTACACTTCTCTGATAGTGGAAATATTTCAGATATTTCTAGTTATATTAAGTGGAAATAAAAATAGAGAGTTGGTGTTTGGTCATGTTTTAAAATATTTTATGCTTTTATGCTTAATTAATAGTATAAGAGTAATTTAAAATGCTAGGTAACTTGAAGGTAGGGGGAATTTAAAAAAATAATTCTTGGCAAAATTAAAATTCACATCCTCTTTAGCAGCATCTCAAATGATATGTAGCCAGTTCGGTGTTGCCACATGATCCTCACAACCTCTCCTGAGATTTAAAGAATATATTTCAGGAGTATTGCACTGCAAACCCTTACTACTGTAAAAAGCTCCTTGTTCCGCCAGAAAACAGACAATGCATTTTAGCTCTGTTGGAAAATGAATAGCTCAGCAAGATTTGCTCTAAGAAGGTCAAGTATTGTCTAAGATTGTACCTCTCGTTCTACCAATACATTTTTGCATGGTCTGAGAATTATTCCTATATAAGGCCTGATACCATGGGCTAGTCTAGAAATAAACTAAGTTGCAGACAGTATTTGTTGAAATCCAGATTTTTAAATACATTCAGTTCAGGAGATAAACAAGTTTGTCCAGAAATACTTAAGGACTGAATCACAGTAGCTTTGTGTAATAATTTATCCTAATACAAATTGAATCTTATACATGATAACATAATACAATTTTTAACACTTACTTTGGGCTCTCTCTTTGCAAGAATCAGTATCAGAATCAGTTTATGTATTACTATTCTGGTAGAGTTCACTTGGTGAGACTGACTTTTCAGAATCTAGCAGTCTGTAAGTATTTTAGTTTGCATGAGATATATGCAGTAATAAATTAGCCTTTCTTGTCCTTTTTAGACTTTGCCACTACAATACAAAATTGACTACACTTGTGATTAATAATTAAAGACTGTTTACGTAGGTTTTAAGAGCTCTGTTTCAGGATTTAATGTGTAGTAAGAATAGATTCCATATAACATGCAGAGAGCTTGCATGACCTAATTAGCTTATTCAATCATTTGTTAAAATCAAAGGATATGAAGATGTCTTCATCTTTTTTCATCATTTCCCTGAAATCTGGAAAAAGAAAAAAAATCCCATAACTTTACATTTACTGTCAAGGTCTTTGAAAACATTTTATGTTATGCTCTAACTATACATGCATTTAATTAAATCTTCCTGTCAGCAATATTGAAAATACTTATTTATTGATAAGTGCAGCTAGGATAAAGTTAGGGAAGTAATTACAATGCAGACTCTATAATCTCTTACTACAAATATTGAATAACGTTAACATTTTAGCATATCTTCTCTCTTTTTTTCCTAGCTTAATTAAAAGTAACTCACTTAAGCAACATTTGTCAGCTTCAGTAATTAAAATTTCATTAAGTACTAATAAACCCAGTAATGACCATACTTTTTTCCCTTCTTTTCACATGTGGAAAAAATATTCTTGTGTCATCTTTTCCTGCCTGATCCTCCTAATTAGACTGCTGTCATCTTACATGATGATCAAAATACATTTATTGTTGCTTTTTTTCATCTAGTAGTGCAGAGGAAATTCAGACAAACTTGTTTTTCAAGAACAGAATCCTCAACTGATACTTTGCTTTTAATAATAAAACTCTATATGGAATAATTGAAAAATAACCTTCTCTGAATAACTGTGTGAAATCCCAGTGATCACTATGAGAACAGACAAATTTTTTTAGTTAAAAGATCTGTTTTAATAAAATCTATGAAATTAAAGCCTGAAGGGAAATATTACATTATCTGATCTTTTATGGTGCAAACTGTAAAATTCCATGTAGTCACTTCTGCACTCAGTTGCATACTTGTGTAATGACAATGTCTTTTCCAGAATTATAGCTACTGTTTTGTCTTCCTCTGGTTCTGAATTTTCAGATTTCAATTTTTAAGCTCTGCTCTGTAGTCACACAAGTTAGTTGTTTGGGTTTTTTATACAAAGGCAAGAAAAAATAAGACAAAAGCATTATTTCTTAAAATTGCTGAGAATTGAGGAAAAGAAAAACAATGAACTGATGAATCAAGGGACAAGGAATGTGTGCTCTTTTCCTTGATCTTTTAATGCTCCACTAACAAGTTAAAAAAGAATAAAATAAAAAATAAAGACACAAAACATCAAAACAAAAAAGGGTTTAAGTTCTGTTTATTTTGAGAGGACACATCTGCCACTTTTGGTGCAGTCATGTCTTGTATAAATAGCAGAAAGTTAAAGTGCATCACGTTACTGCTTTCTGAATACATTAGTATCTAGTCAGTAATCCTTTCAATTAATAAGATGCTGTTTTTTCACACTTGAAAAACAAATGCATTGTGTTTTAAATTGGAATATGTCTATACATAGGTCAATGTATGAGGATTTGGATTCTATTGTAGAGTTGTTAATGAGTCTACTTAGGCACTCCTGTCTTTCTCTTTGCGGTTTTTCTTCCTTTTTTTTTAAAAGAAAAAAACACTTTTTCTAGAAGTGCAATAGGGAATTCATATTTGTCACTTAAGAAATCTAAAAAGCCTCCCCTACTTCTAATTCTAATTGTTTTAAGAACATATCGTAACCAACATGCTGTTCAACCTGCTACATTCCCAACTCCAAACCAACTCCTTTCATTGTGAAATCAGGTAAAACTATAAAATTGTCAGCTTCTCAAAACCAAATTCTTTAGCAGTATCAGTTAATTTTTTCAAACATAGAAATCTGTAAGGGAATCAAAATATGTTCTAAAATACGTGTAGGGTTGCAGTTTAGTCTTAATTATTTTAACTTGTAAAATCTCCAAAGCATGTAGCTAGGACCAAGGCACTGCTTTATTGGTGAGACTTGTACTTAGTTAACACTCTAAAACTGTGCCTTCCTTAGTATTTTCTCTTGGTGTGAATATGGCTTTAGGGAACAGTGTATGATGCTAACACTCTGAAATACTAAAATCAGTGGATTTAAACTGATTTGACCTAGCTGAGGAGCTGAAACTCATTGTTTTTAAATCCCCCAAATTCACTGGTGGCTCACAAACCTTTACCATAGGCTGTCACAAAAAGCAGATTTTCATTTTCTTTCTTTGCAATTACTTGAGACAGTTCCAGAAACACTATAATACACCTGTTTTGAATGTACTGTCAGAGTATGACTGTGTGTCAGAGTATGACTTCTGGAGCAAAATCACATACACATGTACACAACCAAAGTAAAAGAAGTTACAGAAAATAAGTTACTTGCAGCATTCCCAAAAGATACTGAGCAGTTCTCATACTCTTCAGCAAGACTAAATGATTTATTTCTTTATCTTTCGCTCCAAGAGAGAGCATTGTTTGAGTATGTTTCATGTTTAATTCTGGATTGTTCTTTTCTCCCAGACTCATACTAAACATATTTTGAGAGAACTGCTGAGAATAGATTGAGTATCCTTTAAACTGGGCCTTTTCCACAGTGCGATTACACTTTTGGCAGTGCTTGGGAGCTGTGGGATGTCCTCCACGCTCCACTTCTGAGGCTCTCAAAACTTTTTAAATCTGCCATATGGTGATATTTTGATTTGAGTTAAATTAGATAATGTAACTGAGCTTGTTTAATTTATGTACTCTTTTTCATGAAACATGCATTACTTCACTCACAAAGATTGTAATGAATTATTTTTATTATAGCTTCTTGAAGTAACAAGCTATGAGTATAGCTGAGGTGGCCATGAAAGGGCAAAGTAAATAAACAGTTTTTTTGTGAAAGAGTACAGACTGAATTTTGTTCAGACCTAGCTTCTACAAATAATTGTTTTGACTGAGAACTGATGTTTGTTCTGTTCTCAGTATGTGCTGCAATAGTGGTCTTGCTTAGGTAATAATTACTTTTTTATTGTAAAACAAACCAGCCCAGATTCTGATGGTGTTTTAATCAACCCAGAAAGCATAAGATATGCTTGCTGCCTAATTACATTCTTTTTTTAAACAAAAGAAGGCAAAATTATAAACTTTATGTTCAGCAGAAGTGGTCTTGCTCAAAAGCTGTACAAGATGAAAGTTTTTGCATCAAGAAATTGCTTGAATTCATGTTATGCATATTGTGCCTAAAAGATTTCACTGCTACATTTATTGTACTCACAAGGGTGTTTCAGGGTTGCCTGGGCCAAATTAGGGTTTTATGTTTCAGAAACTTTTGGGTTCTTGTGATTGTTTTGCAGCATGTTTTGTGAATATTTCTATTTAGAAGGTTGCTATTTAGAAGAGGAATAAAATCCGAGTGTTTCAAGAAAGATTGGGAATTTAAGAGCCTAACTCAGTACCAAATGCATAAAGATTGATGTTATTTGTGGACATATTGTTATAAGTCTTTTTTGTTTTTTGCTTAGGCTCCTTGAAACTAAACTTGATATGTTACTTTTTCTGCCTTGAAAATTATGCGGGTTAGGGCGGGGGTTAGGGCAAAGAGAGATAGCTTTCTGTGAACTCAACTCAAAGACTGGAAGGATTAAAAATATTAACAATCAGTCTGGTGATGTTTTAAGTAATCTGTGTAAAGTTGTAGAGCTGAAGTAACCTGTGCCTCCAACAGATTTCCCAGAGCCAAAGAGAGTTGTTTATCACATGTTATACAAGGTTTCTTTTCTAAGCCAAGAATATTCTTTTTGGCCAAGGAAGGATGTTTTACCGGATTTCTTCAAAACATAAAGCAAAGATTTATTGCTGCATTTTTATTTATGGTGGATCTCAGTTAATAAAATTACACATTTATGAAGATAGTATAATTAAGATAACCTGGTAAAGATTATCTGGTAAAGACCTCGTAAAAATTTCTTGCTCTTGTGTAAATCCTAGTAATAACCTCAGTGCTTAGTTCACATATCAAGTTCTTGCCTCTTGCCTTGAAGTACTGCTGTTTAATTTAAGCAGTGGTGTAATTTACTTTTCCTCCATGCTGAAAGAGCCTTAATACGGAAGGATTTTCATGAGTAGAAATGTGTTGTGTACCAGCATAACTCCTGTTCCCATATGAAAATACCTATGCTTCCATAAAGCACCATTTAATAAAAAATTAATCCCCCCTAGGAAGTGTAACTATACTGGCAAAGACAAAGCAGTGCGGCATTTGAGTGTGCAAAGCCATAGGAGAGATTGACAAACAGCTATTTTTCTTTCTTCCTTCTCCTTGTGCTGATGGGATGAAATAGATGCTTTGCCAAAATACCTTGCTGACTGAGTTCCAGTCTCTTCTTTGCTCTCTAATTCACACTGTTAAATGGCAGTGCTAAAGCAGGCTGCACCCCCCTCCAGAAGGAGGCACTGAGATGATAGCTATAGAGTCCCCCAGGCAGGAGCCAGCAGTGTTGAGACTGGAGTTGGAGAGAGAAATAGGAGAAGAGGGAGCCTGTCATCTCAGAGAGAGGGAAAGACAAATGCTTCTTCTGACACAAACAAACAAAAACCAAATAGACAGTCACTGACTAATAAAATTAAAGGAAGTAATTGTGTAAAAACTTTGCTGGGTGAAGCAGATCAACTAGTACTGGGAATTCCCACCAAGAATCCCATACATAGTACCATCTACTTTTCTATATATGACGACTTTTTATTTCTTTTCCTAACATGTAACTATTTGATTGATTCATGGAGGTGAAATTTCTTGCTGTAGGTCAACATATTTAAAATCCTATAATTAAAATATGCTTTTGAGCATTCTGGAAAAATAAAAAGAACGGCCATGCATATTAAGTCCTTTACAAGAATTTCAGGCTCAGTTTTTTGATCAGTCTAAGTAGACAGCATATACATTTAGAGATTATTTTCAGTAACACAGGGAGCAGGAACAATCATAATTTTAAACAAAAATGTGGATATGCTCTATCCTGAAGCCACATCTATTTAGAAAAAAAATAAACAAATTATAGGCAGGTATTTTATCATAAACATTAGCTTCACCCAGCAAAGATTTCTTCAAAATGTATTTATAACTTAATATTTGCATTGCACTTGTACAAAAAGAACACTCAGGTCACTAAAGTGGATGTTTTAGAGATATTGTCATCTCTCTCCCACCAATAGTTATATTGAATATAATACTTTGATAATATAATATAAAAGCTTGTTTATCTCTATGTAGATTCTATCCTATGTAGATTTTTCTGCTTTTCAGTATGTTGTTTCTTAATAGACTATTCCCGTTATTATCTATTGAGCTCTTCAGTGTCATAAAATAATCCCATGGGATTGGAGCCAGTTCAGGAGAACAATGACCAATGGTGCTCTGACAATGAAAAACTTCTAGGTAAAATATAAGAGTTTCATGCCATCCAGTTTACTAACTCTTTAGTTAAACATGTTAGGCATTTTCTTGACCTTTCACAACCTAATTTAGAATATTATGTGATGATATAACAAGATAAAAATTGGGATGATACTCTTATAAGCGGAATATTTTAGGATAAATAAGTTTTTAAGAAAACCTTGAAATGAATAGCTTGCTTCTAGAAATGCTACTATGAGGGTAACAACTATAAGCACATAGGTATTTGAGTTTCAAGGGGCAGCTTTTTTTTAAAAGCATTTAGGTGTCTTGCAACTAAGAATCAGTAGGGTGCTTAAAGCTGCTTTCAGATTGATTAGAGAGAATCCAGGAAGCTGAACGTAACTCTCATGTGAGTGTGGTGAAGGCAATTCAGAATAAGCATAGTCATTACTAAGACTGCCAGGAAGTATGCCAAAAGGGTGGAATGTTGTAAAACTTTCTTCTGCTTTCCTAGTTTATAGCCTCTTCTCTTTTAGTGGATATGCTGTATCATCTGTTCTGTTGATGTTTTCTCTTGTTCAATATTCCTATCAATATGTGTGTACATTTGTAATTATTAGTATTAGTTGGCATTTAAGTACATAGACTGAATAATGCACTACTGTAAACACTGTATACAGATGCATATTTGCAAATACTAATAGGGAAAATGAATAATTGAAAAGTTACAATTTGGAAAAAAGTATGTGACAAATTTCTGAAGCTATATGTGTAACCAAAGAAATACTAAAGTAGGAAGAAGGATAAACTGAAATGCACTTATGGCTCTGAGCCATTTTTTTACCTCCAGATATTAAAAGTGAAAAGAGTATTCTCCTTAGAAAATCCTCTTCTTAAACTAAACAAACAATTTCATTGTCAGCCACTTACCAAAACAGAAATTTTTAGGGATAGGTTTCCATTTCCTCACGTTCCCGGCGTCACCCTTTGCTCATTGTAAAATCATTGGCACAGCCCCTGAGGATCAGCTCTAGTGAGTTGAGTGCCACTTTATCAGCACTAAATGTTAGAGTGGAATGAGGGAATCCATAACTGGGAACCAGCCTGGGATATGGGGAGACTTGGAGCTGATTGACTCCTCCTCCTAGGCTACTTGTATGAATTGTGGTATATCCGGCAGTCTAAAGGCAGTTTTTCAAAGCTGTTTAGACATCTCAAACTAACAGTAATTAGTGGATATCTTTTAGAAGAATGTGTTGTTAATCTCCCTTTTTCCCATGGGTGGTGTTGTTAGGGATAATGGTACTCCATAAGGAAAATGAAGTTTGAGTATTTCAACTGGTGAACAAACAAGATGTCTCTGGGACCTTTCTTATTTAAATACATTTAAGAACTTTTTTTCCGTTGATGATACTGATGGAACAGTCTTTTAGGGCTCTACTCAGGTGCCTAAATATGAGCATGTAGCACTATTTGAGATATCCTGAGAAATCCAGCCTGGCTTCCAGCTGCCCATGCAGAGGAGCAGAGCCTCCCTTCACTCCTGCATCACATCTGTCAGCTGCATGCAGGTGGGAAATTTTGAATGACTGTAAATGTGTAAACCTCTGCCTGACCATTTGACATGGCATACTGAAGAAAAAAACTTGTTGGGAGAAAGTTGATATAGATAAGCCTGACATTTTCTGTACTATATTGTGTTAACATTTTAATTAGCTTCCAAGAGACAAATACAGCTGGTAGGAAGGCTACCACTGTTTTTATATAAGGAGCTTGCATATATGTGTATGCATATATTTGCATATATGTGTGTGTGTAACTTTTATAGGTAATTTTGTATCTCTGTGTGTATATAAACTTTTCAGAGTTCAGGTTTATGTTTATAATTTATATGTAAGAGAGTTGTTTATAAGAGAGTTGAAATATATATACAGCAGAAAATATATCTTGTAGATTGATTCATTATTTTGTGTATAGCCAAGACATTATAATGGGCCTTGGTCATACTGTCCTGGGTTAGGTTCTACAAATACCCTAGAGAGTTCAATGTTTCTTCTGCCTTATTCCTTTATCCCTGATGCCACAGCTAAGGTTGAGGTTTTTTTGTTGATCTTAGGCTGCTACTGGAAGAGGAGGTTCTACCTCACCTGCCACCTCCGGTATCAGCACTGGCAATTACATGTTCATGCAGAGGGTCACATAGGATGACTAATCTGACAGGAGGGAAGAACCCAAAATATAACATGAAGGATGGATGGGAATACATGGCCAAGGATTGGGAATAGGGAGAAGAAAGCTCACAGGTAGATAATTTCAAACCATTTGTAAAACTTTATCTCAAAATGTCCAGAAACAAAAAAGTATCTTCTTAGGACCTGTCATAATCTAGTAAGATGGTATTTTTACATGTTACTCTATAGATTAATATCGCTGTACTTTTACATTATCCGAATAGTAGCATCTTCGGTTAAATGATGGGAGATGTAAGATTAGAGTAAGGCACATCTCAAAAATGCACTTCTACAGATAAGAATGGAGAATATATACTTTGCTGTAATGATTTCTATTTCTTTCTGAATGAAACAGAAATGGATCTAAATACATATAGAATATTTGGAACTCGAGAGTGTATTTCCAGTAGGATTATCTAGTAGATTTATGGTGGAAAAGCTAATACATGAAGGTGTAAGAATTCTGACATTTTCCATTTAATAAAAAATCTTGAGGCAACAAATAAAAAAGAAAAAATATTTGCCTTTTCATCTTTATAGCCAGGGTAGAGTTTCATGCTATTCATTTAAGCAACCTCTAAGTTAGAGCCTAGGACTATGCCATTTTGTGGTTCTTGTGGTTGTACAATACTCTTAAATCAGAACAGATTTGCCAATTATCTGAATTAGTAATAGTTTAAGTGTGTTTCTCTAACATAATTTTCAGTAAAAGTCTACAGTCTTGTCATTCACTCTAGTATTCAGTTTTAGCCTTTTCCACGTTTTAGCCTTCATCAAGACAACATCCAGATAATATTATTCTAATCTAGTTTGTGCGTACTTCTGATTCCCTTAGCTAATTTCTGTTATATGTGAAACATGAGAAGGAAGACAGTCTCTTCACTTAAGAGCTATGGTCTCTGAAGTAAAGTATTGAGGAAAGTATTTCCATCTTAACTTTACTCATGGATTTAAAGTTCAAATTCAGCACCTTGAATTTAAAACAGAACTATACAACATACAGACGTTCTTAAAAGCAATGTTGTAGGAAGGATTAAAGATGTAAAGGTCTTTGAAAATATTGTGCTACATAAATGTACTATTGTGGAGGAGAGCAGGAAGAGGTGAAAGAATAGAGCATAATCCATTGCCCTCTCCTACTAGTCTCATTTCCTCCAGTTTATTAATGCTTGAAATTAGATCCTTATAAATGGATTAGAAGTATGTAAGTAAATTTATGCACAAGACTAGATCCATTTAACTTAGTGGAACAAAAAATACTATTAGGTACATGAACTTCTGCAGTCTCTGGTCCCTTTCTTGCAAATTCCATTGCAAAAAGGAATCATCAGTTTTATACGTATTAACTACAAATTTAAGACACAATTGTTACCCAAACCTTGGGTCTCCCTGTTTAAAAATTGGTAAATAGGTGATGTAGTCACATATAATTGAGCATGAATATGAAAAATATCTTTCACAGGAAACAGAATTATTTGCGGGGGAAAAAATAAAGCTTTAAAAAACACCTTACTGTTTAATTACAGTACAAAACTAGTCCCCACTGGGCATCTTTTATCTTAGAAAGAGGCAAGCAAAAGAAAAATTTCAAGTATTAAAATATCGCAAAGCCTGCAGCACCCTAAATGTAATGCATATTCATATAGCTTATGATTACAGATTAAGGTCCTGAAATAGAAAGTGTAGAATTAAAAGAAAAAAAAAAAAAGACAAATTGGGAATACTTCATTATACTTCATTTGATTGGGGTGGTTGTTCTGAGTTTTTTAGTTTTCTTTTTTTTGGCAGGAAATACTAATATATAAAATTAAAACTTTGAATGGAAATATTTTCAGAGCTCAAATAGAATATTAGTTCAAAAGAAAGAAATATGGCACAGAATAGCCAATACCTTAGTACTGCTTATGGCACTTATTCAGGATGCAGGAAATTTTTAATTGTTTAATTTAGAACAGGTATGTGAATATGAGTCTCCTATGTTTTATGTAAATGGTTGAGGCAGTAGGCAATAGCCCCTTTACAGAAGGATAAATTCAAAACAAAACAAACCCCACAAATCTGTCTCTTGTTTTCTCTTACTAGCAATTTATAACAAAGTTTAAAATGATATTTCTTATGTAACAGAATATTTGTTTCCTGGTCAGTTCTACATTGAAGCTTTTTTAGTTTTTAATTCACATGTTTCTAAGTAAAGCTTGTGAGATCTAAGTTTCTGCTGAACTGTGTATCTGTATATCTGTGTATATATACACATTTGTGTTTAAATGTTCCTCTACTGGAATATGCCAGTCAAAGCTTTAAAAGAATTCCTTGTGGATGCTTGGCAGTTTATAGGATCTGTACTTCCATATTCATCACGTACATAGTCCCTGTCTTTTACTCTGAACCCAATCATCTTCTTTCCTCAAAATGGAAAATTGTACATCTCCAAGATTCATGAGGGGATAACATGTACATTACCTGGGAAGCTTACTATATAAAACAGAACAGAAGAATGGAACAGCAAATATATGGTTATCTGAAACTCTATAGCAATGTATTAAAACAGAAGCACTAAGGAAAAAAAATAGCTTGGACATTTCTGCGTAAGCTAGATACTTGCCGTTAAAACAACTAATTAGAAAACTAGTGGGGAGGGGATTAGCCAATTTTTTTTTTTCATAAAATGTATCTGTTTGGAAAGCCCTATTCAGAGAATTTGTGACTTCCCAAGGTTAAAGAAGTAGCCAAAGGACTCTGGCTGGATAGGATGCACATTATCCAACGTAACTGCACCATCGTTCTTTCACTATGAAAGAAATCTACTCTATAACAAATGGATAAAAATTGCGGTTGTAATAGAAAATGAGCACAAAGGCATTTAAAAATAGAAGGCATAAGTAGAATTTGTTGTACTTCATTCCAATTAAAAAAGATCAAATTCATTCTGCTATGGCAAAGAAGCCCTTCATAAATGATGTATTCTTAGCCACCACTTACCCAGCAGAGATACTGCCATTATTAAAAGGAATATTGATGAGTTAGATAAAACTCTGAATACATATGCAAACAAATGTGATCCTTTCCTTTTTTTTTTATTATAGATGTTATTAATGCAATTTGTGTCAAAGACGACTTGTGTATTTCAAGCATGTTGTCTTGTTGCACATGCTGTCATATTCTTGTGTTAAATTATTTTGTTTCCATTGTGTTTATTATGTTGCATGCGACATGCCAGAAAATTGTCAGAGATATTTAGGGGAAGGACAACTTTTCAATAAGATGGAAAAGAATGCTTGGAGTTCTAGACAAAATGTCGCTATTTGAATATTTTTGATGCTTCAAGCTTCTAAGGAGAAGGACCTTTATTTTTTCCTTCTTCTTTTCCCCCCAGATGTCTTTTTTTCAGTATCTGTTGTATTGATGTCTACTATGATGCTTAATATTCTAGTAGACTGCAGAGCAGACACATTTACAGTTACTCAATTCACCCTTGAGCATTTTATGAAGTTGGAGACTGTGAAGGCTTTATAACTACTATATTGTACTGTAGGATTTAAACACTAAGCGTATTTTACCTTGAGAACAAATGCTCTCTGCAGTTCCTGATGCAATAAAAATGCTGTTTCCATACTCTACTACTGCAATAGTGAGGCTTGCTTTGCTAGTGTGGTGATGTGAATTTTTTCTAGTTTGATATATTTATTACACCAAAATCTGTGGAAAAACAACCGATAGAGGAGCAGCTGATGTTTTGATCTCACTTTTTAATTACAAGTATCTGTGTTCTAAGCTAAAAGAAGACTGTTTTACAGGTGACCTTTATAATGTTGTCTATATACACTCTCACACTATGGCCTCATCTGTATGAGCCTGTGATTAGTATCTTCTTAGAAAAGAAAGGTCTGGGTACCATTGTTTTGGGAAGACATGAGTTTCATTGTCTCAGCTGTAAGAAAATGCTGATTTTCTCAACTTGTGACTTAACTCATACTTACTTAGTGGTAGAAGTGCATAGGGTGCTTAGTTGTCTTTCCTCTGTGACAGAATTTCCGTCTGGCAATAGTAACTGTACGGTAACAGCAGCATCCTTGCTAAGGTGCATTCCAGCAATAGTTGACCCCTCTGGCCTAGGCCTGGGTTTCTCTTGTGTTTCACTTGGGGCACGCAGACACTTCTCCTCCCACTGAAGGGCCATTCTAAGCAATGGCATTCACCAGCATCAGGGATCTTGATGACTTTGTAATATAGTAGCTGCGTGTGTCATGGATTTGTGTCTTTGTCTTGAAGCAGGTTAAGATATTTCAGTCCTGCCGAAGTTAATTTCTGGTTTGCAGGAGTGTCTTTAGACTGGTAAGACTTTAGACTGGTAAGAACTAACATTGTAACAAATGTATTTTACTATAGATGATGGAAACGGGTATCGAAATCCATCTGGAATACAATTCTGATTTTGATAGCAAATTGTCAGAGACTTGGCTATTAGCTTTCATCCTACAAAAAATATTTTTCTTGCACATTGGATGTCCATGTTACTTATGGGAAGAAAAAAGCCAGTCACTGTCCTCAGAGCAAAATTCCTTTCTCTTGGACGATAAATTTACTTATTCAGTTTGCAGTGAATGTGTCAGAGGCAAGGATGCCCTGAGGATGCTCAAGGTCAAAAGGCTCACATTATGCAATTCTACAATATGGACAGATGTGAAAGTTTCATCCTTCAAAGCCCATCTTTGTCCCTGCAATACTCCCTTTTATTTCACTATTAAGAGAATAATAATTTTCAGGAGCAAATTCTGACCTTTGCTTCTCCCTACCTGAGAGGCAGATCTGAGCTCCCCAGACTATTGATGAGTGGCGAAAGGAGGATCTGCCAAATCTTCACTCTCCGAACTGGGAGTTGGAGAGGAGAATGAACAAGGATGGAGTAAATGAAGTACAGCAACTGTTTTCCTCCATGGATCAGTTAGTATGGCTATGAGGTGTAGAGTGGACCCTACATCCATGCCTTGGACTTACCTTTGAAGGATATGTATAGTTAAAATAAGGATCTAGTTTCATTTCTGGATGTGAAACTGCAGTGGTGTAGCATGTAATGTTTCCCTTAGCCCAATGCAATCATCTGAGGATCTATGTGCTATTTCCTGTGCTGACAAATACGGGGTTTTATGTCAGTTCTTTTCAGTAAAGGTCTAAGGAAGTACAGGTATTCGTTAAATATGTATTTTTCACAGAGAAGCCTCTGTAAAACCCAGTTAACTTTCTTAGAAGGAAAACTGAAAAAGTCACAGTCAGCCTGTAACCACCATGTTTAATGGGAGCTTGAGGAAATAATGAAAAATGTAATGCAAGCATGAATCACCCCAGAGAATACTAATTTACAATCAGTAATTTTACTGTCAAAACCTAGAGATTTCACCAAGAGGTACTGTGCAGACACTAAAATTAGAGAAAAATATTACGCACTTTGAAATGGCATTTCAGACCTGTAGATTACTGATGGCTGTATTATACAATATTTACTTGCAGTTTACCTCAGGGTAATAGAACTGCTGACTTGATATGGGCGTAGTGACTTTTTCTTACTCAGACATCCTTAATGTTGACTAAATACTATTTTAGTGTATGAATTCTTTTATAAATCCACTAACTAAAATAATTTATAATGATTGAAATTCTAAATTCAGGTAAATTATCACTGCTGTACATATAGATAAGCTGCAGTATCAGTGGATACTGGTGTTAAAAATGCAAGGAATAAAATTATGAGGTCTTGAAAATCTTCCTCAGAGTCAGGAACAGTTTGAATCGCTTTTCCTTGGTGATTCACTACTCATGCTGCTCAAAACTATTAATTTTTCTGGATTTACAATCTAAAAAAAATTTTAAAAATAAAAAAATAAAAAATGCTTTCAACTTCTGTCATTTTTACACTCATTTTAGTCTTTGCCATTTGATGATTTAACTGGACTTAATTTGGAATATAATAAACATTTTAATACATTAGTGATACACATTGAAAATATTATGACATTTATTCACTCTGGGTGTTTTGTATGACATGTTAATATTGCAACCTTTGCATGACTTAACCCACTTTATGCCTAAAAGAAAACTGGGTTTTTAAAGAAAAGGTCCATCCATCAGAACCATTGCACTATCCCCTGTGGTATCTCTGTATTGGTTTAAGTCAGCAGGAATGAATATAAATGAAAAAATGGACTAGTCATATGGTGACTACCAAGTGATGAAGATTACCTTAAGTGATGGTTGACATTTTTATGTATTTTTAATTTTAACAAAGCCAGCAATTACTGAAACAAACATTGTAAGAAAACTTCTATATTACAAAATTCTTGTAACTGAATAAGTTATTTGATTTGGATCAACTTATTAATCATTAAGGAAACAAACAACTAAATGAAGATTCAGTGATATTAATAGGAGACCTGTTTGAAATGATGGTTGAAAGACTGAGACTCTAAATTTTATAATCGGTGTTCTGTGAAAAAATTAACCTCAGTTTGCCTGTGGTTTTTTATCAGCTAGTATGCAAATAGTTTTAACAAAACTTTTTTTTTTTTTAAATGTATGATTTTTGAGACACACAGCATGTTCTTAATCTTAGGACTGTGGCAGTTGTTAGAATTGATTCATTTAAAAGAAAATATTTAAACTTCCCTCCTTAATCTTCATAGCTCTTACTGACCTAGAGAACTGCCAGCAAATATTTTGGACTTTCATCCTACAAATTTTCAGATCTCAGGCTGGTTTCATTTACAAATAACTTTAAAGATAGGGAAATGTTACGCATATGTAGGATTATAGCCCCAATGATTTCTTTTTTTTCCTACTACCCTTTCTTGAATTAGGGGAAAGCAGGAGTAAAAGGGAGCAGTAAAAAAAAAATCAGTTTTCTTCTGAAGTGAGTAATGAGAGAAATCTTGGGACTGGCTAATTTGTGAACTAGATTGTTTTTGCTAACTTCTAATTTGCATAAAATATTTAAATCATAGGCATACTATTCAAATAGAGAAGAATTACGAAACTGTTGGAAATAAGAGCAAGACAGGAATTACTGCACTCTGAGTGTTTCTGTGTGGTTTTCTTATTGCTATGGAAACTAGGTAATGATCTATTTGTCTCACTTTGAATCCAAGAGGAAACGAAATGCTATGTGATTTCAGAGAAAGAAAGAGGTGAAATAAAGAGCTGATGATTATCAGAGAAATTCTAATATTTAGCTGCATGACACGGGCATGCAGTCTTTGCTAACTTTGGTGGCATCTATGAATTCCAAATTCTTTTCGTTTGTCATTGTGGAAGGGCTTTCTAGATTAAAACTTCCAAGGAAAAACAAGAAGGATTCTGATGTCATACAAACTCTGATAATATGTTGGTTTTAATTTTTTGCAGTGGAATAATATCTCTGCATGTAAAGACTCCATTATTCTTTTGAACATGGCAGAAGGAATAATTTAAAACTATTAGGTTTGCTCTTGAACCTTTTTCCGTTCCTCTAGATCACAGGTCTCTAGAATATTCCCAAAGCCTTCCTTACTAGGCTTGGGCTATCCTTTTCAGAAAATTGGGTCAAGAGGACACCTGTTTAACTTCAGCTGGGCTGTCTTTCCTTAAAGGAAATAAACTTTTAACTGCTGAAGACTTTCTTGCATGCATTTCTAAGTTCCAACTAGGAATCTCAGTACTGTGCATGCATTTTCTTACTGTTCAGCTACACTAGTACTCTGCCTAGTAAACATGGCTGTCAAGCTCTACCAAGAAATTGCAAAGAGCTTCCACCCTTTAGCATAAGAATACAAAAGTTACTTTCTGACACTGCATCTTCTGAATTAACTTAAGCACATATTTCAAAGCTGTGTCAGTGACAAGTAGTGAATATCCTGCTGACAGTTCTATGCCTTGGAATGATGATGATGATGATTATTATTATTATTATTATTCTCTATCATTTTTATAGCTATGATTTTCTCCAGGGCATTTCAGTAGGCATTGGCCCAAGAGGTTAAGATCCTAAAAATAGTGTACAAAAATAATTCTCACTTCAGTTGAACCCTTCCACTAATTACTTGAAGTCACTACAAAGTTGTTTAATCTTTCATTGAACAGATGAGTAAAACTTTCCTTTTGACTATAATCTACATTACATAAACTACAATTTGGATGTCAAGATTTTGTTACATTTCTAACAGAAGTATTTTCTTATGGCAAAAAAGTAGCAAAAACAATTTCCCTTGAGAGTAGTGTGTGCTAAAGTAATGACCATAAGGTGCTGTTTGTTTCCTCAGAGCAGCTGCAGTTTTACTTTCAATTTTACAATTATCTTCGCATCATTCTTGACTACTCATTTTACCTTTGCTATCATTATGTTGGGAATAAAGAATCCAAGGCCATGTTCACAATGTTGAAAGAGAAAAGAAAATACAGGCTTTTCTGTATAAAAATTTTGATAGCTTTGTCAAATTTATGACATGAGTCACAGCTTTGAAGATAGAAAAAAGAAAATTTCTTCAAGCCAAAATCTTAAGTAAGCATACCCTCAGATGCTTATCCTTTCATTTCAGGAAGGTTACATAAAAAGATTGAAATAAAAATCTTAACCATTGCTGGCATACAGGTTTTTTTTTATCAAGATTCAATAAAATGATTAACTTTTTTGGTCCTCCTTTCCCCATCCTCCCTTGCCAAATAGGACAGATAGGATTTGTTCAAAGTTGTAAAGAGGAAATGGGAAGAGTGGTGAGGTAAAAAGAGAACATTATTGAGCTCATTCAAAACGGAGTTTATTTCTCTCCAAATACGAGAAAGTTCTGAAGAGTTTGAAGAACTAGGTTGAGAGTGAAGCAGTACTATGATGTTTCTAGTTCTAATGGCAGACTGAAATATCTACTCTAACATATTAAAATACTTCTCTGAAAGAAATTAATTTTCGTGTATTAAGAAAAACCTTTTGAAAAGACAGGCAATTTGCTTTAAAAGCCTATTGAATAATTATTGATATGTAGGTTTTCTTGATTTTAGTTTAGGAAAGAACATAAATGTAGTGGAATTTAGAAGCATTTGTATTTGGCCAGTTGTGCTGGTCTATAGGAGTACAGGAAGCACAAAGGATGCCAAAATGATATAGGTGTAGAATCCTTCCCACAGATAAATATAAAGAATTTTAACTAAGATAAGTGCCTTAAAAACATTTAATTTGTGGTTTACTAACACTTAAGCAATTGAAATAGATGTTTTAGAATTTAGGTATCAGTCATTGAAAATGAGTTAGTACGTATTCAGTTCCAATGAATAGCATCTTTGTATTTAAAAAACTACATTGATAATAGGACACTTCATAAATTGCAAATGGAATGGTTTTCATGTTAATGACAGAATTGCCAGAGCATTCTGTAAGTGCTCAGGGTAATTTCCCTGAAGAACTCTGTAAATATGTGAATAAGTTCTCCAAAACAGAAGATAAGGAGGATAATATAATTATTTGGAACATAGCCAGTAGGTAGGAGTTAAGATTCCCACTCCTGAAAAGGGTTGTGGAATTGACATCACTGATTATTCACAAAGCAAATAAATCTGAATAAGTTTGAGGCTGTTGACGAAATCTTCCAAAAGCAGATGTTTTCTGCTAAAGTCACTCAGAAGTTCAAACAGTATTCCTGATAAAGTGTTTTGCCAACTTTATATTTAAGAAGGTCTGAAGATTAATGTAGTTTATTGTGCAAGTGTGGAAGGTTTCTAAATTTAGTGTGAGGGTCTAACTATATTTAAGTAGACAAGAAACCTATCTATCTTAACACTAACCTCTAATCAAATACCAAACTAAAGATTAGGGCAATGTACTGTGCATAATACTGTTAGTCTAGCACATCTGGTAAAGCCAAAATGTTGCAAGTGTTGGCCAGTCTTTCTTGTCCTGTTAAGCTGAAATTTGTAACAAATTTAATGCTTTTTCCTTTAAATTCTTCATCAGAGAAGGACCATTTGGAAGTCTACTAGCTTTGTTGGTCCGTTAGTTCTGTGTTGTCCATCCTCTGCTGTTGTAGGTATTGGTCCCATGTATTTAATTTCAATTTTGGTTTTAAATAGAAAATTATTTTCTAAAGGTTTTTGTTTATTTTTTCTTCCTCTTGACGAAAACTGAGACCTTGAAATAATGTGGGGGAGGGGTTGGGAACATGTGATTGTTCCTTAAACAAAAACATAAGCAAAACCCAACCAGCCAAAAAAAAAAGTGTCTTTCAGTTAGGGTAAAATGCTGTATTACGGTGTTTGGATTATTGAAACAACTGGAATATCTGGGGGGAAAAAAAAAAACTTAAAAAAGTCTGAAATATCTAAGCATTCTGTTTGTATAGTTTTGTGGTTTTGTATCATATTGAAATTCTCAAATTTCTAAAGTATTGCAGTAAAAAGTGTTCTGGCAAATTTCCATTCCTTCAGGTCCTTTCAAGTAAGCTATTTTAACATTCCTCTTCTGGCCTGTATATCAAATGGTCAAGCTCTGCTGGAAACATTACTGAAATAATCACCTGCTTTTATGCACCCTGTGCACTCTTTTAACTTATTCATTGATCTCCCTCAGTTGTTTGTTTTGTACTGTTTCTTCAGTTCTATTTAAATATTGAGACTTTTTTTCTTTGCCTCCGTTTCTGCTTCTTGCCGTTATTTTCCCTCTCATTACCATGATTTTTGCCTCTCATTGTTCTTCCCTCTCCTTTCTTTGGTAGACTGCTCAGTATAGATCTAATAGAAAATATTCCCCTACCTTTCTTATAATACTATGTAATATCTGAATGTTCTTGGTTCGAATGTTCTTGGTTCTTCACCTGAGCAAGTATTTGTAAGTACCTCTATTACGTGTAACTCCATGTAACTGTGATCCTTGGTGGAAACATTAATAGAGAAGATCGAGTAATTACTTATGCAGTCAATATGAAAAGCTCATGTATTATAATTTCACTGTGTATTCTTAGCACAAATGAAATGAACATGTCACAGCATCAAGAAATGGCTGAGGTTCATGCAATAAAATGCAGTTCTTGCTGTCAATATTATATTTCCTGAAAGAAAGCAACACATTGTTAGATGGAGAATGCACACTTGGTAACTCAGCCGTCAAGTATAGGTTTGTTT
The DNA here is from genome assembly GCF_035582795.1 of Mycteria americana. Classification (NCBI taxonomy): domain Eukaryota; kingdom Metazoa; phylum Chordata; class Aves; order Ciconiiformes; family Ciconiidae; genus Mycteria; species Mycteria americana. The sequence goes on along the minus strand of NC_134365.1, from coordinate 131,889,515 downwards.
TGAGTAACTAGGGAAGAACTGGGGAGAGTGGGAAAGGGGCAATCTCTGTGTGACACTGTCCTAAACTCCCAATCAAAGCAGTTACAAAATCACTTATTGCCAGTAGATTGTCTGCTGCATTCTGTTTTTCTAGGTAATCTTTTTGTAGGCAGAGTTGAGCTCTTCAAACTTCATGCATTGAGGATAAATTACTTGAATAAAAATTCTATTAAAGCTAAAGAAAGTTATCTCTCAGATTCTGACACATTTGGGTGGATGAGTGAATACATGTAATCTGGTAATCCCTGCTCTAATTGGCAACAGTAGAGTTTTAGGAGCCTTCATTTTGGCCCAGATTAGTTAAATGCTGAGAATTATGTTTAACAGAGCAATAGCATTCTTCACAGCTGTAAATAGTTCCTATCTTACATTACTTTGTCACTATATAAGTCTTTTCCTCAGAGCTAGTGGTAAGTGTTACTCTTGGTGTTTTACCTTTATCCCTGAAGCACAGATATTTTCTGTCTTAAGAAGAATCATGTGTTGATTAAAATATTTTTAATATCTGATTGTTGTAGAATGATCACTTCCTTATGATCACTTCCATATGTTCTTTCTCTCATTATACCCAACAAATTCAATACAGTGCTGCCTCACAAAGGATTACATTTGTGCATTACAACCTCCCAGCTCCCTTCTCTTTCTTTTCTGAGAAAGGGAACAGCAGTACCCAGCCCTGTGGTCAGCTCATAAATAACACACCGATGTGCAGAAGCCTCAAGTTCTCCCCTTTGACCTGAAATTCTGGCACCTAAATATAAATAAGTCAGTATAACAAGGTAGACATACCAGAATGGTAACATTTGGTGACTGCTGACATTTTCTTTCTGATGGATATCGTACTTCACCTTATTATAGATTATGGTAGCAATGTTTGTAAATTGAAGAAGAACAATAAACAACAATAAAAAATCAACAAGTAAATGCAAGATTTATTTGCTGAAACAAGTACCTGAATACTGGTGGTGCATTTTGCTGTGGCAGTATCCTTGCAGATGATTGAATACTTAACTTTTTTAGGATGCTACTTGTTGGAAGCAGGAAGAGCAATGCATTTTTTTAGGGTAAGTTATAACTAAGAACTATTGCTGTGTAGGATCTATGGCACAAAGTACATCAGACTAGTCAGATTGGGTTTTTCTTGCCTGTGATGCCATTTTACCAGCTCTGAGTATGTTTTAAGAAAATTAAGAGATTGAGTAATGAAAACAAGGATGTCATTTATATGGAATTTGAAGGAAAAAAAAAGATAGGGAAATAAATGTTGTTAATTGTGTTTAACCAACAAAAGAATTGGAGAGGAAAACCTGAGATGACTACAGCATTAGATGTTAAGAAGTATAATCCCAATATCCCTGTCATTCATGGTAATTATTTGGTGACTACTATTCAGTTTTTGACCAATCTCAGACAGTGAGCTTATTTTTTTATTTTTTCAGAAGGTTTTTTAATGTTTACAGATTTATTTACAACTTTTGGGGTTTTTTTAATTGTTTGTACCCTATGTGTATACATGCTTTATAGATTAGTCATGATAGAGTGATCACAAGAAGTTAACACTTCATAGGAAAACATTCAGACTAGCTGTGACTGGCACTCCCTAGAGTGAATGTGCTCACAGTGGAATTTCCCATGAAGCCAGGAAGTTAGGGATTTCTTTTACATTGATCAGTAAGGAGGCTGCCATAATTTCCATCCTCCAGTGAAAGAAGTGCTGAAGAAATGGTTGAGGGAAAAAAAGGAAAATAGAATTCCAAATGAATTATGTCTAAGAGCATATTACATGTATATAATGAGCTATCTAATGTCAGATGCATAGTAGTGTTATGTTTTAGAACATAATAGAATATTTTAATAATCTAATAGAATATGTTAAGAAATAGATTTTAGTAATTTAATAGACATATTTTCACTGAAATATAATCATTTAGTACATTTCCTGTACAAGCCTAATCATTAAGACTTTCCAGTTGTGTAATTCCTTAGTAAGTATACCTGTGCCTGTATACTTTAATTCCTGAAGCAAAACACATACCATGTACATGCCCTGCATTCGATCTTTGACTTGTGGAAGTCAACATGACAGTATCACATTTGTGTTTTGAAGAAATATTGCTAAAGTTTCACAAGAGTAAAGGTGAGATGAAAAATATGCTTTGGAAAATAAGGAAATTAAAAATACAAACCCTATAGTTTTCTGTTTCCCAAATAGATAGGTTGTAGGAAGCTCTATCATATCAAAGTACTCAAGACTGCTCTGGCATGATTGATGAACTGTTTAATTTCTATTCCTGCTTACTCCTTGAACAGTTTGCTGAAGCTGCCCAAAGAATTTTCAGTTAGAATCAATTTCTGTCTGTAAGTTCTGTGGTAGAAGCTCTTCCCTACTTATAAATGGACAGAGATCATCTCCATGTTTTGGAGTTAAACAAGCCATTTCCTTTTAAAAGTCCCTGCTAAAATTCTAATCACTAAAAGAAAAATACAACACAGTTCTTTCCAGGTTTCTGTATCATTGTGTAGGTATAATTTTCTTCATACACTAAATTTTCCAGAGGAAACATGTATCCCCTTTGCCAGTTATAAAAGAGGTAGTCTTACTTTTGACATTATAAACAGAAATTTCAAAAGGCACCCTCCCCCCAACCCCCCCTAATATTTATATGGGACCATGGACTAGGGTTTTTGACTTTTGCATGAAACTATGTAGAGAATGGCAAACAAACAAGACAAAGTCACGGTACTACCCTGAAGTTCTTAAGTAGCTGGGAAGATCTTGAACAGCAATGGAGCAGGAAGTTCTGTATAGGTAGGTCATCTACAGGGCTGAAGATAGTATTTTGGAATCATTACAATGCCAGAAATGACACCTGACCAGTATAGTTTTTTACCAGATCTGTCATCATCATACAGACCCTGGTACCTCTTGTACCTTTCAATGATAATGCTGAACATGGACCTTTTTTATCTAGGGTAGTTTATAGTGTCAATTTAAAGTGTTCAGAGACCCTTTATATAACCCGATTAATTTTCTCTTTCTTTTTCCTGCTGTTATCAGTGTTTACACTCTCCAATAGTGAATGAATGTATTATTGGAGACTGAATTCTGCTGGCTTCAGCTCCTTGATTATTATTTTTTTTCCTTCAGATAACTTTTCAATGCTTTCAGTGTTGGTCCAGTCTCCACATTCTCTATATTAATGTTTATCAGTTGCTGTTCTGTTAACCAGCAGGAGTTCCCATGGAGGGGCACGTTCTGAATCAGTTCAGTTCCTTCTATCCAAGTTAAAATGTGGGTGCTACTAGACCCTAAAGCTTTAATGCTTGTAATTTTTATTTGCTATCAAGCATAAGTGTGACTGCTGCCTATCATTAGAAGAGTTTTTTGATTAGATTTTATCAAATTGTATGCACTGCATGATGATTACAGCATTTCCTGATATTTACATGTTTTGAATTTTTTAAAGTCAAATGTTAAAATCAGTCCACTATAAATATTTGTTTGACTATTCTCTGAGGTCAATAAAAAGTTGTTCATGGACTTTGATGAGTTACCTACGAAACTTAATTCCATGATAAAATTCCATTTTTTAAAGTAATGATGATGATCTTAATTTTGGAAATAATTCAGTCAAAGTTTTTAATAAATCAAATTTGATACTAAAATAAATCTTCAACTTGAAAACTTATTTAATCTTAGAAGTGCTCTTTGCACATTTCTGAAAATCATGTACTTTACTAAGGTTCCTAAATGGGGGCTAATATCTAACTTTCAGATGCTTGCTTCTAGGGGAAAAAAAAAAAGCAGGGATGGGAATGAACACAAAGTTTTATGTACTTTTACATATTTTTATGTCTGTATCTATAGGTCCTTACATCTTTCTAGTTTCAAGTGCTGTTTATACAATTTCTCTCCTAAATTAAAATACTTAAGGGTGAGCTACCTCTCTACTACATCATTTACTTCATAGAGTTAAGGTGTATGGTATTCCATGAAACTGTACTGTTAGCATTTGCTGCTCGTTCAACATTGACAGCAGACATCACAGGGCAACTGTGTCCTTATTGGATTTGGTCAACGCAGTAATATTAGTGTTAACCTGTATGTTGAAATGTGCAGCATAGAGCCTCTAAGGTAACTTATTAAAAGAGAAATATATAGTTCTCCAGACCTTAAATTTTCTATTCTATGACAAAAGCAGGTGAATTGGCTTTTAAGATAATCACAGCTGTTTGAAAGTTATTGTTGAACTGTAATAGCTGTCATTTTTATCTCCATCTTTGTTGCTAAATTAGTTAATTATAAGTCTTTAAGTATTTATTACTACAAAGGAATAAGTTGGAAATTCTGTCTCTAAATAAGGCGCAAACAAACTGAGATACTTCACAGGTTCCAGTAAATTATTATTATCTGTCTTGTTATTTACTGCCTTTAAAAGTTTTGAGGGGAATTTATGCAAACCCTGAAAAAAGAGTTCCATTTGCCAAATTTGTTCTGAAACTTGATATTTTCTGATACTGAACATATACTTCTGTGAAGGGATTGAGTGGTTATAAAGTAGGCTGAAAAGCTTTGAGTTGAGAAAGGTAGAGTAATGAATAAACAGTTTGAGAACTAAACAACAAACAATCAAACAAACTGTTGTAAGTGTAAAGGTCATTATAACAATGCACCCATTTTCTGAGTAAAAGTTGCCAATTTTCTAAAGGCTAAACTCAAGCCTGTTGAAAATCAATGTAGTACACTTCAGTGGATGCTTGGTCAGGTCCTTCGAAGTCAAATGTGGCATCTTAAGGTAAATATGAGAAGCAATTTTCCCAGTGAAAAGATCTCAACTAAAATGAATTCTCTATCTTTATTCTTCTCTATAGATATCTGAAATAACAGATGAAAGAAATAACATTTTTTTATTGATTTCAGTCATTGAAAATATCACCATCTGACCCATGCTAGAAAGAGGTATTAAGGATCAATAAGGAGGGGAAAAAAAAAAAAAGAGCAGGTGCTGATGGGTGTGCCAGCAGTTAAAATAGCCAGGCTTTGTGTCTCTTCTTTTCCTTTACGAGTTGCTTTCTGCATCCTGCTTTGATGTTGATATGTGCTGAAATTGATACTAATATCGACATTGACTTGTACAAAATTAATGTTTAACATGACTACTTAATGATAATTCAAGGTTCAAGATTACCTGCTAAATGAAGTCCTGCAGAGCGTATTCATTAAACAAGTAGGGATTTCTTTCCCTGCAGATTTGCTTTGGTTTTTTTGAAAAAGCAAGTACTTAAATTAAGCTATTTTTTCTTTGTTTTCATCAGCTGGCTATTGGCAGTTGGCAGTCACTGTGCCAAAAAACCTTTAGAAATATGGATCCAAAAAATAATAGAGGCCTGTTGGAAGATTTCTAGTGTTTAAAGAGCCTCCAAGGTTTCGTAATACTTCTGAGGGCTGTATTTAGGGATGGCTGTCAAAACGTTTACTAGTGTCTTTACCAACATTGATGAAAATACACTATTTAACAAAAGAACCTGATATTGCCTGGAATTTCACCACCAGGTGGTATCCATTTACATACTTAAAGATATCCCTGGTATGTGGAGCCCCTTACTTTGTTGTATTGATGAGTAAATACAACATTTTTGTACCCCTTTATTACAATAGAATGCAACTTTGCAGCCTGAATTTGGCAAGTATGTTTGCTTGTGCCAAAATGATTTTTAAGAGAAAACGTTTATGTTTAGTATATGTTTATGTTTAGAAAACTTTATATTATTTTACCATCTCAGGCAGATTGTGCAGAAGAGCAATGAGGTGTGTGAGAAGGTTGGAGGAAGAAAAATAGCAATACTCTCATTTACTAAAGGGAACTGTCTTGGCAACATTAGTAAATAAATATCTTCTTGTGTTAGTCTCTCCTGCCTGAACTCCGAAATGCAGTTTATTTCATTTTATCTCTGACAGACCATTCATTTAATACCAAGAACAGCTTTAAGTGTGGCTTGAGCTGTTGTTTATCACAGGTAAATAGCTGAGAGGACACATGTAAATGATATATGTTGTACTGATTTTTTGTATACTGGGCATGAAACATGCTGACATCAAATGTGTACATGGCCAAAGAAAGAAAATAAAGCAAACTATTCAGTTCTTCAGTAATACACACTGCTAATCAGGTTGCATATGTATGTGACCCTAAGTCTTTAAGGGAATTTTTACTCATTTTGTACTAGGAGAGATGCAAGGACATTGTACAGATACTGGAAAAATTATGAGATAATAGTGCTTGGGGTTTTATTTTAGCCATCATTACATGCTGCATTTTTTGGGTATCTTATATTTTCTTCTTCATTCATGCATGACTCACTTCTCAAACGAGCCTACTGTGGCAGTAATGTACATACATATTTTTCTCACTGTCTTGGCACAAAGAGGATGTGGGAGTTAGCCATGAATATTTACTTCCTAATAGGTTTGACTGTATCAGTGAAATGCATGGTATAATGCTCAAAAGATTTTTTTTTTTCCTTTCAGGTTGTCTGAAAAATAATATTTAAAAGTATTATTGGTTAACTTAAATATTATAATTATAGATTACCTATTTCACAGAAAAGTTGAACCTCAGATATGGCTGGGTTATTGATGCCTCGGAACTGACAACTGTTTACTGCATGTATAAAATGAGTAGAGCCCACTTCCCAGCAAACAGGTATCCTAAAAGCAGCCTCTAAAAGGAGCCAGGAATCTTGTATCAAATGCACTGATGCACACATTCCTCCCAGATATGGCCGATATGAATGAAACACATGCAGAGAAGCAATTTTAAAAATTTTTTTTATTCCTTTTCGTGAGAGGTTTTGTGAGCTGAGAGTTTGGTCAGGAATGTTGCTTTGCAGACATCCTGGAAAGGTCTGAAATGAAAATAAAAATGTAAAGAAAGTTTTCAAATCACAGAGGAATAATCTGTAGAAATATGTATTTGAAATTGTGTACATGTATTTGAAACTATACCTAAATCAGGATGTCTCATGACTGGCTTGATCAGCCCATGGGAACAGTTGCTTTTGAGTGGTGATACTGATCTCCCCTAACTTTGGTTTAAGCCAGTCATTCCAGCTTCCTGTTTGAAGAATGGAGAGAGAAAATTATATACAGAGGTGGAGACTTTCCTACCCTTAGGATGAAGCGAATCATTCCTTAGTGCCTGTCGCTTTCCTTATGCTGCTTGCAGGCCAAGTTCAGTACAGGTGAATACTTGGAAAACACAGACTTGGCTAGGAAAAAAGGAGTGCTAACAAAAGTGGGAAAGAGACAGATCCTGTTACCACATCCTAGTAGGAGATCATTCCTTATAAGACTTGCATGCATATTGTTATGCCCATACAACAAACTGCAAGGAAGATTCAGCCTGAGGCTTATTAGTCTTTGCTTGCTAGTCTTTGCTTTGAAGAATATCAACCTGATGGTTGATAGTGGTGATAGCAGTGCCTGCAAACTGGTTTTCTGCTCATGTTCGTTTCATGATATTCCAGTCCAGACCACAGTGTTTGCTCATATATTATGTATCAACTAAGACATTGATGTCCAAGAAGGCCTTCCATGGCCTTCTCAATACAATTTTGATATAATAGGACTCCGATGGAAAGAATTACTTTTGGCTTTGGATTAGGATAAGTCAACATTCCATACTTACATATGAGGAAAGTCTTTTATTCAGCAGTGTGTCAGGTTGCTTATTTCCGTGTTGAGATAGAATAGGACTCCTTTTAAAAAATGTTACAGAGATGTTTAGTATAAAAGGCTATGTAAGTATTGTTATCTAAGGATGAAGCAGATCACAAAGCAGACTCTTTACCAACTGCAGTATTCATAGACGTTATTGCTTTCCCAGACTTTTCTCTCAACCAATTTCCTGCTTTCATTCCGTGAATTCCCAGCTTTCACATTGACTCTCCCTTCACTTTGCAGCCTCTGATTTTGTCACATTGTCCTTAATGTCCTCTGCTTGGCATCAAGCCTCATTGCAACTCCTTCATTACAAAGTAGTGATCTTCTTGTGTCATGGGTAAAGCTTAAAGGCATAAACTGATACTATTTTTCTTGGGAAAAAAAATTAAGACTTACTTTTGTTTAGCTAAAAAATAAAAATTAAGGATAATATAGGGAGAATTTCTGTTTTCAGAAGAACAGATTCTTCCACTTAGTTTCTCACAGGCCTTTTCCGGAAAGGCTTCTTATACCAGTGTGAGTACCTGTTAACTGTTACCAAATCTTCTGGTTCATTAAGAAAGTTCTAATCCTACTAATATTGATGTGTGATGGGATCATGAATCATCAAATTTTGAGGTGGAAGAGCCCCGGCCTTTCCCTTAAGTATGGAGGTCAATAACAGTGTGAAAGGGACTAATCGCCAGAAGTACATTTTTGCAAGAATTTAACCGCAAAAGGCAATTTTGTCTATAGACAAATCCTAGATCTTCAGGATGTGGCAGTTTAATACAAGATGTCTGAAAATAAACCTTCCCAATCCACTGTGTCCTTTCAGGAGGGGTCCTTCTCATTCCAGTAGTTTTCAGTGGCTCATTGGTTTACAAAAAGTTTGTAGTCTCCTCTGGATCCCTAGGAAAATTGTATAATCTTCATTATTTTTGAGATCTCTGAGACTGTTCGCCTTCACAGGACACTCCTCATCTGCACTGACTCTACTGATCACATGTTTATGGTCTTATTCTGTGCTGTGCATCTGCACTCAAATTATTTCCAAGCACACCCAGTTACGCTCAAGAAGACAGCTATGCCCTCTTCCCCCAGAAGTGTCCCATTTGAGCCATGGGGCAGCAGTCAGGATAAAGTAGCTTGCCTTTCTGGTGTCCAGCCTCACCCTTAAAAAGAAAAACAAAATCAGTACTTAGGCAATGAATGTTGAACAAACAAATAAAGCAGATCTATGTTCCAACTCAGTGAAATGTCAGTGAGATAAACTTCTACTCAAGTGTTGTTTCACCAATACCAAATGCATGGTCAGTTCATCCATAACACGGCGGTTTTGCATTTTGTGTTTTAGAGTTTGATCTGTGTAGCTTTGTTGACTTTTTCAGAAGTCAAAAACATCAAGCCCTAGTGTGGGTTTGGCTTTATTTGATTTGATGAACTGAAGAAATTTTACTATGGCTTCTCTATCTTCTATTCCTTTCCTTCGCTGTTGATCAAAGAGGCAAGATGGCTTTTATACATTTTTTTATTCTCACTATTTTATGCAAAAATGCTGTGAAGATTTCTTAGTTGCTGCAGTTCTGAAGCTAAAAAAGGCCTTCTAGCATTTCAGCCTAAATACTACCTAGGAAAGAAAGAGTGATTCCTTGAGTATTGTGCTTTTCCTATCTTAATCAATATCTGCAAATGGATTATAAAGTACATCACATTGTAAAATCAGAGGGCAAAACTGGGCCTTTAACTTTTGACTCATTTCATATTCAGATTTAGACCTTAAAATTACTAACTTTCATATGAATTTTACATTGTTTTGATCTACCACTACTATCGATAGTCATGTAGATTTTTTTTTCCGAAGAAGTCCTCGATATTAGCAGTAAGAAAGAAAAAGAAATGACAGGCCTCTAATGTGTTAGTTGGTGGAAGATGTTTGGGTGAAAAAAGGTGTGCTGGTTTTGACTGGGATAGAGTTAATTTTTTCCATAGTAGCTTGTATGGGACTATGTTTTGGATTAGTGCTGAATATAGTGTTGATAATACAGGGATGGTTTTCTTGCTATTGAGCAGTGCTGACACAGAGTCAAGGCCTTTTCCTGCTTCTTACACCACGCCACCAGCAAGTGGGCTGGGGGTGCACAAGAAATTGGGAGGGGACACAGCGGGGACAGCTGACCCCAACTGACCAAAGGGACATCCCAGACCATATGGTGTCATGCTCAGCATATACAGCTGGGGGAAGAAGAAGGGGGAGACGTTCGGAGTGATGGTGTTTGTCTTCCCAAGTAACCATTACGTGTGATGGAACTCTGCTTTCCTGGAGATGGCTGAACACCTGCCCGCCCATGGGAAGTAGTGAATGCACTCCTTCTTTTGCTTGGCTTGCGTGCATGGCTTTTGCTTTCCCTGTGAAACTGTCTTTATCTCAACCCACAAGTTTTCTCGCTTTTACTCTTCCAATTCTCTCCCCCACCCCACCGGGGGGGAGTGAGCGAGCAGCTGTGTGGGGCTTAGTTGCCAGCTGGGGTTAAACCACGACAAAAGGCTATCACCATCACAGAATTTTTTAAAATGTATTAGTGTCTTCTTGATGTGTTTTCTAAAACGCCACTAAGTGGAGTTAGTTCCTGGTGCACTATGCATACATACCATACAAATGGACAAGGTCCATTTTATATTTAAGGGAAAGAGAACATGTAATTTTCTCTAAAAGCTGTTTGCTATCTGTGTAATTCTGTAAATAGCTGAATTAAACAGGTTCTAAAAAACACAAAAAAGAATTTTGTTTTATAAGCAGTGATGTATACCTAGGACAAGTAGGAGAAAGCCAACAAATATGCCTGCTATCTTGCGCAATCTGTACTGTTCTTTGTAGTATGAGAGCACATCATTCATAGTAAGGAACACAAATAACACTCCCTGTGTCTGTTCTTTGGGAAAGTTAGTAAGTCAACAAAGCATAAGAAATCTGAAGGATTTTATTTAAACTAGTAGAAATGAAAGTATGTAAGAATGATATTAGAAAAAGAGATGGGAGGAAAAAGCAATACTTTCCATTTCATTTGGTTCTGGACAAGCAGAGGAATGTAAGCCAAGTCTTTTCTACTGCCAAGAAAATTCACAGTCTTACTAATAGTCTTTTTAAGTGTTTAGTGAATTCATCTTGGTGGCAATACTTATTAACTAAGGCCCATTGCAGCATGAGCTGGAATAACAGAATGGGTAATTCATTGTAAATATGACTAGTTTATGTCCATTTTTCAATGCTTCTTGACTGATGTTTAGTATTAATAATCTAAAGTAATTGGCTCTCTTCCTGTCTTCTGGCTGTGGGGCTTGAGGGATTTTTTTTTTTGTGAGTGAGGTGTACTGTACTGTATTTAAAGAGTGTGTGTGTACTGTATTTAAAGTGTGCACTTTGAGCTTTGTGGGAAACTCCTCTTTGCCATAGCAAAAAATCCACAAAGGATCTGATTTCAAAATATAGCAGTCAAGTTTCAAATTCAGAATATTAGACATAGAACCTGACTTTTCAATACTTTCTCAGAGATGATAGTTTGTATGGTGAAAAGTGGAGACAAAAGAATGTGTGTTTAATGTGGAAAGTGTCTCACGACAACAGATGACATAATTGAACACGGAACAGGAAAATGTAGAATATTAACAATGTGATAATGTGGTGGGTTAACCTTGGCTGGATGCCAGGTGCCCACCAAGCTGTTCTATCACTCCCCCACCTCAACTGAAGAGGGGGAGAAAATACCACAAAAAGCTCATGGGTCGAGGTAAGGACAGGAGATCACTCAGCAGTTACCGTCCTGGGCAAAACAGACTCGACTTGGGAAAATGAATTTAGTTTATTGCTAGGATAATAAGAAATAAGAACAACCTTCCTCCCACCCTTCCCTTCTTCCCAGGCTCAATCTCACTCCTGGCTTCTCTACCTCCTCCCCCCAAGAAGCACAGGGGGACAGGGAATGGGGGTTGCGGTCAGTTCATAACGTGTTGTCTCTGCCGCTCCTTCCTCATCACACTCTTCCCCTGCTCCAGTGTGGGGTCTCACTCATGGGAGACTCCTTCATGAACTGCCCCAATGTGGATCCTTCCCATGGAACTGCCCCAGCATGGGTCCCCTGCGGGTCACAAGTCCTGCCAGCAAACCTGCTCCTGTGTGGGCTCCTCTCCACGGGGCCACAGGTCCTGCCAGGAGCCTGCTCCAGCACGGGGTCTCCACAGGGTCACAGCTTCCTTCAGGGCCCATCCACCTGCTCCGGCGTGGGGTCCCCCACAGGCTGCAGGTGGATATCTGCTCCACCGTGGGCCTCCATGGGCTGCAGGGGGACAGCCTGCCTCACCATGCCCTTCACCACGGGCTGCAGGGGAATCTCTGCTTTAACACCTGGGGCACCTCCTCCCCCTCCTTCTTCACTGACCTTGGTGTCTGCAGGGTTGTTCCTCTCACATATTCTCGCTCCTCTCCCGGCGGCTGTTGCTCAGAAGTTGTTACCCCTTCTCAAATATGTTACCACGGAGGTGCTACCAATGTCACTGATTGGCTCAGCCTTGGCCAGCAGTGGGTCCATCTTGGAGCCGGCTGGAACTGTCTCTGTCTGACATGGGGGAAGCTTCTAGCATCTTCTCACAGAATCCACTCCTGTAACCCCCTGCTACCAAAACCTTGCCAGGTATGCCCAATACATATACACTGAAAGAATAACCTTCAGAGACAACCCTCACCCAGCCTAGGGTACGTGTTGCCCCCTTTCCAGCCTGCTGTGAGAATAAAGCTGTCACCAAAACAAACTATGCTTTCTATATGGTGAAGCAGAGTCTTTCTAGAGGTCAAATTTTCTATTATTTCCTGCATTTTTTCTCTCTCTGAAGAATGGGAAAATGTCAGAGAAGGAGAAAGAGCTTCTAAGGTCAAACTGCTAGGTTAAGTATGAACATGATCAGGATGTTTGGGTTTTAGGGCTTCTCTATGGTGAGGATCAAAGAAAACACAGTTTATGAAATTAATAATACTTACAAAGTACTGCTTTTATGTCATTGCAACCTAGTCTAAAAACCTTATTCTTAATGCAGCAAAAAGTTTCCCATAATTTAAACATTTAACTAAGCTTTTTCTGTTTATTAAACCAATGTCTTATACTATCCATATTTTCTCCTTTGTAAAGAAATTTATCAGAGTATATGCCGTACAGAAACTTACTCAAGAAGTACCATTTCCTAGGTGGTAATAGAGGATGTCTTATGAAAGCATTCAATTGGATTCTTTTCTTTCACTTTGCAGAATGGGAAAAGAATAAGCTTGCAGAGCACACCCAAGATACTAGCTCATTTACAAAGTATTTTTGAAGTAAGGAGACTGTAGGGAACAAAAGAAACTGGTGAAAAATATGTTCCTTTGAATCTGGCTATTTGAAAGAAAACTTCTTACTAAAAAGTTGAATTCCTAAAATGGTACCCATCTTTTACTACGTTATGGTTCAGCTGAAAAAGTGTATAAATATCCATCACTATTTCTATTTGTTTTTCCTGTTAATTTTCATTGCTCTTTCCTCACAGAGGAATCTGGTATATTTTCAAAGCATTAAAGTTTACAACTAGATTATCTTAATTCCTTTACGTGTTACATTATAAATCTATATTTTAAAGAAGGTAGAATGCATCTTCTAAAAGGTGCATGGTATAAATCCACTGTCCTTATTGACTGCAATAAATGTTGACAATTTATATTACTAAGGTTGGGACAGCAAGCTTTCCTTCAGCTGTAAATATAAGAAATAGACCATAATAATATAAGATATAGACTATAAATCCAATCAACGCTTCCCTTTACTTGTTCAGAAAGAAATATAATCATGTGTTTAAGAGTACATGGTATAACTTACACTTGAAGAACTTAATGTCCAATGTTTTGTCATAGGAGGCTCAATGATTACAGTTTATTCACTGAAATAATTGTGAACATATAATTATTTCTGCCATTACTAATAATTACCAGCCCATTTTACTTAGACATAAAAACCAAGACAAAAAATTAAATTAAGGCAGCCTGAGAAGAAGGAAAAATTTATGTTCTTTAGTTGTGAACTCTACAATAAAATATACAGAGCCAATGGGCCAAAAAATTGCTTTTGCTAAACAGTGACATAACCCTTGTTTCTTTTTTCTACTTTCTGTAGAACTCCAATCAAATGGAAATCTGCATCTTTAGCCTTTTTTTCTGGCATTCACTGTCTTGCCTAGTATCTTACTATGTTTTGCATCATAATGCATGTCTGTATGGAGTGCTGGTTTTGTATCAATGATTGTCTCCTATGAATATTGACACCGTTACCTGTGCATAGAATTGCTGCTGTGAAGATGGTAATTCTAAAGGTATCTATATTGCTGAGAGAGCAAGTCCTACCAAAAACCTTGGGCTTTGAACAGAATTATTATCAGCTTACAACTAATGCCATTACAGGGAAATGTAAAATAGTGCTATAAAAATCACTGATTAGAGTGTAGATTCTTTGGGACAGGAACTCTTTTTGGACTAGAAAATTGGGAAGAAAGTTAGGATTCACAGTCTGTAGTTTAACTAGGTCAGAATATTATTAAATTCTCTCACCTAGGACCCATTTGACAATAATTCACATGCTACTAGAGATACATCATCACTTTTTCCTGCCTGCATAGTGTTTGCTTTCAGACTTGATGTTATAGAGCTGGTGCCTAGGTGCCTCAGAAATAATAGATGAAATAATTGAACGCCCCAAAAGAAAATATAAGAGACTAAGTCCCTGCATATTCATATACACACTCTCTTCTCTTTAAGATTAAGGGTTAAGGAAGAGAGAAGTGTGTTTACTAGACTAAAATTTTTACCTTCTGACTATTTCTGCTTTCTGACAAAGTTGACTTCCAAATCCTTGTTATGAGAGAACTGGCAAATCCTCCAGGTATATTTACTGGATCACGTCGCAAGGTTGGTTACCTCAATATAAACAGTACCTCAATATAAACAGTAGCTTACCCTCTGACCCCCCACCCCCTCCACCTAGTCCCATGACAGTGGGCCATTGAACATTGTTATTTGTTTTTCATGCAGCCATACAAAATAAAAAATATTTCAGCATCTTCCCTAAAGCTTTCTTTCCAGAAACACCTGAACTGAAGACAAAGTTAAAAGCATGTTCGTCAGATTTTTGGATCACCTAGATCCAATCAGTAACTGCTTGGAGTTTGTCTATGCAATGACAGTTTACAGTGAAGTATTTATCCTGAAAAATAGAACAAATCATAGACAAGCTTTCTTTCCTCTGAAATGTATTAAAACCTATTAAGTAATAAACTGATTCTATAAATGTGATAGCAGTATAGCTCTTTGGAGTAAATTAAAGACAATTATGGGAACATTTTCAAAAGGCTAATGGCAACTTTTTAGCGTCATTGCTAACTTGATAATCCATGAGTATTCATCAGTATAACTCATGCTAAACACCATGGGACAAATAAATTGTGAGCAAGTAGGAGGACTAGTTATTGAGATATTATCAGATTGCTTATAACCACATACTTTGCCCTCTGGATTTGTACTGTAGTTCACATTCTTGAAGTCCATTCACATTTTAACTTAATTAAGCCTTCTCTGTATCTATTTTGTAGGTCATATTTGGTTACACCGACTATCCAGATTTTAAAATAACGTAATCCAGCACAGTCTGATAAACCTAGAACACACTGAGATGTGTTTCTGACATTCATTCTTCTCATTCTTCAAAGTAAATTTCCTTAAGGCAACCTAGGAATTATTCCCATGCCCCAAATTTCTCTTGTTTATTCTTGCTTGTGCATAAGAGTCAAAATCCCACAGCTTCCCTGGTTCTTTGAGTAGTGCCAACCAGCCCAGTGGTTTAGGTCATGCCTCTCTCTTTTTCCAGATTTATTCCCCAAAGCTAAGGAGGAAATCCTAAATGGAACCACAACTTTCTCCCTCCAACATGCTCCTAATTTGGTTTTTTTTCCCATCCCTGAGGTGCTGAAGAGGCATTTTAGAAAAAACACCTGATCAGAGAGAGAGCACCTTCAGCAGCACTAAAAATACAGGGGGAAAAAAGTAAAAAAAAATTTCCAGGCATCTCACCTTGCAACAGATACCTTTATTATAAGACATTTGTTTGTCAGAAACCACTCAGACAGCATTTCTGTGGTTTATTGTTTCACTAGAAAGAGATAGTTGTTTATCAAATGTTAACTTCTATTGGAGGAAAAGCAGAATGCAAAGAGAAAATGTGCTCAGATTCCGATTTTTCATATTTTCCTTCATGTTTTCCAGATCACTACAAGGTCTGTCAATTATGAAGCCAAATCATGCACTCTCTCTGACAAATGCATCAAGGCTTGACACCTCATCTGGTCAGGTTTCATTTGTGTGTGCTGAAATTTCTTCACTTATTCAGACAAACTGAAAACATCACTATTGATTAGTGATTTTTAAGCAGAAGGCTTTCGTATTGCAACAGTGTGTGAATTTAAGTGAGGTTTGTGTCACCCATTACAAAATCCTTGAAAGATACTTTGGCTTATATAAATTGAATGTGTCATGGAAATTATTTTTTATCAGATGGGAAACAAAGTAAAAGGAGAAAGAAAAATAAAATCCACATAGGTTTGTCATTAATGATCCTGTATTCAAATAATTATTTGTCATTATATCTGTCATTAGTTCTCCCTTCGTAAGTTGTCTCATGTCTCTCTTTCCTCAAACAGTACTTAATTCCTAAAGAAAACTAGGCAAACATCTTTTTATCCAATACCTCCATTTTACTTTAACAGTAGAATTACCTTCAAACAAAGAGAGTGAAATCTAAATTTGTTTTTTTTGCTTAATTTTCCTTGGGGGAGATTTATATATGGAATTTGGTAGATTCCTTTTTTGCAGAAATGATAAGAGACAGTTGATACAATATATTCTGTCTTCTTTGTTCCTTGTCTGTCATGATTCAATAGATTAAACAGAAATTATGCTATTTAGAGATCCACTGGAAATCTGAAATGTATGCACATATCAAATAGATCCCCTTCTCATAAAACGTTGCAACACGATAGCACTTATCTTCATTAAAGGTAATATAATTCGTATTCTGTATTTACCTTTCTAACAACATACAGGGTACTAATAGATCTAAAATAGGAATAACTTAAATTTGTCTATAATTTTTTATTATTTAATGTGTTGCCTATTAATACGATTAATGTGGTCTTATTTCAGCATTTCAACTGGGCACTAACCCAGTAGTATTTTAATTTGCTGATATTTTTCATTATGCAGAAATTAGCTATTTTTTTTGGCATCTGTCCTGTCCAAATCCTTTAAGTTCCCACATCTTAGCAGCTTGGCTTTAGATCTGTGTACCATGAAGGAGAAACTTTCCCTATGTGCTGCTATGTGCTTATAAAAAAATAAAACCCACAAACAAACAAACAAAAAGCCCAAACCCCAAAGCTCCTAACTTCTAATCTGATTCACTTCTAAAGAAAGGTAATCAACTGTGACTCAAAATGCCGAGCTCTTGCAATAAGCATATAGTAATCTTTAAACAGGTGTTCCTGTTGGATTGACAGTACTCTGCTGTGATCTGGGACATGGAGTATGTTAGTATTCAGAACATCTTATTTTATCATTTGTCATGCTTTGGCAGAGAATAGGGTGCCAGGTGTGGGAAGGCTGATGCTTTTGCCGTTAACAGAAGCCCTAAATCATCAATATTTCTAAGACAACCAAAATTATTTAGTCTGGCCATTCAATTCTATATTTCATCCTTTCAACAGCTAATGGATTGTTTATGAAATTTCTGAATGGCAATGCACAATAGCTAAGATACTAAAATAGTGGAAATTTAATGCTAAAGTTATGTAACTCAGATTTTAGACATTTATGAAGTTCATTGGTTATTAACAACTTCAGGCACACAGGCTGCATTAAATCTGAATTCTGTAATTATACATGATGTTCCTAAGTACTGGAAGAACCAAATAGATCCTCCTGAGACACAATCAAGTTGCTTGCTTAGAAGAATCTTCAGTTGACCCCACATACTTCCATGAATACCTGTAATTCAACAAAGGAAAAAAAGCCATTAAAAGATGTAGATGTCTAGTCAATCAAAAACATCCACAGCAGATTGTAGTAAAAGAAGGGTTCCTGGAGGCTGTTGGATAAGGCTCTGCTTCCAGCCTGTTGTAGTAACTTTCCTGAGGACACCTCGGTGGAGGTGTCCTCATCTTTTGAAACCTCCCATGAAAGCAGATCCACAACGTCACTATTGTAAAAATTCACTTCTTCACTGTTTTGAACGTGAGAAATTTTTTGTTGTTGACCTATTCCTTCCTCTTCCCGCAACATCTAATCTCAATAATCATTCGGGTCACTGAAGTACATTATGGTATTTTCTGCTGTACTGCTTGTTCCATGGACATGCAGAACTGATCGATCCTTTTGTGGAATTATTGACACTTCTTGTCAGTCTTAATCATGCAGAAGATTTGTATATTTTTGTATCCTAATGATTACTGTGGTAAAGAGATAACTCATCCTTCTACATGTTGTCACTCAGGTTATACTCTGACTCTTCAGAGAAACTAGTTAACCTGAGCAATCTGGCATGAAATTCTGGTTTGTTCTTTTTTTAAAAACCTTTAATCAGTGAATCACTGCAACAGCTGGTAGAGGGCAGTTTTTTCCTCATTTATTTTACAACCTGATTTCTACTTCACTGACTGTGTGATGGTGAAAGATTTAGTTAAAACAAGCATGACATTGACATTTAAATCATCCTGAAGAGCTGGTAATTATGTATTAAAAAAACCCCCAAAAACAAACAAAAAAACCCCAGCCAAAACCTTCTATTCCACTAGCATTTAATCATTCTTAATTTTTTTTTTTTTAAGTAACAAAGTTTGAAAAAATATGTTGAAGTAGTGGGAGAAATTTCAAGACTGTAAAGTCTCCAAAAATGTATCTCAGAGATCTGTCATCACTTTTCTATGGTATTTAAAAC
Source organism: Mycteria americana (assembly GCF_035582795.1). Taxonomy (NCBI): domain Eukaryota; kingdom Metazoa; phylum Chordata; class Aves; order Ciconiiformes; family Ciconiidae; genus Mycteria; species Mycteria americana. The sequence continues at coordinate 131,870,720 of NC_134365.1, read as the reverse complement.
AGGAGTTTTAATGATTCTTACTCCTTCATTTTCATTAACTTTTTTTCTTAAACAAATTGCATTTTTGCTTGTCTGCTTGTTTTGTTGTGTTTTAAAAAAAGAAAAAAAGGTGTTTGTGTGGCAAAACAGGACTTTCTTCGTTAAAGTGGATGTGATCATTTTGAGAAGGGATCTTTGGAGTTCATTACAGCCTCAGAGGAAAGGGCAGATGTTGTATTGCATTTTAGTATTTCAAAGCTGACAGGCTGATAATTCTATATGTATGTTTTGCAGACGTACAGACTTGTTAGGCAGAAGCTGAACAGTCAGGGATGGATTTTTGAGTGCTGCAGGTTGTTTATTTCTTACAGGAAATTATTCCAGAATTTAATCAGTTAAACCTTCCTGATGGTAAATTTTGAGATGGCCTACGCAGCCTCTGTGGTATAATTTTTAACTAATAATCAGGCAATGATTTGCTTACATTGCACATCTACATCATAAATCTTTATTGAAGTGTCTGGTGGCACCTAATTTTAATAGTATAATAATGCTAGATTGGAACAAAGTTTTTTTGAAAATAGGTATGACATCCACATTACTACAAAACAAATTTCTTCCGACTACTGTTACTGCAGTGAATACCAAACGAATTTATGAAAATGAATGCTTAAAAGCATCATTCTTTCTCATATGCCCTGACATTTATTAATACAAATATCCATGATGTAGCAGTAAAGATCATGAATACTGAAAGTTCCAACGTGGCTGAAGGTTGAAGCTGGAAAACCAGATTAGATATCAGGCAGATATTTTTATAGTATAAGTGTTTAACCTTTGGAAGAATGATTGTGGTGGATCCTCTTTTTAAATACAGATGGCTGCATGGGTGTCTGGCAGCTAAGGTCAACCCACCACAAGGAATTTTTTCCTTCTAAAAATATTTTCCATTTCAAATAGGAATTATTTCAAAACTGTCCTGTAGCTAGTTTTATGTATGTGTTGCCATATTAATGGCCCTTTTCTGTTTCAGGATTTCTGAACTGATGATAAACGCAGCACAACAGCACCCAGTTTTAGGTTGTTCTCAAAGCTGAAGACAGTACTTTGCAGTACTACAAATTTACACATTTACACATTTCTTCCAGTATAATTTAATCCCTAATACAGTTTTTTTATAATATGTTAGTTTTTAACAAGGTAGAATGAATACAGCATTGCTTTGTCTACTCTAAGATGCATAGAAGAGTTTCAATAGATCTGAAAAAACAGTTTCTGTATTTCTGTGTTTTCAATGGGAATTTTTCTAATTGTCCAAGAACATATTTTCTTTCCCAATTAAGTCTATTAATCTTTTGAAAAAGTATTCTTATATTTAAGATGCATAATCAATACTACACTGATGGACTCTCAGTATTTTTTCAAAGCTCTGTGATTTTCTTACAGACCTCTGTAAAATAAAGTTTTTATTAGAAATGTGAAATTTAAAATAAATCTGCCTTTTTCTATTTATTCTATTGGATTTTTGGCTGGTTTCATTTAATCTCTCTCTCCTTTTTTGATCTTCATCCCTCCATTCCCCCATGTTTCCAAATGCAAGTTACTAAATGCATTGTTAGACTCGGACTAGGAGCTCATCTTCTTCCCTGCCACCCCCTTCTCTCTCTCCTTCTCAGCCAGATTAGACGTCTGTCATCTTTTTTCTTCCTTTTCTTTTCAGGTCATTTGATTTCAGGAACTCAAGGTCTGAGATTCAGATAAAACCCTAATGATTGAAGTTTGTGATATTTTCCATTTTTGCTTTGCTATAGTGTTGCAAAGAGCAGTGGAAAGAAGTTTCAGTGCCAAATACAGGACATGCAATCAATTTGTCTAAAACAAGTAGATATTTGAGGGGAAAAGTATGAGTAACTGTGGCTGAAACCTACCCCAAATTTGGGTAACATCTGCAAGCCTGAAGTACAGCCTTCCTTCTCTCCCACTTTTATTTATGACTATTTGCTTGGTAAGTGTGCCAATGGATATGTAATCACAAAACATGTACCTTTTCTCTGAGTAAGAGGATTTAAGTGTCTGAGGAGTAGGAACTTATATATGTTGTATATAAACAGCCATTTGCCTATTAAGCCAAAAGAATTTTACAAAGTGCTAATCCCAAAGGTGTCTTTCATGCCTGCAAGCAACTGTCAGTGACTTTTATTTGATGGTTGTAAATGGAAGTCTATCCATCCAGTGCTCCTGATTATTTCTTTGTCTTTGGGCAAGGAAAAAAAAAAAAAAAAAAGTGCGCTATCCTTCCTGTATGATGAGAAAAATGAATCAATAAAAAATTTAAAGTTTCTATTCAAACTTTTTCCTAGGTTATAATTGACATACATGTTAAATATACATTTAAAATTTTTGTATGGGTGTCAAGCAGTTTCTGTTGAACATATTTTGCACATGAAAACCTAAAGTAATTTTGAACAGTAAAAAACTTCCTTTATTACAAAACTATAATGGTATACCAGCAATGTATTTTAATTGGGAGTCTTTCTATCTCAGTCACCTTTTTGCACATGAACTTGATGGACTTTTTTTTTTTGTATGAGCTCAAACTGTGCATAGTTTATACATACTAGGCTTTCCCAGTTTTCTTTTAGTCCTCTGACATTTGGAGTTTACTAATTGGGTTAACATTTCTAAAGATGCAGTGGCACTTCCTCAACTATCTAAGCAAATATAGGCCTATATCACTGTGTTCCCATGTAAAATTTAGAATTCAGAAAGAGAATAACAATAAGTAATGTCTTTGGTTGCACAGCACTCTATGTAATGTCAGTTTATTTTTCATTGTGAAATGGCAATATGGCTTGTGAAGCACAGCTTGAGCATGCAAGAGAAGTGTGACCATCTTTGTCTACTGTGCCAACAGTCTGCTGCATCTCGCAGGAAAAACCACCAGACTGGTGGTATCTGTTACTATTTGTAGGATTAACACCCCATGTCAATTCCAGCTGTTGCTCATGTGATTGTCTTCCAGGTAGCCAAATGAGTGCTTCCTGTGCCCAGCTAGGGCAACTGTGTGTCAACTTGGCATTTAAAAGTCCAATTTGAATTATTCAGAGACATATTCTCCCTCCGTGTGCATCAGAAGTCTCTTTCCTACATATTTATAAGAATAGAATAGTATGAATAGCTTATACGTTGTGGTTTATAGGTAGATCGTATGTTGCTTATTGTGATTTCATTCTTCATGTTAAAAGTGGTTGTTTTTCTGCTTTTCATTTCCTCATCCAGGCCAGTTTCTGGCTTTTCCTGCCTAGGTGCATAGTGTGTACAGTGAGATATAAGGAGGATGCTAGCAAAAACACATTTCATTCTTTCCATTTTGCATCAGTCTGAAGGACTGATCTCATCTGGGTGGCAAAGAGTCATGGTATCATCAGCACCGCTGAGCCTTTCTGAGTGCCAGAGGCAGTCTGAGTGACTCATAGCTGAGACAGTAGGGCTTTTGAGAGCTCCTTCTGGGGCAGAGCCACATGGAGTCTCACAATCCCTGTGCTATCAAAAGCAACAATAAAGCTTCACAATGCCTGTGTGTGAAAACACCAAACTCTGAGCGGCTTGAATTCTGATACCGATAAGAGCTGTGAATGGTGCAGAAGTTCAAACTCACATCTTCGGATTTATTTCCTTCATCACTGAAATCACAATAACAGATTGCAAACCTCTGATTTTATTCCCAAACCTGGCTGTTTCAATGATTCCTTCTAGATCTCCCTGTCTTTATCGCAGTTGCCTCCAGCAATAGAGGCACACCTGCCAACATGAGTCAGAAAAAGTTAGCAGCCCGATGCTAATAAGAGGCACTCTATTAATCACCATCTTGGTGACAAGCTTGTGTGTGGTGTATGTGTGTGGGCTGGCAGCAGATTAGTACCTTGTATAAGTATATACATAACACACAAGCCTGGGATTTCATTAATATCTATAAAATTTCTGTTACGGTAAGGAGTCTCTTCAGTACAGCTTATTATACTAGACACAGATGGCCTAAACAAAAAACAAGCTAATGAACAAAAAAAGCTCTGTTCATCCTCATATTCTTTCAGTGTTGGGAGATTCTGTTTTGTACAAACTCTTTTTTGTTTGTATTTGAAAGCCTTTTTGCAGAACTATTGTTAGTCCTCTAAATAGATAATTCAAAATTTCATGTGATGTATAGGCTTATTTGTTAACTGAAATGTTTAATTCTACATATTATGCAAAGTCTTTGGGGTAGGGAATACCTTTTCCTTATCCTTCTCCACCACATTATAGGTCTATACTCCCTTGAATAATGCAAAAAATAAATGTGAAAATTTAGAAAACTCTCTTCCACATGTTCAGTTTTCCTGAGTGACCTGATACATCTATAGGTCCTGCAGTTCTTTTTCTCTTTCTTCTGCCTTTCCTTTCTTCCTCACCAACAGACCTTTTGGTTTTATCTTTTCTCTAATGACAGTCATTTTTTATTTCTCTGGCTAGCATTCTTTCCTGAAATTAAACCCTTACTCATGTTGTAGATGGGAAAATACCAAAATAAAATTCCAGAGACATAGGGCTGGACTCAGTAACTGCTGAAATTAATTGAGTGCAGAACTCTAACCCTGGTACATCACCAGGACAAACAAATGGCCTTAATCTGGAAAGCAAATGATGAAAATTCCAAACCTGGAACAGCACGGTGTGCTGTGCTGCTGTATGACAAAGTACCCCAGCATCAAGAGAAAAGTCATCATTGTTCATGCAAGCTTCTCTGTGACACGATTGTGTTTTTCTGATGGTCTTGAATATTATTTTAATTCTCTACTTATGATTCAGTTTACTTCAGTTTCTTTCAATTCCTGTATTTAACATGTGATGTACTTCTTTTTTTGTAAATGAAATGCCAGGGTTCTCCTTATGATGTAGCTGAGGAAAACAGCGAGGCAGATTCAGCTGCGAGGGTGAGTGATTTCCAAGAGGTTTGGAAGAGGACAGTCTAGCTTTTGCTTGTCATAGCATTGAAATCTTGAAAACTGGAAATGCAACAGATGAGTAATTCTGATAGTCTTTGCTTCTTAGATGTGCTTGGTGTAAGCCTAATCTATCACTGTCCCAGTATAGCTCTATCATGGCCAAACAAAAGCCTATTTAAAAGGGTTTTTTTTCCTGACTTACATTTTATCATTATCTTTTTCAATTTTATCATGTTGAATGTCAAAAAGTAAAAAAATAAAACCAGAAAATTTGACTTGGTTTTAAGATATTTTGTTTTGTGTCATTTTGGGCTACAGAACTACACAATGGAACCATTCTTATACCTATATGCAAGCATCTACAGTTGCTGATAAGTGCTGATAAGCACCCTAGAATAATAACAGAGGAAAATATTAATAGTATTTTTCTTCAGTTATTAAATATTACTGTAAATATATTCTGACTTAGAAAAAGTACTGTAGGAGAAAATAATGTGATATTCAAACAGATATGAAAGTTTTTTTAGGAACAAATAAAAACCTTACATTGTTAATGGATTGTACAATTTTGCTTTGATTTTGCTGCTCTCTCCTGGGATAAGAAATTGGAAAAATACTTCCTTAGTGTTATTGTACTGCTGTCACAGTCAAGTGTAACAACTTCATTGTGCTAGGTTCTACATATATAAAGAGCAAAAATTTTATCCTGTTTCTGTGTATGTGCAACTCTGCTAAGAGAAATTATCTGCGGGGAAATAAATTCTACTTCAGGTAGATATAGGGGAAAAAATGTATGTAGAGGGCTACGTTATGAAGAGAGTGGGAATGTACAGTCCCTTGGTGTAGAGATCTGTTCTCTAAAGTCAGCTAAGCCTATACAGAACAACAGATGATTTGACTCTTGATGTAAGAATCAGCTCTATGGATCTATCACTGCTGTTGGTATTTCACCCGAAGTGATTTATATTCAGGCATTTATGGACTCAGATACACTGACAAAGGAATATCTACTGTGAACTATATTCTAGGCAGCATGTCTATCAAACACTGATTGTCTCTTAAACTGTGATAGTTCATAGTAATAGAATATGTTTCATTATAGTCTGTTTTGCACCAGGTTAGATGATATGTCTGACATCATGATTTATTCATTAATAATGTTATGAAGAAACAAATAAGTTAAGAGCATGTTGAGAATGAATTCTATATGCCTTCAAGTTATTTATGTATAAGTTTCTCCCCTTTTAAGTTGTCTGTTGCTACCATCTGGTAAAATATGCAAACAAAATGTATCTCTTTTCAGTGAAGAATAAACTTAAGTTGCGCTGGTAGTTCTGCTATTCATTTTGCTTCATGCACACTCAACGGAAGCTTTTCCAGAAATGTTAGTGATGATGATCTACGGCAATCTCCTGCAATGACAGCAGTACTTCAGAAACATATTTGGTGAGATGCCTGTGCAGAAAATACTTCATAACAACTTTGTTACTTATGATTAGAATGTTATTTTATTCCAAATAGCTTCAGGCAATAAAAAATACCTGCTTAAATATTTCTGGAGCTAAGATTGACTTTCAGATCTTTACTAAAACCAGATTTTTTATATATGTTAGTCATTCCAATTAATGCTTGAGATGAAAAGGAGAAACTCAGAACTTTGATGCTCTCATATGTCAAACTCTTGCCATAATATGTTCTTCCATAATATTTTAAAGGAAAATCAAAACAAAACAAAAGGGGTTATTGGAAGTTGGGTAGTTTTCCTTCACTGTAAAAATAAAATTAAAAAAAAAAGATTAAATTAAATTAAATTTTTAAAAGTGAATATGATGCATTTTCCCTCATTTGGCCCTACCTCGTCTATTTCAGTCTTATATAGTACAGGCACATAGGCTTTCTGAATCTATGAAAACCAGACTATCAATATTTTTCTTTATGTGTTATTATTCCATATTTTCACTAAATCTAGTATTTCTGCAGTCTCATTTCTCTAATATGGTACCTGCCTTTTTCAAAGAACCACCTTAATGTGAAGAAATCCTTCTTTATAGAAATTCTGATTACTTACTGACCTATGTGTTGAACATATTAAATGTCCAGTGTCCAATACAAAAATTACTACTGAATTTTATAATTGCTCCAACGAGAATTAGATTAATTTAAAATAAAGTGTTTGGTTTTAGCTTTACCCAGTAAATGTTAGGAGTTTGCGTGTTATAGTAATAAAGTTTCTTAAATATTAATTTGTAATTTAATTATAAATCCCTCTTAGGATAAGCCAGTCGACAAAACAATGGAAAAAAACCCAGGAATATATGTAACTAAAGGCATTGTATTATGAAGAATGAATTCATATTAAATTTGGTAAAGCAATCATATATGGAGGATGAGTAGATATGTATTATACTGTATATGAATGTGTCTATATATATGTATTTCTAATGCTCTAGTATATATGATAAATTACCAAAGTTATTTTAATGAAAAATAGTTCAAATTCCAATTAGACATTATTGAAGAAGAAATACATACTTCTGGTACATAGTTGTCCAAACTTTCACCAAGTTTGACATTGAGAAGGCCCCTGTTGTTTAGACTTTACACCAAAGTCATGAAGACTGAGCCTTTAAGTAAAGACTCAAGGGCAAAGGCCCAGATATGACATTTCAATGAATTCCTTCTGGTGGTAGCACTGGAACTAGGTCTTTAACGCAACTAATATCTAACATTAATGAAATGGCTTCTCTCTTCAAAAGGACTTTTCACATGACAAAGGAAAACAGACATCATTCAATTAATTTTTTTTCTGTAGAATGACTTTATGTAGAGGTGGTTTGATAGCACTTTTCTTGATCTCTCAAAGGCATTTTATGCATACATTAATGTATAATTTTTTTTTTTCTTTCTAACACACACAAAAGTGGAAATTATAATTTCATTTTATCTAAATAAGAAGTCATATATGTTATGTTGATTGTTTCTCTTTAATCTACATAGACTGGTAATGAACCTTACATATGCTTACTTCAAAACAATATCACTTTTCCTTTTTTTTATGTAAAGACTTGCACCTAGTCATAAGAGACCTTGGAATTTAGAAGCTAACATGGAGGAGTAAAGCAATATTGAGAAAAAATGTATATAAAAGATATATGTACGTATTATATGTAATATATAACATGCATTTTATGTAAATGCATACGTATTATGTTTGTATGTATTATATACAAGTATGTATATATTATACATACATATATTATATATGTATGTATGTATCTCATGTAATGCCCTATGAAAGAGGATCCCATCATGGTAACTGAAAGATCAAAAATGAAGACGAAAACACCAGCTTTTTTCACCATGTCATTTTTCTTTCCTCTTAGACTTCTGTGTAAGCAACAGAAGGCTTATCACTTTCTACACTGTTCCTGATAACTGTCAGCTCAGCTTCTCCAGGACATTGACTGTTTTAATCCTGATGTGTAGGTTGGTGTGGACATCTGCCATCATAAAAGGTTGCATTTGCTTATCTTCACAGTTCCCTTGACTGTATTTTCCTTAAAGTGGGGAGTAGCTCTGCTTAATCACAGAATCACAGAACTGGAAAATTGTATAGGTTGGAAAAGACCTTTAAGATCATCAAGTCCAACTGTAAACCTAACACTGCCAAGAACACCACTGTACCTTGTCCCGAAGCACCTCATCCAAACGTCTTTTAAATACCTCCAGGGATGACGACTCAACCACTTCCCTGGGCAACCTCTTCCAATGCTTGATAACCCTTTCAGTGAAGTAAAATTTCCTAATATCCAGTCTAAACCTCCCCTGGCGCAACTTGAGGCTGTTTCCTCTTGTCCTATCACTTGTTACTTGGGAGAAGAGACCGACCCCCACCTCTCTACAGCCTCCTTTCAGGTAGTTGTAGAGAGCAATAAGGTCTCCCCTCAGCCTCCTTTTCTCCAGGCTAAACAATCCCAGCTCCCTCAGCCGCTCCTCATAAGACTTCTGCTCCAGACCCTTCACCAGGTTCATTGCCCTTCTCTGGACACGCTCCAGCACCTCCATGTCCCTGTGGGGGACACTGAGGTGCTGGGGTGGTGCCCACCCCAATGAGCCCCAGTGAGGGGCCCAAAACTGAACACAGTATTCGAGGTGCGGCCTCACCAGTGCCCGGTACAGGGGCACGATCACTTCCCTAGCCCTGCTGGCCACACTATTTTTGATACAAGCCAGGATGCCATTGGCTTTCTTGGCCGCCTGGGCACACTGCTGGCTCATATTCAGGCAGCTGTCAACCAACACCCCCAGGTCCTTTTCTGCCAGGCAGCTTTCCAGCCACTCTTCCCCAAGCCTGTAGCGTTGCATGGGGTTGCTGTGGCCCAAGTGCAGGACCCAGCACATGGCCTTGTTGAACCTCATACAATTGACCTCGGCCCATCGATCCAGCCTGTCCAGGTCCCTCTGCAGAGCCTTCCCACCCTCAAGCAGATCAACACTCCTGCCCAACTTGGTGTCATCTGCAAACTTACTGAGGGTGCACTCAATCCCTTCTTCCAGATCATTGATAAAGATGTTAAACAGAACTGGCCCCAACACAGAGCCCTGCGGAACACCGCTTGTGACCGGCCACCAACTGGAGTAAACTCCATTCACCACCACTCTTTGGGCCCGGCCATCCAGCCAGTTCTTCACCCAGTGAAGAGTACACTGAGTAATACTCACTGTGCTGCTCCTTAGTCAAGAATTCTTCTTAAAGCTACTGTTCTAACACATAGATAAAATACTGTAACTTCTTTGTTATTTACTGGAGTTAATATTCTCCCATGTCTAGATATTTGTGACAGAATGATGGTTATATGGAGGTAAAGTATTGGATTCCTTGTTAAGTTGTGCTCCCTTTCTTTTCTTTAATAGTTTTTTTTCCCTTGTTTATTTAGTTACTTAAAATTAAGAACATGTATAAAACTCTTTATGAACTACATCTTTGATTATCCCATTCTTATCTCATTATATTCAGAAATAATTTTTTCTCAGCACCTTTTACAGAAACTGTTAATATTATGGGGGGGGGGTTGGGTTTGTTTGTTTGGTTGGTTGGTTTTTAGTTTTGTTTTTGTTTTTTTCATAAATGGATTTTATGTACCAACAAGCAAAAAAAGCAGAATGTTGCTACCAGCCAGAACTATATGACCAAAACTCACAACTGAGAGCTTGTAGCAGGAGGTAGTATATTGTGAGGGGACACATAAAATCTGTTTATATGTGTGTGGATCAGAAATAAAAAATTAAACAGGAAATAAAAGTTAAACAAGACCTAATGCACTAGTTAAAAAAATGTGCTGTTCATAAATACAAAATTTGATTTTCTGTTGGATGCAAACTATTCCGCTAGTTCGTGACTTCGTTGTCAAAAATGAGAGTATAAACAACACAATTAACTTGAAAAAGACTGGATACAGTTTGTGGAAAAATTGTGTTGTGGAGTTTTTCATCTCAAACAGAATTGTTTGGATTAAATGTTAATTTGAGTACCTCTTTCCTAACACTGTTTAAAATACCAAAAAAAGACTAAAATAGTATCTTTGTGCAATCTGCTATATACTAATGAACTAGTATCAATATTTTGCGTTGTATAGCACAGAGTTTTAAAATTTTCTTTTTAAATTGTAATTTAAAAATGTTTATAGTGTTACTGGTTGTTTATTCTAAAATGGAAATTCAGTTTCCATTTTTCCTCTGACTTTTTCCTTTAGATCTTAAATGGCTTTCTTTTCCATATCACAAAGAATTTCTTTTGCATAATATCAGTGTAATAATTTAATATCTTGCAATGTTTATTATCCAGTCTTCTCATTTTGGTAAGCATGATAAGGCTAGTAGGGTTCCTCCTCTACCTTAAAATATTCCTAAGCTAATCTATTACAATAAAAAGAAAAACAGTGTTTTTAACTGAGGTTTGTAATATGTTAACAATAATAATAGGTGGTAGTTACTCAGTAGTTGTTGTGATTAGTCTTGTGTTTTTGAGAGAATGCAGTCCCCTAAGGGTTCTGAAACCAAAATGGGATCTTACTTACTCCCTGCCTTTGTCTCTCTTTTCTGCCTCTCCTCCTCCTCCTTCCGTTATTGTTATTCCAAGGAAAAGAGCAAAAGTGATCAGAGACTTGAACCATTGCATCCTGAAAGACACACTGACTATTTAAGATAAAGTATTTTAATTGTAAAGCTTCACTTATTAGTCTACAATTTATTGCTTATATTAATATAGTGACTAGTAAAGAACATAGCAAATCTATTTGGGGCATATGATATTCATTGCTTATCTATATAAAATACGGTAAGATTGAGATTTTTTTCCCTCCATCTTTTACCACAGAATCCAGAATCACTTTTTATAGGGCTGTAATAATATCCACTTATTGTATAAAAGGACACAGGTGTGGTGGTTTGCTTTGGCTTCAGAGGATATCCAAACAACTGTAACAACTAAATGATGTTTTATGGAGTAGTGCAACTATACCTGATGGCTCTTATTATTTTCTTTCATTAACCGATCTGGAATGTCGTCTTATTGACCAACTTCTGTAGGCAAGTTCTTCTTTTCCTGACACTTCATATAGAAATGCATACATGTTGAACAAATATTTGGCAATGGATAGAAGCTGAAGGCTAGAGACAGAAAAACATGACATAAAGGAAGAAAAGAGAAAGACACAGTCCATTAAAAAAGATAAGTGATTAGAAGATTCACTTGTGATGGCAAGGATTCAGATGTAAATCCACCTTTGCCTTGCTTTACACACACCTGAACCCCAGCCTGTGACGTTCTGCTATGGGTTTTTGTCTCCCCCACAACCCCAGTGGTTTTTGCTTACTTGAGCGTTTGTGTTATCAGTGTGTAGTAGATTACAAACATATTGACATATGAAGGACTTGTAACTTAAATCCAGTGTTGTGCCAATAGCAGTCTACCATTGGAGGCTGGTATGAGTCCAGGCAACCCTGGAGCACACCAGGTACAGATGGGACCTGGCTGCACCAAGCCATGCAAGCACTCCTCTGGCTTTGGTCTGAGCAGGACCCTCCTTCAGAAGGTAAAGTTCCTTCCTTCTTCCTGGCTACCTTTTCTATTGAAATTACTTTCTTTTTTACCTTGTAGGCTCCCTTTCAAAAGGGTGCATCCCACAGTTTCTTCCTAGCTTCTGTGGAAACAATTCAGTGAAAGAAAATGCCCCAAAGAAAGCAGAATTTCATCCAATCTCACAAGCTCAAGGCTGTTAAGTAAATCTGTTATATAATAGAAGTAGAAAGTCATCTAGTTCTTCTAGGGATGCCTTTGAAAACTACCTCTGGCCTTTACTTTCTGTCATATAACTGCATCTTTCCTAGAGCAGAGGAAATCCTTTAACAGCCTGCACAGTGCTAAAGGTATATCTACCTGTTACGTGAAGAGTGCTAACTAGTGTATCAAAGATGTTGCTTATCTTGCTTTAACTGAAATTGTGTGTCAGAGCATAGTTATTAAGAAAAAAAAAACAAAATGCTTTTCTTTCTAATTTTAAATGTTAAATAAATCCAGATTATTATTTTAGATGGTCCGTGAAAAAAGCAGGGACAGACAGAACAGCTTATGATTCAGGACTCTACTTTATGTTCAATTAAGTAAAAGATACATTTAATTAAATGGTTACTTAGCCATGCTCTTCCCACTTCCCCACTCTCCAAATGCAAGTGATTGTAAGTCAGGGAAATCTATTTTTCTAAACAATTAAAGTTGCTGTAAATTTCATTAAAAAAAAATCAAGCTTAAACTCAGTTTGCGTGCAAAATTGTGTCCTATTCCTGCTATTCTATCAAGTGAACAGCATTTCTCCTTCCTCCAGTCATCTTAAGGAAACTTATATAAAATGGCTTCCAAAGGAATAAAAAAAGGGCTATAGACTGATGGTCTGAAATGAAAGAGATTGCCTTCCTCATGTGTGGACACTGTAAGTGATATCCTCTTCTGATTGTCAGTTGATCTGATTGACTTGTAGGGATGTAACGTGGGATTATGCTGAGCAATATCTAACCAGGCTGCTTTAAATCCAACCACTGGGAAAATATATGTATATATACAAATCTCCTATATGTTATTTCAGTTAATCCTATCATAATTCTGCATTGTTTCATGTAATAAGGTTAACAGAGCTTGAATCTGTAGACTGTTCTGATTGGTGCTTTCAAGATGAAAAGCAAAGTTGTGCTTGTATGCATTCATACTTTTATCATCTATTTTATGCTTTTTTTCAGAGATTTTGCTGATTTGGATGCATTGTTGTCAAAGTGCCATGCTACTAGTCTTTCACTTTGTGTTCACAACACTTATTGTCATCCAATTTTCAAATATGCAACATATCAATTTCCTTTTTGTTCATAGATCTTGAAAAGAATAGTGAAGTAATTAAGAGAACATATGGAGAGAGATGATTTTTCTATACTGTGCTATATTTCTGACACATTTTCTTCAAGTTGAATAGTCTGCTAGGATAAAAGAAACCCCAATAATGTCTCACATCAAACGGAGAATAATGTATCTGCAGTTCTGCATTTCTATAATACCAACCTCACTGAAATATCACAGTGCTCTAAAAAAGTTATTTTCTTTCTAGGTGTGGGAGAAAGATGAGCTTTATTTTAAAAGAATGATTCATTACTGGTGCTAGAGTCATGTCTTGACACAGGGTGAATTCCTACTTAAATAAGTATTAAGGTATCTCTTAGAGGATACCTTTGAGAGAAGTAAATAACATGACTCCTCTTTTGGTATTTCAGCACAGAAAGGCATAAAAAACCAAGACAAAGTGCAATTCAGACTCAAGTTTCTGCTAGTGGACTTGCAGAGATTTAGGTGTTGCTATGAGAGTATGAGGAAGGGTGGCAACTGAGATGCTAGTGTGGGCTGAAATAATTCCATTAATTAAACTGAAGTGCTGAAAGTTATATGTATTTAAAAAAAAATACTATCTGCCTACCTTTCTGTTAATCTAACATGTAAGAGTGTTTATGTGTGGTAAACATTTATATTGCATCTTCATATATATCATTAAGATTGCTGATGATACTTGAAGCTATCTTGTTCTGGTGGAATGGACTTTGGAACTGAATCACAGATAAGTGTTCACGGTAAAAGGCATGTTTTGAAAATGTCTTATTTTTGCTAAAGAGCCATGACATAGCAATTTATTTGACTCATCTGTACATGAAACTGCTGGGACTCAAGTTCTCTTAGACTACAAACTCTTTTATTTTAAGTGTCAAGGCGTATTGGAGCATGTGGTTTCATTGTTTCTCTTGAGAATTTTTGCGTATCAGAGAAGTACCGTAAACAATTTCTGTCATTATACAATTTAAAACTTTGGATAACAGAGAGATTTTTCTTTTATAAGTCTATGAGTGGCTGTTTAACCTCCTAACTGGAAAACGTGAGTAACACTGCAGTTACCTATTATCCATGCCGTTTAGAAGGTATAGAAAATAATTAATCTCGCAGATCTGTTTCCATTACAAATTGACATGAAATAGAAACTACTGTAAATTTGAGGCCAGTATAGCTTTTAGAAACAAATTTACCAGCCTGGGTAGCACCTTATAGATGACAGAATTTTTAGAACTGTAAAGGGTAATTAAAGTACTCCAATCCCACTGATGACCACTGTTACTAGGACTTTTATAAAGTGTACCTTTTAGACAGAACATATTTATACTGCAAATAGTGCTCAATAACTCTTAGCCCATTGCATACTCAAGAGTAAATTCTAAACTAATGTATAATACCTTAATCTCACTGGCTGACAAATGTTATATTTTCTAATTATTTTGGAGTTATTTGACAATGTTATGAAGTTAGTTGGCCATCCTGAGACAAATTGCATTATCCAGACTTTTTAATACAAAACAAAAAACATACTCATGTAATTGTAATGCCCAAGGTATGTTTTATATATAATGTACCATTTTAGAGTAATCTTATATCATCTTTTGTATAATTATATTTGTTGCTTCTTCATTTTTCCCCTAATGGTTCCATCATTTACTCCTGAATCAGCAAACAACAATATTTCTGCAAAATGACTTTGATTTGGGCTTCTTACTGAAAACAGTTCAGCTCATTCTTCTGCATCTCCAGTATTTCATTCTGTTAATCAAATCTGTTTAAATAGGGTTAAGAAGCCTTTGTTCTACTGATCTGTAAAACCCTTCGAGTATGTTGATTTATGATTAGTAGTCAGTCCAATAAAAGCTCTAGTTTGCATGTTTGCTTATCCGTGTTTTCACAGCTGATAAGGGGCATATATCTCCAGCAGGACAGTTTGGTGTAATGAAAACTGACTGGTTCATACATCCCCAGTCTTCCTCTCCTCATAAATATTGCATTAAAAATATGAGTAATCTTTATTTCTTTCAATTTCCACTTATAAAAACACCAACAGGAAATTTCTATAGGATTTATGAGGATCTGATTTTCTTATGATTTCTGTAAAGTGTAACTGGCTTCAGTAGAGGTATCTGGATTTGTTTAGGGATGTGTCTTGAACAGATGATCAAACGTACACATATAGAAAGAAAAAGAAAAGAAATAAGCTAGTCTTTAGCAAAATGTAATGCTTACCAATTTCCTCTTTACATTCTTCCTACTTCCATCCTACCCTCATTTCTTACACTTTTCCATTATTAGTGAATTTTTGCTCATGAATCTCTGGTTGAGAAAGCATTTGAAGAATATCAGTATAAACTCAATACACTGAGGATTTGCAAAGTACTTCAGCATTATTCTTAGCTTTAAGATGGGAGGAAGTAGAAAATAAATGCATGATGACAAGTGTTCATTTGGCCAAATCTGAGTGAGCAGTTGTGAAGTTTTATGAATTCATTAAAACCAATAGACTCCAGTGCACCCCATTCAAACAAAAACTTTGCTACCTGAGATTTTTTCACCACATTTTGTGTTTCATTTGTTCTATTAGTTATGACAATACGGTGTCAAGATCATTAATTTCAATGCAAAGTATCTATTTACATCTCAGAGCAATGTTTTCTACTTACAAGTAGTTATGGACTGTTTCTTTTGCTTTATATCAATGTTTCTTTCCATTTATATCAACTACTTCAACTTTCTTGTAGAAGGTTTGTATTTGGTTTAGAACCTCACACTCAGGTAAATACCTTGTCAGGGTTCAAGTTTATGTTGCCACTACAAGATGTTAGGTTTCTCCTTCCTTCAAATGAAAACAAGAAAAGAGAGATAAGTACCATGTGTCAGAGTCTATACTTGACGCTGCATTTCTTCTAATACAGTGCTGCTGTCTGGTATGCTGTGGAAACAACTAGAGTAACAAAATCAAAATCTTAGGCACTTAAAATTACCAGAGGCTCACTGAATCATAGATTTTTAGGAGGATTTAGACACCTGAAGCTTCCCATGAAAATGGTAAAAATGCCATAGTCTGTTAGGAACTAATTTCCTGCAGGCGTCTACATATAGGAATCTGATTTTCATACTTTCAAAAACCTAGCAATGGCTGAACTGCATCATTAAGTGCCTGAATGTCTTTGACAATCTTGCCCTTGTTCCTCCAGAACCTATCCAATGAAAGAAATAGGTGCAGTGAAGTGACCGAAGTAGTAAGTATATGTTAATGTGTACAAAAGTTATATAAAGGTTCATACATTCACTGTAGAGGTGTGTGATTCTTCTATCAGTTTAAGGACAAAACATTACAGCACGTAAGCTGAAGTTTCCAAATCCACTTAAACACTCATGAGCTCATCTCTCGGATGACCTTCAGTAGTACGTTTCATGAGTACATAACTAACTTTAGAAAATATTACACTGTGACAAATCTAGTCTTCGTATTATGATAAGTTAATGAGTTTCTCTTTTAACTTACTAAATTAACATGAACACTGCACAAAAAATTACAATGGCATGATAAAAACGTTAATTTAGTCTTAGTTATTTAAAATGTATTTTATAATCTTTCAACTCAAAAGTGAGAATAGCTGTAAAAGCAAATAGCGAGATGAACCAAGCATTTCAGAAGAGTATTGTATATTCTTATATTTCTGGACCTGAGTGTACTCTATAAACATAGTCCTAAACTGTGCCTCTATGTTTTGTATACAAAAATCTGTTACTGATTTGTTCGTTCCTGCACAGAAAAAGGGAATGAGAACACAGACATTTATTGATGACATTATTTTTTTCCTTCCTTGTCTGCTGGTAGTCACATAGTAGACTGAATTCAGTCCAGGAAAGAAAGATGAAGTCCAAATTCCTTCTGTAGGTAACTTTGTTTTTCCAAGAAGTTATTTACAGATTTTGGCAGTATTTAATGTACAGGTCACGTAGCTCAGCCCTATCAAGCCCCATGAATTATGAACCCTTCCTTTCCTATTGCATCCTTGCAGTGCTTACAATTCATATCTTCCCAGTATTGCACAGTAGCATCTCACCAGCCTCCGGATGCAAATGTGCAAGGCAAGGTGCCATTTGTGCCTTCTTTTTCTTGCATATCCAGAGTAAGGTAGGAGGATCTTACTGTAGCATAGCCCTTTTGATGTTAATAGATTTTATGGTCATTTGAAGTGCATGAGGATCTGGCCAAGCTATCTTTGATTCAAATTATATTGGGAAAGAAATAGGTAAAATTCAAGAAAATAGAAGTGCCTTCAATTTCTTTTTCTCCTTTGCTTGCCACATTATTAATATGCTTTCATTTTTTAAAATCTTTTTTCTTCTAAGATCTAGCTGCAAAATGTGTCCATAAATCTGATCAGTAAAATGGATTTACCAAAATACAACCCATGCTTTTGAAAATACTAGTAACAGCAATATTGCTTCACTGGTTACCCTAGGATTAATTTGTATTATATGCTACAATCTGAAATGATCTAACTTTATTTAATATTCTGAACCAGAGCCTTCTTGATCCCAAAGCAGCTTTGAAGTTAGGTCATTAAGACCTGCTGTATACCCAACATACACATTTCTGCTTAACCACTGGGTTTTTTGTGTTTGAAAATGTTTTTGCTTTCACAGTAGATGAGAGCTTTTGATAGAGTTGCAAAATTAGCTAAGCTGCAACTGCTTTGCCAATTAAGTTTCAAGGAATTGGATTTGGTTCTACTTTATAAAACATTGCAACATAATACAGTTGCAACACTATAAAATTTATTCTCCAGTTTCAGCTGTTACAATGACCAAGTTCTTTACATGGAGGACCTCTTCACACTTGATTTGTTGATAAGTTTACAATACTACTGTTCACCATTCTTTAGTTGACTTAAGTACACTTCACGGCTTCAAGCTGTTAGGTAGAAAATAATTAGATGTTTGAGTTGCATTATGAAAGAAAAACTGTATCCCACAGGTCCTGAACACTGAAAATGTGAAAAGAACTTCTATCACTGATTCAGGGAGAAAAGTACCCTCTCTGCCAGCCCCCAGCCTGACCATTTTGGTTTGGGATGAGAACTACACTGTAGCAGGCTTACTTAGTCTTTGCTGTTGAATTGTGTTACCTGAAAATGTTCAGTGGTAATTGAAGAAGCATAAAAAAATCATTGTTACGAAACCAAATATTTAATATTAAGCACTGAAATTTTTGTAATTGTTAGGCAGCTTGTAAAAAATTCTTTTCTGAAAAGGGAAACACTACATCCTTAGTTACATGCAATCAGTAAAGATAGATGCTTTTTCTCATTTCAAAAGTTACAAGCATAATTTTACAAAAAAAATCATTGTGAAACATTGATGCTTAAAGCGTATTCTCCTGGCAAATACAGTTTCCTCTTTATTGTTGAAAACTTAAGTAAGAATGTTTGAATTACAGTCTATATTCTCCTTTTTCATAGGGATCTCTTGTGCCTGTTAACATTGAAGAAATTTTTTTTTAATCCATTTACTTTAGTTTATATCAGAAATGTATGCTTTATGGCATCAGTAGCAGAACTAAAGTCCTTAGCCAAAGTCTTGAATTTAAACATTGCTTACAAAATTACTTTTTTTTTAGAGTAGATAGATTTTGATTAATGGGAGATTTTGAACTTCAGCTGTCATATATTTGAATTTTTTTCAATTTTCCAGAAATGTAGTAAGTTCTATTTTTTCCTAATATAATCTGAAAGATTGTCACAAAACTGAATCCTCATAGATCAACAGTGTTTCTGAAAGCAGTAAAACTCTTTGGATAAGATAACTGAAACTGTAAACAAGAAAAATCCGTGAGATGCATTTGATAGAAAGGAAAAATCACCCATGGCTGCTTGATTATGCATCATGGTAAGAAGAGTTTGTTTTAATGTGATTATTGAACATTCATCCATGATTACTACACAATAATTAATTATACCATTGAGTCCTGCTTATTGTTTATATGCATAGTTTTATTAAGCATGCATATTTTACTGAATTTATGGGACATAGTGAGATTTCATTATACATTTGCCTCTTTCATTATGAAACTCTTCGTATTACAGAGGTCACCTTGACAGATCTCATTAATCATGTATATTCAATATAAGTATGAAATGTCACTTTTTGTGTAGGAACTCCTTTTGTATAGATCCGTCATGGGTGAATTCCCAGTAATTAGATGTAACAGTTAATGGTACATGTGAACATAGGTATAATTAGCCAAAGTAGAGACAATGTTTTCTCCTGCATTTCATCATCTGGGATGATATTTCAATCTCCATTTTTGCAAATAAGTGAGTTAGTGAATTGCAAATCGGAATTTTGAGAATTAGTGTTTGGAGCAGGCATGCACACAGCCAGACTCGTCGATTCCTTAAGGTGTTTTACAGACCTAAAGAGCTCTGCAGATCTGTAATGTCACAGCCTTATAAATAGCAAAAAATTAGATAGTAAATGCAGGGGAAGAATTTGTTTGGTTTGTTTCATTTAAGTAAAGTTGATTTACACATTCAGATAAGAGAGAGTTTTAATTTAGAAATTAGGAAGATAACTGGAGGAGCGATGCATTGCTCCTCAGAAGAGTACGGAATCAGGTGCTAACCAAATACAAGTTTTTAGAGCATGTCAACAAGTTTCTTGGAATAATCAATGACTATGACAACGTAGAATGTCTTAAGTGCTATCTACATTGCATTATGTTTTCTGTATTTATTATATATTTATTCATCTAAGAGGTGGAGAGTTGCTTGAAATACTCCGTTCCAAAAAACAGATTACAGAATTTATGTATCAGAGAGAGAGCAGTTGTGTTCCCTACTATATGGAAATGCTTAAAGCAATACATTATACCAGAACACTTTCTCTCCAGTGCTTTCAGTACTACTTGCTCTGTGATTTCTTGAATTATTCATTAATTAAGGAAGTACAATGCAAGTTACTGAATTTCAGGCTAAGACCAAAATAAATAAGTGTGCCTTTAAAAGGGGAGAAGATGCTATTATTAGAACACTTCTGACTCCTAGTTTTTTTTAATTATTTGCATAGCTGTAATTAAGCTATAGTGCACTTCATTCGTGCATTCAAATTAAGTAGAATAAAATTATCACTTTTTTAATAACATCAAATTAACTGTCATTAATGAGAATTTAATTACCATGTTTCATATTAGATATAATTAGCTAATGATCTATAAATCTATATGAAACACAACATAACAATATAGCACTTTACATAATAAAATAACTAATCTAAGCCCAAGAAATAATTAAGAAGATGTCATATGTGCCATATTTCATTGTCCATGAGGGAAGACAATTAAAGCTCTGGTAAAATATACAAGACTGAATTTGAGTTGGCCTGCCCAAAGCCCTCTGTACCATGACATATGCTTTTATTTTGTAGTTTCTGTTTAAATTATATAAATAGTCTTGTATTTCTTTGCCTTTGTGTTATTATAATTGGTTGCAGGTGAGGAAATAGTGTATGTTGAGGGTTACTCCTTTAAACTATTGAGTAGACTTTGCTGGAAGTGTTGGCTTTAGTTTTCTTGTTTTGTTCTTTATATTAAGAATTTTCACCAGAGAATTTATTTTATTAAAATGAAAATTTCCTAAGAGACAATTTTGAGATTTCCATGATGAAGCTTCTCAGATTCTCTGAGTAGGATTTCTGCCCAAAACCAATGAGAAAAGCAAGGTCTATTTAGTTCATTGCAAGAGTTATAGCTTAGGGTTTCAACTTTGATGTCAGTATGAGCTAAACTACCCACAAGTCTGTTGGAGTTCTGTCATACTTAATCTCTGTCTTTCCAGTCATTTAAGAAAACAGTCATACGAAGCCTAGGAAATAAAATCCCCACACTTCTTTACTATTCCCCTTTGGAAAAATAAATATTACTGGAAAAAAAATATTTCTGGAAAGTAGTTTTTAACTTGCCCCCTCGTGTTCTTGTCTTAGTTTAATGGACTTTGTGTGATATTTATAACTCAGAGGAGAAGAGTGGGAAATATAAAATTATCTATTCTGTGTATTGTATTCAATATGTGAATTGATTACTGAAGTATGCAGTGGAGTTCAGAGCCATATACACATCCGAGTCTGAAATGTCTTGCAAAATATTTTATTATACAAAATATTTATAATAAACCCCCTATCATTTATTTCTTGAAGCCAACTTTGAATTTCAATGAGAATATAGAATTTTTCTGTAACTTAAATGTTTATATATATGTACACATATATGTATATAAAGATAAGTAATAATCTCAGTCATATGTATATGTGTGTCTTAAAAATAGGTTCCTGTTCCGTGACTTTCAAATCCTTGAAATGCTGGTAGTTACATCGTTATTAACTTTGAAAATTGTCAGATGTGCAGTATTTAACACATGTTCACTGTCAGCCATATATCCAAAAATTGTGCGAGCCACTAGTACTTTAGGTTGCCTTAAGTTTTAAAATTCCAATTTCCTGTAATATGTTTGCTAAAACCTAGTATTTGTTTTCTTGAGAAAGGATATAAAGATTCTGTTGTTATTCAAAAAGTAGAAAGACAACTTTTCACATTGAATTATAACTGTCTGCCTCTGTAGTATCTGTATTGACTTCTGTACAGTTATTTCTGATGAAGGAGTCCATGCATGCATGCATGTAATAATAATGATGCATTATAACTTTTTTGAAGAAAATATGTTCAAGACTGTAAGTGATTTTTAAATTAAGATCCAGGCACTTTAAATTAGAACTAGACCCTGTTAGAGTCAAAAGAAGTGCAGGCTATTGTGATTTGCCATGTGGTTTGGCGTGCTTTGAGATTTAACAGCTGGTCCTTGTGGGCAGGGTACCAAACCAAATTATCTTGACTAATTTATGAGAACTAAAGAGGCATACCTTGTATGCAAAGCTGAGAATTTAATGTTATTCTAATCAAAGAATTACTATTAGTACAAATTGCTCCAAGCAGTGCTAATTTGAATAGACTAGGTTCTTAGGGCATGAGGATGCTCTTTACTTCAGGAACAAAGGAGATGTTGCCATCTGCAATTCATGATTTTTCTGATGTTCGGATCTTGTTTGCCTGCACTCCAAAATCCCTAGATCCTTCTGAGCTGTGTGGACAAGCAGAGCCTCAGCACAATGTGAGCACTGCAAGTTGTTATACAGACAAGGTTTTGTATCAATCCAGACTTGACCTGGCTGAGTTTTCTTCCTCCTTTATTTGCTCCTTTGCTTTGTTCATAAGTGGTCACCATCTTCTCATTGCTTCTCAATACATAATCTGATTTCTTGTGTTCTTCTGCTGGTGGTTAACATCAAACAGGAAAACAGATTTGAATTGTTGCACATGGGAAACATGCTTGCTGTGTGCACTTCTGCTTTAGGTCAATGTCCTCATGCCACAGGTCTTAGGAGAAGGCAGCTGGAGGTCAAACTGTTCTAGAGCAACAAATTACAATCAAACTAACAAATTGCAAATTGTCTTAACTAATAATATTGTTTATTCTAAATAGTGGTACAGTGAAAACTGATAAACTTTCTCATATTCACCCTTTCTCGGTTGTTATACTTACCCTTCTTCTGATCCTCTGGGTCCCAAATTCAATGTCAACAGCCTTCTCCATGGAGAAGCAGAATTCCAAAAGGGGAGGGTTTGAGCAAGTCGTCTGTGTCCCCAGTCCTTCACCAGTAGAAGCGTGATGTGGCTGTGGGGCATTGCAGATTTGCCTGGGGTCGTGTTTATACTTTTGATAATACAGCCTGGTTGCTTGATCTTTCTTTAACAGTTATCCCTAAACCATCTTTACCAAGTCTCTCAAGGTCCTTTATTAACCAGTAATTGACCATTTATGATTTGTGTTTATAGCCCTGGGGCCTCTGATACTGTCTTGTGTTTGCAGGTTCAAAAGCCTTTGCCTGTATCTTGTGCTCATACTTTTGGGGACTACAAACATAGTGATCCATTAGGAGACACATAGAAACACATAGGTACAATAAGTTCAGCAAGGAGAAGTGCAAAGTCCTGTACCTGGAGAGGAACGACCCTGGGCACCAAGATACGCGGGGGGTTACCCAGCTGGAAAGCATATTGGCAGAAAAGGACCTGGGTGTCCTGGTGAACACCAGGTTGAACATGAGCCAGCAATGTGCCCTTGCGGCAAAGGTGGACAATGGTATCCTGGGCTGCATTAGGCAAAGTATGGCCAGCAGGTTGAGGGAAGTGATCCTTTCCCTCTACTCAGCACTGGTGAGGCCACACCTGGAGTACAGTGCCCAGTTCTGGGCTCCCCAGTACAAGAGAGACATGGACATACTGGGGAGAGTCCAACAAAGGGCCACTAAGATCATTAAGGGACTGTAGCACCTCACATATGAGGAAAGGCTGAGAGAGCTGGGACTGTTCAGCCTGGAGAAGTGAAGGCTCAGGGGGGATCTTATCAATGTGTACAAATACCTGAAGGGAGGGTGCAAAGATGATGGAGTCAGGCTCTTTCCACTGGTGCCCAGTGACAGGACAAGAGGCAACAGGCACAAATTGAAACACAGGAGGTGCCATCTGAACATGAGGGTGACCAAGGCCTGGCAAAGATTGCCCAGGGAGGTTGCGGAGTCTCCCTCCTTGGAGGCATTTAAAAGCTATCTGGACATGGTCCTGGGCAGTTGGCTTTAGGTGGCCCTGCTTGAGCAGGGGGTTGGATCAGATGACC
This sequence comes from Mycteria americana, assembly GCF_035582795.1. Lineage (NCBI taxonomy): Eukaryota > Metazoa > Chordata > Aves > Ciconiiformes > Ciconiidae > Mycteria > Mycteria americana. Next base: position 131,846,598 of record NC_134365.1, on the reverse strand, counting down.
TCCAGAGATCCTCTCCAACCTCAATCATTGCGTGATTCTGTGAATGCTTTTGTACCATCTTGTTGTTATCTAGTAGTTACAGCAGTACCACTGGTGCACTATCACAGAATTACAACATGGGATAAGCATGTTCTGTCAGTTATCTCAGATTAACTGCTGTGAAGTAACATGTTAAAACAGAGGATCTTGTTTGCTTTTAATAAAAGGCACCTGTCCTTGAAGCAATCCCATCAAAATACAGAATAGGCATTTAGTAAGCATAATGAAATTCAGAGCAGAGTTTGCAACGATAAGTCATTTTTCTCCTCACCTCTACCTTCTTTTATACGTTGATTTATCTGTCTTTGGAGACAGAGATTGAAATTGAATCTTTCCTTTTCACATGCTTTACTATGTTATAAAGTTATATGCAGCATTACATACTTAATAAAGATTTAAAGAAGTAAAATTCATTCATTGATCCAGACATGTTAGACAGTTTTTAAAATGTGTATTGTTATATCATGTCACTTATGCCCATCCTTGCTTAGGAAGTCTTAGTAATCAAAATCGTCAAGTCAGTCTTAAAGAAGGAGTGCAATGATTTGCTGTTAATATAAATGTCAGCTAAAAATCACTGTCACATTTTAAATAATTCAGAATTATTTTTCAATTAAAAAATCCTTAAGACTGCATCTAAATACTGACTGGTACTGCATGAAGTTACATTTAGGCAGAAAAGAAAAATCAAATTACTTTTTTTTTTTCCTCAGAATAAAGTATGGTGTTTCTTCATTGCTGCATTGAAAGCAAAGTATCATTAAATTCATATAATACTTTCCCACATCATAAATATTTTCTATGTAACTTCCACATCATAGAATGTGTAGCTATATAAAACTGAAATAGTACTACTAAAATTTCACCACTTCATAATAATTTAATTGGGCGTCAAAGTCTTTGGTTTTCCATTCATTTCACACCGCTTTCCTACATTAACAAATTAAGTTTTTATGCTTTTATAAAGGTTGTGCTTAGATCCTTGGTCACAAAATATGATATTCTTTGACTTCTGTAAGACCCTCATCACCATCCTCAGAGATCTTTTATCACAGAGCAAAGGTACAGGAAGCATTTTGTTACAGAGCATTGTTAAAGTTTGCCTGGGTGCAAAATGATCAGCACATGAAAGAGTAGTTCATTACGGGATATTAAAACCAAATGATAAAACCACTGGCTTGGGAAGTCCTTGAGCCACCAATGGCTGGAAGCTGGCAGGGTTAACTGGAGATGTGCTGGGATACGCCTGTTCTCATAGTGCTTGCTGGGCACAGGCCACTGGCCAGCGGTGGAGACCGGGTGCTCTGCCAGCTGAGTCCTTGCTGTCACGGTCTTACCCACAGGCAGGGAAGCCCAGCTCTCAGCCACCTCCTGATACTGCCCTGGTGTTTGAGGCTCTCTTGATTTGCAACAGCTGAGAATCTTCATTCTATATTTCTCTATTAACTGTAAACTCGAGGACAAAGCATCTGTAGTCAAAACATGGGTGCAATCACCAATCACTTAGTAGAGAGTATGATGATAACCATTTACTCTCATCATGGACTTTTACTGGATTTGCAACAAGAAGTCAGACTTTTTTCCTCTCAAGGCATTTGAAAAGTGCAATTGTATGCATTGATTAGGGTAAAACTAGCTTCTGTACTATAGAATACTTGAGAAAAACTACGAAAGGAAGCATTTCTCTGATCCAGAATATATTTTTCACCTTCTGAAAGTGAAAAAGGGGGGAAAGACAGACACCATAATCTATTATAAATTTAATTATATTCAGATAAATGTTTTTTATTAAACTAGGAATGCTGATTTTATATAGCTCTTTATGAACATTTTCAGAAACTAAAATGAGAAATAATTAATTTCAGATTAATTTCAGAGAAAAAGGAAGACATATATTAATATGTGTGTGGAGAGCAGGGATAAGATGATGGCTGGGCACAAAACTTTGGTCCTTTCATTTCACAGTTTATTTAAGTGGATATACTTTTTCCCTTTCATATCCCTTTCTGGGGCCTGAACTTCTAATTCATCATGGGAGAGGGAGGACGGGACATGAGGCATGGGGCTGGATTTTTCCAAGCCAGAGGAGGGAGTGGGCCTGGAGGTTTTGGTGTGAGGTGTTGGGTATCCAGCAGAAAGAAGCAGATGGGATGAATGGTGTGAGAATACACTTTAGTATGTGTGACATATGACATGTGCCTATGACATTAGGCACTTCTGTCTGAGAATTCAGAGAGCACAGGGATATTTGGCAATATCATATTAGTGTTGAGATTTTCTGGACAGCAATGTGTGTACCCATTTTGTTGGGTATTCAGTGAAAGCTAAGCTAAAAGTTTGCAGGACACCCAGACTTATCACCCATGTTCTCTGCAGTTCAATTTTCCACATACTTCAGAAATATCTGTGATTTGTTGATTTTTATGTGCCCAATTAAAGCTACTGTGCAAGTGCTCCAAACCTGCTACAAGGCTGGGCATGGGATTTCACTTCTTTACCAAATAATTTTGAATTAATCCTAAAAGTTAAATGATGGCCAAATGTTTAAAAATAGATTCTTTAGACTAATTCTAACAGATATTTTGGTTGCAGATATTATAAAGTTCCAGCTGCTTATCAGATGAGGCATATCTCTTGACATGGTGGTAAAAAGGCTATCATTTCCATCTCTAGCAACTGGTAGCTGCTGGTAAACACCCTTCCTTTGAAATTGGAATGGTTCAAGTTATACTAGCTTGATTCGTGTCATTTCAGCAAAATTATCTTCAATTCTTCCTAAGCCAGACTGTCAGAACAAAATAAATCTTTTCCTTCTGCTCATTTCCTTGTTCTGGAAGTTTCAACAGAGATTAGTCAGAATTATAAATCGCAGGCAGGCAGTCATAAGAAGGTAATTGTACTGTCTAGCCAAAACAGTCTCTCAAAGAGGCAGTGTACCAGAGTCAGGTGAGGAAGTAAACTTGTCTTTTTAGTATTCCTAGTATGTGAACATTTAGTCTGAATTTTCTTCATCATGCTTCTGAGAATCACAGCCCCACAAGTTCATGTATAGCCAGGTGTCTCCACCATCTTGGGGGTTAAATTTAATATTTACCAGAATTTATCAGAAATTAGTTTAAGACTGTATAAGTTATAGGTTAACATGACAGTCCTAATAATAAAAAAAAAATATCTCACACTGTTTTTAGTGAAGACCATACGGTTTGGGTATTTTGTTGTCAGTTTGATTAAATCCTGCAATGCATTTGTTTTTCGTAACATTTTTCTGTCAGGTAGTAAATCATTACACACTTTAAACTGTAATCTTGGACCTATTCTACCTTTTTCCCTTGCCATACCAGTTCTTAACCATATTTTTTTATTGTAAATTTTCAATTTTGAGTCCTGCAGCGTTCATTAGTAGATTAGAATCTGTTTGGGATAAAGACTGTCATTTTAGCATTTTTATACTAGCTAGTCTATAGGGAGCAGTTTCTGATGTGGGAAACTAAGTACTGCTGTAGCACGCATTTTAAGTAATCAGACCCATTCAAAACTGGATCTGGGGGATATTTCTGAATCATAAAATGCAGATGTCTGACTTTCATTGAAGGTTTCAGCTTAACTACTGTTTGTCTTTTCTGAAGTCTCACCTAGTATTTAACAGTATTTAAAAAATAGGAAACTTAAATAATTTGGAGACTCTAAAAACTCTACTAATCCTTGAGAATCGTATGTACAATGTATTCTTCGGATGGTCTATTAACTGGTCTATCATAATAAATGATTATGACCAGAAGAAAGAAAGGACACTAATTTTCAACACCTCTCCTATGCCGTTTAGGATAGCTTACTGTGAAGGAACAGTGTTGTAAAACCTCAACTGCTGTGTGCCAGGAGCATGGATTGTTTTGCTTAGCGTGGATTGAATTCTGCTTACACAAAACAAACCTCAGTAATTTTCTTAAAAAGCAATACTTTTTCTGCGGCCAGTATGAAATGTTATCCCCTGTGTTTCTCAGTATTCAAGTGAATTTCATAAATTTTTAACCTTTTTTTTCTGTAGCACTTTCAGAATCAATAACATGGTGCCTTTAAGTAAAATTCTATCTTATATTTTGCTCCCTCTCTGTTAAATTGATAAAAGGGTTGAGAATGCAGTGTCCCAGGCATTCTTTACTGCTATTCCTAATTATTGTCTTCAGAGTTCCATCCTTACTAATATTACAGGCAATAACAGTCAAAGCAAAGAGATTTTATTTTTCCCTTTGTGTTGGAAGTGTGCAAAGCCTAGCTCTGAAATTTGCTCTTCTGCTCTTCTGTCAAACACTCTTTTATGAGATTGCTTATTCCTGCCATACCTCTCCAGAATTCAACTGTGAATCTGTAGTTCCACATAAATGCTGGTCTCTAGCCTTAAAGCAGGTTTGCTAGTTTCCTAGTAATAGTGCTAAGTGGTTCATAGTCATATTGAATAGCGTAAGAGAAGTTTCTCAATGAGCATAAGAGAAACAGGCAGTGTTAATGAAAACAACATTTGACTTAAGGTAGGTGGACCTTTCCAGTTCTGCATGATACTGTGCTGAAATTTCCTGATTTACGAAGAGATTGCTGGAAATCCCTCCTCCTATTTTATGCATTTTATAAACATGTTTCGAAGAGAAACCATCCTTTTATTGAAACAAAGAATTAGACATAGTTTTCTCTCAGTAATATGTTCTTATTATGTATGTTTGCAGTTTGCAAATTCCCAATGTATTTCCCTAATTGACACCTCTATACATGTTTAATCCAGTTACGTTTCACTATGTCTTTTTTTCTCGGTATTAATATCATTATACACTAGCGATATATACATTTACACTATATGGCACCTGTAACCTATTCCATAATGGGATGTATGTGGCTCGTTTACCATATCCTCACGTTTGCTGAAGCCCTGTCCATTCTTTCTGTGGAGAGGTCTTTAACCCAGAACCATTGTTGTCATACTCTTTACCAGTGATACACAGAATTTGCTGAAGCTTGGAAACCCTTGCGAAGCAGTTTAATCCCCTGCGGCCCTAGCATACTTTTCCAAATGCAAGAATATTTGTTCATGTTGCTTGCCCCATCACAGGCATATCCATGAGCTATGCTTTTGTGGAATCCAACTGAAAACTTTACGTATTTTAATTACAGAGTACTCTTGCTGAGTTTTGAATCCTAACAAATTTACAAAGATGTCAGAGCACAAAAAGCCCTACATGAATTTTGTTCTAGAAGTGGTGACTTATTTTTCTGCAAAAATTCATATATAAAACTTTGTATGATTATTTACAGTTTATCCATTAATTTTTTCTGAGATTTTTTTCCCAAATCCAGCTATGATGCTGACTCTTCTTCAAAAAGAGTGTTGAAAACTGAAAAATTGTCTCTCTAACTTGTATCTGTTGCAGACTATTCCATGTGCTACTTCTTTTTGTAAATTATCTGTTTCAGAATCTGTTTAATTTTTATGTACAGTGAAGTAGTTGTTAAATTTTGCAGTATAATTTCAGTATAAAGTTATTCAGATAGTTATTGGCAGAAACACGTATTTCATGAATAACTTTCTTCTTCTGTCCTTTCTGGATTGGTCTTTCTAGGTTATCTTTAAAGTGAACTTTTTTTACAGGAGTGGGCAGATGGGAAAAATACTTGTTTCCATAAATTTTGCTGCTCTGTGTGCACAGATTATCCATGGCACACAAATGTGTTGTTATTTTTAAGGCAGATTTTTTTTCCAGACTTTACATCCTTGATATAATTTACATTTCAATTAGTTTAGGATAAACTAGAAATAAAAGCAGAAGAAAGCCCCTGAAGGAAAGCAAATTAACAAGTTAGGCATGAGGTCAAACAGAAAGTAAATGTACAGCCTATAGGCACTTCAGAACCATCCTAGAGAAACAAATATAAGCACGCATGGGTACTCCCATATATTACATAGCGACAAAAATAATAAAAAGAAATCAACCTTGAGCCAGCAAGGTTAAAATTAAAAAAAAAAAAAGAGAGGGAACTAAGGAGGAAAACATATTAGAATATGTTGTGCTTTTCTTAAGTCGTTAGTGCATTTGTTCATCACTAGTCAAGTATATTAAAAAAAAATCTTCTAGTAAACAAATGTACCTTTCAAGCTTTTGTTTCAGTTTCAAAGCCTATAGGAAAACCCTATTTTTTCTCTTCCTTTATAAGTATGTTCAGTGTCCATTATATATGCAGTAGATGTTAAAATGACATTAAAAAGCACTCAGTTTTCTTACCTCTAGTCAGTACATAATGGATTTAAATAACAAATGATGTTTAATCTAGATATGTGAGGTTTTTTCAATGTTGTGAAGTTTGTGATGAAGTATGAACTTCTGAAAACTTCATTTTAAGAAGGAAGCCTGACTATGGCTCATTAAAAAAAAAACAGCAAAAACCCAAAACCAACCAACCAACCAACCAACCAAAACAAAAAACCCCCACTGTGCAAACAATAACAAAAAAGATTTAAGTAAGAAATTAAGGAGTAGAGTTATGTATAAGAGCACTTTTGTATCACATACACATTAAACCAAGACACGGATAGAAACTTAGAAACTGATAACATCTGAGTTACCTTACAATCTGTGATTCAGTTTATATCCTCGATACTTTAACCATCGTACATTTTGAAACAAAATACAGATTGGAAAATATTCTTATTTAAGGATCCTAATTTCCTGTGGAACTGTGAAACATGCATATTCCTCTTTCCTCTAGGGATTTGCCTGTACTTTATATTCTAGTTTTATATAGATCTCCACTGCCCTGGTGAAACAAAGAAGAAACAGCAATGTTTAAGTCTTTATCTGTCAAGTACAGTGGTAGAACTTGGTTTTGGCAACCTCTGCTCATGTACTGCTGAGCCATATTTTATGAGTTATTTTATTATAGCATGCAGATATCTTGGTCTTAGTAACTAATAACCAAATGCAGAAATATAATAAAAACCTTCCTGTGAACATCAGTAGTAGAACGTATAGTAACTGCAGCTATTTGTAATCCAAGACTGAAAACGGAATATGAATTTAAAATCATGTTGTGAAAACAGAATATGAATTTAAAATCATGTTGATGTTTTTTCATTCAGTCAAAATCACATTTTTTTCCATGGATAAGATTCAGAAAGCAAAGCCAAATTCAGAAAGGCTAGCAATGGGATCTGCCACTCACACTGATTCTACACTATTTCTGTTGTTTTTTATTGAATTCTTGACTGGGATTGCAGTATAGCTGGCTGCAGATTCTTTCTTTCTGGAGGGGCCAGAGACGTGTTCCTGGAACACTTATGAATGACAGTGACTCATTTGCTTCCACGTTGATCTAGATTGAAAAATGAAAGTACCAGTAAACATAACTTTGTGGTGAATCTCCTTTTGTTGCTAAAATCACATACCATATTGTTTATGATTCTATCATCTCTGGCTTAGTTAAAAAGAAGAAGAAGAAAAAAAACCCAACATATTTTTGAAAGGTCTAGAAAGACGTAACTTTACTAAAATTACAATTAGAGCTGCTTATGTATGAGAGCAGCATGTGCAGTGTAAAATAAGAGAGCTATAGAAACTAGTTACAGAAATGGTCCTCTCATGATTAAAATAGCAGAAAATTCTAAAGAAAAATCAAAACTACATTCCCATGGTTGCTTGTAATCAAGTTGATGTATGGGGAATTCCAAGGCAGGTTTTACTTGCCCAAGGCCAAAGAGTAGATCAGTGGCACAACTGAGAGTAGCTTTTAAAAGTTCCCCCAAAACTTACTCTTTTAGACTATGTGTCCTCTGGGACACAGAGTAATGTATTTTTACAACAATATACAGCTTAAAAGAACTTTTAACATATGTCTGGGAATTGAACCAGAATAAGCCAAAGCCTGGTTTTAAAAAAATCAGCATGTAAATAGAAAGTGATATATCTTTGCTTCCCAGAAGGTACGTTTCCATAATGAGATTATGATCAAATGTACACTTTTAAAAATGTTTTTACTTAGTTTTGTATCATTTTGGGTAAAGACACTGTTTGGTTTAATAAAAGTGTTCAAATATGGTGATAAGCATTTCAGAAGATACTGCATAGAAAATAATTTCACTGTAGGAACTAAATTCAGAAAGCTCAAAAATTATGGTACATGGAGTAGACAAATTCCTGTAATTATGGAATTATTCTTAAGAGTCAGATCAAGGGCAAGATTACAAGGAATAGAAACCTTAGGGGAAATCCTTAGTGATGTTTTGTTGCCTAGTTTTTAATTGTGAAATGAGTTCCTCTTTCTTCCTGCTGCTGATGGCTGGCTACTGGGCAAATTATAAAGAAGGAGCAATATCTGAAAGGAAGTGTTTTACACAGCTAAATGAGCTGCAGGGTAAGCATTCCATAATTAGTATATCTATACTTGATGCAATATGTACATCCTTTTATATGTACATATAAAAAACCCTCACAGATTAAAATATTGATATTTAATAAATGCATCAAAATGTCAGCAAAGAATATACAAAAACATATTTTATGTTAAAATTTATGTTAAACAAAAGGTCAGTTGGCATACTTTTTATGCCATATTTATTGCTAACATGCTGTGCTGCTTACAAAATAAATAGAATGTTCCTATCTTTGAGTCCAATCTTGCTTGCAAATCCTTTAATAAATATTTTATTCCAATGGACCATGCAGATCTCAATATACAAATTTTAGACATTTCAGCTGCTCACATTGGAGTCAGCATTAGAATTCTTTTATGGTCCCTAGCCCAAAAGAAAATTCAAAAGGAAATGATCCATAATACCAGTATAATTAACAAACTACCAAGCACAATCTCTCCCTCCTTTCATTCAGATGTATACTTCAAAGACTTTGTCCTGACACTGTTTAGACATTAATAATGGAAAGGCAGGTACTGAAAATTACGGAGAGCTATGATATAACTATGGGCTGGTCTTTAAATTGGTATGCATTTTCCTCTATGAAGTAAAAGGGCAGAATCACTGATAAGTTGTTCCCCCCCCCCCCCCCCCGTTCCTAATCTTCATTTCTCACATCCTATTCTTTCTGTAGAGTTGGTGAAAATTCATGCAACTCTCTGTGGTTGTTATCATAATAAAACAGATACAAATTATAAATTATATATAAATCATTAAACTGTAAACTGTTTGAGAGAGGAACTATCCATTTATTTTGCATTTATTTAAACCTACTAAATGGTTATGATATTTTATTTGAGGTTGGAAGCAGGATTGTGAAGTTAAGAATTAAGCAAGGAATTAAGCAAGGAGTTCCAAACTTCCATTTTATCGAAGAATTTGTTTTATATAAATGTGTTTCTTTATATGCTAGGATCATTTCTTGGGTCCAAGATGGAATTTTGTAACTTAAATGTAAAAAAGGATGTGGAGCGAGACTAAGGAATTGATTGGGAGTCACAATACTCCATAATCCTTCAGTGTGGTTATGAGCAAGATGTACTCAGGAGGTGGATCACTGGTCCCTTTTTTTCCCTATTACTGTTGTTGGAATGCTAACATATTTCAAAACCTCATAGTATTCATAAAATTGAGTGGTATTCCACTAACCAATCAGTCGCTAGTAGTAACTAAAATATCAGGGCTTTTTTGAGATGTTACGGACTTGGGGGACAATCCTTATACTTTCAATAGAAAATATGGTGAGAACAACTACACTGAGCTCTGTTTATGCCATCTCTTGAAATAGCCAGCTGAACATTGTTTATATTGTCAGAGGAATTCTCAAGCCAAAACAGAACTCTCTCTCCCATTGCTAGTCTATCAAATACCTCATTTTATCAAAATGGTTGACGCAGGCAGAAGTTTTTATGTTTTGTGTTATTTTCAGAATAAATTGTGATTATAAAATAATAGAAAATTATATTAGTTTAATCTCAAGCAAATAGATTTTCTGTTTTCCTCAATATAGTTGGCACATATAGTCACTGAAGCTTGAACAAGTAATAATAAACAATTTATTCCAAAAACTGGGAAGGAACTATCTTTCCTGAATAACAAGATTTTTGAGGCATAAAATTTTCCCCTCAGATAAAGTGTATGCATGCTTGATTGTTTTTAAAATTATGCTCTTTTCTTTCTAGAAATGTATTTCTTTTGATACTGGTTTAAACTGTGTGTCATGATAGTTCTTCAGATCCAGTCTTCCAAGTTTGCTGTATCTTATTCATCACCTATGAGGGTAATTGTGGGATTAACTATTTTAGCGCTTACTCTTGTGGGAGGAGAATAAATGTAAACACACCTTACTGCTTGGTCTTTCTAAGACCAAGATTCAGAGAAATCAGATGAATCACCTTCATGGATAAAGTCAATAAGCCTAATTAAAATTATTGTAAATACTCAAGATGTGAAGTGAACATGCATAAATTTAAGCATATTTAAACATATGCGGACTATCTCATTCAGAATTAAAGTGACTTTAGAAGGCTGTAGTTTATTATTCAACAGAGTGAACAGCAGCTGGGCAGTTACTTTACCTAATAAATATCCCATATTTATCAGTAGAGGTAATGGTACTGGTGTGGATGCACAGGGAGCTGAAGGAAGCACAGCAGAGCTTTCAATTGGCTTCACGCTTCGTTCTCCGGTGTCCTGCCTGTACAGTTTACCTGCGTACTTCCATTCCCCAAGGCTGATTGTAATGAGGCTGTAAGCTAGTCTTTCCTGCTTCCTGACAGATAAATATCAACCAGCTGTAAATTAACCTGAGGATAATTTTTTAACATTCATGAGAGTCTCCTTTAATACTGATTTTTTGTGCCTTAGTCTTAAGTACCCCTTTAAGATGTTCTGAAAGATTGTCCAGGTAAGATGTCTTGATAGAATAAGATTGCACAAATATTGTAAGAGGTATGACTTAAGTTAAAACTTTATTTCTTGTGAGAAGAGGTGTTGTGGTTCTTTGCTGTTTGGCATATTACTTAAAAGTCTGAAAAGCTCAATATCTTTTCTGTGGGAAAATAAGAAAATTCAATATAAAGTTGAAGAGAAAATATAAGCAGATAAATCTGCACTGTCAGGGGTTTTTAGAACCATGTCTTTTTAGAACTGAGCTGCCTTTGAGGTATCGCTTTGAGAAAGTTTAGCTCCCGAAAAGACAGGCATGCAAAAATTGGGTAGGGGTTTTTTTGTTTTGTTTGTTTTTTTTTTTTTTATTTCCCGTAGCCCTCATAATATAAATACTGACATCATGATAAATTAGCATGCAGTCCGTAATAGCACATTTTGTGTATCAGTTTTGGTGAAACATTAGTATAATAAATATCTAATGATGAAATAAGAGAGGGATTCAGGGGCATATTTAAATATTTAGTCTTTAAAGAGTCTTTAGAAAACTTATTCTTCTAGAATTTTTAAACTATAAAATTGAGATCAGTTTTGCTCTAGTCTCCAAAAGATGCCACAGTTTAACTAATTACATCAAAGTGCTTTCAGATTATTTTCTGAAAAGGGTCATGAACTGTCATTACATTTTGGTAATGCATATTTTATTTTGGGTTTTGTTTCTTTTTCTTTTTTCTGTCTGAGTTGATTCAAGTAACAAGCAAGTATTTCTGACTGCTGTAGTGCCCCGTTCCATAGCGGTGCTGTTCTTCCCCGTGGGAGCTGTCATGGTTATCGTGCCCATAGAGAATTCATCTATTGACTCTAGAACATGAGAGAGAAGATCTCTTGTCTTTGGTCCTGGCCACTGCAGGACAACTAACATTGTCAATTAAGTGATTACATCCATACTGTGTGTAAATATTTTTGTATGGTGCTTCTCATCCACTTTCATTTATGATGTTCTTATTTTTTAAATTTATGCCAGTCCACACTTTTTCTTCTGTGGGTGATTGTTCTTTATTTCACTGTTTCAGAAATGGGATAATTTATTTCCTTCATTTGTATTGTTACCCTGAAGATACGATCCATCCCCTGGAGTTTTCAGGTTTTGTAGACTTCACTCTGTTCCTTTATCTCTCAGTTTTCCTCACACATTTTATCCTCTTTATCCTTTTTGGTTGCTGTTCTTTGTATTTTATCTAACTCTTCTGTAGTGCTTCTAAACTGTGCAACCAGGCATCACAAAGTAAGACTTAAACTTCATAAAATTCAGGAAAAAAAGCCCCAAAGCCCAAATCTCTACACTCAAGCTTAAGGATACTCAGCCTCACTGGGAATACCAGTACTCAATACAAATTGATGCGTAACCATGGCATTTTCAACCTCTGACTTTTAAGCAAACTTAATCAAAATGCAACGAAAGACTTCTGAAGCAAAGTGCAATGCTTTTTCAAGCGCCTGTGCTACTCTGAGACATTGTAACCAAAAATTTATATGAGAAGAGTAGAGCAGCACTGACATCTATACTATGAGGTGATACCTGGGAGGTACCTTCCTGAGGAGAAGTTATGTTCATCACCACTGGATCTGCATGTAAACTATTGTGACAAGATAATGAAAACACTCTTCTGTCATGTTTTTAGGTTTTTTTCCTAATTTAAATGTAGAGGTGTTAAATCACATGCCAGTAAAAAAGCAAAAAAAAAAAAGCCAATATTTTCAGAGTGTACAAATACCAGCTAAACATTTCTCTTGCATCAATATATTTGGTTATTGTTTCAGTGAGATATATTCACAACCAAATAAGGATATAATTTAAAACCCTCTGTGGGTTTATTCAAGTTTGGATATTTATTCTTATATAGGAAGATAATGCAGTCAGTTATTTAGTTTTTTGCCCACACTGTGAAATACAGAATAAACAAACATGGTTACTATTAGGCCATAAACCATCTTAAATATTAAAAAATTCCTTTTCTATGAAGAAAATCAATGACTGTTTAAACATGACAATGCAACTGTCTCTTACTAATCAAAATGTTATGTTTACATCAGATCTTATTTTTAATAATTAGTTTGATCTAAATACCAAGAGAACATACTATTTTGATGTCCTCTTCATAATACAGTGAAATACTTGTATTTTTGTCTATTTGTTGAAAAAACCATGAACATTTATATGAAAAAGAGAATAAAAGGCCTTCATCTAAGGTGATTGCTTACCTCCTCACCATTTCAAAATGTGTTCCTCCATATAAAATATCATCACTTCTTCTTACAGGTATTTATTACAATAGGAGGTTAGGAGCAGTTAATGAATATTCAAGACAGTTTATAGCTACTTGGAATTCTGTTAGGTGACTTTTGATGACATACTTATTTGGGGGTTTTGTTATGTTTTTATGCTGCCTTAGGATTTAATGGAAATATAAGAACTTTATGAAAACATTTTGAGAACCAGCATAATGTATCACTGGGTATGAATGAAGTACCAACAAATTCCACAAAACACTGGTGCTCTTCCTGAGCTTTAGGCAATATTGTGTACACAGTATGTTGTTCTTGTAAAAATTATTAAAATAATTGTAAGACTCTATTATAATTATGAAATATTTTCATGTTTATTTTAGATGTGCGGGAAGACAAAATTATTACTTTTCATAGGCAGAGCACTGATGACATAAGTTGAAAATATTCTGCTGACTTCACTGGAGATCTTAATATTTGTGTGAGATTAAAAAGTGACTCTGGAATTTTTAAACTTCTACCAATTTTTATCTTTATTGACAACTTTTCTTTCTTAGGATTTATAGCTGAAAATATATAAAAAGATGTAAATGTTGTTTGTAAATAATTTGATCATAAGTATTTGATAAGCTAATGTGAAACACTTTTCAGGTTTACAGTTTTGCAGCTTTGTTCTCAGATTCTAAATTGTACCAACTTGCCTGAAATAATACTTGAATACTGAAAGAAAACTTTTTTTGCTTTATTCTGCTTAACAAAACAACAAATGCCTGAGCCAGGCAAACAGCAGAATAAAAATTAGTGTAATGCAGAAGAATAAATTCACAAAGTCAACAAAACTTCATCCAATAAGCTGAAGTACACACACACACATGGTGGAATCCCTGCTTTTTGCTCACTGTATGTATTGAAATATAACTACTAGCTTATGAAGACAGCCATTAAAAAAAAAAATTTCCTGGATTCATATTGAAGATTTGATACTTGACTCACAGAAAACACAGACTGAAAATCTATTTCCTTAAAAATATTACTTGCTTATCAGAATATCTGTTTTTACTACATGTTTGTGTGTTTTTAATTTTGAGTTTCCATTTTAAAGTTTCATAATTCCCTTTTCTTTTTGACCAATCTCAACAGATTTAGGTCATGCGCATCAAAACCAATAACAGAAATAACATTAAAGACTTGAATTGAGAAAATAGACTGACAATGGCAAGTTCTATGGAGGTCCCCAAGTGCCTTTCTCATTCTGAGTGATGGGGAAGATAAGCAAAAATTTAGAAAGTCTGAAATTAGAATTTTGATCATTTACATTCCAGACAGGGAGTTATAAATCATGGAATCACAGTGATATAAATATATAGCCACTCTTTTATTCCTCCTGAGCCCAAAACAAAGTGAGAATAAGGAGTACAGCCTTTCCTTCCACTCCATAATCTGAGATGTAGTCAAATGAGAATACAGTGCTATATAATTGGAATTTTCACTGGAATTTGCAGAATATTAATTACTGGTTTTTGAATTGTTAACAATTAGTGAGAGGTTAACCATTAGTGAGAGGTTAACCATTAGTTAACCATTGGTTAACATATGGTTAACCAATTGTTAACCATAGACACATCTACTTTAAATTATTCAACCTGCAAATACTAAATTAAAAAATATAGATGATTATCTTAAAATAATAGTGAGGCTAGAGAGAAATATGATTCTTTTTCTAAGACAACTTAGACTTTAGTGACAATAATGGAAATATCTGGAAATTTCTAAGTTAGTTTTTCATGAGCATGTAGGCAAAGCAAAATGCCTGTAGCAGGGGATTGTGGGAGTTTAGGTTAGGTTTTGTGACTGAGGAACATGTACCAAAACTATTGATATTAATTAGTGCAATGATTAAGAGGAAATATGCTTCAGAAAATAGCATACACTCAGTAGCTGAAAAAAGGGAATGCTGTTGGGAGAAGAAAAAATATTAATGCTGTGAGGGCCAACACCAATCTGCTAGACTTGAGGAGAATGTGCTTTTTGTTTCATTATTTTTATTTTAGCAAAGGAAGTAAACTCCATGGCATTTCTCTTATTCTGCTGAGTAACCCAAATATCCCTGTAAGGAAGAAAAAAACCTTAATTTCCAGCCAGTGCACCCCTAATCCTGAAACTGAGTGATTTAAGTGAAAAGCCAGAAACAAAACTTAACATTGTGTCTTTATGTAAAGCTGATGTGAATCAAACCTCTTGAGACTCTTTAGATTACCAGTTATTGGTCCAGTATGCAGCCACTTCTGTTGAAATGGATGCATAGGTTTTATAGATGTACATGTGTTATGTACGGAGTAAATACCTAAGGAAAATGAAATTGGCTCTGCAGTGAAACGGAAGAAGATCTCTCCTTGCCTTCTTAATTACTTTCCAGAGTCTGTGGCACAGGGATTAGTGCCCAACTGCTAATCCCCCTCAAGGCAATTTTGAGCCATTTTGGTCCAAACTGGTGAGCAGATTTCAAGACAAAAAGCAGGGGAAAAGATACAGCTTTACGGGCTTAAAGTAATAGTTCTGGCAGCTGTTTGTTGGAAAGGTGTAGCGCATGTTACAGAGGAGAGAGTTGAACCTTGCCAAGGATTTTGTACAGGGCCGCGCTCTTGGCTTTCCCCGGTACTCTGCAGCCCGGCTGACAAAGGCCTGAGCTTTGCACAGGGCGCAGCCGGCGCTGGTGCAGTGGGAGCCCTGGACGGTCCGGAGCATGGCCCGCCAGGGCGGAGGGAGGCTTTCCTTGGGTCATGCTGAGTCTAGGTTCAGGCACATGAACCAAAAGCAAGTAAAGGGAGGAGACAAACTCGTCTGTGCTGGCAGTAAGAGCCTCCTACCCTAAGTAATGGGCAGCATTATACAGACAATACATTCATATTCTCACTCTCAGTGTACATAATACTAATGACAATCTGGTATATTAGATATTGACACTATTAATAATGAAATATTATTGATTGCAATCCTCTTGCTCTCTTGCTGTACCTGCCCAGGCCTGATCTCAGCAATTCTGGATTTTTGCTGCATGGCCTCCCTGTTTTCCAAAGCAACCTACCCCATCTCTGTAGGGTTACCATGGAGCTACGTGAACTCCTTTTCTACAACAGAGAAAGGCTGTAGGAGGGTCCTGTCTCCTTCCCTCTCTCCTGCAGCCACTGATACTTCTCTCTGAAGTGTGAGTGGGAGGTCTGTGGGTCCCAGGGAAGAGGCCATGGGGAACAGCCCCCCCTGAGCCACCCTGGGGTGGTGTGAGGAAATGCACAATGCTTAAAGGGACTGAAAAACTCATGGAGCAATCTTGGCCCTTTTAATGGGAGATGAGTTGGAGCAGGGACACATGGGAAACATCCTTGAAATCGCGCTGGAAGGCTGAGAGAGAAACTTGAGCAAGAGGAGGAAGGGAAGGAAAGAAGGCATTCAGGTGCATAGGTCTGATGGGGAGACCCATGCGGGCAAAGGGACCGAAGTGACTGAGACTGTTTTTAGTGGATGGGCACGGGTAGTGCTTGGAAGAGGAGATGTGAGCTGGAGCGCAACTGTTGGAGCCAGATTTGGGAAAGCAGATGCAGGAATGGGGCATCTGGGCAAGTGAACACGGATCAAGGAATTCAGGATAGAAATGGGGGAATAACTGTATAAGAAAAGAATGGGAGAAACTAGGAAACAGAGTATGATATCTAAATGGTGGTGTTTGCATGAAGCATGTAAGGAAAAATGCCTGAGTCTGAGGCAAGGAGTTGAGACTTGAGTGAAAGGTCAGAGAGAATGAGGTAGAGTCGTCTATATTTATTTGAAGACATTTATAACTCCATGTTTCACCATTCCTCTGATGTTAGAAGATAGACATTTTTTTCAAGCACAGTGTCTCACTATGTAGTTAGTAGACAATAACTTGCTACTGTTACTCGGATACTCTGTTTCAGAAATCTGTGAATAATTAATATTTTTAGCCATGATTAATTTGAAGTATTTTGTCCAACTCACTGTTATTGAAATCACAGAAATTAAGTGTATAAAATGTACTAAAACAATAGGTTTAATGCTCTTTTAATTAATATTGTAGAAATATTGGAAGTCATTAGGAAGTTCACAGCTTCAGTCCTGCCACATATGCATGTTTATTATGAATCTTTCATAAAAACACTAAATCTGTATAGATCTGAGTGGTCAGTATGGTCTAATTTGGGCTGAGCCTGCATGCAGGAGCAAGAAGAAAGATACTTGGAGGGGGCATTTTTTAAGCACATGATTTTAATGACTGCTGAAGTAGAAGCATGTCAGTAAGCAATTCCTGCAATGAAAAGCCCACCTTCGTCTAAAGAAAAGGTGGAGATAGTTACTGGTCTATGGGTTTGTATTGGTGATTATTACTGAAAAAGCAGTACAAGAAAAAAAAATAGAGGAGATGGTTAAAGAAATCAAATATTGCCCTGGAGAGCTAGATTTTCTCCATCTCTGCCAGTGAGTACCTGTGTGAGTATTTTCTAAAACCACTTTTTTGCTCTGTATTAATGAATGTTTCCTTGTTGTTAAGTTTTGAACTTCAGATCTTGAAGTCTGATTAGTAACCAGTGGGAACATATCACTGAAAATATCAAGTGCTTGTTGTAAATTCAGACACCTGAAATTAGAAGATAATTCTACTTTTCTTTCTGTTCTTCTATTTCTCTTCTGTAGAATGGGATGGTAATGCACTCTTGTCTCATAGTGGTGCAGAAATTAATTTATTGATAGCTATGAAGAGTCAAAAAAGCTGAAGAGATGTTGCAATTTGTTTCCAGAAAATGGTTTGAAGGGTCTAACAATGAGGAGGAAGGAGGATGTTGAGTAATTTCTCATTAAACAAGCACCACCCATTATATGATTGAATGCAGCAGGGATTCTATGGAAAAAAAATATTATATTACCATGTCAATAAAACATGCACGCGCAGAGGAGTTTGAATATTCAGGCCTGAATTAGTTTTGCAATACTGTAAGTGTTCTTTTCGAATAGTTGGTTTATATCTAATAAATGTATTTTTATTCATGGTTTGTGTTCAGAGGAGGAAAAATTGATTTCTCCTTTACACAGGCACAACTAAGGGCACAAATAAACAGATACATATATAACAGAGGGAACTGCTAATACCTCACTTATAAATCCTGGTTCCATTGACATCCCTGTGAAACTTGAAACAAGTTACTAGTACTAGGATTTCACTCTAAGAGATTCTTTTTCTTACTGCTTTTAGAATGTGAAAACACAGAGACAGGAATTACACATTTTATATTTTAAATAAACGAGACTGCATCTTGGGTGCTATTCAGGTAAACATCTTTTTGATGTGGTTAGTGTTTCTATTGTTAATTTCTAATTCCAGTAAGAAACATAGCTATCTTTATATATATTTCTATATCTTCAGAATACAGATAGGGAGAGTCATTTTTTATCCTGGATAA
This sequence comes from Mycteria americana, assembly GCF_035582795.1. Classification (NCBI taxonomy): domain Eukaryota; kingdom Metazoa; phylum Chordata; class Aves; order Ciconiiformes; family Ciconiidae; genus Mycteria; species Mycteria americana. The sequence continues at coordinate 131,827,965 of NC_134365.1, read as the reverse complement.
ACCTACATTGTAAAATGTGCAGGAAGTTAAAATCACTGGGACATACTGTGACTATTCAGCAATTTGACCTGTATGTACATTTTTTAAAAATTTTGCATAATATACATTTCAGGCCCGATTCTGGAAGTTCTAGTATCTTCCCTTTTTTTTTTTTTTAAAACACTCATTTCACTTTTAACTGACTTCAGATAGACCTGCATTAGCTACGCGCTCCCTATCTCCTTCATTTCTGTTAGCCTCATCTGACATGACTTTTGGTCTTTCTGTTATTGAGTTGTCAGCCTGGTCAGCAGCTAACTCACACCCTCTAAATTCTGTGTTTCACCTGACTTCATTGTTCCTCACTAACTACCTTTGAAGGCTTAAAGATATCAAGCAAATGCAAAGACTAGGTAAAAATTAAATGTTTGAATCAATACCTGGACTATTTTGTGATTTTTAGTATGAGATTATTGGTGACTCCTTATCTTCTTTTGTAGACTCCTGCCCTCTCTTTCCCTTCTTCCATGGACACAGTTGCTGCTTCTTTTTGAACTTCATGCTGATCTGTCTTGTGCCTTTTTTTCTCTCTCCCTTACTTTTCTCCTCAATATTTCAATTTCTCTTGGTACTCTTCTCTTGCAAGGTAAACATGTCCTAGTTTCCTTGGCTGAAAACACACTTGACCTGACTTATCTCTCCAGTGACCGCACCATCCCTTTTATTGCTGTAATCTCTTAAGTTCATGGAACATTGTTTTTAATGGATGTCTGGAGATCCTCTCCTTTCATCCCTACCCAGTCCCTCTCCAATCTACCTCTTGTCCCTGGCATTCCACTCAAATGACCTCTTCCTCGCCAGGTAGCAGAACCATTACTTCAGTCTCATCATTCCTGTGCCTTCAGCCCACTTGAACATGCTTCTTTTCTTAAACCTTGTTCTTTCATAGCTTCTGTGCTTTTGTTCTCCTCATGTTTTTCCCCTTCTCTAATCACTCCTCCAGTATGTCCTCATATTTTTAACAGTTGTGCTTTAGCCAAATTTCAGTAAATATTTTAAATATATACACATCAGTATATTTTAAATGTATCTCAAGTATGAAGATAGTAAAGAAAAAAATCTACGTTATGGGTGTGGGAGAGATTTGCCTCATAAGGGAATGCCTCCTTAATGTGCCTTTGAAATTCCTAAGCTGAGTTAAAATTCAGTATTTTCATCCTTGTATATTGGCAGTAAATAAATAAAAGCTTACAGATCTGCTATTAAAAATATTTTTCTTACCTTAAAGGACTGTTTTGTGTGTGTGTGTGTGAGATTCTCATCTCTGCTTTTTGCAGATTAAAATATTCCAGCAGATATATTCTTTTTTAATTCTCTATTTTTCACATCTGCGATCTTATTTCTTCTAAAATAAAATCAATCCAATTCCCTCTCCCCAGAGACTTGGACGCCTAATGAAATCTATCATCTTCACCATGTCTCCAAAGGTGAAAGACTTCTTCCAGTTCTAGTAAGACTTGTGATCCTGAGAACAAAGTATGCAGGATGAAGATCTCAAGGCTGAGAAACAGCCAAGAAAGACAAATCTATCTAAATTTTTCTGCTTTATTTTTTTTTATTTAATGAATTATTTTTATTTAATGAAAGATAATGTACTAATGAGTCACTTAATTTAATCCTTATGTAGCAGATGAAAACCAGAGGAATTCATAAGGATGCAACATTAAGCCATGATCTGCTTCAATATGGAAAGTAGCTAGCATTCAGATATAATGATGGTGATCATAGCATCAGATCAGAACTAGACATGTTTTAATTTTGCAACTGATATGTGTGAAGGAACAAAACTGATTAACCAGTCAAGCACCCAAGCAAAATACAAGATTGTTGCTCTCTTGTTCAGCAGAGCGCTTAAACACATGGTCCATGTCCTTCAGCAGAGAAGTCACAAACTAAAGTATATGGACAAATCCTTTTCCAAATCTGAGTGTAGCTATCCGCTACCCAAGAGATTTCTCATCACAATCTGACATTCTTGCTCTTTCAGAGGAGGCCATTGATTATATAGAATAGTCAAGATGAATTTACCTTCTTGCTACAGGAAAGTCAACTTTTTTCTTTAGAGTGCTGGTAATGTCTGGCAAAGCTAGCATTTTACTATTAACTGATTTAACTATTAACTGATTAAGAAGCACTTCTCTAAATATTTAAGGTACATATTTTTCTTTTACTTAAAAACTACTCTCTTTCAAAAACCTTTGACAGTGACATTTCACTATTTTTTTCTTTTTAAAAAAGTACAGCCAGTTGGTTTTTTTGTTTGTTTGTTTTGTTTTTTTTTCACTGAAATGCATTGAATTTATTGAACTGGGAGAAAACAGATACCTGTGTAATTACATTAATGTGTGGCAAGACATTTTTCTTCCATTGTTCAGTACTGATTTTTGGAATTGTATTTATTCAACATTTCAATGTCCCGGTTAATTACTTAAGAGAGAGAAGAGGGAGAGAGGGGGTGGGGGGATGGGAGGGAGAGGGAGAGGGAGAGGGAGAGGGAGAGGGAGAGGGAGAGGGAGAAGAGGAGAGGAGAGGAGAGGAGAGAAAAGAGAAAAGAGAAAAGAGAAAAGAGAAAAGAGAAAAGAGAGAAGAGAAGAGAAGAGAAGAGAAGAGAAGAGAAGAGAAGAGAAGAGAAGAGAAGAGAAGAGAAGAGAAGAGAAGAGAAAAGAGAAGGCCAATTTCTTCACCCCTTTGAATTAAAAATATTGGTCGCTAATATAACAATACAAAATTCTCTTTGCAAAGTATGTAATTGGTCTGAATCTTCTTTTTCTTGTCCTCACCTCATCCATTCATTTCCTTTCACCTAGAAAACAAAGGCCTGAACTAAACTCTTCTTTCCATTTACATAGTGTGACAGCCTTCAACAATGAGGTGACAGGCTTGATGGATGAAGGGAGAGCAGTGGATATTATTTACCTCAACTTTAGTAAGGCTTTTGAAACTGTCTCATAACATCGCTATAGACAGGCTGATGAAGTATGGCTTAAATGAGTAGACAGTCAGGTAGATTGAAAACTAGATGAACATCTGGGCCCAGACTGTTGTGAAGGGTGGTACGAAGTTCAACAAAAGGAAGTGCCAAGTCCTGCCCGTGAGGAGGAATAACCCCAGCCACCAGTACAGACCAGGGGTGGCTAGAAAGCAGCTCTGCAGAGAAGGACCGTGGGTTCCTGGTGGATACCAAGTTGGACATGAGGTTGCAATGTGCCCTTGCAGCAAAGAAGGCCAACAGCCTCCTGAGTTGCATGAGCCTGAGTGCTGCCAGCAGGTCAAGGGAGGTCATCCTTCCTGTCCTGGCCCTGGTGAGGCCACATCTGAAGTGCTGGGTCCAATGCTGGGCTCGCCAGTATGAGAGAGGCATGGACATAATGGAGTGAGTCCAGTGAAGGGCCACAAAGGTGATCAAGGGAGTGGAGCATCTAACATACAAGGAGAGGCCGAGAGAGCTGGGACAGCCTGGAGAAGAGAAGGCTCAGGGGGATCTTATTGGTGTGTGTAACTGATGGGAGGGAGTAGAGAGGAAGCCAGACTCTCCTCAGTGGTGCCCACTGACAGGGCAGACACCAATGGGCACAAAACAAAACTCATCAGATTCCTTGTGAACACAAAAGACACTTTTATACTGTGAGGGCAAACACTGGCACAGGTTTCCCAGAGAGGCCGTGGAGTCTCCGTCCCTGGAGATACTCAAAACCCAACTGAACACAGTCCTGAACAACCTGCTCTCTGCCCCTGCTCTGAGCAGGGGCTTGGACTAGGCAATCTCTGGAGGTGCCTTCCAGCCTCAGCTTGTCTGTGAGTCTGTGACATGGACTTCATATAAGGCTTATAGTACGTCTCTGTGAAAGATTGATCACAAGAATCTGAGGCAGATTCTTGTCCCTGTTAAAAATTTCTTTCTCTTCTGACCCACACTACTTCCTTTTCTGTACATTAGTCCCATCCTAAATATCTGGAAGATTACGCTTGCGTGCTTTTTGTTTGCTTGTTTTTCTTCTAGTGTTCTTGTTGCTACCTACAGTCAGAGAAAAAATGGTCACAGATTTTCAAATGACCGTAGAAGACCTAATCAAATGGTCATGTTTGGAGACCACATGTTACTTCATTACCAGTTAGTTCATCACTAAATTGTCCCCAACCTGGTGAAGACAATGGATTTAGTTTTTATTTGCCTTTGAATTGATATATATTCCACATAAGTAAAGCTTTCTTGGAAAGGGGAAGTAAGGCATGCTATTAATTTTCATAACGTTTATTATCATGTCAGAAGCTCCAGGCCCAGGAAAAATACTGGAGGGAGGAAGAAAAGGCAATTCTTACCCTGTGCATTCACAACCATGCATTGAGTGTGCATTTTGCAAGCATTAGGACAGAAACTGAGTGTGCTACAGGCAAGTATGGCACTGGGTATCATGTCTTCATTTTTAAGCAGTTTTCCTGAGAGGTTTCCTAAGGGTTTTTTGTATTTAAAGATGGAACAGTCAAGAGGTTTTCAGACCAGCTACTGAACAGTTAATCGAATACATTCATTTAGTCTTATTTCTAGAAAAACAAATTCAAGGAAAATTTTGCCCCATTATAAGTTATGAACAAGTTGTCAAGCAATCATTATTTTAACCTGCAATAAAAATTAATGTTTAATCTTACTTTGTATTCTTCTTAAAAGGATATGAGAATATTCTAGCTTTAGATTTTTTGAAAGCTGTATGTACTGTTTGATTTTTTTTTTCTGTTTTCACTTCTTTGCGTTACTTGTAGAGCACAGTAAAGAGGAAAGACATTAAGTTTGCTCATAAATCATAAGAAAGCCATTTATATATAGGGTGCAAAAGTAATACCTCATCCATTCTGGCCTTAATCTCACCTGTTTTTGTAGCTGCTGTTAAAATGCCAACATTTGCTATCAATTATCTCAGCATTGTATCTGCAGTATTTCTCAACAGCTAAAATAAGAAATAGCAGTAGTATTTCAGATACTGTAGTGCTGAAATTGTTAGAAAAAGTCTACCATAGTTGATACCTACAGGATTCTTGGAAATTATAGGAGGTTAAGGAGCAGTAATCGTAAAAGAAAGATCTCATGAAATACATATATGGTTAGAATTCAGGTTAGTGACATATTGTTGAGTTTCTTTTTTCAAAATCAATAACAAGTTTAGATTAGAAAAATGATGAGATGTTAGGAGATTTAGTCTTTCATTTATGCTATGTTGCCCAAAATTTTGAATTATAGGACACTACCACTTTTGCGAGGTTCTTTTCTAATGTTCAGTGTAAGCATCAATATTTTCCTGAAAATTATTATTTTTTAAGTCATTAAAAAAAAAGCCTTTAGCCATATTTTCCTGAAACTTAACATTTATCCCAAGGAGGTAAAGGGGAAACAAACAATATCAATGTCTATTTAAAGTCAGTCAGTGTTATTCCTACCATTTAGTCATGATCATGATTGCTTTATGATTTGTTTATTTTATGCTTAGTTTAAACTATTATATAAAATAGAAGCAAATCTGAGGAGAGGCTTAGGAATGGAAAGGAATAAGGCTATTGTGATGCACTAGTAACCTAAGACACCCCAAGATCCTTTTTCTTTAAGGAACTGGTGTTGTTCATATTAATGTCATATGAAATATTGTAATCTGATTTTGGTGGAAATAGAATGAAGCCCTCATTCTGAAAGGCCTCAAACACCTGTTTTTTTCACTGCCTATATAACCAGGCAGTAATTACGATAGCGCAGAGGGAAAAAAAAAAAGTGTTTCTAGATTGGCACTTTACTATTACAGTAGGTTTTGTTTGCTTGTTTTTCAAGCTAGTAACAAGCATCAGAGTGTTCACTACAGGCTTTCCAATATGATAGAATTGTTTCATACCCTCCCCTGTAGGTATGTTTAGCTCTGCAACGATAACATGAACAAACCTTTGCTGTATATTGTTTAAGCCTTATCCAGAGACTGACATAGGTTTCTGTCATTCAGTATAGAAATGCTTTCTCTCTTCTAAGTTGATTTGTGTTCTTCGAGCAGTGAGTTTGTCTTGTCCCTGGCACTTTCCTAAGAAAACTGGATGTGCTGTAATTGTTCTGCATAACAAATTGAGGGATGCATGTTTTGTAAATAATTGTCTTACTCCTTTGAGCATTAACTTCTTTACCTATGTTTGTCAGAGTCCAATACACTATGACCAGGTTCGTTTAGATATTCCATGTGTGGAGGGATATCAAATTTACTTGTATGAAGACAGTTGATGTTACACGGGATTTCTGATTTAGCAGATCAATACAAATTAAATTGTATAACACAATACAAATGTAAATTACACTTAGGAAAATATAGCAATATAAACAGTTCAATCACAATAGCAATGTGATTCCCATTACTGGTCTCTATAACATGCTCACCATCATGATGCTGGGCATCCCCACTTGCCAGGAAGGCATATGTGTGGGCTGAAGCCAGCTCAAGCCCATTGCTCTCTTTGAAATTCTTTTGTTAGTTTAGTTTTTATACTCTATGTTGGGCTGAGCCAGGTATTCACTCCCCGCCATGCTGGTCTGGCTAACTCAGGGAGACGTTCACAGTCCTCTAATGAACTCAGGGAGAAACATTTACACCACCAGTTGATCCACTCAACTGTTGACAACTATTTACCTAAAACAAAGGCCACTCTCTGGTCCCCTTGGTGTTGAGATAAGTCAGCTTCTTTGCAACAGCTGTGGTCAGTCAAACCCTGCATTATTCCCTGAGATTCATGAGCACATCTCCTTACCCTTCTCCTCTGAGCCTTCTTCCATTGTAGGGGTTCATTGGTCAGTCACAATGTTTTTAGAAAAGGGTCTTGTTATGAAGTCTGGATAACAAGGTAGTCACATAACATTTTGCAGTTGACTTGAATGAGGACAGGATTTCATTTCAGTTACGCCTACTTCTGTTTGTAAAGTCCAAAACCAGCTAACCACATTAAATTAAGTTGAATTCCTTAGCTTCTTCCTGTAGTACTGATGTATTTACCAGTTCAACAAGACATTTGGATATAAAAGCTAAAGTAAAAGGACTTTGATATGTTGCAAAAAGGAAACTTTTGAACAAAACTCCTGTGTATATTTGAAAATAAAGCTGTAAGTTTTATTGCTTTGTCATGTAAACTTTTGAAATGTCAGTGTTCTTCCTTGGTATTTCCAAAAAAAGACTAATCATTCTCAGAAAAGTAGACTCTAGCTTCTCTTTATGTCAGACTTGGGGACTTCATTTGTAGATCCAGATGCAGTTCTTACGTGGTTCTTACACGGCTGTTGCAATGTAAGTGGTGATTTCCCACATCTCTCCTCAGAACAAGCTTCTGCTGCAGGATCTTCTTTCTCTTCCTCTTTTTCTTTCTCTGTGCACAAAGACATGCACACTCATGCAAGTACGTGTATAAAAATAGATGATGCAAAATATATCTACTGTAATTTCTACTTCAGTTTGACTTGTGTTTGTTATATATACTTCAGCTTGACTCATACATATTATTACCCAAGTAACAAAATACTTTGGAGTAGGTAAAAACACGTAGAAATGTTTGTGAAAATTGTTTAAACTTTCCCTGTGACTTTATAAGAAGAGTGACTTTAAGAAAAAGTTGGTTTCATAGCTTTAAGGCTTCTATCTTCAGAACAATTGATAATAAATAATGTATTCTCTATGAAGATGTGCATTTAATACTTGTGAAACAAAGATTCTGTTAATACAGTTTCTGACTGCAGATAATCAGTGTGTGCATCTGTGCATGCGTGTATATGTGAGCCTTTCCCTCCTTGAGGTTTCTTGCTATCCTGAAGTAATGCAAATTCTCTTTGCTTGTTTGCCAAGAAGTGTGATGATATCGAGCTATGTCAGGATGTCAGTGACTGCTTCTCTTCTCATTAATATAATTGGAACTAGGCTACATCAGATACTCTCAAGACACAAAGCAGACATGCTAAAAAATACACATTCTATTTTCAGAACTTGTCCCTAATGGTGGGAATGTAGAATATTTCTGAATTATAAGATTAAATACTTAGCTTATTTCCTCTCTCTCTTTCTCATGTTTTCTTTCCCTTCCCTTCGCTTTTTATTTACTTCCCCATCTAAAGTGTTTGCCCAGGCCTTCAGAGTTGAGCAGAGAAAAGACAAGAATGAAATAATTAGCCTTCATTCCTACTATTCTCTTTCTCTTCCTAGTATTTTGCTCTATGGTAACTGGAAGTTTTAAGATTAATTAGATAACCAGGCAACTCAGGACACAATCTTTGACAAATGATGCCACAATCAAACAATTAGCCATTGCCAACAAATCATAAATCTAACATAGGGATGTCCCAATAGAAAGAGTCAGCTTTTAGAGTTTCTTAGTTGAACCTGTGACATGATGAGTCTTCCAAAAATAAGAAGAGTTCTGCAATACGTATTCATCAACAGATTCTCTGTTATAAATGCAAAGGAAATGATGACCAGAAAATGCGTCATGCATGCAGAAGCCTTATGCATTTTGTTACCAGAACAGTAAAAACACATTTTCTGTAGTGTCATGTCTTAAATCTCTTGTTATGTATGAGTACAATTTGTATTTTTTAATGAAAGTTAATTTTGATGCTCTGTTAAACATTGGGAAGCAGAACATCCCATCACACTTGTGAATTATTCACTCTTGAGGTAACAGAATTTTTTATGTTAGTGTCCTTAACTTCGTAATTTTCAAGTAGTCCCAACGAATGCATGGGTTGTGAAACTACAACATTTATTCCCCTTGTCAAAGGCAATCTTCAAGGCTCTGGCTGTAAAGGAAGGACCCCAGAAGCCCTAAGCCTCCAGCTGAGTCTATCAACCTCAGCACTTCCACGTTCTCTCATTAGAGACCACAGCCCTGGACCATGAGAGCCCCAGGCTTTACAACACTTGGATTTTTTTTTTTTTTTTAAGGTTCTGGGAAAATTTTGGCACCTTCTTTTGTTGGAGCTTTCCGGTACTCTTGCCACAAGGGAGAGTCTGAAAGTCTTAACTTGATGACAAAGTCCTGAAAACCAATGGATCAGGGAATTGTGCATGGATTAAGTGTAGAACCTGAGTTGTTTCCATGCAGCATTTTTTGTCTACTTAATTGACTGAGAAAAAAATGTTGTTAAATTGTTGGAGAGTCTGAGGGGTTGTAGGTCAAGTGGACCTCAAGGTACCATTTCTGTGAAACAGTAACAGATGGAGGGTATCTGTCTTGGAAGCCTGCCAATATTATAATGATGGTGATGGGCAGACACCTACTGTGAACAAATAGCTTGATAGCTGCCTAGATTTCAAAAAAATTGCAATAAACAATGCTGCTTTAGGAAAAAAGACGATTCAGTATTTTGATGTTCAAAGAGAACCTACTAAATTAATTCACAACATCTCTTTAATGTTTATTTGTACTTGTGGAAAAACAAAAGGTAAAACATTACTGTTGGCAAAGGCATCTATAACTGTATCAAACTAATTTTTACATGAATGATTCCTAATTGTGTTGGGTAATGCCATCATTCTTCTAGACATAGACCAAAAATGCTAGCAATTTTCAGATCATTTTTGAAAAAAACCCATAAGGTTAAACAATTATTATCTATTTGAAGCCTCTTGAGAAGGTAAATGTTACTTTTACTTTCCTTACTCATTGTGTGACCTTGATTTCACTACTGAACAATATAATGTAATATTTATCTTAATCATGCAGATTTTTAATTAAAAATACATAATATCTCTGTGACAAGGAAATATAAGATGAAAGATTGAAATAATGAGCTTCATTAAGCTCAACAAAGTTTATATGTCTTGATAAAAAACCAATAATAGTGGGTTTTGCTTTATAAATTTGTATTGATATCAGTGAAGCTAGGCGGTGACACAGGAATGAATTTGCATATCATTGATATAACTCTCAAAGAGAAATTCCTGTAAACAACATAGTAAAGTCAGAGTCTGGAATATGCTAATTATTTTCTACACTTCATCAGTCCTTTGAACAATAAACACTTCACCCCAATTAAGACACCACCCTGGGGATATGGCTGACCCTTGTAAGTGTTACAAAGTGAAGATGCCATGGATAGCAGCAGTGAACGTGGTGATGACAGTACATGTAAATGTTCTTTCCCTCTTTTATGTGGCAATAGAATTGCAGAAAATAAGTTTAAATACTTGTACCCCAAGCAAAATTTTCTGTCAGCTAATGTTTCTGGAAATTTTCTGTATAATTCACGTGATCCTTTGCCATATAGCTTCTCTCTATCAGTAGATTAAGTAATCAGCAAAAGGACTTTGTGTTGTTGCGTTCATTTGTTTGTTTGTTTTCTGATTTTTTTTGGTCCCATTCTGGTATGCTTATTAAAAGGAAATCCTTTGCTTAGACATACAAACATTCCAATTAATAAGATAATAGTAAGGATAACATAGGTCTGTGTCTTCTTAACTTGATTAATAACAGAGAAGATTAATTACAAGAGGCTGGGGAAAGGCGTGTAATGAACAGTATTTTTGAAAAACATATTACTTTGTTTTCTGGGCATTTGTCTGTAGACTGAGACAAAGTCCTGTAATGGAATCTTTTTTCCAAGTACTTCTGTGGTTTTGGTACCCTCGGCCTAGAATTTGCACACCAAAACTTATCAAAATTGCTACTGAGCAGTCAAATCAAACATGAGCACCATCTATTCCACCCTTTACTTCTGTGTGCATAGGCAAACTGTTGGTTGTACTGAAGGGCATTAAAACATGAATTTACTGTCCTGCTTTTAACTGCACATATTCTCCCTTTCAACTGTACATCTTCCCCGTTTGTGTTTTTTTCTCACCTTTTCAGTTAGAGGGAAGACAGCTCTTAGGTCTCTGTAATTCAGTCTTTAAGTGTTGTGGTTTGTGGTAATGTATTTACTACTCTTGCTTCTGCTGCAAGTCACTCTTCTTTTCTCTGGGATTTTTTGATCACTGAAGTTCAGTCACTGAATAAGGAATCTTTAGTTTTCTAGTTAGAAATTTGTTTACTTATAGCCTGATACCAAGCCCCTCAAAGTGAATGCAAACCCTCTCTATTAATTTTGGCATAGTTTTCATATCCTTTCATGACAACAATACTGAAGTTAAATTCAAAGAGTAGCAATGATCTTGCTTGCCATACAAAAGGTTAGGGTACTTCAGTACCCTACTAATGTTTCACACCTGAGTTAAGACCTAGAACATCTTACTGTGAATGCTGTCACGTATCATCCTTCTACATATTCTTTGCTTTTTTAATCTAGTATTATTCCTTTCTAACAATGTTTCAGGGATAACTGGTTGGTTGGCTGAACGGCTGTCGTATGTTTGATTTTAGTACATCACAAGCTTTTTTCCCCCTAAACTTACTTATTGTGGGAATAGGTAGGAGAAGACAGCAAAACCAACATTCCTGTGCGGTGTCCTTAAGGACATTGCTACTTTGTCAAAACCCACCTGGATCTTGAACTTCTAAAGAAGTGAAGTTGTCACTGTCACAGAGAAAAGAGATAAAGAAGAATATTTGGTTTTGCAATTGGTAGTCATGCTTCACAGGAAATACTGAAGATACAGATGTATATATAGGGGATGCTCTAACTGCATAAGCTAGAGGGAGGTCGTAGTATCACTTCCATGAAGAATTAAAAAGTCTGTAAGAAGTCATCCACTTGCATGCATATTTAACGTTACTCTGCAGAGACCATGGAAACTCCTGTTCACTGGACTGTATTATGGGGTATACTTTAGCGAAACAAAATGCGTATCTTTTAGAGTTACTCTTCACAAATATGAATACTGAATTACTCTTCAGTACTTCATAATTCATAATTCCAAGAAATCTTTTGTAGCCATGTTAAATACAAAACCAGCTAAGATTCTCAGTGAAAAGATGTGATGACAGCCTGTATTTTTCACCTTTATTTTATAAAAATCTATTAATTGCCTCTGTCAGTTATTAAGACAAGTAAGCAAGATGCCCTCTGCGTGTCTATCAGGATGACTGGCCTAATCAGGCTCAGCAAATTCAATGAGTATTTTGCTAAGCTTAATTAAAATTCAGCCCTGCATTTGAGCAAGCCGCAGTGGTTTGGCAGACCTTCAAAGGGCTATACTGCAGCACAATAATAAAAGTGATAAAGGCACACAATAACAATAAATATAATGCAAATGTTCCCATTATTCACAAATCAGGTAGGAAGTTGCTCCTTTAAGTATTTTCTGCTTTCTGTAGTGATAAAAGTCAAGTTTGTACATTTTTCATTTTCAATCTCTGCATATGTTATTGTTATCAACAAACCATTTTATGGTTTTAATGAATTGAAATAAAATTATTCTAACACTTAAGAACAATACTGTATGTACTTTATTCCCAATACTGAGAGAATTGCACATGGGTTTTTTTGTTACTCATGGATTAAAAATTGCAAAATGGGACTTTTGCTTTGCAGCGTCAATGCTGTCAGACCCTTAGTGGGTAATACATCAGCTCGACCAGTTACTCCTTCAGGTATCCTCTTTATCTACTGTTCTTGACTGTATGACCGCAGCTCTAGGTTTCTCGTAACATTATGTAAATTACAGTTCTTCAACATTAGAGACGAAATGGAGCCTTCCCTGCAGGTACTTCAGATTTGATTTATAAACTAGAATTGTATGTCTTTATAAATACTTGTTTTCTTTTGTTACAAAATCTCTACTGTTCCCCACATACCTTAAATATCTTCGGAATGCTTATTCATCACCCCTCATGAAAAACGTTATTTAGAACATATTATTTCTTCAGAATTAGAATTTCTTTTTGAAGAATAATTCCTTATGGTCACTTTGAATGGCCAGGGCTCTGTACCAGAAATCATTTACAGCATACTCTTATGTCTTGTACTTCATGATAGTCCCATTATCCTTTCCCATTAGCTTTGTAACATGGTATGTGCTACTGATATTTTCATATTTTGCTTGCTTTCTTAGCAAACACTACACTGGCAATCAATCTTGGCTAAAGATTTCTTTTCTTCCTTCAAAGAGGGGACTCTTGGAACAGTTATGCCATTCCTTGTCTTCTGCAGCAAAGTAAACTGACTACTATAGTAACAGATTTTTATAATACCATTGAGAGAGCAAACTTTGGCAAACAAAGCCATTTTTCAACAACTGGAGAAAGCAAAAGAGGAGAAAACAGCATAAACTGAAGCAAATAGCCATCACTGTTGATCAGTATTTCTAGAATTATATTTTTGTCATAGGAAATAAACCTTGGGATGATTTATAAAGAAAAATGTTGATTTAGAGATAAAGAGTAATAGAAATGTCACACAGGAGAAAGACAATTCCTAGTTTATGCAGTATTGTTTGCTTTGATGTTTAGTGTTTGCTAAAATTTCTTATCTCCATAGTGGCTTGTACAATTAGAATCATAAATGTTTTGCAAGATAAACCAAAATCCACATAAATATATAATATATAAGAAAGTATAGCTAACAACAGGAACAGTGTAAAGATAACTTTTCATGGGTAGATTAAAAATTATCATAAATTTAAATTCTTTGACTGAATGAGGTTAAAAAGGTTGTTCAGTAAAATAACTTAATATGCTCTTAATAATACCACTCTCACAAATAAACAGAGAATAAAGTGGTGTCCTTATTTATGTGAACTCCATAAATTTTGACACAGCAGAACAAGTAAGCATAAAGCATCTTCGCTTTTCCACGGGAACGGATGACCTATCTGCCATTTTTTCATTTCTGTTTTCTGCAAATCTAATCTGGACTTTGTTAAATGAAAACCTTTGCTTTTCTTAAACAGATTTGCAGAGCGCAGGTCTTTCAACTATCAGTCACTGGTCATTTCTTCCTCCCCCATTCAGCCTTACAGTTGTACAGTCTTAGGAATGCTTCCGAAAACAGCTTGCAATGGACAGTTAGGATATTTCCAGGTAATGGTAAAAGGAATAAAAGGGGATAGCAGAGCTTATATTGGTTTTTTAAATTATTTTGTTTTGAAGTGTAGGAAAGGATCTTGTTAAATGAGAAAAATGACTAAGCATCCAAGCTAAAAGATTATGAGTACTGCCTACAAATTGTGACTAAACGTTTAATTCAGATTAAAAGCAATCCTTTATCATTCAGTAATTTTTTGCACAAGTCGTGACTAAAGATGCAAAGTCTTGTAAATCTTTATAAATGAAGATTCTTTCTCTTTTTCCTAAATTGCCTTCTGATAGCATGTACAATTAATCACTATCAGTAAAAGGATCACTTTGTTGCAAGATTTTTCTTCATAAAAGTGAAGACTCTAAAAGAGTCAGATTATTAAAAATAAGGCTTACCTCAGTTCTCTTTATGCCTTGAGAAAGACATGAAATAAACTGTGATAAACACATTAAGTGTTAAAAATTGGCCATAGTAAATTAGAACATTTTCACAGATTGTTATAACTATTTTTACACATTTATTTCAGAAAAGTTTATTATGGAATTAGCATAGGTCTAAAATAACCTGTAATTTCCTTTTTGAAAATTAAAAAAAAGCTTATTTTATAAACTTACATTAAGTAAGTTGTGATAAAATTTTAAAATAATACAGTTCAAAGAAGTTGAAAAAGATTGTTCAAATAGCTTAGTAGAGAGTTGACTTTAGTGTGCCTCAGGAGTATGGAATATAATATTCCAGGCTAAAAGTGCCTCATTCATACAAGTGGCTGTCTTCCTAAGCATGAAATTCATGAGTGTATCTTGAAATAGGATTTTTCTTAAGGAATTACAGCATCAGGACCCTGCCATTTACAAGCCAACAAGGAGATATTAGTGGAACTGAGGAATGGAGCTAGATCTAGCCTTTAACACAGATGTAGTAAAACAGTCAGGTATGTATGTATATATAACATTTAAACTGAGAGACAGTTGCATTTAATCAGACTTCCCTTACTCAAGAATGGAGCAGCGTATAAAGAGCAATGCCACTGATGGAGTTTCTTGAAGATCTTTCTGTATCGAGCCTTTCCCTTCTAGTTGAGCTACAATTTATCTTAAATTAAACATGGTTACTGTATATTTGTATTTAATTTTAAACAATAGAGGCTTGCCTTGCTGTACCAAACTAAACGCATCTGGTATCTGAACTCAATCAGTTCCTCATCTGCTGGCATTTGGGTGGGAGGCTTCTTGGAAATCCCAGATACAGAAACCAGAAACCAGAACATGTTTTTCATTTTTTGCCTTTTTTTTCCCCCTGTCTTCTTCCTTCCCAACTCTTCTCTTTCCATATCTATGCTGAAAAAAAAAAAAAAAAGATTGCTACTGCTTTTTACCAATATGCAAAAAGTTCTTTTTTTAAAGACTTGCGGTCTTTCTTGAATCTTGTCTTTCAATCATCTTAGTGATACTATTACAGATTAATGTGCATACTTGTGAGATACTAACATCAAGTTGTAACTGTGATTCAAGCAGAGACGAGTATCTAGATCTTTACTTACAGCCATATAATCTTGTAGAATTATTACGTTTAAGTGTAAAAGCGAAGAAGTGATAGAGGCGCAAAATGCTACAATGAGCAAAATCTAACATAAGAAATTACACATTGTTTTGTCGTGCCTCTGCTTAGGGGCTGAATGCTGTGGGGTCTCACTACGGAGTTTTTCTGATGCCTCCCTTTTGTAATTTGCCTTTCATCTTGATCCTTTCTAATCTGTTGTTATGAATAACTGCAATACAATAGGTTCTGAATCAATGATTAACAATTCACATCTGAAGGATCTGTTGCAACTTAGGCCTGCTTATGCCAGAATGTGCATAAGAATAAAATGTTCTGAAGAACTAAAATCGATTAACAGTAGAACTAATAAATGATTATACCATATATACATTTTCTTTTCTTGAATGTTAGGTAAATTGCATATCTTAAAAAAAAAAGAAGCAAAAAAGGCGCTTGATGTGCTGGTAGCATTTGTCAAAAATGCTGTACTAACCACAGAAACGACTATTTTGTTTTCTGTTTCAGTCCTCACAATTGCTTTGTTCTTTTTCCTTCTATGATTGCAACAGCTGTCATCTTTTAAGAGGTTGCTTTTTACCAATCAGATGTCCGAGGTTTCCACAGTAATTGCATAAAACAATATATCCCAAAACATTTTACCAGTTTGTGAAGCTTTTTCATTCTTTTTGGCTGCTTTCATAAAAACATTAGAAAAATTTCATAACTAGTGATGCTCTTGAACTCTTTGGGATACATTTTTGTCTGGGATTAACACATACATCTTCTTGCAAATAATGAAGGAAAAACAGCCTAGGCCTTATGGCTGAGTTTTGTTTTATTCTTAGATATCATTTTAACTTCAATTTGTCTGAAGAGACTTTATTAGAAAAACTAAATTGGAAACTAAAGAAGAAATGGAAAAGAAATGAAGATTATTTGGTACCATGTCATGTCTCTAATCTGACTCAGTGGGCTGGTGTGCAAGTGCCTCTGCCAGCACAGGGGAAGAAGTCAGGTTTTACCTTTCAGTCAACACTGTAGGTGTAGATCACCTTAAAACGATCGGTCAGCCACTGTCAATAAGTTCTCAAAGCTGACTGGCTGCAAGCAAATCGTCACTCACAGCTGGAATTAGTACAAACCACCAGTATAACATAGCCAAAAAGTGAGATTTTGAATGACAGTTATTATAATTCTTCGCACCTTTAATTTCCCGTATAATTCAGAACAGGTAATAGCTAAACATTCCGATCTCCATCACAGTGCTGGGAGATGATAAACAGAAAACTGTTACTATAGTAGTTTAATAATAGTTAATAGTTGTTTAAGGTTTAAAGAAAAAGTGACAGTTGATGCACAGAAGCTGAAAGTTGTTCCTAATTATTTCACTAGCATTCACTGTTAGAACTGCAATTTATATTTTCTGTTTTCTCTTATTTCTGAAATTGCAAGAACAATAATGAACTAAACTCAGAACTGGACAAAAAAGATGAAAGTGTTCCCACAGCACTCACACATGATATAGGAAGGTCAGAAAGGGAGCAAATTCTGTTATAACCTTTGAAACCAAGAATATGTCGAACTGACTGCATTCATTCATTTGTTCTTGTGCCTTCTACTTAATGCCAGCATCTCATGTTTGTACACTTAAAAAGATGGTCGTACTGTTAGTCTCTAATCCTATAAATTTCTCTTGGTTCATGTATTTAGGTAAAATGTGTTGCTATGAGTTTCTGTGTGGTGTTAAGTCTGTGGCCCTATATGATAAGCAGCTAGAGAGCCATAAAAAAATGAATTTGTCTTCTTTCTTTCCTGACCATGTAATTTATGATAAATTATTGTTTTGAAAAATCTTCTGGCTGATTGAGGTGGATCTTGATATGTGAGATTAAGATTATATTGACAGTGGTATCTGAATAGAAAAGTATTTGAAAACAGTATTTGAGCATTTATTTCCCAGTGGTTTCACAAACTGGTAAGCTGGCAAGTCTCCTTATACTACTTTGTTTCTGAACTTATTGTTTCTTTTCCAGAATCTCTTTTAACTTTTAGTTAAAATAAATAAATAAATAAAGTTTTTCAGTGTTATAGTCATGAGGAAAATACACAAGAAGGAGGCAAGTAATGTGGCTGTTTTCATGCCACACCCACTAAAAAGTGTATGTGGCTATAATATTATATGATGAGATTCATGGATGGATTTTTTTCAGGAGTATTAATATTACTATACAGTGCAAATCCTGCGTATCTCCTCAGGTATTATAGCATCACAAGTCTTTATCAGTCATGTATGAATGTGCCTTGTACACATAAATATGAAGAAAGAGGCGATCTGTAACTTTGTGGATCTCACTGTCTTAGGCCACCAACTAACTCTTGCGTGTGAGTGTGATGAGCTGATCCTCACAGTGAGTGTTGAGCTGATCCTAAATACGCTTCTTGGTTGGGAGATGCTAAAGTACATCTTGTTGTTGTGCGAAACCTAGAGAAACTCACTGTTAGTGATTTGCACAAGGCTATGTGGTAAACGAGACAAAGCTAGAGCTCCTGAATCTCAGTCTCTTGCCAGACTTTAAATTATGAACAATTATGAAATCATAATACATTTTATTAAATTATTAATATAGTTAACTATAATTCTGTTTACATATTTACAAAACAGCTTCTTAAACTTTAAGTTATACCAGTCCTTCAGTTACAGCCTCCTGATGTAACTAGCTTGCATGCAATAAAAAAAGTACCAGGCATATAAATGTTGGATGCTTAACTACATCAAATTAACAGCCTCCAGAAAGTGATTACCAGGAATTCATTTAATATTATATCTTTGCTGTAGATTCAAAAATCACATAAGAAAATATTCGTTGATTTGTATGTCGAACTTCAGTTTTTGCTGAGGGAAGTTTTAGGAAAAGCTCTTTTGTCGCCTTTTGCCTTCAAATCTTCACTTAGTATTCTGTTCATATTCAATTTTAATTGCCACTTTATAGTTTGCAAAGATGGTATGCAGCTGTAAAATACTACACTTTATTGCAGCAAGAGGAATATTTATCTGAACAGATACATTACTGTTACTGTAAAGAATGGGCCTATTTTACTTTATCAGCAACTAAGGGGAAGGTTAATGGCTATGATGTATCTTTTACGCTGTGTGTGAAACATGGAGTGCTCTGCACTGTTAAGATTTACAGTGTGGAAGAAAAAGCATGTGCTATTCCAAGCACTCTCTTAACAGCAGACTGTAAACTTGGAAATTAACTTCAAAACCCCTAAATATGTTAAAACAATATTAAAAGTGGAAAAGAAAATAATTTTTTCTCATTAATTCATATTTTTAAGCTTAGGTGCATGGGAAGGCCTTGTAAGTTTTCTGGATGTCCTAATTGAGTAAAGAATGCAAATAACCAGGATGTTTTCAATTTTTATTGTATTTCCATCTATAATGCAGCAGGAATCAGGAACAGTCATATAAAAATAATGTTAATTTTCTTGAGAATCAATCAGTACCTTCAGCAAGGACATCATCATCCTTTAACGTACTATTGGGAAGTCCAATCTGTTCATCCAGAAGGGCCAGATCCCACCTTAGGGCTACATGAATACAGTGATAAATATCAGGCATAAGGGAGATATTCAGTTCTTGGGTCTCCCATCCTTTCTGTCCTGTAGCCAAAAGGTAATAGAATGGGTGACATCCCATCCCACTGGGCCGATGTATCCCAGTGACTGTTAACTGGACCGCTGTAGGACCACTGCAGTTCTGGTAGGACACAGTGTGATGCTGTTTTGTACAGGAATAATTAAGATTACGTCCATTAAAGATTCTGTATTCTGTATTCCTGAAAGCTAGTGATAGTACATATAGAGTCTAATCACTAGAACAAAATTCAGAGCTTTGTTTTAGAGAACTGTGCCATACGTTGCACAGGAATGGTTGAGCACGAGTGTGTTTATTAGAACTATCCAGTAAGACACAAATGTGATATGTGTTTCTCTAATTCTTTTTTTCCAGAGTCTACATAGCTCCTTTATATGGCTTGAGTTTTCATCCAGGAGGCTCAGATTATATGTCTGACATATTTGGGAGGGATTTCATCCCACACCTGTGTTCAAAAAGGGGTGCTCTGCACCTCCTCTGTGCAGCTCTCCTGTGCTGGAGAAGAAAGAAAGATTAATTAGGCTAGGAAGAGAATGTAAAAGACAGTCATTTTCCCAGCAGCATAATGGTTGGATCATTCAGGTGATTAGGAGAGTTAGCAGTTCTACTCCTTGCTTCCAGGGACATTGATAAATTTACACAAATTTAGTCGTTTAATTTGAAACTATTCCAAGCGGCTAGGAATCAGATCCCATGTCTCCCTCCTCCCAGATAAAGAGATTTACCACTAAGCAACAAAGTCAAATTCCTGTTTCTCCACTATTTGTATCCCTGATATGTGAGTTCCTTTCCGCAAGGTGATCTACCTTTAATGTCAGACAGAGGAGTCATATGGATTTCCTCTATAGGACAATCCTAATTAGTAGTTATAAACATTTCTGAGAGTTTTGCTTTAAAATACAACTGTATCTGATACTACAAAATATCATAATACCATACCACATTCCCTTAAGATTAAAAATTTAGGTTCCTGGATCACGTTCCAATTTTATTCCTGATCTAGGGCCAAGGTATTTCTGAACAAGTTCAAATGTAGAAGGAGCATCAGAACGAGAAGCTCCTATGAAGCTTCTCAGGTAACAGTAATGATACTAAGTACAGTATTTCAGGGTTAGACAGAAGATAAACTGAATTTTTCAGAATCATACCTTTTGTTTTAAGATGTGTCTTCACAAAGGCACTCCAGATTATTCTCATGACACACTTACCAGAGCATGGCTTTCTTTTTGCCACATAATTAGCTGCCATAAACTGGACTACCTTTGTTACCTGCAGGGGAGAATTTGCCTATGAACTTTCAGCTATGTTAGCGGTGCAGTTCTTGTGCATTTTGGGCACAGGAGAGAGTTGGAACCATCGTAATATCTCAGCAAATAATTTGATAGATTTTCATGTTTCAAAATGTAAAAGTTTGTTCTGAGAAGTGAAAGGAATGATGCCACTAGGTTGCTATTGATGCTTATTACTTATAAGAGTTTGTACATTGAACTCCGTGACTTTCTGTTTCACAGCTAAGAGAATAATGCTCAACAGATTCACATTATTAGGTCTATTATATTTTATTTATCCATCTGTAATTTACACTAAAAGGCTTGAGTACAAAGCTAGGCATTTCTTGATTAAATCTTCCAATTATGATTCATTTTATTTTCTGAAAGATCCCAGTTTTTTATTTTCTTCTATGCCTGAAATATCTGCCCATTTTGGTTAGGTTACCAAGATTCTTTTCATATATTGTACTTTTCAAAATGCAAGCAATCGTTATAGCTTCAGATTGACTATTTTTGTGATGGAGTATAGTTCCAGGGAAGAGATAAGTGTTCCTCTAGTAAATATTTTATAATTTCATTTTTGTTTTTTTTTTTTTTTTTTTTTGTTTAGTACTACGTCAATCAGAGAAAATTATATTATATTTCCATATATTAAAATAATATTTCCACTAAATGATAAAGATAAGTATAACTTTCTACTTAATAGTGAAGCTTACTCAGTCCTTAGGGATGATATCCTTAGTTACCTGTTTTTCTTTCTTCTCATTTTCTTATTTTAGATAACCTTCACAGACATTGCAAACTTTTCAGATGAAAACATCCTTCTTTTCTTTATAATAAAGTGTTAAGTACATTCACAATGTTCCATCATCTGCAGTGTTTTGTAGTCTGTCAGACTTAATACAGCCCTTAATAAAGAGAAATGTTTGGGGATCATTCTGGTAATACTTTCCATTTTACATGAAATGTCTTTTCAAAGAAGAGCTATAATAGCTAATGTTACTTTACATATATATATATATAAAGTTACTTTACTATATATATAAAAATATATATATATATATAAAGTTACTTTACATATATATATGTGCTAACATAAATGTGTTAAATACAGGGCTTCTTCTTCTTTAATCAAGTAACCACCCATTTTACTTATTCGTTTATTAAATATATATATATTTTTTTCTCATATACAGTGCTAAAATGAGGAGGTTGGTGTGGAAAGTAGCTGGCAGCTTTGGTTGTAGGTGCAAGTCTGAGATCCTAACTTCTCTTCAGTTTTAGGAAAACTTCACACTTCTTGTGTCTCATCTTCACTTTTGCAGACCAGAGTTGTTTTTTTTTTGAATCTAACTATATGCTATGCAATTAATACTGTGTTCATAGAATCATATAATGGTTTGGGTTGGAAGGGACCTTTAAAGGTCATCTAGACCAACCCGCTTGCAATAAGCAGGGACATCTTCAACTAGATCAGGTTGCTCAGAGCCCCGTCCAACCTGACCTTGAATGTTTCCTGGGATGGGGCATCTACCACCTCTCTGGGCAACTTGTTCCAGTGTTTCACCACCCTCATCATAAAAAATTTCTTCCTTATATCTAGTCTGAATCTGCCCTCTTTTAGTTTAAAACCATTACCCCTCGTCCTATCGCAACAGGCCCTACTAAAGTTCTGCAGTTCAACTGAGAAGCAAAATTAACAATCTCTGTATTACTATTTTTTTTCTTCTCAGAAGACAGATTTAAATGTCACTTGAAGAAGTATTTGTGGAATACTTTTTAAGAAGTTTTTACGTTCCAGAACTCACATGCATTCATCCTGTTCGTATTAGAACTGAATATCATTTAACTTCTTTTATCGAAGTGGAAAACAGTGGTTAACTTAATAAATATTTAAGAAGTGAAGGTGAAGTTCCCATCAATCAATCCATACTTAATTTTTAAATGTCTCAAAAAAAAATTAAGTTTAATAAGACTCCATGGAAAAATGGCTCTTACAGTGCTACCTTCATGATGGCAGGTGTTAAGACCTGAGACAGGTGTAATGCCTTAGCCAGGAGCCATGCGCCAACCCTTCTTTCATCCAGCTCCAGCTGCTTATGGTATACATTTATTTCCCAGTGTCCATTTGGCTAGGTGGCTCTTCCCGTGGTAATTTTTATTTTGTGGTAGCTAGAGAATGTCCTTTCTTTTTATCTAGAAGAAAATGGAGTATTTAAAGATTCAGTTGTCCCTCTGTTGCTTCTGATGACATAAAGACATCCTTTTTCTCCCCATATTCTAACGTATATTCTACCTCCTTTTTTTCAGGGATCATGGCATAATATTTGCTTGAGAACAAAGTAACTTCCTAGAAACTGCTTGGGGTTTTGTTTGTTTGTTATTATTTGCTTGTTTTATTGCTAAGTCAATTGTCTGTTGAAATAGTCTCTGATTTTGCTAGGTCTAATATCCATATAGCTCAAACTAATGGCAGGATTCCCAAAAAGTATAACATTTAGACACCTATTTGTGGAAACTGTGTTCTTCCAACATACTCCAAGGAGTTCAGTGTCTATACTTTTCTCCAGTTCCTGCAGCCAAACTGAGAACATGTCCTTCCAAGATGAGTGATGATACAAGTAAATCATTTGTGACCCCTGCAGCAATGCCAATGCTGCAAAAAATCCTGTTAAGGCCATTAACAGCTATAACATCCTGGATTCATAAATCATCTGGTTCTGTTTCTAGCTGTTTCTTTTACTCCAGCCCCTAAGGAAAGAAGCTGCCCCAAAGCAGAACTGTAGAAGGTTTAGGTGTGAATGCCCTAAATTCATCCCACTGCTTCCTGTTCCTGTCTCTGCTCCACCTTGTAAGGCTGTCTGCAAGCCTGCAGGTGAGAAAACAACACTGTGTAAGTGAAAAGACACATTTGTGTACCGCTGGCATAATGAGAAGACCTGATTTTTCTAAAATTTTAGAAGTAAAATTCAAAATTTTATGGTATGTGTCGTATTGACTTCAGAGATTTCAGTTTGAATAGAGACTTCTAAAATAAATTAAAAAACAAGATTTAAATAATGAAAGCTTCCACTAGACTGGCTACAGATTTAGATGGTACAGCTAGTTTCTGGATGCTGTATAATTTCCTTCAAACTAAAGCTATCATAAGCAGGTAGAACTGGAGTAAAATATTAACAATGAGTCCACTTTTGGCAACCCAGAACAACTCACTCTTCAGAAATTTGGATCCCAAGAATAAGTTTTGCAATCAAATTAAAAGAATCATCCTATCATTAAAGTAAAATCCAAGCTTTGCCTCACTCTTCAGTGGTATTGAAATTTGGAAGCAGAAATATATGTCTATTTCTAACAGGTTTTTTTCGTGTCTTGCTGCCCTTTTAAAGGCCTCATTGTATTTAGATTTTATTTTCATTTTTCCTTTTTACAAAACCTTTCTCAGTCCAATGCTATCAGTGGGAAGTAATTCATACCATAAACATGGGATAAGTAATGAACCTTGAAATTCTGAGGTCATGTTCTTTTTTCATTTTTTCTCGTGAACACACATTCTGCAGAAGTCATATCCACTAACCTCTGGCTGCTGTACCTAAATGGAATATGCCAGTGGTTATTACTGGTTGGAGTTATATGTACCACTTAGGTTTTTGTTTGCTTGTTTGTTTGTTTGGGGTTTGGGTTTTTTTTTGTTGTGTGTGTGTCAGTTGGGCTTGAGAAAATAAGTTTTGATCCATGATGTTATTTGCTGTATTTGACTCTCAAGTATACACTGAGCATTATGAGAACCTGCAGCATGGGTGCTGATGGCCATACAAACTGTCCAAGAAGAAGACAGAAAATTCATGGTAAACAAAATTTTTTTAGGCAAGTTTATCCTTCATGTTTGCTTAAACAAATGGTTTGCTAAAACAAATGAGATGTGTTAAGTGAAACTTTTAGAAGTAATATAGTAAATTTTAGTGTAAAAGAAGGAGATAATAAGCTCTGCCCTCAGACAAAATCTAGTGTCATAGATGCCGTTGGTTATCCCATCAGGATTCTGGTTTCTTTTCCACAGCAGTGCAGGTCTTTCACAGATTTGTATCTGCCAGACCCACACAGATGTCTTGCAAATCCTAGGACAGTAAAAACAGCACTCAACACACCACCTTCTATCAAATTAATCCTGTAAAAGGCCTCAGAATCCATCAATACCACACGCTTTCCGCAGCATCCATACCTGATGTTAGTTAACAGAATACCTTTTTCACAATTTACTTTAAATCTAATATGTGATTTCTGGATTCAGTTGCTTTCTGTCCCCACTGTGATAGTTTGGGAATGCAACCTGAGCAATCGGCTCTCTCAGAATCCTATATTCTCTCAACTCAGCAGGTTTTTATTATTTCACTTATTGTAAACATAATGTAAAGCGATGAAATTACTTGCCCAAGGCTATACAGAAGTCAAAACTAACAACAAAGGCCAGTGGTCTTGATTCTTAGTATCTTGCACAAATACAGTTTCCATGTTGCTGCTACAAGCACCACATCATCTCTGGGGCACTTACTGACCCTTGAATATCTAAATACATTCCAGAAATTCAGATGTGAAACTGAATAGGTATTTCCGTATGTCACTGTTTGAACTGTCTGAGGTCAAGATCTGTTTGTCTTGCAGGAGAAACAAAGAAGAATAAAGTTGTACACGAGGCTATACATATTATTTGTGCCGTCAAAGGCAAGAGGCTTTGACCAATATTTCTAAAGAGCTACACATTGTCTTTTGGTAAATATACTACTGTGTGCTTTAGAAAAATAGGCTTTCATATAAGAGAAGTTTTATTTAATTAACTCTGCCACAACAATAATAAACATTTTATTAGCCTATATTTTCCCTAGCACTAGCTTCTAAAAGATCCTAGGTATTTACTACCGTCTGTAAGTTATGAATGCAGACTAATTAATAGTGAAGTAACAGAGCTCTCTTTTGTACAAGTGCAAACTTTGTTTCAGTCATCACAGTATTTGCCAATCCAAGTATCATAGCTTGGATACTTACATATTTTGAACTGGACTAAAACTACTGCCGTATTTCACAAAAGTACTGAGGCACAAAGCAGCAGATTCTGATGTATATGTTTACATTTAAACACATACTTTTGCTAACAGTTTTGTGATTACTGAACTGTCAAGGCATTGAATGAATTGTGCATGACCCAAACCAACATTACAGAAAGTTTTGGTTGTCATCTATTGATCATTAATTTGATTGTTTGTAGATCAGCTGTTGGTCATCATCAGCTGTACCCAAGTAGCTGGGAGACAAGTTGTTGAGGAATAGAAAGCTTTCTCCCCAAACCATTTAGCATTTCAAATATAATTAAGAAGAAGGGTAATCTATTTGTAAAATGTAATGTAGTTCCTTCAGTATTTCTTCTTTTATGAATCAAGAAATCTGTTTCACAGAGCAAGTATGATAGATCTGTTAGATCCCCAGATCATGATGTGTTGGCTCCTGGTGCTGGAATGAGTATTCCTGAATTTATTACATTCCAAAGTGTACTGACCAAAACCATAATACTGTCTTTTCTCTACTGTTAAACTTTTTTATAATGTCACCAGCCTCATTATTTGATCTGGGATTATAATCACTATGGAAACTTAGATTTGTAACTCAGTTTTTCAGATTCAAAGGGCTTCTTTCATCTGATTCAGGTAAACAAGATGAGAGTAACATCTCTCCTGAATAACGATAGTAGCTTTTTGATCTTTTTCTGTTATCACAGATATATCTAGTATTTTTTAAGTTTTCTGTTTCAGCTATGGATTTAAATAATAATCTAATATTAAAAAGAAATAATGGACATACAGCATGGAAACAATCCCCAGTGCATAATATAGATGGTTATATTAGTATCCATGACAAGAGAAAAACAAAGACATAATATATTGGTAGGCAGACCCTACTAAAAACATTGAATAGAGGTCAAGTTATTTTGAGAGACAGATTACTGAGGTAAGGAGATATTTTCCATCTGTTAAGCTTTGTTTCTTCCATTCTTCTTGCCTTTCCTTCTTTCATTCCCTCTTCTTAGTCCCTTTTGGAAGATAAGAAGAACCAAATAAGATATCTATACTATCCCTATCCCTATCCCTATCCTTATCTCTATCCCTATCCCTATCCTTATCCCTATCACTATCACTATCACTATCACTATCATCACTCACTATCACTATTACTAATACCGTTACTTCAGTTTTTCTTTATTGTCAAGTCTGAGGACCTAGGATGTAATGTAAAAGCACCATACATGGATTTTTTTTGTTTGTTTTTAAAAGTAATTTGTAATATTATTCAGTTCTGTCTTGGTAGAATCCCACCATAGTATCCATCCACTCTTGTCGAATGATTTCCTGAATTTGTTCTTTGAGACATTTTCATTCTAGAAGTTATTAATTATGTAATCCAAAAGCATTGCCAAAATTCAACCTTCCTAACTATGGGAAGGGTGAGATAGTCTTCCTACATCACTTACATAAAAAATTTATCTGCTTAAAAGCAGAAGAACTTACCTCACCCTAAAAGCCTGCATCAATAGTGCTTCTCTTAACAAAATATGATGGGAGACCATTTAAAACTCAGTTTTTATACTTAAGTTTAAATTAACTAAAACAGAATTCAGACATATCAATTTTATGTACTGGAGGCATGGGAAAGCTGTTTCAGAGATAAGTTAATAGAAAAGTGTACAGTATGTTCCCCTCAATAGACAAGCAAATTAAGAAAAGAAATGACAAAAATGAATCAACATTCATTTTTCTTCATGTTCAGTTTGTTTGTGGGGTGGAGGGGGTGTGTGCATGTGTGTGTAGAGTTGCTCTTTCCTCCTTTAACCTTAAGGTGCTGCCTCTTCTTTCTCTACGGTTGCATGCCTGTTGTACAGAATAGAAAACCACACAACCCCAATGAAACAAAATTTAATTAGGTCTGCTTAGAGAATTGTAAAGTTTTTAAGGATTTGCTTGATATGTCTCTTGATGTCACCCCAAACCTCTAGTGCTTTTTTGTTATAATAGTTTTAACTAACTCTGTGAAGGAGAGATGTATGGGGAGAAAAAGTCTGAAGTTGATATAAAACCCCTTCCAAAGGAGTCATCAAGTTCAGTTTGCTACAACTGTATGTATTTTCTCCTAAACTTATCAAACTGCATTGAAAATCAAATTAGATTTTTTTATGCCACTACTTAGAATATGCATAGTAGAATACCATTTGTCATGCATTCTTCCTTAAATAATTGTGATTATGTAAGAGCAAAGATCTAGTGATAATACATCTATTAAATATTGTATTTTTAATCAAATGTTGTCTGATTGTTACAGATTTCAAAAATATAAAGCTAAGAGGATAAAAAAATTGATTGCAGTGTTCATAGATTGGTTAATGTGGATAGTCTAAAAAATTAGAGAATTATTTAATGTTTTAGTTAACAGAGACAATAATTCAACTTTATTATTACAGAAACAAGGTCTGTTAAAAGGAATGGAAAAGTGATACCAAATATTCCCATTCCCAGTTAAGCATCCCTTCCATAGGGTTACAAAACCCAATCATGTTTTTAGTATGTAGTTTAGATACAGAAACGTGGCAAATATCAGGAAAGCATGCTTGAGAACATTTTATTTTATAAGGTCGAAATTCTGTAGTGCAGAAAGGTGGGTTTTGTTTTTGTTGTTGTAGCTTTTTTTAAACAAAGGGAAATACCCCTTAGGTGAATCTCTTGATGAGGAAGAGGGCTTGCTTAACTTACCTGTATACCTAGAACTCCATGGTTACCTTCTAAACCCACAATAATACATAATATGAGGGATTTATTTCATAGTCCATGTTCTCTAAGGAAAAAATCACCATTTTCCCTTCTAGCTGAAGTAGTGGGTTTTTTTCTTCTTTTGGTATTGTTTTTATAGCTATGATCTATTCAGATAAAGAGATTTAACCTTTTCCTCTACACACATGGGTACAATCTAGTATATAATATTTTGACATTTTTATTACAAATTACATGAAGAATTTAAACTGTATTTTCTGATTCATATCAGCAAATAGTCAGAACTGTAAATACATCATTAATGTTCAAATGAATAAACAGAGACTGTTCTCATACTGAGGGCCAAATTTTCCTCTAATCTACATTTTCATTAGTGGTAAGAGATCTGCACCTTATCAGATATGCTGTCCCCATCAGATCTTAGACCTTTTTTTATGAAGGAAGAAGATTCCAAGATTGTTTAGGGTGCTTGGGGCATAAAGAAGGAAATGTAATTTTAGCTAGGGCTTGAGTCCAGGATGCTCATAGCAACTTATTATATGAAAAGGGGATTTGCAGGAATGTGAGTTCTTAATTTTGCAGTCTGAAACACACATGCAGGAGTCAGAAAACTTTGAAGTTCCAGCCAATTCCGTACTTAATGTTTGCTGAGCTTTTTATCTCCATGCAACAGTGATCTAAGGACATTTGTACTAATATCTGCTTTTGATCCAACCAGTGACATTATTTTGAAATGTCATTGCTGCCTGATGAGCTTATTTAGACATGCATTCTGGCTAGGTGAACATTCCCGTATGCAAAAATTATCTAAAATACAGAAGTTTTTCAGAGGTGTTCAGTACTTAGCAATGAAAACCATTTAGGCTGTAAACATTCTTCGTGTTCTGAGGCTGGAAGAAAACCTTTGTTTTGCAGATTAACTAGTGGCATCCAACATCTAGATATCTTAATCAAGTGATGAAGATAATTTTCCAGAGTTTTAATGCAGAACTATGAAAGGAGTTTTCAAGGATTACAGCTGATGTAAGCTTGCAGTTTATTTTATCTGAGAACACGAGACAATTGACAGTATACTATCTGGCTCTTCAATGATTTTGTCAAAATTAATTGAGTCCTTGTTAATATAAAAAGGTAAACATTGTCATCAGTCTGCTATGAAATAAACAATTCTGTATCCAGGTGCTCAGCTACTAAATGAAAAGATGCATTATAACTTTATTTATTTTATTTCTTATGATACTTTCATTATGCAAATATTACACCATTACATTTCTATAAAGTATACTAACATTTAAAGGGAGGATTTTCCTTTTCTTCCTTAGCCATTACAGAAGTTGGTAGGGTGCGTTTACTAGCAGGCACTTTGTAAAGGCAGCATGTTACGCTGAGCCAGCAGAGATTAGACTAAAATGAGAACACACTAGCTATAAATTTAACAGGGTTCATTTTCTGAAGTGACTGCTTTATGCATCTGCAAATGGAAAGAAATAGAGCATCAAGCTCTTAATTTTTTCTACACAAATAAAAACTGAAGTACTGAATGTCTTCATTTAACATCTTCAAAGCAGTATTATTTTTATTAGGTACTAGAACGGAGTACAATGCACAAAAAGGGGGAGATGATGTAGGATTTTTGTATTATGCACCTTCAGTAAAAAATAACTTTGTTTTTTTAACTCTCTGTGACATTTTCCTAAATATTGTGGCACAAATCACTGGATTGTACTGTTCTGTAAACTTCTGTATTAGTGACTGTGTGGGGGTAGAACATTATATAAGTTTCAATGGTGCATGTAAAATCCGTTTCTACAGCATGTTTATTCAGGATTCAATCCATTTCCAGTTCAAGTCACTAATAATAATTCTACTGACTGGAATGGAACAGGATCACTAGATTGCATATCAGTTGCTGTTAGCACATAAGGTCACTGAGTTTAAAGGCAGGAATAGGCTTTCTAGCAATTGCCTGTTTCAAAACTATCCAAATAGGTACTTTAAATACAAGTACCATCTCACAAAAAAAGAACAGATTCTCTTCCCAGGCAATTGCAGCTTATGAGTTAGCTTTTGGGGGTATTTTAAGCATTTAAGTATTTTAAGTGTTTAGTATTTAAGTATTTTAAGTATGTAAGTATTAAATTAATTATTTAAGTATTTTAAGTATATAAGTATTTTAAGTATTATAAGGTATTTTGGGGCTTTTAAGTAATATCATACAAATTCAAACTATTGTTATCATATAATAACAGATAAAAGAAAATATTAAAAAAATCAGGCTACTCTAAAAAAAAAGTTGCATGTCTATATAGGTCTCAGACTTCTAGAAGTGAAAAGAATGAAACAGCAGGAGACTAAAGAGGCTATTTAATGCATCCAAAAGATACGCAAGATAGCTGCCTTGCACAAGGGAGGTAAGCACTCAAATGAAAAAGAGATGTCTGAGAGTAATGACACTTCGAATAGCAATAAAAGAATATCTAATTATCAGAACTGCAATTAAAGCATTGTCAGGCCAGATAAACTGTTTTTTTTTCCCCTAGTAATAGCAATTAAATACTTGGACAGCTAAACTTGAGATGGCACTAGATTTTTTTTAATTTATTTTTCAGAAACTTTCTGAATGGTATGTTACATCTTAAATAGAAATTTTCAACAGAAAAGCAGAAAAGATTGTAATAATGTTATCTTCATAAAATCTTTCAAATCTATGCATGCTCTTCATGGTAAAATTTTGTAAGTCTTTTCTCTCTCTTTAAATCACAGTCTAATATAGGAGTAGAATGGCTTGTATAGAATATAGATAATAGCCAGAAAAACAGTGATTCAGTACTGTATGAAAATAAAATTTCAGTTTGGTAGTTTTTTACATTTTATTGTGACGTTAATATATGGTAATTTCTCCCCAGTTGTAATCTGACTATCAAATAGAGTTATATTTAGTACTTTTTTACCCATTAACAGTGAGTCACATATATAAGTCTTCTGTCAGGAAGATTGGTTGAATAAATAGAAACCAGTATTATTAAAAGATATATGTGTGTGTATGAATGGTGTGTTTATATTCTGGAAGAAATTGTTGTTGCGGAGTTATATTACTAGCAACTGGCACATGTAAATTTCAAGGAAAATGTAGCTACTAGTTCTTTATGGATGTTTTACTGTGTGCACTACCTTTATACTGTTTATGTCTATTTATTACATTTTATTTGAGTTGAATAATACTATTAGCACTTCCACTTGGAAAATAGAAAAGAACAAACCAGATGCTTCATATCGCAGTCTTAATATATTGTACTTCAAAGTTGCAGACAGCAACTTCCCTTGGGCCAAGGGAAAGATCTTCCTGACTCATAGCATGGAGTTTGGAAAGTCCACTACGGTGCACTTCAGGGTGTGTGGAAATAAGACGTTAAATATTAAAATTCTAGAGGCTTGGCTGAGCACGTGGCTCCATTGCAGGGATCCTAAAAATCCTGTATCAAGGCTCCTAACTCACTGGGGCCTCTGTAGCTCTCAGTCTCTGGGTTTAGTGAAATCTGTTTTCATTTGAAAGTCTCCTATCACTCTAAGTTGCACAGTTTCATGGCATCATGAAGATGGCTATAGTCAATAACATTTTTTTCTCTGTATCAGTTACCCCAAATGATATGCTGACCTGTAAACAATTGGAATGTTTCACAGTCAAAGAAAAATAATCGATCTCAGTTCTCCATCCCTCCAAGTGACATTTAATTACATGCCATTAAAAGTTTCCTGGACATGGAGAAGAATCAGGAACCTCCTACTACCTGTGAAAAGGCTCGTCTCTCTCAGTGCTACCGGCAGGTACTGTCTGTTCAGCGAAGTGTCATCAAATAGGAAAGAAGTTCTATTCTTCTCCCCTTACCCAAACTCACACATATTTGATTATATGAGATTGTGCTAAAATTGCTTAAATGATCATATCCTTATGTCTGTAGAAAATTGCACAATGAAAGTGAAAAAATTTTCTTCATAGAAACATATCAGGTCTTTGATATGACTTGGGATGCAGATAATGATGACTCATTTCACTAAAAGTTTGGATATTAATTTGCTTTTGTCATAATGAACTGGACATTTATAGGAGTTTATTCAGCCTAAGTAAACCTTTTGCTTAGTACAAGAATACTGAGGGGGGGTTGGGTCTTTTTTGGCAATGGAATAAAGAAAGGAACATCAAATTACTCTTTCCAGTTATAAGGGCGTATGCACACCATTAGAGGCCCACACGGCTTAACTGACAGCATGGGTGCACTTTGGGGGGGATGGCGCATCATGGGAGTATGCTCCAGGCCTTGGGGCACATGCTTGTACTAGAAGAGACTATTCCAGAAAATTTGGTGATATTTTCAGGAGAAGATGAGCATTTCAATTTTTTATACATAGATTTGAAAATAGATAATTGGTTTCAGCAATTGTTCTAAGACATTTAAAACTTCCTTTTCTTAACCTGTGAATGAAAAATTAGTCTTTTCATATACTGTCTTCATTTATCTCATGTTTAGCTGATTGGTGCTTAAAGGCAGAATTCTGAATTAAAAATAAAATTAAACATACTTTTTTCAAAGTGGTTGCAATTTTTTCTGCCCAAAATTGCAAGTCTTCAGACACTCCATATTTATAGAGTATGGATTTTATTTATTCTTGAAGTAGATGATGTTTACTCAGGTATTGTGGCTTTGAGCCTTTCCTCTGATAATTTGTCACTTTTAAAGAGGCATAAATAGCCAAGAGTTGTTTCACCAAATGCTGTAAACTGTAAGTGGTTAGAATAATTCCCCTTTCATTAAATGCATACCAAAACTAAATGAAATAACTTAGTGAGGATGTTTCATTTTACAGTAGTACTAAAGCAGCAATCAATATAGGAGTTGTTACATTAATTAGTCTGCATCTACTTTAGTGTTTTAGTCCAAGTTAGGAGGGATCTTTTTAAGTGAATGTCCTTATTTTCCGTACTCACTGTACTTTGTGTCGTATCTTTGGACAGCCTTGGAATGAACAGTTGGGCTTCTTTTTGCATGAAACTAAACCAAAATCTCCAGTCACGATTGTGTGTTCCACCTGTGGAGCTAGACTAGAACCAGTCTAAATTAAAACCCGCAAAAAAGCATACGTTATAGATGTCAGGTGCGCAACACAAACTATTTTGCTGTCCACATCAATTTCTATTGGACATGTAGGTGTATACTAAATACTGTGTTTATTTGTTGTAGCATTAAGAAACCAGGGTTTTGTGATTTAAGGGGTGTTTGGCCTACATTTTATTTTATATTTTCTTTAATGAATGAAACTAGCAATTTGATAAAAGCTGTATCTTTTGTGCTTTTACAATTAAATCTGTTCCTGCCTGCACAAACAGTAAAGGAGTAAACCAAATTATTGCATTAGGTAGCTATTATTAAGAAAACTCTCTGATGTATTATTGACAGTCTATAAGGTCTTTGGAACTTATGAATTCTTAAATTAGTTTTAGTTATTAGACAAGGTGATGAAGCAAACATTCCATAATATATGTATAGTCTTTTGGAGAGCAGATTCCACATGAAAGCTTAGATTGGAAACACTGAAATAACTGTTTCATTGGATAAGGGATAAGTTTTTGGGGTATGCCTGAACATAAGTATCACATACATTTTTATATTTCTGTAGTCACGTCTTCTTTTATATATATATATATATATATATAAAACTTATATATAAAAAAGTAAATTTACAGTTCAGAGTCATACCGTCCATTTTAGAATACTGTAGATGCTAAATTCCTTCCTATTTTTTTTATGGGTATTGTATTCTGTAAACTTGTATATGTACAATTGAGCAAGATTATTGGGTGCCCAGACACATTAATGGGATGTAAGATGCACAGAACTTTACAGGGTTTTTTTGGCATCATCATGGTTGTTTAAGCAGGTTTCAGTGTGTTGCATATTCACACTGCCCAACTCTTGGTAACTGAACTATGAGTCTAATGTCACTTCAGTCTTTATATAGGCAATGGAAAAAAGAGAATCACTTCCATGATGGAAGTGATGGAAGTGGATAATTCAGTTTATCTTCTTAATTCAGGCACCTAGTTTAGGGTGATGATAAACTGTCTTTTTCCTCCCCCCAAATGCTACAAATATGAAACATTTATCGAACACCTGAAAGAAAGAGTATCCAGCTTACAGAAGATACATAGAGAGACAGGAGCAGTTAGAGGGCTTATAAAGGAGATATTTTCATTATAAATTCCACTTATTGTTGCTGTTCACAAATCATTGACATTTTAAATTTTTAAACAACTGTGTTGCAGAGAAAATAGAGGTGCATATCAAGGTAAATGCTTGCCACTAATGGTTTTCACTCTGAACAGAGACAAGGACATGTAAAAGCAGCAGCTGATTTTTCTATGCAAAATAAAGGTCCTAGTGTCCCTAAAGGCTTGATCTCATTTTCATAACAGCAGCAACTTGAACAAAAAAGAGAAAAGGTAGGACTATAAGGAGAATCAATAGCACAGAATTTTATGATCTGACAAAACTTTGAATATAGTGTAACTGAAAACATTTTTGTGAAGTTGTAAGCATTTCAGAAAATGTCTTCACTCTCTGAATGACAATAGACCAGTACTTTAAAATAAGTTTCATAGCTGAACATACAGCATAGGATTAGATTTGCATCCTAGTATTCCCTGGAGTACCAGGAGGGGGATCAACAGCCTAACCACATGCTGCCACAGTTTTCAGTGATTTGATTTAAGTCCATTCTAAACTATATCAGCAGGAGTACTGTATTACATTAAAAGTTCACCTGAATGAACACGCAGTGCCTGCTTTCCAGTGGCTTTCCCACAAGGGTCTTCACAGTTAGCACTGCCACCAGCACCAGTGTTCTCCTCCCTTCAGTGCTGCAGCTCCTCCCCCAGGATTTTTACAGGTAAATGAAAACCTGCAGACATAACACTGCTTCAAAGTACAAAGTTAAGAAACAGCTTTTATCCTGACTGTTTTCCTTCCCCTTTACAGTAGACAACGTTGTTCTTATCACCTGTTGGTGTTCAGTTCCAGCTTGGTGTTAGTTAAAGGAGGCCAGCAGTTGCTTTGTGACAGCAAATACTTAAGTGGCTTCATATACTCAGCCTAGACATTTATTCTTTTCTCATGAAACCTGAACCAAAGGTTTCTTTGCAGCAGAGCAGAGCTGGAGGCTGGAAGAGTGCTGGCACATACCATGCTGTGGTGCCTTTTTTCTTATTTAGGCATCTGCTATTGGCCACTGTGGGAAGGAGACTGGGCTTGATGGGCTTTTGATCTGACTCAGCACAGCCATTTCTCTGTTCTTCTATACCTTCAGAAAATGTGTTAAGTATGAACAGATCTTTCATGAGCATCTTTCATGAGATGAAAGAGAATCCAGAAATACTTAATAAAGTTCTGCAGCAAAAATATCAGTAATTTCTCCCCACTTTTTGCTTCTTCACGTGCCTGTTCAAAATGCAAAATACTTAACTATTCTGGAGCTCAGCAATGCGTGCAGCACACTGGCTGTTAGTGGCAATATTTATAAATCATATTTCTACTATATATTAATATTTAAAACATCTAAAACAATCTGGAGTTATCTGCTCTGTGTTGCAAAAGCCCATTTGACTAGTATTACTGAAAAAAGGAAAAAGTTAAACCTCTATAAACTGTACTATAATGTTAATTTTAACTTTAATTAAAACAATAAATAGTTTAGCATCTTGAAGTGGTATTTGTTTCTTCTTCATTGTTTGAGAGTCACTGCAAATCTTCATGTATTTTCACTGCAGAGATATCAAAAGATATCAAATTGAATTTTCCAACACAAAGATGTATTTTTAAGTATAGATTTTAATCACTGTAAGTCCATAGATTTGTGGCCAATCTAAATGCTAGCAAATTTTAATCATTAAAGCAACATACATTTCATAATACTTATCTCCTAAGAGAAAATCCTGTAGTTGCTGTGAGGCAAGTATTTTTCTTGATTTGTTGGGCTTTACAAATCCTACACAGAGTTCAATAGAAGCCTAGCAATGCCAAGTTGGCAGTGGCTGCAGTATTAGCTACAAGAAGGCTTAAGAAAGAGACTGTCAACATTTCCTCCTACAGACCCTAAATAGCTATGGGACATGAACAGAGCTTTGTATAAAAATGTGCTCTTGTCCAGCAAGTAAAGAAAATCAATTCTGAATTCATGCTATGGTGTATCATGACAGTGCCTGTACTCCTCTTCACTAGGTTTTTCCTCTGTAGAGTTCAGCAGAATATAGTCTCAGTCTGCCCTTTTTTAATGTTCATAATTTCAGTCAGCTAAAGTGTTTTCACGTAGAAAGACAAAGATTAACTTTTTATAGAATAGTATCTTCTCTCCTCTTCTATACTTCTCTCTCCTCTCCTCTCTCAAAAATATAGAGACAGATACACTAGAGCAATTCCTGAGAAAATGCAGATATTTTGGGACAGTGAAGTACTTCAGGCTTAGAGAGTACTGGATCATGATTCCACTTCATCATTTCATTTTAGGAATAACTCAAATTCAAAGTCTCTGACTTGAGCAAAAACACTGCTGCTTCTGGACCAGTGGACATAAATCCATGTATCAGTGCTGCTCTTCCTTTTTCTCTTTAAGCAATCAGATCTCTTTGTGATGAATGCCTTTGTTTTCCTCCACCTGTCCAGTAGACTGGCTGTTATATATTGCCATGGAACATCATCTCATTTTAAATAGAATTCAAGATATTAGTCTTTGAAAATAGCCAGTCACTGTGCAAGATCACACATTCAATCTTTTTCTATGACAACTCCCAGTCAAATATTAAAAACTATACACAGCAACAAAACTTATGCAGAAAGTCGGGTACTCCACAGCCTACAGGCAATGCTTGTCATAACAAGTGTGTTTTCACTGCTTATGCACTGAGTGATGCTTAACAGGTCATAAGGAAATTAGAGATTATGCACAATGTGGTAAAATAGAGATTCATGAGGCATTAATTGTTCATTTCTTATATTCTATAAAATACAACAGCTACCTGAGAGAACACAGAGGTCTTATGAGATGAAACCTCAAATATTAGTCTGGTAGTTACTGAACTATTATACAAATCATAGAGGACAAGTATATTGGGGCAGATTTTTTTCTGGCTGTATGTAGGTACACATTTTTGAACAATATAAGACTCTTTCTGCTGGGCTATTTCAACTACTGGCTAAGCACAAATATTTAATTTCTAGCAGAAAACATTTCATACCATTTTTCTTTTTCTTAGCATTGCAGAAGGAGAGCTCTCATAAGTTCTATCTCAATATGGAGATGCTTGTTTTAGGTGCTGGTATGTTCTCACCAAATGATTTGTTAAGTTTTGTGTCAAAACCTGAAGAAGTTTAGCTAGAATCCACATTTGGATTTATATCAAATTAACTTTATGCATAGTTTATGTGCTTCTACTCATTAGAAGAAAGATTTTTTCCTTCTTTTGAATACAGTTATTTTGAGAAATGTTAGTGATATATTGCAGCAAGAAGACTTTTCTGAAATCGAGCTTCTCTAATGAACTTCTGATGTGATATTTCAAAATTAAGTTGTTCTTCAGACTTAAAATGGTAAATACAACTTCTGTCTTCTCCTTCATGAGGAAGAAAAAGGCACTGAGGAATCTACTTTGGACCTTTCAAACTCTAAATGCATACATTTTGTAAGACTTCTGAAGATAAATAGAATAAAACAACACTTCTTTTTCTACATCTTGAAAGAGTAGTTTTTCCCAGCTCCTTTACTATTCAACTGTTACACTGATAATTTTCAGCAGATTTTTCTTCCATAGTCTGGAAATCATTCATTCTTGGAGCTTTTTATTTTCTGTTCATTTCACTTAAGCTTTCATACTCAGACTCAGTATTAATAGTGATTCTAATTTATATAATTTCACTTTTCTTTTTGACACCTCTTTGTAAATGTTTCATTAATCTTTACTGCATTTAAGATTCGTTGGCTGGTACTGGTATTTATTTTGGGGACGCTAGGTAGGCTACTGAGACAGTGGGTGTCTGAGGCAGGGATACCATTCAAGAATAAGATACCTGTCTTCAGGTGTCTACACGAGTAACTACAGCTCTGCCATGTGTTCAAAATGTCATTATCATAAATAGAGACCTAAATAAAGACCTAAATAGAGACCATAAATAAAATCAGTGTATTTAAAAAGCAATTCCTCTCCTTCTGAAGTGGTCACATTGAGTAGTAAAGTGAATCTCTGCCTCAGTCCACTGCCTGTATTGACTAGGGGTAGGATTTTCATGTAGCCATCTATTGCCATTTGAAGATATGCCATGGGATATTTGGGATATCTGAGACATCCTGATGCCGGTGTGTGTGACACACAGCCTGCAGAGACTTGCACCTCTCTGGGAGCAACAGGTGATGTCAAGGAGGGATGCCTCTCCTCTGGCAGTAGGTGCATATGCTTAGGCAGTTGAATCAGATTCCTATTTAGGTTTTCCTGCATTCCGAGCATTCCTACCAATGCAATGCTTGATCCACTGATTAATATTGCTACCTAATATCTGTTTAGAGCTATATGACTATTTTGTGGTAGAGGTTTCTGTCGTTCTAGTTAAACAAGATTATTCCTCTCCAAGTGAAAGAGGTTTGTGACTTTAGAATGAGTTGTTAGTTCTTACGAGAAGCGCATACTGCAGCATCTGTAAATGTTGGTTTCTTATATTTGCATGGTTTTATATTCCTGACTTCATGTTGAAACTGAGGGACTGACTTTACAGCCTGTCTGGGTTTTCTTTCAGTGCAACCTCTGAGTTACTTGACTAGGTTTAGAATATTTCGTACTTTGATTTTGCTTTCTGTTTCAAAAGGTAAGATGATGAATCACTAATGAAGCCAAGTAAATAAAACAGATGGAAACTTTTCTAATGGATACAGAAAGAAATGTTTGATTTTATTACAGTCAGCATTCAGTCAGGCTATATTACTTGGGTTTATGTGCAGATAATAAGAATTCTTGTAAATGTTACTTCAGAAGAAATTTAGAATTTACAATGTTATCAGCTAAAGTCACTTGTTTCTAGGATGTGTATCATCTTGAATTGCTGGATTAGCAATTTGTCTATTGTGTTGTCAGAAATTGCTAAAATATTATTTTATGAGCAGAGATTGTTTGTTTCAGATGCATTCACTTTCAATTAATAAGGCCATGTTATGTGTGGGTTTGTGTCTGTGTGGGTTTGTCCCTGCATGAGATTATGAATGAAGAACGACAAAGGAAAAAAGCCCTTTAGTTATATCATTTTAAACCAAAATAAAGTTGTTCAATGAATGACAATAAGATATCACACAACTGCCAGTGTTAATTAATAGGCTTTACAGGTTTGGATACATTCAGCAGTATGACTTGTGTTTGTGGCTAAAAATGAATGCTAATGATCTGTGTAGTGTTACAATACAGGTAGCACATTGTCAAAA
This sequence comes from Mycteria americana, assembly GCF_035582795.1. NCBI lineage: Eukaryota > Metazoa > Chordata > Aves > Ciconiiformes > Ciconiidae > Mycteria > Mycteria americana. Next base: position 131,788,188 of record NC_134365.1, on the reverse strand, counting down.
ACTGTTACAAAACTAAAATCTCATTTGTGCAAAATCTGTAAGGACAAATAAATACAGCTGTAATTCTCAAATAAGTGATTATCCTCTCACTTATGTGTGCAGAAACCTAGTTCCAAATCAAAGTGTGGCTGTTTTCATATGTTACTTTTCATATGAGTTTCTTGACTAGGTTTAGAAGATTTTGTACTTTGATTTTGCTTTCTGTTTCAAAAGAGGATGGATTACTAATGAAACCAAGTAAATAAAACAGATGGAAACACTAGGACATTCAACCTCAGTGTTCTTTGAGAACCCTCTATATGATCTTATCTTGTATTTACTAGTTTATCAAAGTTAGGTTCAGCTGTACTCCTCCTGAAATTAATATCAATTTCCTCATTTATTTTGCTGGTTATGAGTTTTACATTCCTTTCTTCTGTTAATGATAACTCCCTTGAAGATTAACCAATAACTTCTGTTTTCTACAGGAGTATAGGCAAGACATAATTACAACTTATTTTTTTTTAACAGTGAACTCAAACATCTTTTTAACTGCACATAATAATCATACAGAAAGTATGTGCATAAAACTGTGTATGATAATAGTACATTCTTTCCTTAGACAGAGTTAATGCAGTTCAGTTCTTGGTATAATTCATCAGCTTTCTAATTTTCAGAAACCCAAGTGAGTTATGGGAGACAAGCATATGTTAACTCGAAGGTGCAATCATATCTGGCATTTAACCATTCACAAATAAAAACTCTAATTAACAGGAAAATATAAAGATTTAGGAGAAAGAGATTGAATAGGAAGCTGTTGAAATAGAAGTAGAGAGGAAAAAGAGACTCTAACTCAAGTTTAGACTTTCCTGGGAATTCACATCTCTCATAGGCAAAGAATAAAGGAGAATCAAAGATTCAGAAATGTCAGCCATATTCAAATTCAGCCATGTCCTTCAAACAGTGAATATCCTAGCACATTTTAAATATATCCACTGGGATTTTTAGCACCAAAATATCCTCAAGGTTTGAGATACTGATACCTATCTGAATGATATTTAGCATATGTCAGTACTTAAAAAAGAATAGTATTTAGTTGAAAGCAATATTCTAAACTTCTGTAAGTCCAGGTTTGTCTCTCTTTGAACTTCATATAACCTTGGAGGAGAATGATCCAAACACTAGTCATGACGGAAGGAGGAAGAGTTGACAAGATCTTACATTTTGGCTATGTTGATTCGGGAGAGGAAATGGTATTTGAGAGACGAGGATGGATAAAGTCTGAAGGAACTGAAAGTGTGACTGAAGATAGGAACCTTGCTAAGGAGCTTAATGAATAACGTTTAGGGGGTAATGAGGACAGGTCAAGATGGCAAACCTACAGGAATTAGGGAAAAAAAGCTGTATTGCAAAACTGGGAAACTGTGGACATAGAAAATCAATCCAATGCAAGCTACAGGAGCTTGTATAAGAAGCTGAAAGATAAGAGGAGGAAGAGAAGGAACTGTCTTAGGAAGGGATTAGGCTTTAGATAGGGTAACAAATGTAATTTCTACCTGTCAATGAATTTGATTCAGCTCCCTAAAAACTCATTTGTCTATGACAACCTATTACAGACATATTATTCTAAAAGCAATAAGGGCTTTTAAATATAAAGTTAGATATCTGAGAGTTAGACTGTCTATCTTTCCTTCCTCTTGCCAGCCAAGAATTCCCTTGCTCGATTCATATAGACCTTTGACTAAATCTGTAATATAGTAGCTTTCTTGTATTTGCTAGAATTAAACAAAATATATTAAAAAAATGCAAATCCTAAAAGAACAAGCAAACCACTTTCTGTTAAATTGTCAACATAATTAGACAGCAACAAATGCACCTTGAGTTAGGGGACTTGTAAGAGTTAAATAATAAGACGTTCAGATATTAAAAAGAAGACAGCACTGAGAAATGGAGATTAGTAGCAACTGTTTCCTGCATGAAAAAGTCAGAAAATAACTTCCTTCGGAAAGAAAGATTAAACAAGATTGATTACCTTATAAGTATTATGAATATTTATCTTTTATGGAAAAAATACCAGTCACCTACTGTGCTTGTTGCTAATACCAGTACTCCTACCAATACTTAGTTGGTACTTAGTTCTTGCACATGTGCTCTCTAAAATCTGAACTGTATAAATGAAAAGCTGCCTTTTCAACTAGCATTTTGATGAAACACTGTCTCTTGAGGTAACATAATCTCTTTTGTTTTTGATAAGCAAGGATGAATCTTTCATTTTAAAGTTATGTCCACCACCTGCTTAGTCATCAGTTTACAAATTCACATGTTGCTAGTCATGTCTGTAAGTATAAAGTCAGAATATAGTGAAGTATTTTGCAACTTATGTCTTTTGAAAGTACATGCCCAGTTTTAAAAGATACGTCTCTGTACGCTTATGTTTTTACTGTAAAGTTAATCAATGTTCTTAAGGACAATCAAGATAAATCAGACTGAGAATGTAATACTGAACTTAATTAGTACTGGTTGGCTGTCCTTTTTTTCTTTTTTTTTTAAGATTGATTCGGACCTGGGAGATTTTGGAAAACAATTTTTTTGGTAAAACATTGAGGAAAACATTTCTGTACTGTTTGTTGGTGGAGGAAGTGGCCTTTTTTAAATAAAATGAAACCAAATATTTTAATTCCTCATAGTCTACCTCCTGTGACCCATGTCACGTCTTTTATTCTATTTATTCTAAAGCTATTGCATTTATAGCCTAGTTTATAAAGGTCTCTAATGATCTGCAGTGGACTGCTACACTTTTATTGTGGATCGTGGATCATGGATCATGCTACACTTTTATTGATCCCAGTAGGTATTATATTAATTCAGAGAATCTAGTATTTTGTTCCTGAGGTTATTGTGATTTCTGCTGCATTCTTTGTCCAGAGAGGTTCAGGAGCTGAAAAACATGACGATTTTTTTTGCTCATACACAGAAAAAGTTTTGAATGGTGAATTTCCTTCATATTACTAAATGACTTGGGATCTAGCGATCCAAGAGGCAACTCCCCTCCCACGGCATGGGGCTATACTGCAGCCAGTACTTCAAAAGCCTCTACTATATCTAAAGTCTAAAGTGTATCTAGAATAAGTGTATGGAAGACCAGCTTTTAACACAACATACATCAGTAATAGTCTCTTCACAGGTTTTGAAAGTGAGAAACTACATTCAGGAGAGAAGAAATCTTTGGAGAACTACCCTTGAGTGCAATGGGGCTTTTTTTTTTTTTTTTTAATATTACTTAAAAAATTAGGTACCATTGACTAGTTGATGTTTACATTCCTATTAGTGAAAAGACAGCACAACGGTCCCACGGTTGTGAGTCAGTTCCAGCAGTTATGAAATTGGGCTCCCTTTGCTGTTAGGATGTGAAGGGAGGAGTTGGATGTAAGCTATTCTCTCTGCTCTCTGCTCAGGTGAGTATAGAGTGTGAGTGTGTGTGCAGTGAGGGCACGACTAGCAGTTGCATACCCCTAACTAAATAAATCATTCTCTTTAGAGGAATGTGGTGGAGGAAAATAATAATATAAATCTTTTTGTATGGGTTTGTAATCTTGTCCCTAAATATATGGTTGGCCAAATACAAGATTACTGCCACTGTCATAGATATTTTTCATCAGATTTTAAAGGTTCAGAAGATAGGCAAGCTATTGACTTTCCTTACAGAATGTCATATGTGTTAAATTACTTACAATTGCTTGGAGCACACAGTAGAAGTATTGAGATGAAAAAATGAAGCCTTTGCTGGTTGCCCAAAAAGCCTTTACCAGTTATGATTGCAAAGACGTCTTGATATCAGTCAGATTGCTATGCAATTAAAATATTTATGAAAGAAAACTCATTTTGTATATGGTAACGCCTGCTTATACAAGAAAGGACTTAAATAATTTTATGGAGCTTTATAGTTACTGATCCTGACTGTACCAATCCTTAGAATTGTTGGCTTTCAGCTACTTCAGTGGGAGGTAAATGTACTCAGGATTTTAAGAGCAGTACATTTGCCAAATATCGTAAATATATAAAAGAGATCTACTGTATCAGGAAGCACTAGTTTTTATTGCCAACCACTTTACCAGCTGGACTGTTTTAACAGAAAACATGTTCATCCATATAGGAAACTCCCTGAAGACAGCTGAAAACTCTGATATAGTGACTGGGAAATATCTCCCCTGAACTGAGCTATTTAGAAGCTAGTTGTCTATTCTAGGTTAGCTGTGTAGACATCTTTTAAAAGTCAAGAAGAGAGATAGGACTTCCAAAACATAAATTTATTTCACTCACTTTAGATACCTCAACTCTGTTTTCCTTGCCTTTTTGGTCCTCATTAGACAGCTGGAATACTTAGAAAAACAGTTTAGACTAAATGCTTAACAAAATAGTTGAAGTGAGCTAAGCTAAGTTAGCAGCCTGAAAGTTGGTTAATTCTGAATGTGTCTGTCCAACTGTATCTTCCCAAGCTACACATGCATACTTATTTTTTTGTTAGCTTCTACCACAGAGATATAGGCTAACATCAGATTTATAAAAAGGGTGTTTCCCTTCACTGGTAATCCAAATGGAATCATAGAATGATAGAATACCAGGTTAGAAAGGGCGTCAAGGATTGTCAGGTCCAATCTTTCTTGGCAAAAGCACAGTCTAGACAAGATGGCCAAACAGGACTGTAATTTAAGAAAATTAATCCAACTGAAAAAAATAGCAGCATTAAAGGAAGTGTTAATGTTTACTATAAGTCTATTCTTATCTATCTTAGCTGAAGTAATTGACTACTTTAATTTGAAACTTGAGGTACGGTACACTAGAATGACCTAAAAGGAGGTGAAACTCATTTGGCTGGGAGATTTCTTACAAGTTTACTGAAATCTGCACACGTGCTTTTCTGTCTATTATAGATTATGTTTACTGTTGGGAATTCACTTTAATTATTTACACTGAAACATCCATTACTCTGCATTTTTATTAAGAAGACATTCTTTCAAAATTCCATAATTACCAGTTTGCATTTGTAGTTATGTGCTTGTCGTATTTTATGGCTCAGTGCATATGCATGATCTAATGCATATGAATAAAGTTTGGGGATTTTTTTTTTTTTTTTTTTTTTTTTTTGAGAAGCTCGTTTCCATATCATATTGCAAAAGCAAGGATCAGAAGCTAGGTAAAGGCAACAGAGAAACAGTAAATTTTTGGTGTTTCACAGTAGGGAGTCTTGTCATGAAATTCTAATAATGCTTGATTAACTTTTACTGGTAGCCATGTTATTTTTCTCCTGCCTGGAATATAACAGGTAGTTTTCATCTTAATTAAATATACTACTTTTTAATTTTCAGATTTTTTGGCATCCTAGCATTCATACAGACACATTCCTTGCAATGCTTATCCAGTTTCACAGTAGTTTCTAGATGTCTTTTCTTCACCTATAGCCTACTATTGCTAGCAGAGCAACAGGTATATCGTCAAGGTGGCACTTTCTGAGAGCCTGAGGGTGCACAGAACATTGTCTGCTTGGATCCAGACCCACCTGTTGGCCTCAGAGCTGAAGACACAGTAGAATACTTCTATTGCATTTGAGATTGCATTTAATAATTTACTTGAACTAATTTATTTTTCTTTATGGATACATTAAGGTCTAGCAGTTTATAAGTATGTTAAATAATTTTTGAAACTAAAAAATCCTGTTGCCCAAATATGACTTTCCCAAATACTGTTTTAAATAGCATCCTATCCAGTCAAATGAACATCTAATAAGAACAATCTATCATTTTCCTTACATATGATAATAAATAAAAGATGGAGGGGAAAAAAAGCCGCATGAAAGGCAGTCAGAAGTGTTTTAGAACACAAGCACATGCCATTTTCACCCAAAAATGATATTTTCAGTTTACGTATGTGTGGAACAGAGGGACCCTGAGTTTACCAACTCTTCATGATAATAATATGTCAGTAATACTTTTCTAAGCTTTTATCTTAGTTGCTACTGAACTTCTGAAACTGCAGCCACTAGCGCCCATCCTACTGTCTGTTTAACAAAGACGTAAAGTATCATGACTGATCATACCTATGTATAGTTGATTCATTAGGAGGAAATCTTGCCTTCTCTTTTCAGAATTCTGCTCTAATTACTCAAGAAGAAAAGGACGGTTCCCTCAACAGCAATGGCAAAGGTCTGATGGCTTTAATGTAGTTACTCTTTGATGGTATTATTCAGTGCAAGCAAGTTTACCAGAATCTGGACTTTACCATGAGATTCACCGACTACACCCTACTTTTGTATCCTGTTAAAAATAAATTACTATATCACACCTTTTTTTGATATGCAAGTAACATAACAGTTCCAACTACTGCAAAAGAATAAAATAGTAGTGTAAAAAAATCGGAAATGCACAGCAGGGAGATAGAATGACTATAATCCAGATGTTGTGGTTAGTATAGGACCAGTGACTCATTTTTACTTTATATCTTCTATATTTTGTATTAGGGAAAATGATTCATTGCTAATATAACTCTAAGTGATTTTAACATCTATCCTAGAGGCATTACAGGTGTTTCAGCCTGTACCATTTATTAGAGCATTTTGTATTTATCTCTCGAGTATCTTCCTTCAAAAGGGATGTCTGCTGCATTTCTGCATCATATCCAGCATCAATCACTTTGATTAGGGTCTCACTCCACAAACCAAACAGCTTTTCTTCCATGGCAGCTCCATATGTTTGCTGCAGCTGTTACAGTTTCCAGGCAGAATGTGACTGTACTCTGTTCAGAGTTTGTGTCCCTGTCAAAGAGGCAGGAAATTATTCCTCTCTGCTTTCATTTGCCTTGAAATCAAGTGGCTTGAAATCTGTCCTAGAGTTAGACTATAGTTACCTACAAAAACATACATGAAATTGCATCTGCATTATATTTTCATAACTATGACTCTGCAAAGTGCACAATACCAAGGTTTATTCCCACAGCACTGTTTGAATACCAGGTCAAAAGAGTTTTATTGCTGGAAAGGTTACTCCAGGGCGATTTTTAACATGGACCCAATGATAGAAGACTACTATCGTTGCAGACTGATTTCTTAATAGCTATGAGCGTGAAATATCCCGAGTTTTATTTATGATTTTATGGTTCGTGACATGGGAAAATATTTCTGTTTTGTTGATTAATATTTTGTTATCTTGCACTAAGGCAGTATGTAGAAGAACTACATGCTACGGTACGCTGTACTACAGTACAGTAGTAGTACTACTACTACAGTACACTGAACACAGTGCAAAGAATGTACCAGCTAGGAGATTCATCTCTATTTGCAGAAATACTAAATATTTCCATGAAGGACACCTTGAAGATCACCAACTCACTATGTTTTTTTTACATCTAAGAAACACAGAGAACTCAAGTTATTAAAACGTATGTGAATAAAATTCCACACCAGTAAGGAGAGCTGAATTTTTTTATTTATAATCACTGGCTAACTCTGAAAGTAGTCAGTATTGCAAGAACTTTATTAATGCTAAAAACACATGCATTTGTTCACAACTAGGCATTGCTGTGTCACTTTTCATTACATTTGATTAGCTGGCTACCTAGATAAATATGCAATGAACCATTAAATTTTGGTGACCAAGAACACAATTTGACATGTCTTAAATATGCTGTTAATGAAACTTGTAATAGTGCATGTGTTCAGGTGACAAATATTTTTAAAAACCCTGTGAGCCCACAAACGCAGGTTGACAATTAAGGTCTGCCACAGATGAATGAATGTAATGTATTCACTATACTAGAGGTGTGAAAAATGACTTCAATATCAGAATATCTTATTGTTCGCTGATCCTCTACCTCTGTGGTACACATTACTACTCCGGTTTTAGCAACCCCATTGCTGGAGAGGCAAGTTGTTCCTGACACTGCCATGTACACTGTTTCTCTGTGTATGACTTCAGGATGACTGTAAGTAGTTGAGCTGTCACAGCACAGAAGCTTCCTCTCTCCTACCAAGAAAGAAAAGAACAAAACACGTGCAAACTCTCCAACACATGCACCATGGTAGCAATACAATGACTCTTACAGAGGCTAAGACTGTTTCATAATAAAACTAGCTCAATGAAAAATCCTCCAAAAACCTTCTAAGACAGCTTTCTTTCTCAAAGTACAAAAGCACCATCTACAATGTCTAATTGACTGAAGTAGGTCTTTGTCAGATAGTTTTGTTCCCTCCTTCCCATGAAATGTAAATTTTGGTTTAATATTAAAAAAAAAAAATCTTGAAATATTTTTCTTTGTATTAATGTACAGAAAACAGGCACCTAAAAGCAGAAGACAACAGTATTTGGGTTTTGGTTTTAAATTTTCTGATGAAATGCTCAGCCTTTTCACTGAAGGCAGAAATTTTCTACCCTATTTCTAAGTCAAGTGATTTTTTGTTGTTGCAGTAAAAAGGCTTTCTAAAAATTTTTTTCGTTATTCCAAAAGGAAAGTTCCTGAGCTGCTGGATGGGAATAGGAAAAGTAAATTTATTATCTGTATGAAGACCCTTGTCCAACAAAGCACTTAGCTTTAAAGTATGAATAACACCACAGATTTCAGAGAGACATCTTGAATGTTTAAGTGCTGTTCTGAACAAGCTTATAGAGGGAACATTTTTTAATAACTAAATTAGCAGATGGACATATTTAGCTTTATTAGAGCTATAAAAATTATCAGTTGTGCTCTCTACTCCTCACCTGCCCCTTTCGCTAGTCATTAAGTGCTAAAGTGAGGGCTCTCCTTGTATAAGGTGTGGAATAGGAAATGGGAGGAGTGAAAACGTGTTGGAAGCACCGAGGAGCGGGAAGAAGCCTGCCTGGGGAATGGCAAAGCACTGGTGCCCAGTATCACCCGTGGGTTTCAAGGGGCTCAGGTCCTATGTTGAGTCTTTCAGCTGTAACTGCAGTCTGGCAGTGTTGGACACACTGTGAAAAGCTAATATAATTTCTGGTCCCTAAGGAAGATTAAATGCTTACAGATTTGTGCCAACTGTAAGCCAGTTTGTGTTCCAGATTCAAGTATTTGAATTCTAGCTAAAATTATATTCCCTCTGTAACTGTGACATAAATGATATTAGGAAATCATATTTTGTAAGTCAGTTGTGGTTATTAGCTTGGACCTCAAATGCTAACACCTTACGGAGCAGACCCCTTCCCTCACTCAGACTGAAGAGCTTTTCGAAGCAGTAGACACTGTGTATCGCTTGTTAGGGGAGAATCCCAGTAGCTGTATGATAAACGTTCTCAGAATGTAATCCATGCTTATTTTGGCTAGAAATCATCAAGGTGAGAAACGTATTGCAGTGCGTATAAATAATTCTAGACATCACTGTAGAATCTAAATGTTGTCCAGTCATTTTTGCCTGGATCAATTTACCTGTATTCTACTCTAGGTGCTGTTAGTTAGGTATATTTTAATTGCAGTGAGTAAAAATCTAGTCATAGAGACAGGCAAAAAGAGAAAGGATTTTCTGCCAGATTTTTCTAAAATATGGATAGTCTATGGATGTATATTGAATTCTTATATTTGTCTTTTCTTAAATACAAAAATAAACTTAATTTAAAAGTAAAATTATGCTCATCTTATCTGTGCACAAACACGATCAGTCACTCATACTTTATCCAACAAAGTGCTTCAGCTGTACTCAATTTAAGAGATAGGGATACCATTTTATAGTAGTTAAGGGTCTTCTAAAGGTTTCTGGACCAGAAATGGAGCACGGTACTCCCCCCCACACAACAGCTGACTAAGGGGGCTCTTCATTAGGATCTAATATATTGATCTATATATCTAATATATTGATCTCTGGGATTTATTGTACACATAAAGCTTGTCTGAGCTTTGTAACATGATATTTGAACGAAACAAACAAAAATCTAAATTAAAACAGACAGGAGCAATGAGGCAGACTGCTTCCAGATTAGACATCATACATCCTAGATTCAGGGCTGGTGGTTACCATGAGAACTCCCTGGGTCTTGAGCACTTGGATGCTTGATACAGTGTCTTGGCAATTTTTTATTTCATATGTTTAAATAAATCCTCAATAGCTGTAATGAATCCTTTCCTTTCTGGCAGGGAATAATATGATTCCCTAATATTGATTCAGTTCCCTTGAATATTCAATGCAAAATCATTGGAGATTTGTTAATAGAAGAATTAACATATACCAAAAAGGCAGTGCATCAGGGAGATTATATTTGCTAATAGATTTTTTTTTTTCTGCTATGCTAAATTATGTTCTTTCTCTATAAATCTTTGTTAACACTGCCAATTCAGCATCTTTAACCTGATTGTTTCATTTGCATGCTTTGCCTTTGTGATTGGATTACAGTTTGTTTTACTTCACTCTTTGTGATTAGCTCTCTGGATATGTAATTATGCTTTATTACTTAACATTCAATTTACTTTGATCAATATTTGAGTATAAGGTCTTACACAAAGGTAACAATATACAAAAATATTTTTCTGTTTCTGCAAGCCCTTCTGCAACCCTTCAGCTCAGCCTCTGTAACTTTGGAAAAATTTAACTTGCAAATGACATATTGCTGCTGCAATAATTACAGTCACCTGAAGAACTTGAAAATATGTTTCAATTCGTATCTGAACTGGTCATATCATCTCATGGTCAACTGGTCACATCATTGATGAGCTGAATAAAGACCCCCAAATGGAGCTTTTGTATCCCCTATTTTGTGCTTCTCCCCCCAAAAAATTAATGAAATTGTTTTCAAAATTATCATTGTTAATCTGATTTTATATAATTTTTAAAAGAAAATAAAGACTCAAATTGGCCATTTTTCACAGAGAGTATTGCTGAAACAAGTCTACTTTTAAATAAAAGTTTATTTAAAAAATACTATCAATTTTTAAAACGATGAAAAACTGAAATATACTAATTGGATGTATTTTTCATTTCCCCCCCCTCATATTACTATTAAAAAAAGGGAGGGGGAAATGAAAAAAATCCAATTAGAATTTTTAAAATATTTCAATTTTTTCAGAATAAGGTCATTAGAAACCTATTAGTTCTTTTCCTGCTGCTTAACTTGGATTAATATTTGATGGGAACAAAAGCTTTTTTTATAGTCAGTGGTGACTACTGTTTAGAAGAGACTTGCAAAGAACTCTTGGCAAATATAACAGATTACAAAATTAAAGATAGCAAAAAACAGGTTAAAATTTTTCACTGTTTCTCCCAGCCAGTTTGTTGTAGAACAGTGATTAGAAACAAGTCAAATGGTAGAAAAATGCAAATAAAATATTTGCAAATATATTTGCTTCAATGGGTTATAATATTTATTATTAAATTATTTTTAAGAATAAGATTTTATTAACCAATATAACTGTGATACTCAAATTTGAGCACACAATCTTAATTTGAAAATTCAGAATAGACTGCTAATATTATTTGAAGTGGATGATTATCATATGAAGACATCGGTCACTTAATCAGGAATCTCAAAAAATACATTGATTTAGGTGCCCAATTTTCACACATCTTTTAAGAGATTCTAAAGGAGAGCAAGTGAGCTCAGGGAAACCAATAGAAAGTGTGATAAAATATGCAAGATTATATCAAAGGTAAATGACATCTAATTATTTAAATATGCTTTTACAGTAACAAAAATAACCTCTGAGACAAATATGATGTGGGGTTTCTAATTTACCTAGATTTAAATATATAATTTACTTAATTGCTACAGTAGAGTGACTTAAGGTGTAGCTTATGGAAATAAAGAGAAGAGCTATAAAGGAGAGAAAGAACTGGCTAAGCAAGAGACTGCACAGGGTTTATATTAAAAGAAAAGTTCTCCAGATAAGGATTAGTAATGAAATTTTTCAAGGATAATTTTTCAGATTCATCCTCATTAGTAAGTTGATTAATGACATTACAGAAAGAAAGAGAAATATGCCAATGGGGACTTTGGTAATATTGAAACGAACTGGAGCAGTTCGTAGCTAATGATCAGAAAAAAACCAATAAAAACCAAAAGCACATCAATTAGAAGTGGCAGTTCAGGAGACAGCTCTGGTTGAATCAGTCTCTTATGGATGACCAAACTGCAAAAATAATGCACCTCTCAAAAAGTGTGTCATGATTTTAGGCATTGCTAAGGCCTTGTTAATAGAACTGTGTAGATTCCGGTCTCTGAAGCTAAAAAAGAGATGAACTTTAACTGACAAAGGTACAGATACAGTTGAAAAAATAAATTATTCTAACTAATTTGAAAATAAAAAAGAAATAATAAATTAAAATACTAAGATATTCAAGATCTTTGATGCCACTTGTCTTTTTCCGTGTAGATGCATTTGCTACAAAATTCTTGGAAAATAGATGAAATGTAGTGTGTTTGATCAGTGCACTGAGCAAAAGCAAAATACTTAAAGAGTGGCTACAAAGAGGACAGAGGCTGTCTCTTCACAAGGAGCCACATGGACAAGATAAAGGGCAAGGGCTGCAAGTTGCACCGGGGCAGGTTTTATCTTGACATAAGAAAGAAATTTTTACAGTAGGGATAATCATTCACTGGAACAACCTCCCGAGGGACGTGGTGGAGTCCCCATGGCTGGAGGTTTTCAAGATGGGATTGGACAGGGTGCTAGATAATCTCATCTAGGCTCCCTTTCCCACAAAAGGTTGGACCAGATGATCTTTTGAGGTCCCTTCCAACCTGGGCAGTTCTGTGGTTCAGGTAATACTCATTAATATTTTTCTTACTGTTTGCAAAGAACGATATTTTCTGCGTTATTATATTAATTAATATAATGAAGAATAATATTTATTTTGCATAATGACTTGAGGAACCTGTCTACATTCCAGTTTCAAATTCAGTTTTATACTAGGAACTGTATATGCATAGCCATTATACTATATGCTGCTTTCCACATATGATGTTAATTGCCTTCTCTTAAATCATGTACTTCCAAGTCAAGATGAAACCCACAGGAAACAAGAGGAGAAATTGCTCTACTGCTAGACCATTCTCTAAATCTTTGGCTTCCTGTATCACCTGAGAGCCCTTTTCGTTAAAGAACTGGGCACTGACTAATGTTTGAACAAACTGGAAGAATGGATCCAATTATCTAGTTCAATCTCAAATAAATTTCTGAACCTAATCAGTGAGTCATGTGCCATTAAGATGGATAGTAGTAGATGGATAGTTGTTTGTTTGGTTTTTTAAAGGGTCTTCTAAAAGTAGCTGTTTTAAGGTCATTTACTCATGGTTCTGGAAGAAAAAATATTCATTACAGGGCAGGTGAAGAGGAAGTACCTGGAATTCTTTTGCAGACTTGAACTCAAAATTATGCCTGAAAATCGGCTCTGGATTTAAGTAACGAAGCTGTAAAGTCTGCTGTCTTCAGACCCAACTACAGCAAGCTGGCAAACCTTTAACAATTTGCTATAAAACCTGTGAGATTAAGCAGCATCATTATGTCTAGCCTTCTGTATCGACTGCTAATGAGTGGCCGTCTACAAGAAATAAGCAAATACAAAACTGAATACTGATGCTGACTAGGCAAAGCCATTTTGCAGAATGATAACCAAAATAATTTAATCTGAGGCTGCTAACCTTTGAGATCGCTTCTGTTCTGAAATTTTAAAATTTAGTGAAGAATGATATTTTGCACTCTCAAAATGTTAAGGAAGAGTTCATCTTAAGCTTTTTCTAGTACAGAGCAATAAACTGCCTGACAAGGAAATTAGATAAACTGCCTCAGTTTTTGGAGCCAATCACTACCAAACATGGATTTGTACAATCACGGACTGGAAAAGCCATCCATGCTATCTATAACTGTGTTACATTCACTATTGATAAAACTCTGTGTGACAAACAAGTGTCTTGCCTGAGGTTGTTGTGAATAAGAAAACCTTTTTCCTAGTATTTCGATTTGGTGCATATTCTGTTACTTGTCTTGCGTCTTAAAACTACTGTGCTTCCTGTCGTAGACTGCAGCATTGCTGTAGGTGATCATCCTAAGTTCATTTGGTTAGTGTTGCTTCAGTGATGATTTAGGGGTCTTCATCGCAGCAGCAACAACAACAAAAAAAGCCCAGCCCTAACATCTTGTATATACCTATATCAAAACCAGCGAGGATTGTTTGAGTATAGTTTGTACCTGTTCTTGTGAGCTTATAAGCACTGAAGTGAATGCACCTTGCTGTAACAAAACTTGCCATTTTTGGGGAAAAAGAAAAAATGATTCAGTAAAATCCATGCCCTCATGTTTGTATTACAAAAATAGTTTAAAACCTTAAAAATGAAAAAAAAAAAACACCTTTCAACAATATTAAATTACACAAGTATTTAAGGGGGAAAAAAGGTCCCTTTTTATATTATTTAACATAATAAAACTTAGTTAGGAAAATTACCTTAAATCATGTCCAAACTAAGATTCTAGATTTCCTTTTTTTTTTTCCTTTTTTTTTCCCCATTAAGCATATCTCTTTTAAAAAAAGTATGAATAGCATACACATTTCAACAGGGGAGATAGATAGAGATATATATCTGTAGGTGCACTCACACAAATGCATGCATACCGCTATATACATTTAAAGGACCAGACACTTTTTCTTCCATGTTACTATTGCTAAGCAACCAGTTCCTCCTGCCTGCTGCTCTAATGAAAAGTGCACTTACTAAAGCTGCATGAAATCATATTTCTCCTGAGAAGTCCTTGTGGGGAATCTAGGAGGGCTTCAGTCATAGGCTTTTAAAGAATAATTGATGGCACAGTGTTAGAATTAACACGTTAACCATATTGTTGAGGTATCCCAAACAATGGTTCAACAACCTCACCTGCCTCTTGGTAATTTTAATGAATGGAAAAATAATCTTGAGTGTCTTTAAGTTTTATCATCAGAGTGATCTATGCTGTTTTGAGACTGTAAATGGGTTGACTGACTTTATTGTATATAGATATATGTGAGTTTGCAATACAATCTCAATGTATTGTCTAGAGAGTCACTACAAAGATATGATTGTTACAGAAACCTATTTCCCTATTTCCCCTGCACTTTAAGACTTTTTCACTTTATAAACAGTTCCAGCTTTTCACGGACCTTCTCGAAAAAGGACTGAGCCAACCAAAAATAAGCATACAGTTTATTTTCAGAGGGCAACCAGTTATTTTCACTTCCTGGAAGTCAGAATTTCCCATTGTTCCTTATTTAAAAATGATTTTGTATATGAGTGTATTGAAAATCTGTTCTACACTGAATAACAGGTGCTAAAATAGGTGGACAAAAGGACAAATATAAGGTTTCCTGACAACATATGTCAGGGTATCGCACCAAACAACTCTTCTTTTTCTTTCTCTCCTTCTCTTTGTGTATGTGTTTTAAGTAGATTTGGTTATTTTATCACAAATAGCTCAATAGGAAAGATTAATTTCTATTTGTGAAAATTAAAATAACAGAAAAAAAAATATTATAGTGACACTGACATTTTTGTTAAAGTTTTTTTCAGGACTGTTGATTCCTTGCCTCCCACATATGCACATACATCCCAGAAATGCAATACTTTTTAAAAATATGTAAATATGTAGTTTCCTAAAGCAGATTTATACCATTACAATTTTGAAGTCTAAAAATAATAATAATAATAATAAAAATTCAATGCCAGTATGTTTACTAACTAAGCTTTTACTTTGACTACTTGCAGGAATTATGGTTGCCTAGGTAGATAAGTAATACAGAAGGTATTTCATTTCATACAAAGTTTCTGTAAGGTGTTGATACCTCATTCTTGTTGTTTATTACACCAAGAGGAAAAAATAGTCCCTGTTCCTAGGGTCTTGCAGACCAAAAGCCACGTTAGCACTACTTGTTATGATCAAGGTCCTATGCAGTTGCAATTAAAATAAGTGGCATTTCATATAAATCAAAAAATATCTATAAAATATATCCTCAGGGGGCTATATGCTCAAGGTTTATATCAGAAAAATCCCACCTACTACTCCTGTGAAGTTCTGTTCCCTGCCTAGTAGTTACAGCTGTACTTAATGGTAGCTTGTCTTCCTCCAAACATTTGGATCAGATGACTAACCAAGCACCACACAATGCCTAGAGATACAGCAGAGCTCAGAAGCTTCAGACTGACTTAAAAAAAAAAAAAAAAAAAAAAAAAAGAAGTGTTTAAAAGAACCTCCTTGTGAACCTTGTAAATCCTTCAAATGCTACAGGAAATGATAAGTAAGTGGTAGAGTGAAAAGAGTAGGCAAATGGTCCCCCTGTTATTTTTAAAAATACCAGACTGGTATCATCCGTCTGAGGAACTTAGACTCAAAATATCAGGTCTTTAACATTGTTATGTCTCATTGGCTTCTTCAGAGAGACCTGCATATAGACCCCAGATCTGAAGCAATACTTCTGTAAATTCATAATGCTTCACAGTAGTCCAATTACAAATCCTCAGTTATCTCTGCACAATGTTCATGAACCCCTCCCGATCTCTCACAAGGGACGTATTTAGTTGTTCTGCACAGGATTTGTCACGTCCCTAGCAGAGCTGACCTGCTCAAGTGCTACCGTTAATAATCTTGCTCAGCTTTTGCTGATAGAGCAGTTTCCACCCAAGAAGTTTTTAACTCAAAGATGCTTGCATCCTAAACTTTTTAAACAGGAAGTGTTCTTCCAGTAGCATCTCTATGTGACAGGTAGATGATGACAACTTACGTAGGAAAATGAACATTCTTGGTATACGAAATACTGTGTCCTGTTCTATGACCTCCACTGAGCCATTCTGTGATGGTGAATAAGCCGTTTAGTGTGACTGTGGATGAAATGTTTAATCCCTCCATGCAGCAGTTACTTTGTATTTAAAAAGAGAATACAGATTACTTACCCATTGTTGTATAGTATATTCAGATCTCTGGACTAAAATGTGCTGTACGAGTAGAAGCATTACATTCACCATTACTGCCTATATAATGAAAAGGCATTCATAGTAGCAATTTCAAAGGTAGGTAGTGCCTTTATTAGGCTCTTAGGAGATCAAGGTTTCCATTTGCCTACTACCTAACCACTTTTCTAAACGTTAGCATACTGTGATGTCCATGTCATTGCATAACACTAAAAAAAAAAAAAATATGCTGTATTGTACAGTATTAATAATGTTAGCTGCAATTTGGAAAATACCTGACTGTTTCTTGGATGAAAATCAGAAAAGCTACTCTAGTGGCAGTAAGTTAAATACTTAGGAGGAGAGAAAAGAGAAAAATCACCGAACGGGTGATTTTTTTTTTTCCAGGACTTTGACTTCAGCATCGTTGCCTCTTTTAGCTGTTTCCATGTGAATAAAACAATAACCTATTTTTATAGGCAACATTCAAGAGCTTTTGAAAGTAAAAACTCCAATATGCCTTTCTTTTAAATGTAAAAAAAAAAAAGATATTTTTGCTTGCTTCTTGATTAAAACAGAAATATATCTGAAATTCATTGTGTAATATGTTTTCTATCTACTTAGAGACTGTTACAGACTTGTCAAATTTTACAACACTTTATAGTACAGTATACTGCAGTAGTTACACTTTATTTAAAAGGAGAAAGCAGATATTCTACTGTTTTGAATGTTTTATAGAAAACAATGCCAAACTGTGTGTGTGTGTATGGGGGGGTGTCATCCTGGGGCTCTCAGTAATTCACTTTTTAAATAACTTTATCTATAAATACAGTTATTTTTTTAGTATTTTTGTCCAGTCGTTTAGCCATTATGCTTAGCTATATAACATTATATTTCTTCTATCAATGGAAGTGATTAGATGCAAGAACAAAAATACCTTTTGACTTTGAAACAATTACACCTGCTGCTTAGATGCAACAGGTATAGTGTTAGCTAAGGCTTTGGCCTAAGAAAAGATCAAAATCTGGTGTTAAAGTGACAGACAGAAAGAAAAATGCAGGCATGAAAGAAAAATGTTTATTTTAGTTGGAGAAGAACTCAGTTATTTTTAGACTGGTGGAATTTAACAATGTTGTTTAAACTTTTGAAGTTTCTTAAAGTTTGTATTTAACAAATTTAAGCATTGATACTTCTGTAATTAAAATGTTAATTAAATCTCCAATTAATTAATCTAATTTTAATCCTGACTTCTTTAATGCCTATTTCGGCCTTTTTTGATATCTAGGTAAGTATTTGATATACTGTAAAGCACAGAATCCCCGTCAAATCTCCCCATTACTGAAATGCCCATATGTAGCGCTCTACAGTTCAGGGATTATAACAAATGCAAAAAAAACCCAAAATTGTGTATAAATAATTAAATATTTTTTGCTTTCTGAAGATTCTGAGGTTGCTAACCATATTTCAGCTGGTTATACAGGTCGCTCCATGCACCACTGAAATGCAAAGTGGCAGCTGCTCAGGAGCACATAACAGTATTTCCTTTCTTACACTGCCGAGTAGAGAGTACTGCATCCAATTGAGATTGCAAGGAGAGTTAGGAAGACAGAAGGTAATTACTCAGGGTATCTCGGGAATAACAGTTTTAATCCTGTGAAAAGTGTTATGGGATACTTAGTGACCCACATGGTTAAAAGTGTCCATCATGCCTATCTTCCAGCTAGAAGCATTTACCTCAATGAAGTTTGTTTGAACAGTTTTTTTGGTGGACTCAAGAGAAATGCTGTGCCTTCTGTGAATTTAGATTGCATCTTGGCCTTTCTAGCTGCACAAACCCATGAAATCCATCCAGGAACCCATGAAATTTATCTTGACTTTGTATGTACAGCGAGAATATGTAAATTGGTTATAAGGTAATCCTGCTTTATGTTTGAAATTGCATTAGGACTTGTCTACATAAAGGCGATGAGGAAAGTTAACCCAAATTGACTAAAGTTGTGAATTTAGAGCACCATAATTAAAGTAGATTAGTGGATTCACATCCTGAATAAATTAAATTAAACCAAACGCAAGCCTTTTTAATTCTGAATGAGAGTGTCCAGGCAGGAGTTTAATATAGTTTAACTAATCCATTTTAAAAGTTAATTCTGATTGATCTTAATGGGTGTCCATGGAAGCAAGACATGCAAAGGTGTATGTCTGTATGTGTGGGTGAATGCATACAGAATCTCAAAGAAATGTAATAAAATTAATAAAATATAACTTTGTTCATTTACATTTTCCATTTCACTGAGTATACTGATTAAATGTTCAAAATCATAGAAGCGGTCAAGATAAAAGAGTTCCACGTTTCCAGAAATACTAGGTCTCTAATGAACTTTTGAGGTCCAACTGTATGTAGGAAAACATTATTCACTTTTGTATGTGGATCAATCTCTTTATACTTCCTGCTCCCTTTAATAGGTATGTTAGGCTACAGAGGCAACAGGAATAATGGTCTATGCAGAAAACCTTAAACGAGGTAGCACTGTACACAATAAATAAATAAATACATAAATAAAATAAAACTTGAGCAGTATGTCATACACATACTATTCCTTACATAAAGCATAATCTGTCCTCAGTGCTGCAGCTATGTCTTCAAACGGAGAAAATGAGCTGGGGAAAATCAGAGGAGATAAGGAGTTGAAGTATAAGGGCAAATTAGATTGCAAAGAATGTTTATAGCCTCCTGTTTATTTTTAATTTCCTGTTTCATTTGCAATATATATTCCCTTTCCAGCTTTTACTGCTGAAGACTTTCCTTCATTGTGCAAATTGCAAGTCATGTTTTCAAGCACAGTTGGAAGTGTACTACACTTGTATTTCCTTGCTATAAATGGTCCTTCATACTTACGTAGTGGCTTACACAAAATTTATCGCAGTTTCTACTTTCTGAATAATATTAATTATTATTCATAATAATTTCCTATTTGTACAGAACATTTTTTCAGCTGAAATAAATTATCTCAGGAAGCAAACTTTGTATACTGCATAGCTAAATTAGTCATAACATGAGGAATTTGGAATGAAGTAAATGATTTATTATTTTATAATATTTTCTACTAATCTCAAATTCATTATTCTTCTCTGATGCAACAACTTGCAGCAATGAAATAATACAAACAAAATTTATTCTAAATGATTGCAAATCTGAGCCAAAAATCGGGGACATTTCATGTAAAAAGGGAATAATGTCATATGCAAATTGATAAACTACCAAAAATAGAGTGGGTGAAAGAAGGAACATTTCGATTCCTGGGCAGAATGTTAATATGCTGTACATCTGGATGACCTAATCATTAAAAATAACAGTAATGTGTAATGTGGGAAGTTTAACACTCAATAGTGTGAACAATGGGAAAGGTCAGATACCTAATTACTGAGCTTGTCACTGCCTAGAAGGATTTGTAGGAACGGTATAGGTAAAGTCTGTTTTCATATTATGAGTGGTCCCAATTTTTCTTTCTGTATTTGCTAAGTTCCTCATTGTGTATTAAATCATACTTAGATTTCTTAAGAAAACTGTAATCTCAAATTTGGGGCTGAAATGTCAGTTAGATAAAAGTGAGAAATGTATTAATACTTTCCTCTTTAGCAGAAGCTGATAGCATACAAATCAATTTCTAGCTTTTAGTCTGTGCAGTACATTTGCTTTAGAATTATATTATATAAACTGGATAAAAGAAACGTTCAGCTAAACTTAAATTCTGAAGCTTCACTTGGTAATTCTCGTTACTGAAATTTTAGCTATATTAGCCTATTAATAAAGCCATAGTTCTATAATCTTTTTTTAAAATCTGATTCTCTATGGTTATGTTTCAGCTGTGCATATTGGAACAGTTTCCAGCTTCTATCTCTTAAAACAATGTCTAGGTTGCATCCTGTCCCCATGCAGGCAAGACTGGATGGCATGCAATCTTTTCTCTTTGCCCTGGTTTCTATGGAAAGGACACAGAGATGTGTAAGCCCAAAGTCGTCCACAGCTTGCGTGAGAGTTCAAGATTGTGGGACAGCAGACCTGCACTTGCTGTACAGATTCAATAAACCCTTCCTGCCTTCAGAAAGTGGCTTTTGGGAGTGTTTGGTCTGGCTGTTTCCAGAGCACTGGGAGACTGGGATCCGCATCTATGAACTGGTTAGGCTAATTAGGCTATTTCTTGTACAAGGTCTGGAGAGTGTTATTTCAGGGAGAAAGTCATAAATTTTCAGTCAATAGGAAATGTCAAATACAGAAGGACATCTTAATGCTTTTTGGTCTTTGAGGGTCTTCGGTATAGAACTTGTGAGTGCAGAAATACCCCCTGCTGTTGGGTAATTGTCTCTATTTAGGCGCCTAAGTTACTTTTAAAAATGGAACCGAGATTCATGTCTCTTCTAAACCACAATGGGAATTTAGTACTGTTTTTCTTTAGTCCTCTGTCCCTCTGCTATCATCTGAAAACCTTCCTGTTGCATTGCACTGACCCACCCTGCGGGAGACGGGGACTCTGCCCTCTGCAGTACAAGAGCTGAAGCCCATACCTGCCCCCTCCCTGCTCTCAGGTGGGAGGGCTCCTTCACCCGTGATGGGTGGGGTTTTTTTAAAGGCAAGAATGCAAAGTGTCATGTGCCAAAGAGAAGAGGCACATTAGGAAGGGCATATTAGGAAAGGTTAAGCACTTAAAATTATATCGTTTAGTATGACACAGAAAAATTAGTTTTCTCCTTTGCCCTATTTCCATTTTCACAAGCAGAAATGAAATGAAAGTTTAAAAGAGAGATTATGTCAAATAGGCCAAAATTATATCAAACCTTGATGGCATACGAAGCCAGAAATTTTCCTAAACAGGAAAACTAAGAATTCCTTAGAGGTCACGGAGTACTAGGGTAAAATGAAGGCATTACAGCTAATGTCCTATGTGCTTTGGTAGGTGAAGGCAATGTAACAGCCCCTGTGAGACAATTACTGGGCAAAATGATTTAGAGCAGTTTTGTGGTTGCTCTGTGTTACAAAACAAATTAGACTGCAGCTGCCCAAGGGATCTAGACAATACAAAGGTAGTAATATTTTTCCCTATTTTCTCTTCCAGTTCTGACCAAAAAATCTGCAGATGTACTCA
This sequence comes from Mycteria americana, assembly GCF_035582795.1. Classification (NCBI taxonomy): domain Eukaryota; kingdom Metazoa; phylum Chordata; class Aves; order Ciconiiformes; family Ciconiidae; genus Mycteria; species Mycteria americana. The sequence continues at coordinate 131,766,173 of NC_134365.1, read as the reverse complement.
GAGATCTGTCCAGTAGTAATTAGATTAGCATGGTAATTGGACTGTAACTCCATTTATTCATGCAAATGAAGACTAACCCATTTTTTCAACCATTTTTTGTTCTTTTAGCAAATAGAACAGCTTATTTGATATCACATTTAGTTGACTCTTTTTTTTTTTTTTTTCCTGATGCCAGATTTTTCAATAGGTGAGAAAGTTCCTTGAGGCTTAAATGTTATGTCATTGTATACAAACATGGAAATTTTTAAAAAAAGTTTAATCATCTTATAAATCACTATTTTCTAATCTTTGCTGAAAGATATACTACGTCTTAATATGAAGGTAGCAGTATATACTTAAATGTATAAAAATTATTACTTTGGGATACTGTAGGAGGCAATATCCTTTTTCCTTGGAATTTCCTCATTTCAGTTATTACCTGCTCATCCTGCAGATGTATCTCACAACCCACAGCCAACATTAACCTACTCATTGTTTTTTTCAATTCTGTTTTGGTTGTCTTTTACTTTATCTAAATCAAACATATTGCTTGCCCCATTTCCTTAGTTAATAAAATGTACTCCGTGTGACTTAAAGTCCTCCACCTTTTGACTGAAAGGTGCTCTGATAAGTTTTAAAATAGAAGCAAATGACTTCCAGGAAACCTGATTTGCTGAGCTGAACTGACAATACTTCAATTCCTTCACAATATGTATTTGTTCGTATCTATCTTTTATTTGCCTTTATATAATTTATAAATATATTATATGTATATAGTATGTACAAATGGATATTATTTAACATAAAAAATGAGCTGTTAATGCATGAGCAAACATGCACACATTACTTACTGGATATTTAAAATTATTCCTTCTCCTTCTGTGAGGTAAGACTTGCCATAAGAGGCCTGATGCTGTACTGCGCCAGTGCTAGTGTTCCTTATGGGTCCCAGTAAAAAAGGTACTCCATAAGGTATTGGATTAAACTACTATTTATTGGAGCTATCATGAGAAAGAGAAAGAGGATAGTAACTTATCGCTCTTCAGATGCTGAGAGCCCTGAGCTGTGCAGCTTTGGGGCTGTACAGTCAGGGCACAGCACGCTGCACAAATCCTGCCCAGGAAGGGATTCAGAACATTGTGGTCTTTGGGCTTCTTATAGTATTTTCTTAGACGTACACAAATCTGAGATGAAAACATGGCTATGATGTTGGCATCATCACCAGGTGCCAAATGGGAGCATGTACAGGCATGTACTTCACAGTTAGTCAAATAGGTTTATTCTGTGTCCAACGCCTGCTCGGCTCAACTGCTATCAGTTGTGTGGACCACTAACTCCATAATGTACAATGGTCCTCCAGGTAGGATCACTATGTATGCCTCTCTTGTAAGTGTATTTTAGTCTTTTACCATTCCAGAAGAGACTCAACCTAATAGTTCTTGCTAAATTTGTGGAAGGGTTTTTTTTCCCTACAGTGTCATAACATATTTAATGCTGGGAACAAGAAATATATAATAAATTAGATAAGCAAGCCCAAATATGAGGGTTAATTTCCTTGAATATCATTTGGAATGGCCTGGGGGGGACTTTTTCCTTTTTGTATTTATGATTATGTATCAAGTGAGAAAAAGTGAAAAAATAGAGAGGATGATCACCTATTCAATTCTTAATCAGCAAGATTAGATGTGCCTTTTACTCTATTTGAATATTATATATTTGGCCTAACCCTGCAGTTCATGGGTTTCTGATCTGACCTCCTCCTCAACATTATTAGTATCTAATTAGATGCAATCTTCTATGGAGATAAATATTGGGTTTTATTTCCTCAGTTGACATGCATATCTATACACATGCACACATGCGCGCACATGCGCACACACATATTTCAAATCTAGTGGAATGAAAAAGACTTTCAAATTATACATTGACACCTTCAACACATGAAGGACAGAAAAGAAAACCCACCTGACAAAAAGTCTTGGGTCTGTGAACGTTTTAGGGGAAGGGAGACTGAAGGGAATGTGCCTGTTGTTCTTTCACTAAAGTTTGTATTTTGATATAAGCATAGGCTGTAGAATGCATATGCCTTCAAACTGCAAATACAGAATTTTTGCAGATGCAATACAAACAAATACTTAAAGTGGTAAAAATAGCAGAAATGACAGGAAGAACTGCAGGGTAGAATTTAGTTGACAAAGTTGAAGAGGTTCTTGTGTTGTGGAAGAATGTCATTTGTGCAAAGCATGTTCTGTGTGAGGAGAAAAAAAGTCTGACTTCTCCAGAACACCTTAACAGTTTGATTGCTAGCTGGGAGAACAGTGTTGATAAAGTTTGTAAGACATTTATTTCTAGCTCTCTTGAAACAAAGGTGGACATGTCTGAGATCTGTGATATCTGTGGTATAAACAAAGCTATAGCCTTGACCTTTTGAAAAGGTCAGGTGCAACATTTCCTAAGGTGCTGGGCAAACTTGCAGAGCAAGAAAGGATGAAGGAAGTATTCAGAGGGAATGTGGGATGCACAACCAGAAACAGTATGTCAGTGTGGCTGTGTGACCAGGTTAAAATAGGGCAGAGAGGCATAAACACAATATCTGATGATGAGCACTTTTGGCACTCCAGGTCTCAAGCAGTGGAAGATGGATAACCTCTATTGTCCAAATTAGAAGAACTTCTCAGAATTAAAACTTGATAATCCCTCTATCTCAGTAGTAGAGGTCACCTGGCAAAGGATAATGAGATAACCACCCCACCCCCACCCCCAGCTTCCTGGTTGTAGGAAGGTCTTGAAATACAAATAGGATGTGTCACTTTGCTATTCATCAGGGATTTTTGTAAGTTTTTAAAGTGCAGCAATGACTAGACTCAAACCAGGTTAAGGTTTTCCCAGCACACACACACTCCCATGTAAATCACTGCTCATCACTCCCATTTCATGCATCTTGGACATACTTTAACTGGTATTAAATGAGTGGGAACTGTGAGATTTAGCAGTCATTTAATTGCTATTTCTGTGAGCAGCAAATGAGCCAGCAACAAAGGAAATAGCTCTTCTACATGCCTTAAAAATTAAACGCACTTTTATGTACTTTACCAAGCAAGGAGAAATTTAAGTCCAAGCTTATGGCTTTGTTGAACTGAGGTGAATACATATGTATATATATATGTTTTATCACCGGTGAAAACTTTTCATCTCTCTTGAAATCTAATCATATTCCTTTCAGTTCTAGTAAGAACTACTGAAAACAAAGCAGCTGTGCAATTATATTTTTTTTTTTTCCTCAGTGTAAAGAACTGATTATAAAGTGTGAATTTCTACTGTGCGTTTTTCTTTTTGCCTAATTTAATTACTGGTGAATCCGGTTTTCTGTTTAATTTTATCAAATTGTAGGGAATCAAATTATTTGTATTAATAATCATGTAACTTCCACATTTTAACACTGACCAATCTTTGCTAATTAGGGTAGGTACTAGGATAATTCAGTCACTGATTGTAGAAAGGCACTGGGGGAGCTGGCGTTCTGACTAAGAGAGGAATGTTTAAGAGAAGTCAGAAGGTGACCAGGTGACAGATTTGTTTCTCAGATGTTGTTGCTGGCGCTACACTGCTGTGGGTATCTTGTGCTGTACTATCTGTGGCACCGTGTGCACTCTGCTAGCCACAGGGCGGGAATGATCAAGAGCTTATTTTAATCAAAGTGATTGAAAAATAAAAGAAGGGCGAGATCTGAGCTTAGAGAATCTGCTTTATGTGATCTCACTGTCTGCTGAGGACACCGACTGCTCAAAGCCATGTTCTGATAGGTCAGCTGGGCCTTTTCAGTGGTGCCACACTCCCGAAACAACTGTCAGCAGTGTCTAGCTACAAGATTTCTATAACCATTATATTAAACTATACAGTTTTAGCTCTTTTTCCCCCCCAAGGGGAAGAAAAGAGAACAAGGGTGCTGGGACTACTTCACTCTACCATGACCTCTAGAACCACAAGCCTTTATAATACAAATGTCTTTCTAAAAGCTTGTACCTATTGCTACAATAGAAAAACCCAATGAAAACACATACAATTCAGGGGGGTTTTGAAATGTTTTTAAGTGTATCAGAGATGTGAAAAATTAACAGGTTTAGCCTTATGCATTATAAAATGCCAAATTTAAAATACTTTGGACAAGTCGAAATGTTTCATTGTATCTTGATTCAGCATTAAACTGAGCCCAGCATTTCTGTTAACAGTCATTTTTTATTTTGTCCTTTTACTCATTATCTTGCTATTCAAACTTTTTTATTGTTTTGGAAACGATAAGATTTTAAACAACTATTTGTTTCTTAGTAATTTTTGAAAAGTATAGGTGTCAACAGTAGTCTTTCCCTATAAATTGTTTTGAAGAATTTTCAGGAAGACATTCGTTACAAAATGTTAAACTGCTGTATTTCTTCAGCATTATGTCCAGGCCTACACATAACCCTGGGACTTACTTCGTGACCATCCCACATCTCTTATCACTATTAATAATCACAAAGCAAATGACTACTTCCTGTCAAAGTAGAAAAAATAATGCATCCAAAGATACATCAGAGCAAAGAAGAAGTTAAAGCACAACAAAGCAAAAACCCTTTTGATAAACTTGACTCACAGAGGAAGAAGACAAAATGTCAACTGGAAAAGAAGTTACAATATTAAAACTCTAACACCCTGAAATTCCCTTCGATGCAAACTGTGGTATGACTGCATAAGTTCATTATTACTTCAATACTGCATTCAAGATGAAATACAAGTAACGGTATTAATTTGCTTTTCAGGATGGCATTTTTTTTTCTGTCAGGTACCCTAGATTTAGGAATTCACTATTCTGCTGTGACAGACTCAGATCTGATGACTTTGAGGTAATAATGTAACATTGTGCATTTTTCCCATGGTGGGTTGGAATGAGGTAGTAAGGAAACTATAAAAGAAAAAATCCAGTTAGTCTGTGTAAGAAATAGCTTTATGTGAAACATAGTGGGGGAACATTCAGTTAAAGGTGGTTGGTAGGTTTGTATGTTAAGATTTTGTTATTCTGTGTTTCATAAAAACATCTATGGCTTGGAATGAAGACTTTAAAAGTAAATCCAAGTAAATACAAGTGAGTGCAGGCCTTTCATGTCTGCTAAATCCCTGCTATTTTTAATGTACATTATTTTCTCCTGAGTTGTATTTTATGCCAAAATCTTCTCAAACAGTAGGTTGTCTAAGGAGCAAGCTGAGAGTAAAAATTGGTGCAAACCAGTACCAAGAATAAAAAAGCTGATAAGAAACTAGGTGTTTTGGAGTTCAAAAGTAGTCTCTAGGGCTTCAGTTGGATTTTGAAAAATAGCTCAGCTGCACAAAGGAGATTTTGGAAGACTAACAGTGAAGATATTAGGCTTTCAGTATGAACTCTATAAAAAAAATTTATTGCATTAGTGGGAGTTCATGTGCTGAAAATAAGCTAGAAACCTCTGTTTAGAGCAGAATTCTCATGAATAGTGAAACCACTAATTTCTTTTGGTCCTTTTAAATAAAATCCAATGGCAAATACATTCTTCTTTCATGAGATCTATAGCACTTTCAAAATACCTCTCAGAAAGTGCCTCTTTCTGAGACTGATGTTGTTTAGGTCATATGTAAAACGCATCTGCAAGGAAAAAGAAAACAAGAGAAGAGAGAAAACGAACCAAAAAAATCTAGTGGTGTGAACTTTCTCCTAGTTTTTGGGTTTTTTTTTCCTTGCAATAGTTTCAAATGCCAATTAATATAAAGCTACCAGAAATTTCCAGGCAGGTGGAAGTCCAAGAGACTAGTATGTCCTCTACTATTCCCAAAACAGGTTCATCTGTAACAAAGGAGAGAGTTTACCCTGCTGATCCTCCTCACATGGTCCAAAGGGAGTTCCCCCTTGGGATAATTAAAAATAATCTCCTTTTCATTCCGTTCTCAGCCTCACTGTAGAGCCTACAAACGTGGACCTTGCCACTTGACCGATGGCCTCTCTAGCCCAGTGTCCTCACCATCCCCTGTCAGCCTCATCAGAGTTAGAATCACATCTTCCCAGTATAGCCTTTTTCATAACCCATCAGGAGACAACTTCTTTCAGGGAAATTCTCCTTCTTGTCAGTTACTGGTTTCGAAAAAAAAAAAAGATTACTTTTATTTAAAAAAAAAAAAAATCCTCTTTGTTTTTCTACTGTAATTCTAGGCATTTCTCTTATTTCTGTGGTATGTGCCAGTGCCAGTGTTGCACTATTCCTATCATCCTGCCGCTAATCTTGCTATTTCTATTTGTCTGCTAACCTAACATGGCAGAGCAGAAGCTCCTCTTCCTAGCAGCTCTTCCCTGCCCTTGCTACACTTATGTAAACAACTGATGCAACGTCTACCATTCATTTGTACAGTTATTCTTGTATTAATGCCTTGAGTCTTCTCTTTATTTCCTGGTGAAATTAGCTGCTTTATATTTCTTTTATTTTGCTTTATATTTCTGTTTTCCATTTATGTAAAATTAAAATGTGATATTTAAGTGGAACATAGGTATAGACCCTGGAAGTAGACCATTTTGTAATGTCAGAACTGGAGTCAGGTCTAAGAATTTGCTGTGAAAAGTTGCATGTTTCCTCTTTGAATCATGCATTCTTCTTTCAATATTCTGAGTACTGTCCTGCCATTTGTCTTCCTTGGCAGTTTGGAAACCATTACCATAGGATAGAATTTCATTCTAGCAGGGAAAACATTGTAACAAATTAACAGGCCAAAGAAAAGAAGAGAACACTGGGTGATAGGGATAGGTAGGAATTTTTCAAGTATATTTTTCATCAGAAAAGAGATATTATTCATTCAAAAAGCCATTTTTTATTTAACTTGCAACTCAAACCACCATTTTTAAGTCTTAAAGTAATAAAAATGAGAACATTTCTTGTTCAAAATGAAAGGTTAATTTTATTCCAGATCACATTTAACTTGGTAGTATAGTTGCTGCATGCTTAAAAAAAAGAAGTAAAATAGATAAATATCTATGTATGTGAAACATTTCTGAATTTTAGTAATAGAAAATTATAAATTACCAAATTCATTTGTTTGCTTTTTGTTACAGTTTGGGATAGCTGATCTCAAACTCTTTTAGGATAGGCAACTTTCCTAGCCTTTTTGATTAGGGCATTATGAATGTCTGAGGGACAAAAGAAAAGCTAAGAAGATAAAATAATAGGTCAGGTTTTGGTGAGCTTTGTGATCAGAATGTTCTAAAATAAATAACATAATGAAATATTTGTTCTCTGTGTAAAAGGTCTATGAAACTTGCTTAGAGTTTACAAGCAAATATTTGAAAAATTACATTTGTCAGAAAACTTCGGATTAAACTCTGTATCTTAAGATTGATGTTAGTATAAGAAAAATGTTGTATTTAAGCAAGTTTGTCACAATGAATCATGTTAAAATAGGGTTCATGTGTTCTGAGAATGTTGTTCCTGGCATATTGTGCCCTGGTAAGCTAAAAAAATGCAAGGTTTTACCTCATGAAGCAGCCTTTGACCTCTCATTGAATGCTCACAATTCATTTGTTAGAAAAGAAATATTTGCCAGGAAAAAAAGTAAGACACATAAAGTCAACTCACATTTGAGCAAAATACATTCCCTACCCTGTATATTTGCTTTTGGCATGTTCTGTTTTTGCGTTGCCTACTGCGTCTGAAATACCTGTTGACCCTCCTGCTAGACTGCAAAGAGGTGGTCTCAGAGAGGTGACTCTGCTTCACTGTTTCTTTGACAAGGTCGTAAAAGGGTTCAAAAGTGCTTGCAAGTATTTGGAAAATCTTATTTTTAATTTTTTTTAAGAAGAAAAATATAACACTTTTAGCTATATCTATAAATAAAATATATATGAATCCCTAAAGTAAGCCAGTTCAAAACATGGTTTGTTTTTTTTCTCCCTTAATTATTTGGCAGTAACATTCTATAAATTTGAGCCATTAGGCCACATTTAACTTGCCACAAAAAGATGGCAAGTTAAAAAGGGGAATCACACTTTCATAAACCTTGAGCTGAACTGTTCCAAAATTGTACCGAGAAAGGCAAATACTAAAGTTCAAGAATCTCGTAGAAACAGAAGCACATAATTATTATACCTGATAAATTAATTCCCTTCTCTGCTCCTTATTAATTCCCTTCTAGGTGCTATTCTGCAGGGTGGCTGGTTCTTCACCCAGCTCTACAGGTGTTTGCCAATATCTGGAATCATCCCCATCGCCATATATATGGCAAGATCGCTTTTTACTTCCAGGACAAAAACAGTGCCTGCTTCCTACCACCATGTTAGCATGAAACTGGGAGCCTTGTTTGTCCTTTTCCTGGGTGATGAGTATTTTGAGCTACTGTTATTTTTTTTTTCCCCACTTATTCTCATTCTGCAATCACATTTGCAGAATGGCAGATTTTCTCAGATCCATCTAGGGACTCTGTTTAATGGTTTACTTGGTTACAAGGGTTGGTATTACAACCATTTAATGTTGATCATGTAATAACGTGCTCTGCAGCACCCTCCAAAAATAGATATCTCTTGCCATATGAAGAAATTGTAATGCTAACTTTGTGATTTCCCTCTTTAATCACTTCTACAGCACATTGTGGATTAAAATCCTAATAAAAGCCTGCCATTTTGATCATTACTTTAAAATGCTGTTGACACAATAAAAATTGCTGAGTCATGTCTTGCGCACTTAAAGGACAAGAAGTTATTAAAGTTAAACTTCTAAAAACCAGAAGATGAAATATTAAGGCATGCACAGATTTATTCTGTAAGACTTTATATCTGGACTGACATCTTTCCCCACCATTAGTATTGCTCAATTACTTGTGCTCTTTCTTACGCACTGAGGCAATATCTTCACGGCCACACAGCTTTACTATTCTCTTCTTCCCTGGGCACTATTTGTACCTCAGTTCAGGCAACACAAATATAGATCTGTAGGTATACAAAGTTAGGGAAACACTGCTCTTCCCCTCCCTGTGTCCTCTGGAACTGGCAGTGGGAACAAGAAGAGGTTCAAAGGCTAACATGCTGCCACATGATGACAGGTTCTTCATCTCTTGAAGCCTTCATATCAAGAAGATAGGCTGTCAGAAAGTGGTAAGTTTAACACATACAAGCAGTAATAATTCAACAGCCTCTGCTAAGGGATAGCATGAACTAGTTGTGCTTTCCAGCTAGAAAAACTTATGAAGCAATATGAAAAATATACAACGAAATACAAAGAAAAGGCAGTCTTCTTTAAACTGATAGTAACATGTCTTAGAGATGTTTTACTCTGAGGTGAAACCATACTGAATGTTGGGCTTGCTAGAGACAGAACAGAAGAGATTTTGCTGCAGTTGGTTCAAACATATTAAGGAAGTATATGTGGCCTATTTCAATGCTGGCTACTATAAATATAAGGATCTTACCATGAAGATTGACATTATCCAGGATTTAGTGAGCACTGAATAGTATATATATGTGTGTGTGTGTGTGTGTGTGTGTATATATATATATATAAAAAAAACAATAAAAGACTAAAACCTAGCAGCAGCTCTCAGTACAGTAGTGGAAGGGTATTAGCATTTATGTTTGAGTGGTTTATGTGGAGGTTGTGTAGGCCAAATGCAGTCAGGAATGAGCCTGAATTTTAGGACTTTGTCCTAAAAAGCTCATGCGTTCTGTACTGGACTTATTCAGCAGTATATGTCAGAGGAGTGTTCAGATTTAGGAAAGTTGGGGCTTGCCCATAGAGTACTACTGAAGAGATTTGAGGGAAATTAAACTGAGAAATTTAAGATTGCCTTACTATAACTTTTCATTTCAGAAATAGATTGTACATAAGGAATAGGTGGATAACCTTAACTTCATGACAGTTTTTCTGCAATTCAGTTAGAGTGTAATAAAAATATGGTTATTATATTGCTATTATTATTACATCATTATACACTGTTTTAAAAGGAGGTAAAGTGAAATTTGGTCATTACTGATACATTTCAATCTCTACTATTTTTATATTACATCTTTGAAAATCTTCACCAAATGTAAATGGTTTAGGAACATGTACAGTGTGGAAAACAAAATATTTGAAAGTATCAGATCATTGCCAGTGCATGCTAAACTATAAAATAATTACTCAACATCTTTTTTGGACTGCGGGCCAAATATAGGTACTGACATTTCTCCAGCATTAAATTATGTTTGCTTGTCATTAGCATGTATGAGCTGCCACAGAACTTCGTTGCTTATATGCCAATTTTGGCAACAGGGCTGCAGAGTCATCTTTATTCAAGAGCATCTTGAGGTAGAAAATTTCTCATTTATCAAAATACCTCTTCTCTCAGCTCCATTCTGACAACTTCCAGCTGTAAACTTATATTTGAGATCCTCTCTACAGTTCTGTGGACTTTCCCTCTCTTTCTGTCTTTCTTATGAATAATGTACAAAAACTATTTTGGTGTAGACTGTTTTCTGCTTGTCACAACACAAATTAGAGTGAGGTCTTTTAGAATTATACTGATTTTTATAAACACATTTTACAAAATTCTCCATCATCTTTGTGACTAAAAGCAGGGACACTGGCACTTCTTCAGCACTATTCTTAGCAAATCTGAAAAAAATTCCCAGCTGTTACACAGAGCACTATAATTTTATACAAGAAAAACCACCAGTACTCCAACCATAAGTGAACTAAGGTGGAAGAAGAGACCAAGGATCTTTTATCTCAGGGATCTAAAATTAAAATTACCAGTTGGCGATAATAAATTTTACAGGGCCTTGTGTGTGTGTGTGTGTGTGTGTATAAAAATTTCTCCACAGAGTTATCTGGAGACAAGAAGACAGGAAACAGTGTGGATACCATGCTTTTAACGAGGAATATTTAGGTTACTACCTATAGTCTTACTATTGTGTTCTCTTTTTCGAATGAACTGTTTGCTAAACAGCTCTCCATCTTTCTAGGGTCATAGTCTTTGCTCCTGCACTAATAGACTTTGAAATTCTTCTGTAATACATTTGCAGGCTTTCTCTTTCCTATTTTGTTTTGTTGAGCAGCACACTGGAACAGTCTTTTATCCCAGCTAAGAAATGACAAGCTGTTTTTCTGTCACAAAAGCATCCCTAGATCCAGTCAGGAAGAGGTAGTACAGGCATAGACAGTTGGTTTAGGGTGGCTGGAAAAAAAAAAAAAAGAAGATAATATGGTTACAAAGAGAAATCCTTAAAAGTAAAGCATTTCTTGAAAATCTTTATTTCTTTAATAGCTGCGTTATAATGTAATCTTTATTTGCATGGTCATGTACTTTCCTCATCCGTGAAAGTGAAAAATACTACAACTTCATCAAATCTCAATGGGTCTACATGAAACCAAGAAATAATGTTTCTTAGATATTTGATCCAAAACTTACAGAATGAAAAAGTCTGCTGTCAGCTAAGGAATTCCTCAAACAGTTGTTTTTTGGGTTTTTTTGGTTTTTTTTTTTTTAAGAGTGGAAATGTCTCGGCAAATGACTCTTCCATTACTGTCATTCCACCTACTTCATAGGAAATAGAAGGTTTATGAATAGAAATGCATAGAAATTATGACATAAAAGAGAGAATCCTAGATATTCATTATCCCATAAACTTTACAGAAAGGCTTGCATGGTATAAAACTTTTTGGTACAGTAACAAAATTTATACAAATAATTGCAAGTAATTTCAGATATAGTAATGCTATGTAGCAATGCATAGTAAAATAAAGACATTCTTTTTCCCTTTATCGGTCAATGTGTTTGCCCATTTGAGAAAGTCCTTCAAAACTTTCTGCAGTTGATGGTTTTCCTCTATCTATAGACATTTATCTTGTTTGAAATTAGGCACACATAAATTGCATTTGAGTCACCTCGGTGAATGACAAGCTCTCACTTTTACACTCCCTGGCGTTGGTATCCTTACCTGGGCTGAAATGCTGGTGCAAATACTTCTTACCACTTTTACTGGTGAGGAGAAGGACATTCATTGCAGTAAAGTACTGTTTTTATTTGATATCACAGGAGGTTCTTGGAGTTTCTCTATGAAGAAAATATGAAAGAGACTGCCTTAGAGCAAATTTGGTGCAACATATGATAAACCAACTATCTGAAGAGAATTAGACGTAAACAAAAGTGGAGATATATATTCTAATTTAATAATTTTGCTATTAATGCAGGTGATGGAAATAACTTTCTTTGCTTTTATTTAAAAGAGGGACATTTACTTTGATAAGCTTCATTTCATTCTGTTAAATACCAAATTATCTGATAATTTGTTGGTGCTAAAACTGAGAAAAAACTGATCAAGATAATTTCATCCTTTACAAAATATTACTCCTACCATAACCCTCACAAAGTCAATAAAATGTTGCATCATCTGATGTGTATTACCTTTAAATTGAGAACTTGTTAGGGTTATTCTTGCATTCCCAAGAGCTTCTGGCTAGTGTGTAAGCTCTGCACCTTATGAACACACATGGTGTGAACTGAAGGGTACTGTGGAGGACTCGCTCATCCCTTCATCTTCTAGAAGTATGGGAATCTCATTGCTATTCTCTACCCTTTTGGAGTTCAGTGAACATTTTCCCTCCTATGTTTTAACTTTTTCTTGATGGTTATATTTATTTTCTTTGCTATCTTTGAAGCAGTTGAGTCTACCTCTCTAACTCATGGAAAAAACTCAACACCTCATAGGGTTTTTTTCCTTTTTTTTTTTAAATAACTATGAGTGAGAAACAGTAGGTTCTCTGTAGGTGTACAATATTCACTCCCAATGGCTTGTGCGGTGCTTTTTGTCTTCACACCAACAAAGGACCAGGGCATGTTTTTTGCGTGTTTTAACCCATGAAAACATTGACACTTCTCACAAGGACAAGCCATTGCAGATGGTGGAACAGAAAGAAGCAATAGGAGCAACTCCTGTCATAGGAGTTTCCAAATGCTCTTTTGATCATCTACTCTCACTTCCCTCCCATATTTAGCTCTGTCCCACTGGCTTGCATCACTTGATCCCTTTTATTTGTCTCCATCTCCTCTTCCAACTTCTCCATCACGGTGGCAGAGAATGTATGCCCTGTAAGGAACTCCTCCATTCCAACTTTCACATTTATCTCAGCAAGACTTATTATTTCCAGGCTGGTGTGCTTCATTAGGTGATCTGCCTGGTTTGTGCCAACAGCCTCCCTCACTCTCCAGACCCCTTATATACCCTAAACAGGAACACACAAAGATTCTAAAAATCCTCTGCTAACCCCTGGTTTTGCATCTTCTGTTTGATTTTGCAGGAACTGTGTTTTCATTACTCTGTCGTCTTTCCTTTTCTCTCTGAGTTAATTAAAGTTAATTGATTAATTGGTACTCTGCTATAGTAGCTACCCAGCTGGAAAAGTATCAGTGTGCAGAGTGATCATATGTGTAGAGCATGTCTAATTTATTATCTTCTGTAAAAGGGCCAGAACTCCTTTTAAACTAGCTTTAGCAAGGTGTATTTTCCAGATGAAACAGTAAAGATGGAGTACAACAGAACTAGTCACAGGTTCTACCCAGCTTTCTGCAGTGGCCGCATTTGAACTTAGGTGTACGGAAGTAGCTCTGGCTCCATTGAAACAACTTCAGGAATCACATCTTCCGTTAAAATGGTTTCTATGGACTCTTGCACTTGGCATTGTCACCAATACACCTTGCAGACTCTCTGGTGCATGACCAATTTGCACATTTAGGGAAAAAAATAAAAATCCCTTAATAATATTTTGGCTGTCGTTTTCCTAGAGAGGCAACAGGGGCTGCGTACTTTCGGAATTCAATGGAGGCAATTGAAATTATGTCCTATTTGCATGCTACAACCAAAGCAAATCCCCTTTATTATGGATTTTGTAAAAATTGTGGCTTTTTTCAGTTACAGAGATTTGCAAGTATATGTAAAATCCACTGCTCCAGTGTCTCTTAATATGGAACATACACATGTTCCATATTAGCAGTCATCCTTATGTCCTGTATAAGAAAATGTTAAGTCAATCCAAATTAATCTTTAAAATTGCTAAATTTATCAAAAGCATTGACTTAATTTGAAATACTCTTTTTCGTGTCATTTGTGATCAGTTCCAAAATTGTACATTCCTCCCCTGATTAAAAAATTTGAAAATACAAATTCCAAATGATATTTCACGTGGGACAAAAATTCATTTTATTATTACTACTGTTAAGACCTATTTGAGCAATCAAGCAAAACCAAACCAAACCAAACCAAAAACCACCACAGAAATATTTTCTGGTTATTGAAGTGTCTGTAGAAAGGAGGATTTGCTGTAGTTCAGAATATGGTGGGAGGATATACATCTCCTGTCGCCTCTGTAAAGTTCTTCCAGTATCTGCCAGAGACAGCACCTGAGTTTGATGGTTTTCTTTGAATCTGCAGTCTAATGCCTTTGGTTACTGTTAGAATAAGTAGTGTTTGTGCCCAGTGTGAGCTAGAAAATTAATTTCTGAAGGCATGTTTTCCTTGTTCACCTAGAAAATGTAGTACGGTATATGGTATGTCTCTAACTTATAGGAACAAGCAGATCAATGAAAAAGAAATTATGAAAATTGGGGAAAATTGTCAATTTACGAAGTATTTATTTTAAGGAGCTGTAGATTCACTTATCATTCCTTTCTAAAACCATAGATTTGTGCCTAAATATTTGTCATGTGTATTTAAAGGTGTAGTGTCTTACCTAACCTTATCCAATAACTACATCGTATCTATTGTATTAGGTAGGTGAAGTCATGAAAAAATTAGTTCCATCTTAAATACAGAAATTTTGCTCCGCCCTATGCTAATGTAATTATTTTCATGTTAAAATTGTTTATTAACACTTTTTTTTACTCTTATTTTATTTTAGGATTTTCTTTAACGCTTAAATAAAATATTCAGATTCAAAGGCACGAGTTGACATTTAAGCAATTAATTATCAGTACTTTTTTCAGATATGCTGATCACCAAAGAATTTGACCTCATTCTTTTGAGCAGTGAACATTAATATTTAGGGGTTTGTATTTTTCAAGGCCAGTTTCTTGTTAGGAGTACTTGGGAACTTGTAAAAAGTTACAAGGAAGTGCAACGTTTACAGCACAAAGAACTAAAGGCCAGACCTCAATGTTAACATAAATAAAGCTTCTGACATGTAAGCAAATGATAAGGTAGATTTGCATACAGATTAAACTTAAAATGAATGCCGTTTATTTATTTAAAGGAAAATGAAATCAGTTAAAATACAATATAAAAGGACATCACTAAAAAAAAATCGATATTACTTCTCTTTACAGAATATAATGTAAAAATCACCATTTAGAAGAAAAAGCACATTACCTTGGTAGGAAAAAAATCACTATCATTATGACCAGCACCAACAACAAAACCAGGTAGATTATATAATTAAAATAAACTATATTTCCTTAAAGAATAATTAAAACATTTCTGAATCTCGATAGAAATGCTTAAGCATTTGCTTAAGCAATGTCTTCTTCAGTTTTTTGAGGTTTTATCATTTTATATTTGGAATGACATAGTTATATTTTTATTTAATAAGCCCATATATTTTCATTCAGCTGTATCTTCCTTGCAGACAGCAGAAGTCTACTTTCTCTGAGACAACTTTATTTATTATTTGTTGGTGGTTCATGGAACAATAAACACAAAAGGGACTTTAAAAATTTGCATTATTGTCATGAAATGTTTTGCTAGGTTTTGTAGAGAATAGTAATGTGGAACAATAAGATATGTTAGATTTGTTGGAAATAAGAGTCTCAAGATTAATTGATTTGGGAAGATAACTCTTAGTTGAAAGGCACAGATAATAATTTTACGAGACATTGTTGACTTCATTTTCTGAAATGAATTCATCATTGTCTATGTTCCTGAATATCAGAGAAACATTCACACATGTATCTCAGCGATTAGTGTGTGAAGAGTGTGCACCCTGTGTGCAACTAGCTGGAGTTTCTTTTTTTTTTTCCTCACCATCAGTGCTCCTCATTAGTTGAAAGAATGGAAAGTAATTAATCTTCAGTATATTCCAGTGGTGTCAACCACAGCAAACAATTCAAGGTAGGGACAACAACAACAACAACCAAACAAAAAATCAAAACAACAACAAAAAGACATATTCAAATGTGGATTTGTTTACCACCTTGTTTTACTGTGATATTTTATTTCTGCTTCAATATAACGTTTGACGTAAGAAGCCATTTTCGTGATGTCTTCCGTGTGGTACGGAAAGGTATGGGTAGGATTCATATAGCCAAATTTAATCATCTAGAAATATGATGTAGCCACCTGATGCTCACTGTATAGTCCATGGAAAAGAAGGCGCCTCTAGAAGGCGGCTCATGCCATCCATAGACAGAAAGGTCAGCAGAGCTGCTGACTGGTTTTCTCCACCTCATTAATTACAAAAGAAAGCTCAGACCTGGATGGCTTACTTGAATGGGAGATGACTCTCACTCAGTGCCTCTGTGTGCTTCAGAAGTAGGTTGTAACATTTCATTTTATGTGATATTCTGTCCTGTGGGACTGACCCACGTAAATATGTGACATCATAGAAAACTCATAACGGGGATGCAAAGTAGTTACAATGCTATGTTCTGTTGTAATACTTGTTGAAAAAAGCGTGGTGTGTCTCCAAATGCTACTACAAAACAAATCCTCCATTGCTGTTCAAATGCTACAAGCCCATGAAGCATGGAAGGAATTATTAACGAAAGAGCACTTTGCTGCATCTTCCACCTTGGAAAAGATGGAGCTTGATGTATTATCCATTGGATGAACCCACAGTGGTTGCATTTGCTGGTTAAGTGTTTGTGTGCAAAATGTTGTCAAAAGAACAAAACTGGTGGTAAAACTGACACAATTAAATGTAACAGTTCATTGGAGCAATTGTGGAGTGTTACATAAGTCTGTGTAACTACAGGAATTTTGAAATAAATGGGGTCTTTAAGAGACTGTCTCAAAGGAATCACTTACAAAAGCACTGGAGTTATAAAAGATGGCCTGTAAGGGAGACTAATGGGTGGAATATCTAGGATCGTTGAAGGGTCACTGAGTAACTTCTTTCTAGAGTCTCATTATTTTCTATTTAATATGTTAATTTTTCAAGGAGATGATATAAACCAGTGAGAAATATTTTACTAAGCTATATTACTTGTTTTGTAGTGAACATACATAGATGGTATCAAAAGTCAGATCTTTTTTTTCTGTAAGTAAAATAAAATAGTTTTGAAGTCACAAAGACTGTCAACTCGCTTTCCACTATTTTCCACTACATTTAATGAGTTAATCTTGCATAAGAGCTATTAGGGAGCAATTTATTTGCCTTAACATAAGCATTATCATTATATTACACACTCTATAGTGCCTTTTCTGGTCTCCAGTTGCCTGCCCAGAAGGTGAGGTACTCCTACTAGAGTGTCGTGTCTGCTAGATACCTCAGCAAATCTAAACAGCATTGGACGTGCCTAATCTGCGCATAAGCAGCTGAACCCTGCCCTTCAGATTCATCCTTGTGTCTCATGATAACAAGATATACATGATGATTGTGTAACAAACTTTGCTGCTTTAGAAAAATCTATGGACTGCCTAGTGTAAGATAATAAAATGTGGCTAAATAATGGCCTTTGGTCACTTGTGTTTCAGAGACACCTAAAATTATAAGGCCAAGATTTTATTTTTTTCCCAAAGTAAGTAGTAGTTTCAATCACTTGTATTAAACAGTGAATGCAAGACAGAAGAAAGGCTAAATTTTACAGCAGTAGATTTAAAAAAATTGCATCTTTTAAAAAGGATTTTAGACTAAGTAATGAAAAATTTAAGCCTTTAATTCAAACACTAGTTACTTTAAGGATGATTTGAAATGTGTATACATTCATTAAAATGAAGGTAAGTGGATAGCTGTATTTTTCAGAAGAACTGAAATAGGGTGAGCAAATACTTCCCGTTAAATCTCAGTAATTAGGCACTTTGGAAAACTGCCCAGCGTCTAACTGTGTTGTAGGCATCTAAGTCTCTGCAAAAATATGACCTTCAGATCTCAGGAATCTTCCCAATTTATTTTAAATCATCACAAAAAACATCATAGTAGATAAGTACCTAATTTATTTCTATTTTCTTCTTATTTTGCAGTGGTTTTTTTTTCCAAAAGCTTTAAAAACATGAGTAAAAATGTTATGAGTTGGAAAGTCACGTTCACATAGGCAAATAATCATCTGGTCCAGAGAGTACACGTCCTTAAAATCATACTGAATTTACTGGTGGAGGTGGGGCTGGAATCAAAGCGTTAGGAAAATGGAACAAGAATTTACAAATGCAGAATGATGGAAATGTGAAAATGTTGTTACTGGTAAAAGCTTTCTTTCTTGCAGTCCAGACTTACAGCAGCTCATTCCTGACGTCATGCTGAACTACTGACTGCTTGCTGTATGACGATATGAGTAATGATCTGAACACCTCACTTTATTGACAAATCGTAGGATCACTCAGGAGAAGAGAGACCACAGAAGTCTCTAGCCCAACCTTTGCTCAACCAGGAGCTCAAAGCAATGACAATACTGAATTCAGACCAGGTCACTCAGGGCTTTGTTGTGTCAGGTCTTGAAAACCTCCAAGGATGGATATTCCACAGCCTGTCTGGACAACCTGATCCAGTGCTTTATTATCCTCACAGACAATTTTTTTAATTTAAATCCAGTTGAAATCTTCTGTTTCAGTTTATCACATTTAGGCATGATGTAAAAAAAACCAAACAAGACTTCGTTTCCTTGGCTGCTTTCAAATATAAGTAGTGTTTGAAAAATTAGTATTTTTTTTTTCACTCTCTGCATTATCCCTTAAGTACAATGCATATGTTCTCCCACCTTAGAATGACAGTAAAATGAGGGTTAACAGGAATGAATGTAGTTTATTGATCATTTTCAGCACTGGACTTTCTCAACACCTACTGCCTGCAAAAAAAACCCAACACAAAACTGTGATAGAAATAGAACTTTCCCTGAGACATCAGGGTATGTGAAAAATTGGTGTGTTTTTGTGATATATTATATTACTCCTTTTCCATCAGAAGGACATTTTAATCAATGTATTGTTAAATCCACTGACCTTCCATCTACTCTTCAGAAGGGTAGGCTGCTATGATTTATTCGCCAGTGTACTTGGATGACATTTTGTCTACTAAAGCATAGGATTCACTGGCAAGGCCATTATACTTCAAGCAAAAAAGTACTGAAACCTACATGATTACAATTTTGATAGAGGAATGTCATCTAGATCTGTATGTATTTGAAAAATCTCTATGGTGCATAAGTAAGAAAAATAGCATTGATCCTATCTCGCTTAGGAAAGTCATTGGATTGTACTTCTGTGAAGTACAATGGTTTGCTTTCCTCTACAAAAACAAACAAACCATGCAGAAGGAAATTAGTCTAGAAATCATATGTAATATACCAGGGTGTCTTAACAGAGGAAGGTGTGGCTTGTATGCAGACGTGACTCAAGTTTAGAAGGAGACTTTCCTGGGTGCAGAGTGAGTGGAGAATAATGCCATTTCATTTGCAGATCTATTTCTTCCCATGCTCAGGAGGAGACACTACCTATATTATTAAGCTTGATCCTGACTATATGTATCAACGTGAAGTGTAGTGTAGATGAAACTCTGTGGTAGAGTTGTTAAGCATTGCAGAATTACAGTTCCTGGCGTGCAAAGTAGAGGGGAATAATGAGTTCACATTTTACTCTGTAGTATTTATGACAGCTACTAAAATAATAATTAAAAAAAAAGAGCCTAGGCTGCGTACTTTATGTATGGATACAATTATGATTTCCCTAATATGTAGGGAAAAATGCAAAAATCACCGTCCTCAAAATCTCACAAAACTCCATCGTGTGTTGTGTTCTAAAAGAGACTGACAGATAGACGTGGAAAAATGTAACTAAACAACTACTAGGCTAAGCACCAAGACAATCTTGTTCAAAGAAGCAGAAGCATCACTGAGATAATCCCCGGTTTAGTCTTTGACGAGTTGGCATCTCAGCATTCTCCACTCTATGAGCTATTATGTGGCGATTTCAGTATGGGAAAGGTAAAATTGGGGCATGACTACACATTTCATTAAAATATCTGCTTTTTCAAACTCTTATGAGAAAAGTTAGTGGGTTTTTTATTTTTATATATACATATTTATATGTATATATATATACACATATAACCTACATCTAATAAAAAGGCTAACATAAAAAAGTCATGCCTTAAATAATCATGTCATCATACTAGAGCAAAAAGAGAATGGAGACTATTTTACAGGGAATCGGTCTGGAAACACTCGACTCCCCTGTATTAACAGTCTAATTTGATTCAAAACAGCAATAAAAGTATTTTCTCAACCAGTCAACTGTTCTTCATGCACTAGCACAGACCAGGTTGCAAAAACCATTTTAGCACCTGATGGCACAGAGTGGAATAGTGAACAGCTCATGTTAGGAGGAAGATGAGCATTTTTGTCTGATGCTTGTAATCTGCGGCCAAAAAATAAGGGCAAAGGTTTCACCGCTCACATTTTTAGAACAAACTAGCACTTTCTGAATGTAATAATACAAGAAAAAAAGGCAATAAATA
This sequence comes from Mycteria americana, assembly GCF_035582795.1. Lineage (NCBI taxonomy): Eukaryota > Metazoa > Chordata > Aves > Ciconiiformes > Ciconiidae > Mycteria > Mycteria americana. The sequence goes on along the minus strand of NC_134365.1, from coordinate 131,745,525 downwards.
ATTCAGAGTAATATTTTTGAGTCAGCTTAAACCATAAGGCAATAAACAGCAAACACAAATTTAACCTTTAAATAATAATGATAATCAGATTTGGAAACACTGAACATAAATAAAGCAGTGGGGCCTAGAGCATGTGGGGTGTCAGTAAGTTGAAAAGCACGCCATCCGGCTGAAATCCTATTTAGAGCTGAACAAAGAATAAAGTTATTTTGCTACAAATAGCTCTTAATATTAACTTCATATTTATCTGTATGTAAGGAAAATTGTTTCTTTGCATCTTTCTGGTTGTTTGAAGTTGTTTCTGTGCATTTGATAACAAAAAAGTCTCACCCATCGTTGCCAGTGCCAGATTGGGTGGCATTTGTTGCTCATCCTGACTCTGTTGCCTGATAATTCAGCAATGACAGAGGAGTTGACACATGGGAAGGAGCTGGTCTTAAAGAAGGCTTTAAGGTTAACTGCAAACCAAGAAAGAAGGGACATGGAAAAAGAAGCTAAAGAGACAAATACAGGGGACAGAAAATGTGGGAGGAATACAGAAATCAGGAAGTGGAAAATTCAAGGAGCATAGAGAATATATGGAGAGAGGGAAAGAATATGTAAATAAGTGTTGAAAGGTAGCAAAGATGGCAGATGAAAGAAGCACTTATTTTTTATTTTATTTTGCTGGTCAGTCTTTTTTCCTTTATCCTCATCCACCTCTAAAACTGCTGAGCTCTCACGTCAATAAAAGTGCTAATAGTAATAGCCCTTCCAAAAAGGATGTTTTTTCAACTCTTTGGCAGTATGTTGGTTAAAAGACAGCAAGTTATGCTGGGATATCGGTGTAAAACTTCTAAAGATGGGATTCTGAGATAAAATATAATGTATTTTATTTGTATATGATATTATACACAATGCCAGAACTCTTTAAGTACAAATATGACTGTTGTATACACAGTGCTCATCTTGGAGGATTGTGTTGGGCAGAGATGCTGTGTCTTGGGAGTTAGGGAGTCCTAAAAAGAATCCTGTATAAAGAAGGAACCAATTCTTGCATAGTTGGTCCAAAATGCTGAAAAGAAAGAAAGCAAAAGGGGAGTCTTATCTCCTCTCTTGCTTCCTAAGAGCATGGCCTCAGCCCAGGAGGCTGTGGCAGTTCTGCCTCTGCAGTAAGCGGTGAAGGTGAGGGAAGAAGAAACTCCTGGTACTGTCCTCAGCTCTGAAAGCTCTTGTGCAAAATGGGTAATGCATTAGTGGGTGCTTGTGGTGGATATTTTATTTGGTATGTGTTTTGTGCAGAGTTCAACCGGCATCTCCAGCATCATTGCAGACTGACTATGCAACTTGCAGAATTTTTGGTGTATTTCTGGTTGGCGTGCTTTTTTCTACAAATTAGCTTTACATCTTTTGGTATTTAGGCAGAATTTCTATTGTGGTCTATTATTTGTGCATGGACTTAAAACCCCCCATAATTAGCATTAGAAAATGAGATACTTTCTTATAAACACAGCCTCTGCTTTTCTTTTGTTTGGTATACTGAATAGAGTCCTGAACATATCTGAACCATGTACTAAGTGAAGCAGCAATATGTAGTTCAAGAATTCTGGAAAGAAGACTTAGGATAGTCTGAGGTCAATTCATTTCCTGTCTTTGCTAGAGTGATGAAAATATGAAGACCTAATGAAGTAAAAAAATCTTTTTCAACTTTCAGGACATACAAAGACTTTCTAGCAAAAAGGCACACAGGAAAACTTAATAGAAAAAAAATGTCTGACTTTCTTTTACAATAGTAAGTTTGGGGGAAAAAATGCCTGGCAATTTTACATCAAAATATCATGACCTTAAGTCTATCAAATTTATCTATAACTACTTGACTATCACAAGTCACTGAAACAGAGTGATGCACTTGTTAATGAAAAGAAACATCATTCCCCAAAATAAAGTCTTTAAGCTCAGGAAAGAATTACAGAATTTTTTAATAAGTAACTCTGAAATACACTGTGATCTAGTGATATGTCCTTTAAAATATTAGATGCTGAAAAAGAATTCTATCTCCAGCAATGATAGTTTTTCATGCTACAATATTTCTAAGATACTAGAGATAATTTCTGTATTAACATAAAAAAGTTAATATATTTTATAATCATTAGAATTTTCACCCATCCCTCCCCCAAAGGTTGCATTATTTGTGTTCACTTTAATATAGTTGAAGTTAATCAACATAAGTAGATGTGGCAATCTTTACCTACCTCAGTTAAGATGAAAACATCAGTTTTGGAAGAAAGGTATCTTCAGATATGACTCTGGTATTTTGGGGATAATTTAACTAAGTTTTCTGAATATTTATAAAAACATTGTTTATCTTCCTCTTAAGATAGTCTATAGAATTCTAATGATTTATTAATATATATAAAGAAGGCATCCTTTTTTATAATAAATAAGAAGCCTAAAACTTGCTTCTGATTCCACAGGACCCTTTTAATAACATTATACAAAATGCTCTGGATGCTTCCAGAAGGTCAAGTAATCCACTTTTCTAATTAGTTATCATCTGATTATCATTAGCTTGTAATTAACTGTCACCATCATATATATCATCTCTCCTCTGACTGAAGAGGAGAGTGGAGCCTGCTCTGTCTCCTGTACCCCAGCAGCAGCGATGCGCATTCCCAGCAGACTGGCAGGGATGGAGGTGCACGAACTGAAAAACAAACCGTAGCTGTCCAATTTCAGTTATTTTTTTGGAGTGGGCATAGCTGTAATGAGGAAATAGGTGTTTGTATTTTTATGTGTGTATTTCTGTTTGTTGAAGGTGGGTTTTTAAAATAAGTAATACCCCAAAGACCAGAATGCAAAGAATAGTGGACAACTTCCAACATGGAAATCCTATTTTGTTCTTTGAGTGTATTTGTTTCAAATGGAAAAACTTGCAGATTGAATTATGAAAATAAGGATTATAAATCTTTGATGTGAGTTGCTCATACTCATTTCCCAGAAGTAATTTACCATAAGTGCATAGTTAAGTGATTATTTCTCATTTGTTATATTTTTGAGAGTTTTTGAATAAGTAAGCTTCCCAGCTGTTTCAAAAATATGCCATCACCTGCTGTTTCTTCCTTGTAAGTGCCAAGCTACCTACCTCTGCGCATATATTCCTTCAGCTACCACTAATAATAATAACAACAACAATAAAAAATATTTTAGTGCCTATTGAGGTTTAAAATGCTGAATTACAACATGGCAGGCTACCAATTACTTTCACATAGACAGTAGATACAAATGCATTCACCACGGCTCTCATTCTGAGCCATAGGCTGAACTTTAGAAAGGAAAATTGTAATCTAAATGCTGAAATTATGTTGGAAGTGAGGAATCAAAGAAAAGGTGTTTAATCTTTTTCTTAATGACACGCTAATCAGTGACTTTTATTAGACACTTAGCAGCAGATACTTACAAGTATTAAATATCAAAAATTTTTATGCTTGAAACTGCTGCACTGACAGAACTGAGAAGGTTCAAACCTAACCTTCAAATTAATATTTCATCAGTACATTTCTCTGCTTAAAAGTCCTTTTTCTCCTGGTGTTAGCTTTGTGATGATGAAAAACATATTTTGTTTTTATGTGAGTCCTAGAAATAGGACTTGCAATCATAAAATCTTTTGCCACTCTACCTCAGTGCCATACAAGCCATCAGACAAAAAATTCAGTCTGCCAAACCATCAAGTCAACAGCCATCAAGGCAGCTGATTTTGTGTTGACCAAAGCTTCTAGACTGAAAGCTTGTTTTGCCCTGGGAATGCTGATGTCCTCAACTGCCCAGCAAAAGATCAAGATGATTAAAGCTAAATGTAAGGTAAAATTTGTTACATGATGACATTTGTTAAGACTGTAAATCATGAGGGGTAGAGAATATAACAGTTAATATAAAAATATATATATACTACTTTCAGCATGGGTAACAAGAGGAAGGGATTACAATTTCTTAACCCTTTATCTTCTCACTTTGCCATCAATAAATCCATTAGATTGGAATTCTATACATGTTTTTTTAACTTAAAGAAAAAAATAATCACTTGCTATGTTAGTGTATTTTCAGTTGCTTTTTGAGGTTATCTTGTGGAACAGCAATGCTCTGGTATTGGAAATACTGTTGGTATCCATTACTTCAGAATAAAACAAGTGCTTTATTAACAGCATCAAATAAAAGCTATTTATGTCTAAGTGGAAAGTCAGGCTTTCAACTGCAGAAAAAGTTGCAAAATTCTGGTAGGGAAGCTAAGTTTTGGTATTAGCAAATTGACCACCACTGACACGCTTACCTTTTCTTCTATATTGCATTGAAATGTAAACCCACTGAATTGGCAAAACAACAAACAAAAATTTAAAAATAAATCTTTAGAGCTGGAATATATTCATTGGCTATGTCTCATTGCTCTACTATGCTGCTTTAAGCACTTTCACGCAGCCAGCATAAACTAACTCAAAAACCAAGGTGACTGATCATAACATCTGCTCTAGGATGGCCTTTGTGAGACCATGTCCACCAAACTATGACTGATATTTCTCAAAGAAAAATAACATGGCACATCTGAACGGAGTTTTTACAGAGCCATTTATGACATGCAGCTTGAGTACAGCTCAGAGCTGAGTTGGAGCTGGTGAAGAGAAGTGGAAAGTTACAGGCCACCTGGCAAATACACAATGGTCATTGCTGCTGCTGCAGCAGGCACTTAGATGTCATGTTGGGTTGTCAGGGTTGAGGAAACAACATCAGTCAATCTTTACTGAGGATAAAATGAAATATGGATTTCCTTGGAAAATGATATTTAGCTGAATCAAAGCCAGGAAGACACCATCCAGGTAACTAGACACATGGACTTTTAAAATTTATTTTTGAAAGTAAACAAACCAAACCCAAACAAACCAGCAATATAGAAGCCATTCTATAAATATAAACATTTTGAAAAACAGACTTCTTTAGGAGGGTTCTGGGGTGTCTTTCTTCCTTGCTATTTGTTTTGTGGCTTTGTTTGCTGTTTATTTTTGGCAATGCTTCATGTAGATATCTACAGGAAAAAACACTCCTGCTGTAGACTCTTCATATGTTCTTGCGTGTTCTCAATAAGAACAGGGGAAGTTACTTTTTATAATCTTATCCAATTTCATGCTTCTAATTTTCTTAAGATCAGAAAAAGAAAAAAAAGCGTTTCAGTGGCACAGTGTTCTGTGCCACTGAGAAGTGGTTGCAAGGAAGTGGTACTTTCAAAGGCAAAAGCGAGGGAACGAGTGGCAAGCAGAACGCGTGGGAACCGTCACAGGAGCCCTTCTTTCGGGTGCACTCACCCACGCATGGGTAGCGGCGCCCCGAGGCTGCACAGCTGCTGGCAGGGCTGGGCTGCGGCCAGCGCAGCCGATCGGAGGGAGCGTGGTCACCATCTGTTGGCTCCCGGGTCGGGCAGCGCTGCGCTGCTAAATTAAGTTTAAGAATTCCTAAAAGGCTTTTGATTGCAACTAATTGGTGTACTCTGAGGACGTAAATGAAAGGGATGGAAAGGGGAGAATAAGGGAAGAATTCTTACACTGAAGTGTAGACCTGGCTTGGCTAGGTTTTTATCAGCTGGCTGGTTTTGTTCCTAGTATAGGATGTTCCTAGTGTTCCGGATAAGGATGGTAGGATGGACCTGAGCTCAGGCTAGCTGCCTAAGCATCTAATCAACCTCTTACACGATTGCATTATTGGACTGAAATTTTGCCTTGTTCCATGTAGAAATTCTAGGTTTAAGTTTAAAATATAAATTCTGCAAAACATGGTTATGTTACCCATGTCTCATTACGTTCCAGTATGAACAAAATGGAGTTCAAGTAATAGTCTTACTTTGTATTCATTTTGCTCCTTTTCCACATTTGGGTTTGGGTCATAATTAAAGTCTCAACCGAAAACATTCTTTTATGTATAGCTTGTCACTTATGAATGTGTATATGTTTTGCTCACCTAATCTAGCTTGCACTTTAGTATATTTGAGAATGGTGTCTTTTTGAGAATACCAAGTGGTTTGTTTCCATAAAACTTTAAGTGAATTCAGATTGTCAGGTATCATTATCGTTTAACAGTGACTGAAGACACTTATACTTGTGTGCTTATGTAAATGAAACAAGCAGTATTACCCTGTATATGTATAATAAACATCTGAATAGAGAAGACTTTCAGAAAACATAAGGTTCCCTAAAGATCATAATTTTACTGCCTGTAATGGAAAGATTGCATTGATGGCTTTTTAAATAAGTATGTATTGCTGCTTCTTCAAATTGTTAAAATAGTAAGGAACGGTATGTCTTGGAGTACCACAAGTAGGATAAAGAGCACATTGAAGTCATACCTTCAAACACAGTCTTCAGAGCAATGCATCAGGCAACTTTTATAAGTACCACATTCATTTTAAAACATAAACCAGAGAAACAACAAGGAAAATGAGATGTTTGCATTATCTGATTAAAGCTCTATGTTGTTTCTAAATAAAAAAATGGGCCCTTATTCCAAGAGAACAATAGACAAAGCTGGGATCTCCTACCTGAAAGGGGAAATTTCACAATAAACTTTTTGGCTTGTTTTGAAGTCTAGAGTCAATGGAATAATTGTATTTTTTTTCCATTCTACCTAGAGATTATATATAAAAAAACATTTTTTTGAGCCAGAAAAATACATGTGTATCTTCTAAAATATTGGCCTAGAGTATCGATCACAGACATGACTATATCATAAAACAGGAAGGTCATAAACCAACTCTGCTCCATGTCTTGTCAGAATTTAGGACAAATTCTGTTAGAGGAAGCTGGAAGAATCTCCTTGACATTCATGGTTGTTATTTTGGAGCAGTAATATTTTGCCAGAAGGGAAAATGCTTTGCTTCAAATCAGTGTCAAGTTTTGCAACTGAATCCAAAACTATCTCATGACTGAAGATTTTGTTTTTCTCAGTTATTTTCCTGACACTTGGAATTTCAGTAGTTGATATAACAAGGGTATGAATTCCTCATTAAAGTTCAGAACTGAGTTCTATAACCATACCACCTGTTATCATTAAACTACCTAATGGTTCCTAATGGTACAAAAATGCCCCTCAAACTAAGCAGAAAATTCCTAAGAATAATTACATTTGTATAAAGTTGAATCACACTGTAATGTATATACAACGTGTGTATATACATTATATACATATATGTTTGAGAGAGATATATATACATTCCTATATATGTATAAAACATCTATATATGTAATGTATGGTAACATTTGAAGAGATAGCCCTAAAGATTGAATTAAATACAGTATTTTAGAAAATAAGAATGAAATAAAGCAAGGATGATTATCAATTAGTAGAGGACAAGATACAGGAAGCAGTCCTGGAAACAGAGATTGGGAAATGGCATTGCAATAGGTTAAATTTACTACAATATTGTATGAGATTACCCATACCAGGTCAGAAAAAAATGACATCTAGTTCAGTACCTTAATTTTGACACCAGCCTGTGGCAGACACGGAAGAGGCAAGGGGCAACCATATTATTATATTTTTCAGGTATACTCATATTCTCCATTAGCCAGCTGTTATTGTCTTGAATCATTCTTTATGATTTTTTTTTCTCCCTTGAATTCGGAGAAATGTTTTGAGCTTCTGCAAACTGAGGCAATCACTTACCTGCATGCACAGAGTTTAACTATGAGCAAAGTGATAGCATATCTCCTGTTTTGAACTTCCAGTCTGATTATTTCAGTCCTTTAATTCCATTTTTGGTTTATGATAAAAAATAAACACTCATTCCTTATTCATGTTCTTCTTGGCATCTGTGATTTTACAGACTTCTCTTACGTGCCTGAAGTTTAGAGGTCAGTTCTCTTATGGAAGTGTTTGTATATCTTTGAGAATCCTTGCTGCCCTTCTTTGCTTCTTTTCAAGTATTATTATCCTTTTGGGGATATGAGGACCAGAACTATTTTATTCTCTCTTCCTTTCTTTATCATTCTTAATAATTTTGGGTTTATTTTTCACTCTTTTTTTTTTTTTTACTCTTTAGCTAATATTTTCATAGAACTCTTCATTATAATGGCAAGATTTTTTTCTAAGTAGTAAGGTTAACCAGCTGGTAGTTATTAATTACCAGTAGTAACTCCTTTTCAGTGTTTACATGAACAAAAATCAGGATTGTTTTCTCCAGTGTACATTATTTTATTATTTTCAGTATTGGTTTATCTATTGTACTATCAAGTATTACCACATTACTCTTCTGCACCTTTTGACACTTTTTTCAACATTCTGACTACTCATTTAATAAAAAACTATTATTGTTCATTTAAGTTTGAATATGTGCTTCAGAATTTAAATATAAAAATAAAGAGTCATTTTCATTCAGTATTTTAACTGTCAATAAAGCAACATGGCATATCTTATCCCGGTTCCTAGAAGATAATCATCTACAAAATATTAATCGTCACCACTGTTGGCTACCCTTATAAGTATAAAATTGTACAGTAGAATAACTGAAGGATAGTAAGTAATTCTCAATATTTTAAAGGAAATGGATAGCAGACAAGACCAGACTAGTAGTCCATCTCGTTTAGTATTTTCTCTCTGGTACTGTTGAAGATAATGTTTCAGAGAGTACTGTAGCAGGCATATTCGCAACAACTCATTTGGAGAGTATATTTCTTCTTATATTTGTCACACTTTACAGCTTGAAACAAGAAGCTTCAATCCTTCATCCCTTAAGTCATTACCATTGCTCTTCAGGGCACAAGGTAATCTTTAACTGACAAGAGCACAAAGATATGTTTTAAGGAGGCAGATTACTCCATCATTTTCCACCATGGGTATGTTGCATCTTTTCCTGATGTATGTGGCCCTGGTCAGTGTTAAAGACAGAGTGCTGAACTCATCACAGGTCTGCTCCAGCATAGCAATTCCTATAAGATGGCAGATGATCCAGTGTATGCACAGCATTTCCTGTCTATAGTACATAAGAATTTAATTCCAGCTGAAAATACATGGTAATGCATATAAAAAAGCCAATTGACAGTACGTGTAAGTAATTTTATACCTTATACAGTTCTATAATACTGGATTTCATACCCTTGATGCAAGCTTTGTAAGTATTCTTTAATATTTTTTTTGCTGGAAGTCAAGTTTGTTGTTTCTTCTATTTTCACACAACTTTGTTATGAAAAAAAGCTTTACAATTATTGTTTGTGTGGAACGGAGAAGACAACTGCAGACTGGAATTGCAGATTGCTGTCACCATTTCTTTAATTTAAAAGTGCCAGTCTAATAACTGAAAATAATAATTGTTCTTTGTCTACAAAATATTTTCAACAAACAAATAAAAATTGGGACAGTTCCATTTCCTGCTCCACCTTGAGTAAATCTCTGCTCTGTGTTCAGTAAATCATTTGGCACCTGCTTGCCAACTAAAAATGGGGACAATCATATCTTTCTAACTCACAGAGGTGGTGTGATAGATACACTAAAGCCACTAACCGTACTAGTGATCATCTGATTAAAGATCTGAGACCAGTAATCATCCTAATCCAGCATGGTTTTCTCAGTCAAAATCCTCAACTGTCCTTTTTTTAAACTGGTTCAGAAGTGACACTGATCCACCAGAAAAGTCAAATATATATTGATTGCATGTATTTGGGACTGTACTATGAATCAGATGCAAAGTGTTTGAAATAATCTTGACTCCTCTGTTGACTTTTTAAATTGTTTTATATTATTCATGGTCTTACAGAGTTAAGTCCAGAAAAGACCATTAAGTCTCTTCATCTAACTGCCTATAAACCATATATCAAGATACTCCTTCAGGAAATCCTTTAAATTTTGTCCGACTACAGGAGGACTCATGGCTTGGCTAGCACACATTTTCCAAAAAGACTCTGGTTTGAATTTTAAGCCATCAGGAGAGAATTTACCATTTTCCATGCAATGGATGGAGCTTGAGGAAGGATTTTTTAATATGTTTTTTTCTACACAGTGTGGCAACACTTCAATGAGGCACACTGCAATTTTTATGGGAGAAAAAGGGGGTTGACATGGGTACCACTACTTTAAAATGTCCAGTGTGTACCATGCAAAATATAGTCCCAGCTTTAAATGGCAACATATCTACATTCAAAACAACATGAGAAACTTAGGGTTATATTTCTAAGGAATATAGATTTAAAGGAAAAAAAAAAAAAGAATTAAGTCTATCAGCTCAGTTCTTCTTACTCTAGAAATACATATATAATACTTACATAACTTCCAAACCTGAACACCTTCATTCTGTCTGAATTGGAAAATTCAGGTACCATGTACCTGAACAAGATGGTTTTTTCATATTGCATTTGAATATTCAGCTGTTTATTTTCTTGTATATATATTTCAAAACATGTTGTTCCCAAGCTCTGCAAAGTATCTTCATACCTCTTGTAGATTAATCTGCAGTTAATTAAATTTCATGTCCTTATAATAATGACAGTTGAAAGTAACTTAGGAGAGAGTTTAGGGCAGGGTGGAGCAGTCCAATTCTGGGTTGAACTTCTGAGACTATTGACCCTTTTTTTAAAGCTGTGTGGATTCATGGAAATGATCAGCTTATTTCTACATAGATTTTCACCTAATTGCCGCATCACAGGTTTCTAAATCTGCAAATTATCTTGAATATTAGATAATATGGGAACTTGAACAAATCCATTTCCAGATATTGTTGCCATACATAATTAGGTATGCTTATGAAGGACAATACTAGTTTCCCATAAATAAGTTACATCTTTCTTGATCATCTGTATGGTGTCACTTAGAATATTAGTGCTCATATAATTCTAAACCATGATTTTTTTCTGTTAGAAAACCCCTTATGCTCAGAAGTGACTGTCTTTGGTTTTGATTACACACTGTGTTAATTATTATTTTAAGAGTGCATTCTTATGTAATGTACTTTCACTAGCCTTATCTCTGTGTTCTCTAGTTTTCAAAATTTCCTGTGATTCCACCAAAATCACAAATCTCTGGACTTAGTTCTTCTATATAGAGTGCAGAGAAAAAAAGCATATCCAACTGGAATAAATGTGCACAGTTTTGCACCACAAGTTAGCCTAACTATCAAAGACTGACTCAAAGTCTTGTTAACCAGCATAGCGTGCACAGAATACCGAAAATTGTATAAAGTCTCTTGACGGTGAAGAAATACATCCAAAATCTGCTCTCACCTGCATGTGTGCAAGGACAGAACATGTCTGTCTGTATTAAATTTCTCTAAAAAAGGAGTCTCTGCTGTGATATTTTTCAATGCATAGAGCAGGATAAGCAGCACAGCTCAAGTAAGAAACACGTCAGATGAAGGAAAAAACCCACTGTTATATAATAAAATAAAAATAAAATTTTGTCATGCTGCTTCTGTCCTAATCTTTTTTAGAAGTGCTTACCGGAATGCTGTTGGCTCTTAGCAGCTCGTGCATTAGAGCCCACAGTCAGAACTGCAGGGATGCTTTTTTTGACAATACACTGTTAAGGACACAGACTGTAATCCTTTGTTTTCTAAAATCTCTGACTTTGTAGCAAGTATAATTCTCCAGATTCATCCCCAGTGAGACATTTTCAGCATTAGTGGGTCAAATTCTTATTTGGTTTAAAGGCAGTGCTCCTGTGACATAGATTTATTTTTCAGCATCATCTACAGTTCTAAAGAATTCAGCCCGTAGTCCTGTGTAGATAAATATTGAAATACTTTCTCTCTTCTAATTGCCATTGGTTTAAGGAATGACTGGCTTTTAAACAGTCTAGTGACCTTTTGTGCTCTGGAGTCATTTCTCTCAATATCTTCCACAGAATGATTTGTAGATTTGTTAGTTTTGCATTTCCTTGATGGTTCTGGGGAGCTATACAGAATGCACTCTTCCTCCCAAGTCTTCCTTCTTTTATCAGGGCATACCAAGTTTTTCAAACATTGACGTTATTTTTCTCTTTTTCTGTTTATTACTGGAACTCCTCATGCACTTGGAGACTCTGCAAAGCTCCACATAATGGTACTAATCTATTTTGAAAGTTCTTATATTTTCATGTATATTTTAGTTATTTTTCAAGGGTTATGAATTATTTTTGATGATTCTTCATGACCATTCATTGTGGTTTCCAGCTTGCCCTCTTGGATGAATAGATACTGTGACTATGTAAGTTTGTGTGTCAATGTACAAATATATGTGTGTATATGCACACATATGCATACGTATGTATATGTATACACACTCATGCGTATATGCATAACATATCTAGAATATGCATTTATGGATATTCATAATAGTATATTTAGGCATATAAGGAGGCACACAGACCCCAGCTGCCAGGGTGACTAGCTCTGTAAAACTATAATGGAACATAATTTTCTTTCTGTGCTCTTTTCAAGGACTCCAGCTCTTCATGACACTTTCAGAAGTCAAGTGTATAGTAGTATCTGTTCATCACTGTGACAAAGCATTTTTTGTCTTCTGCAAATTGAAGTTCATTACATTAGTGCTGATGTTCTCTCAGCAGGTGGTCAATGTCAATTATTTTTTGCTTCTGTGTAATGAAAGCTGCTACATATTCATTTCAATTCTGTTACAGAGCTCTGAAGTTCTGACAAGCTGTGAGCAGTTCTTCAATCAGGTAAACTTATGAACAGCTTCATACTAGTTGGAATCATCATGTCCTGACTAACCTGGATTTCTCACAACTTGTCTCTATGTTTGCCTCATACACAGTGGCTAGGTTGTCCTCTTCCTTTCTCAATTTTTAGAGCTCATTGCAGAAGACAGACGTCCAAACCTCACTTGTTCACTTGCAACAGCTGTTTCCAAAGGTTGGACAAGATGATTTTATTTTAATGGGTACATGCACAAGATAATTCACATTGATCTGAGACTTGGACCATGTCCACATGAGCAACCTACCTTGCCCTTGTCCAAGTCAGCATGAAATCTCTAGTCAGATCAAGCTAAGTTCTTGTCCTCTGGGAATAACGGCTCTGCTCTCAAGACTAGTGTCCTGGCTGCCCGTATCAGTCAGATGGACACAAAACAACCTGGCTTAAATCTTGAATAAAGTGCTTCTTAATCATACCGTATTCAGATGAAAAAAACCCAGAATGTGTTGTTACATTAAAAATGTCTTTCAACTCTTCCACCTGCTGTGGTGCTCAAATTCCCAATTTCACTTCCACGAGTTTTCCATAACTTTGATAGATTTTACACATATATACTTATATATGTGTATATATATCTTATCTCTAGCTCTTAATCGATTGAAAACTATTTTTACCTGTTTAGGTATTCAAAATATTTTCTAAAAATATGAAGATTTTCTTCTTCCAAAGTCTTTTTTTATCTTACAACTTATTAGAGGGACAATAACTCATTGTGTGCTCATATTACACCGGCAACTAAATCTGTTGAGAAAGATCAGTCATGCCCATATAAGTCTCCATTAGTGCCTACCTGAGCATTCCCTCTACTATGTGCACATACATTGCCAGTGACCACTGCAGGTGTAGCATCAAAATATTGAAACACAAGGCATAAAGAAAAGAGGGTTGAAAAGATTCATTTCATGTTTTTCTAGATAATAAGATATCAGAATTATTTTTTATGATGGAAACCAGGAAGAGTGTAGTTGCTCTGGAGCTGCCACTGTTTAGCAGAATTGGTTATCCAGACTTGTGCAGTGCTGTCTGCATTAGGTAGGTAGAAATTTGTTGTCAGCAATATAAAAACATCTGTCATACTGACAAGTTTAATGAGAGGAACGCATGGAAGAAGAGATTGCAATTTAGAGGTACAATTCGTCCTCTGGAAAAGAAGTTCAGTTTATAGCTTGTTCATTAAAACACAGAATCATAAACTCACAGATCGGCTAAGGTAGGAAGGCACCTCTGGAGATCATCTGGTCCAACCACCTGCTCAGAGCAGGGTCAGGGAGAGCAGGTTGCTCAGGGCCATGTCCAGCTGAGTTTTGAGTATCTCCAACGATGGAGACTCCACAGCCTCTCTGGGCAACCCGCTCCAGCGTTAGACCACCCTGACAGTAAAAAAGTGGTTTTGTATGTTTAACTGGAATTTCCTATGTTTCAGTTTGTGCCCATTGCCTCTTGTCCTGTCACTGGGCACCACTGAGAGGAGTCTAGCTCCATCCTGTTTACTCCTCCCATCAGGTATTTATGATCCCCCTGAGCCTTCTCTTCTCCAGGCTGAGCAGTCCCAGCTCTCTCAGCCTCTTGTATGTGAGATGCTCCAGTCCCCGTATCCCTTCGTTGGACTCATTCCAGTATGTCCAGGTCTCTCTCGTACTGGGGAGCCCAGCACTGGACCCAGCACTCCAGATGCGTCCTGCCAGTGCTGAGTAGAGAAGAAGGATCACCTCCCTCAACCTGCTGTTGATGCTCTGCCTAGTGCAGCCCAGGATACCATTAGCCTTCTTTGCTGCAAGGGCGCACTGCTGGCTCGTGTCCAACATGATGTCCACCAGGACACCCTGGGCCTTCCCTGCCAAGCTGCTTTCCAGATGGGGCATATACGGGGACCTGGGGTTATTCCTCCCCATGGTCAGTACTTGGCATTTCCTTATGTTGAGCTTCATGAAGCTCTTGTTGGCCTATTTCTCCAGCCTGTTGAGGTCTCCCTGAATAGCAGCACACCAATCAGGCGCATCAGCCATTCTTCCCAGTTTTGTATCATCTGTAAACTCACAGAGGGTGTTCTCTGTCCCGTCAACCAGATCATTAATGGTAATGCTGAACGGTATAGTTGCCAGTATATTTTCCTGAGAGAAGATCTGTGTGACATTGTAGAACCAACATTCATTGCTTATGAAAAAAATAATATTCAGACCATTTTATTACAAAAAGTCTGCCTGCCATCTATCAGATACAAATGCTTCCATGAGTTTTTTGAGTTTTATTTTCCATTTCTGCCATTTTTGAGAAAGCTCTTCTTCCTCATAGATGAAAAAAAATACTGTCCAAAAATCACAAACTGGTAATTTTTAAACTAATTATCATAATATTGATCTTAAACTATGAACATTTTAAATAGTATTCTTCGTGCTCTTTGTGTTAGACGTTGTTTTGAGCTTCTAGGATTTATGTTTTCTGTATTTCAAACTTTTACCCAAAGCTATAGAAATGAGAAATTTAGCTTTGAAAATAGATGCTCAGATTCTCATAGTTTCTATTTCTGTGTTTTGTTTTGTTTTAAAGAAAAAATAGAAAAAAGATTGATCTCTTATAAGTTGTTTATTATTGACATCACTGGAACAAGTAAAAACAATTTTGTTCACCGTTGATGTAGGATTCCTTTTTTCCCCCTGGTTCTGGACTACACTGATTGATTTTATTTTAGGATTTTGTTTCTTCTTCTTTTCTTCCTTAATGATTTGACCTTGATCCTCTTTAACTCAGCAGCATGCAACAGTCAATGAGTTTTCACTAGATGGTCATCTAAAAGGGACATTGTTGTCGATAAAGAGATAGGTTATTATGGTTTATGTTAGTCTTCCTTTTCAGAGCTCCGTGGTCACCCTATTTTTAGTTTGAAAGGCTTTTATATTTACTTTGCTCAGGACTGCAAAGTGCTGGAGGTGTTCTGATGAAGCAGTGGGTTCTCTGAGGACCCAGAAAGAGGGAGAATTTAGCATTTATTGGATCAGCTGTCTTTTTCCACCGTTTATAAATGTGCATTAGCACTATTCTCCTGTATCCTTCCAAGTGCAGTGAGCCAGTTTGACTTTTCCTGTATTGTTGCGTTGGGTGATTATGTATTTGTGAGGCTTCTTTGCGCTAAGACATTTTTTCTCACAATCCTCTTTCTTATTTTAGCATCAGCTGTGCTGTCATGTAGGAAGCAAATACACATACCCAGAGGCCGAAGTTCAATGATGTTTCAGTAGTGAAACTTCTTTATGCTACCTTCTAGAGCTCTTGCACTAGACTGAACTTCAGCTGCTATCGTCTCGAATTACTTTTCTTACTCTTGTTCATATTGTGCACTTGGAAATCAAATATTAGCAAAAATTTCTCCAACTGTCAAAGATGATGATGTGTTAGACAATAAGGTAATAATGAGGAGAGGGACAACAGAAGTAGAAGGAAATGCAATGTATGTCTGTAAATACTGCTAATTCAGCATCAGAAAAGGTTTTAGCACCAAGCTTTAAGCCAGCCCTGGTCCTTGTGATGCCCACATGAGCCTTTTTTTACGAAAGCTGTTGTTTCATCTGCATGTATTATCCAAGTACACAATGGATTTCTGTTGTACTGTATTTACGATTATGGGCAGGGAGGATCCAACTGCTTAAGGTAGCAAATCAAATTAGGAAATTGCCACTGAAATGCTTCACATGTACTTGTTAATTATAGGTCTGCAAGTATACTTAAATCAGCATATAGACAATCAGTATTTAGGCTTTCTGTTGGCATCTAAAAGAGACACTTCAATAATTTTGTTCCTTCAGGACAAGAGGACATTCAGGGTAATCAATGCCCGGTTCTTTCGAACTCTGGGATACCACACCTTTTCCACTTGGTAATGCTCCACCTTAGTTTTATCATCTACCTGCCCTATTAGAATTCTCATCCAAAATCACACTCCTGTCTTCCTGGTTATTTGCATCCATTTATTTTTGTGCCAGTCTGGTCCTTTAGTTTAAACAGCAGCTTTCGTTTCCTGTTCTTTGCTGTTCCCTTTCTCTCACCCTCTCTCCTTCCCACTCCCTGCCAGGAGGAAATGTCGCGAGCCATCTTTCTCTATTGGTTTTGTAGCCTAAGCTAGCAACACATTAGCCTTCTAGCCAGATTATTAGCCTTCTTTCATTTAATAGTGTTTTCTATTTCTTCAGCCACCCTACAAGTAGTCCTCTGTACTGTGGCCGTGGCTCTGCACATGGTAACATGTGCAGGCGGAGAAGTACACACACTATAAAATCATTACTAATATCAGTTTTTATATATTCAAGTTCTTAAAACACCTGTAGGCTACCAGTTAGGTTCCTGATCTAAGAAGAAGAAGAGAAAAAAGGGGAGAGGAAGAGGCTCATGTTTGTACACTTCATGAATGTCTTTTCTCAGAATATCTGCAATTATTAAAAACTTGTAATGAAATGAAGTACCAGTTAAACCCAGCACAGCCCACTGTAGCCATTTAGCTCTATTTGTTTTCATAGACATAGTACAGGGTTTTTTTTCCTGGAAATTAATTGGTTGTCACTCAGCATTTGTCTGTAAAGTTTGAAAGACATTTTCAAAAGATGTTAATGGAAATATATGCTCCCATTTCCATGTAAATCCCAACTTTATCTCTGCTTGCATCTAATCCCTAGTTCAGTTTTCTTTCCTACCTTCTGCCTACAAATTGTCATGGGAGACTGGTCTCTGTCATAGTCTGTGCAATGAGAAAGGCCTGCAGGGCTTGCATAATAATTGTGTTTCCAAATAGTTTGGTAGCGTTATATTTTGGATTAAACCATTCAGCAATGACAACTGAAAGATCGATTATGAAGGTTGTATATAAATAGTGCAGTGTAGTGGCTTCATAGAGGAAAAAAAAGCTGAGCTACTTTCATCAAAGTGTATAGAGCAATGTTTATTGGGTTGTGATTTCTGGATCAATGGTGGTCCATACGCTTTCAGAAGGTGTGCAGCAAAATGCCTTTTTTTTGCAAGTACATAATACAAGTTTATGAAGATGGATAAACAAAGAAAAGAGAGGGATATGGAAGAAATATAGGAACATTGAAAATGTAACCTATAGCCAGTGCAGCTGTAATTAAAACTTTTTGTGGCATTATTTCATATGGACGTGTGTGTGTGTGTGTATGCAAGCGTATGCATCTGCATGCATGTACTATATATGTATGTGTGTATGTTTCTATATTTAAACTACGTATCCCTCAAATTTGAAGAGTGAAAATCAAACTAGATGTTCCTAATTATTCCTTCCATCTTTATTACAGCATGCAAGTGCTGTGATGAGAAAACTCATGAAGTGTGCATGCCACCAGTAATATCAGTGCTGAGGAATTCATATAGCTTGTCTGAGTCCTCATCACTTCTTTTCGCCAGCTCAAAAACTGATTCAAGAGAACCAATTCTCTTGAATGGCAGTAGATGTGAGAGGGTGCCTTTACAGGCACTGTGCTCATTCTTGCTTTTTCCTTTTAGAAAATTAGAACCAAAGATATTCCTGCATTCCCAAATGATATCTTTTCAGGCCAGGTCTGAAACACATTGACAGCCATTATGACCAATGATTTCTCCTTGTTTATAGGTCACAAATAATTGATAAACTTTACCCATAAAGCTCTTTTTTCCAACTTTAAGAAAGGAGCCTGTGCAAGTGTCTTTCATTTTAAAACATATTTGTTTTTCTGTTTGAATCATAAGTTTGGAGAAAGAGAAATTTCAGAAGTGTATCTGTTTATGAGACTCCATTAAGCCCATAAGACATTAAAAAGTATTCTAGCTTTCTTCCTCCCTTCACTCCACCCTCTAACTCAAATGACTAAAATACATTCTCTTGGACTTTTTCTTCACTCTGCTGTTTTATGACTTGAGTATATTCCTCTAAGTATTAAAATTATATGAAGAGTATTTATGCAAATTCTTAGGGGAAAAGGCCATACAATAATGATAACATTCACTTTTAGTTGTTAATATATCCTTTTATACTTTTATGTGTAATATCTATCCATCCTCTGTACATTGCAGTGTTGGTGCAATAGAGTTATGTTCAGAATTATATTGAGTTTTGTGGGTTTTTTTTAAATTAAATTCCTGAAATCTCTAAAGTGGATTGAATAAATAGAGTTAAGAAAGGTTAGAAGACTTCACACATTAAAGCATGTTCAGACACATTGTAAATTATAATTGAAAGTTGCTACCATCTGATTGTGATCCTATCATCATTTGAAATCCAGTATGTTCCTGATCCATGCCATAAAAGTCATCATCACAGATGTTTCTATTCAGTGCCCTAGTAGTATTCACAGTAGTGGACCACAAGGCCTTTAGATGAACCATCTTTTGTACCTTATGTGTGGAAGTTGGAGACAGAAGTGAATCTCTGGTATGTGGCTTGCAGAGTAAATATATAAGACTAGAGGCCTGTTATGTTGTGAAAGGTCTTATGTTGATACATATAAAAACTTGCTTCCAGGTTCTATCAATCCAGCACATTTCATGAGCAGTAAATTCGTCTGGAATAAAGTTACAGATTTTTACCAGACCCAATGCTTTACATCATGTCTGTGGGACTAGCAATATTCATTGCATTAAATAGGTTTATAACTATGTAAAGTGACATAGAAATAAAAGGTGAAATAAAAATGTCACTTTTTTTTTTTAAATACATCTCCAGAGGACAGCAGTCATTCTTAATAAAGCTGTCAGTAAACCATTTCAGAAACTACAACAAAGACATAGTCTCTTACCATATCTGATCCATGTATACTAATGTCATCAACATTGTGTTGGCATTACAAATGGAAGGAAGAAAATACATTTGACTCAAAAATAGCAGAAGTTTGACTTTACTTGATCATTCACGACCTGCAAATATATAGTTTATATCAGTATGGGCCCTTTTCAGTCCAAATAAGAGCATATGAAATTGCTTATGTGAATACTAAATTTATAAGAATATGGTTAGTAATAAACCAGAACATATATTCATTGCTTAAGGGAACTAGATGCTCTTACATGTTAAAGCTTTTATGGACTAAGTTCTCTTTATACCTCCACCTAGTGTAGATTAAGACAAGTGCCCATAAATCTGAGCTTCAGAAAAGGCAGGGCATGAGCTTCTTTCATATATAAAGCTGATAATGTTGTTTCAATGGGAAAACTCTGGAATGGAAAGACATGAATAGGCTTGAGGGACTGAGGGATATGAAGAAGAGTTTAAGTACAGTTCTTGGAACACAGCCCATAATTTGAATCTTTGAAAGTTTAGTGATCATTGTCTGGGTTCAAAGTATCACCTAAGCACTGATGAAGCAGAAGCACTTCCACTAGTCATGGCATAAGAGGACTATTTGGCTAATGTAGGGCATTGCTAATAGAATAACATATTCAATTGTCCCTCCATTGCCCCAGAAAGCTTGTGAAATCTCCATTCTTGGACTTACTCAAGTCTCAACTGGACAAGACGAAAGCAACCTGTTCTACCTTGAAATTAGCTCTGCCTTGAGGGAAGGTTGTACCAGATGATCTTCTGACATCCAGTTTATCTTCTCACATAAATTATTCTATGTATCAAAATTATCTCTAATACCTTCACTTCTGTCTCGTCCCACTCGGTGGGTTGCGAGAGGGGTGAATCTTTTCGATTCCCCGACGGTTTGAGTACCGGCAAAGGCCGATCTCTGCTCGGCAGAGCCGCGTGGTCGGCAGAGTCACGGCAATGACCCAGAGGAACGGTCTGGCCAGCACCTTTATTAACTGGCGAATTCCACAAACGGACAAACTTAACGACCTGACGAGTTTAACGAACGAACAAAGGCGATTTGGCAATGGAGCTATTTTCCGGGCTTCCCGATCCCAAACTTGCATATATATATTGGAAAAGCAGAGGAAAAGAGAAGTAAGAAAAGGAAAGAAGAAGAGAGAAGAAAAGAGAAAGAAAAAGTATCACCACCCTTGGATCCCGCGATGACGATGACAGACGTGGCAATCCTCCAGCGGTGGGCGTGTGCGCGCTTCGGGGGGGGGGGGGGGGGGGGGGGGGCGCAAGCCTTTTATAGGCTAATCCCCGCCTCCAGGCACGCCCCTTCAGGACTTACATGGTTCTTGTTCTCCAAAGTTCCCAATCTTCTGCGCAGGCGCTGGGGGAGGGGTGTGGTCGCGAGGGGTCTCTCGGGCGGTCGCAAGCCCCTCCCTCAGATCAGCCCTGTGTGACCTCTGGCCATACACGGTCAGGTCCGGCGGAACCCGGAACCGCGCATCCTCCGACGCGCTCCCCACATCCGCTCCCGCTCTCCCCCACCCCGTGCGCGCCGGCCTGCCCTCGCCATGCAAATAGCGCCTCAAGTCGCCACAGTGTTTGAGACATTGACTCTTTCAGTCTCTCACAACTTCTAAGGAGGTATAAGGAAAATAAGACTCGAGTGAAAAAGTGAAACAGGAGTCAGAGGTGATTCTTTTGAAGAAAGAGAAAACCTTGCAGTGGATAATTCTGCATAATGTGCCTATAGGAGAAAATTCCTCTTAAACCTATTTATCAGGGCAATATTTTCAATAGCATATAAGTGATTTATTAGACTACCTCCTGTTATAAACAGGATTTTAGTATTTGTCTGCCATCCTCTAACTGAAGTTTAGCCTCTTAAGAATGAGTTTAGTAAGAGTATTTAAGTGCTTAATGATGAACACATGGACTTCAAAAAATTCAAAACCTATAAGGGATTAAACTAGTTTGAAAAATTCTTCACATTTGTCAACAGAGAATATTCTTGCCTATTCGTCTGGCCTGCAACCAAACATAATAACCAAAAATGCCCAGCCTTCTGAAGCCTAACTAAAATAAATAGAAACCCTTTTGAGGAACTTCTCAAATTAAGATTAAATTATATCCAACAGTTCTGTTTTCTAAACAGGCAACCAGTGGAAAAGAATCACCCAAGAAAAGATTGAAAAAGGGAGATGTTAAGTGAAATCTTAAATCTTTATTTTGTGAAAAGAGTTTTTTTGTAAATAGGTTTTCAGTTTGATAATTTTAATCCTTCAAAGTAACTTTGAAGAGAGAAAAGGATAAGCACTGATGATGTACTTCCTAAGTTTCTTCTAAGACATTTAATTGCATTAGTAGAATAAATGTTTAGCTTTGCCTTTAATACACAATTTCTGTTCTAGAATATGCAAAAAAGGAATATGTGAAAAGTTTACTATCAAAAATTGAAGCTAACACAGATCATGGCAAGCATCATCTCTTTCTCAAACAGAGGAGAGTGGGAAGAAGAAACCTTCAGGCTTCTGAGATGTCTCTTAGAACAGTTGAGCCAAGTCAAAATATGTCTCATGCAATGCTGTCAAGATCAATAAGACTTACTATACAGTGACTTGCTGAAGTTACTTTGGATAAATTATCCACCAAGAACTTCAGAGTTTTTATGGCATTTTAAGACAATGATTTAACAAATCTCAATGGCATGGCAATTCAGACTATTGATCCAAAGCTTGGAGATTCAACTAATTATACCCAAACGTCGCAGGTCGATGAAGTTTTCAAAACTAGCCTAAAAAGTTAGGAGGATTAATTCGTGTGATCTATAGTGTTCCCTCCTTAGGGTCAAGTTTGAAACACTGTAGAGGTGCTTTTTACAGCAACGGCAGCACTTTTGCTTCCTGCCAAAAGTGGAAAATGTATAAAGCCTAAAGAGAAAAAATATGTATATTAGGAGAATTAAGCAAATTTCCTGGAACTTCAGTCACCTCCCATGTGTTCAGAAATTTATTTTATTATATTGCCCTTCAGATATCATTTATATCTGAAGGGCAATATAATATACATTATATTGAATATAACATACATTTAATTTAAAATAATTCTGCTGTAATTTCAACCTTTTACTTCTTTAACTCCTTCTGCTTTGGGAGTATATCCTTTTGTGAGTGTCAAATACCAAGCATGTATATCTGCATTTAGAAAAATCTACATAGACTGGTTATATTTAAT
This sequence comes from Mycteria americana, assembly GCF_035582795.1. NCBI lineage: Eukaryota > Metazoa > Chordata > Aves > Ciconiiformes > Ciconiidae > Mycteria > Mycteria americana. The sequence goes on along the minus strand of NC_134365.1, from coordinate 131,722,816 downwards.
GAAAGAAACACATAACTTTGCGTTTCATTTTCAAATGCAAAAATAAAACCTAGTTTTGGCCCAGTTAGGGGCAGGACACGCTCTAGCATTTAGAAAGTGCTGCAAGTGAACCAAAAACTACTTTACAACCTTTTTTTACATCTCTGAGCAAATAGTTTCTTTCAGCTTTATTAGTATTTTCAAGAGTCCTATATCTTTTGAAAATATATTCTTAGCTGTCAAAGGCATAATCTTTTGCATTGTGCTGTACAGCTATACTGAAAATACCTTTGTTAAAGAGAGCCTTTAGTAAATGCTACTTTGAAATCGAGCCTGAACAATGACAAATCTTAAAGCTACATTTTTTTTCCTAAAGCCAGAAGTGATCAGCTGTTCTGCCATTGTTCGCTCTTGCCTGACACCCATATTGCTGAAATGTGTGAAAAGTGAGTGAAGAATGAAATAATTTGTAGATGAAATTTTCTTTGTGGTTAAAGAGAGAAGGAAAAAGGAGGGGAATAAACATGTTTTATGTTTCTGTTTTGTTCCATATGCACCAATTACAGACAAATTCAGCTGCTGGTGGCCAGAAACCCTAAGGATCTTGTGATGTGTGTTCCTGTTTGTCTCTAATCCTATATTCAACATTGTACTGAGGTCTGTTAAACATTGATAAGCTTTTTTTGCACTGTAGGTCCTCCGAGACCATTGTGCCTAAATGCCGTAAAGACCTGGATTAGGTTTATGCATTGTTAAGGTGGTTTAGATACATCTTAGCACTCGGTCTATTCTTTCCAAGGGAAAAAGTCAGCCTGACTGTGTATTAATATAGGCATCATTGTAATGATTGTCTTGCTAGAATCCTAAAAAATTTAAGTAATTAAGTGTAGTTTTCTGATGCTCATTCTTCACTAAGTCAAAGGAATTTTGTCAGCCTTAAAATATAGGAAATTTACAAAAAATCAAAGAATTGCATATTTGTCATTTTTTGTGTACAAACCTTTGTAAAGAAAGCTTTACTTTTTTCCAACCCATATAATACATTGGTTCTGAAACATTGTTTCTCTTTTTTCTTTGTTATTTATCAGAGCAAGAGCCTTCTTTTTTGGCTCAATATTTCCCCATTACTATACCTTTCTGACTTCTTGTATATGGAACAGAACTTAGTATATAGCCTTTTTTAGATAATCTTTTTTTTTATTGTTTTCTAAGAGATTCTTTTAAGGACAGAAAAAAACCAGCAACATTAACACACTCCACACACACTTAATTTTTCAGTGCCATTTTTTGAGGTCTTGTGTTTTGATTGAGATTGGTCCATACAATCTTTATATATACAGAAATAATACCTGCTTGTCTGCCTGTTGATACAAATTGTCAAAGGATAGAGACACATACACCATTTTCTAGGTGCAAAAAGATCATATGGGATTTGCTTAGTGAGGTTAAATATAGCAAAAGATTAATAAACATTGAAAGCTTAGCTTTCATTTCGTACCTTGAAAATAGGTTCTACTTCTCTCATTCGAAATTGTGTTCCGTACTAGTTTACTTAAAGGGTATAAAGGTGTAAAGAACTTGTGTAAACTACCTAGAAAAAAATAATATTATCCAATAGAAATTACATTTTTAAAGTTTCTTGGACTTAGGAATGGTAAGCTACCTGTTAAAGTTTGGAATAAGATAATGACTACTTTTAATAGGAACTGCCAATTTTTGGTTTGTCTTGGAAGCCTGAATTATGGAAAGAGTCTAAAGCATTGCATTTAGAACTGATTTCTCTTTTAATAAAAATAAAAAGTAATAAAATAACATAAAAACCATTTCCAGAGTTCTTCATTGGATTTGCAGAATTTTACAAAATAATTTTTTTATTTTAGTAACTGTTCAAGAAACCCTGAAAATCTTGGCATTCTAAACTCTAGCATAATAAAACCTGAAAAGATATTCCAGCAGATTAGCTTAAATACTTTATTCTGAATTATCTCAATAAAATTATGATGGTTGGTCTTATTTTTAGATTATTTTTCTTGTGTGTGTGAGTTTATAAGTTCCCAAATAGAATCATTTCAATGGCTGCTGTCATTCTCTGGAGGATTGGTGCTTTCTTACTGTGACTACTAAATAGGCCAGTCTACTGGAACAGAACAAAACAAAATGCAGTTTATCATCTGGCTGTTGCAAAAGCATATGGACTGAACACAGAGGATGAAGAGAGATAAACTTCAGGCTGTTGCTAAAGCAAATCTGTAAGAGTGCTTTTTTTACCTCTCTTTCTCTTTCTCTCTGTCTTTTTCTACTACTTTTACTTTGTCATTGTTTTCCAACATGTAACATAGTGTAGTTTCCTTTTGTTCCATCAGAAGAATATATACATTTAAAGAGCTACCCTAATTTATTATTTTTATTGTAATTCTTCAGGTAAGCACTCTCAATGTGCTTTGCCAATTGTGTTTACTGTTGCAGTCATTGGCTGATTTGAGCTGTGCTGAGCCGTAAATATTTTTATGTTACTTCTCCAGAACCAGGAACTTCTCCTGGATGTGCAGGGTTTTTTTCCCAACTCAAATGCACAGACACGATGGCACAATGTATTTCTGTTTCTTCTGCTTAGAGCATTTTAGTATCCATCTCCAAAACCAGCAGCAGTTCTTTATCTTTATCCGTCAGTATCTGTCTTTTAAAGCTATACTACTAAATACTCAAGAAGCTTGACCAATATATCTTGACTCACTCTTCACTTAAATGTGCTGGTGTGTAGATGACTCCCGGATCTCTAAAAGCAGCTTACTCCAGAGAGATTGTTCTCTGTATCTCAGGATTGCAGTTGTTCAAGGCAATTTCCCTAACAAGATAAATATATTTGTTGACATCTCTAAGTGGCTTACTACCAAGTGGGATGTTAGCCTTGTTATCCTCTACTGTTTAACAGAATGACATCAGCTCTCTTCAGAGCATGTTTTCCTCAAAAATTTTCTGTTTGCATCCTTAACTCTTAATAGTATACAAAAAACCTGTAATCAGCTACTATGAATATTTTCTAATGTCTGTTTTTGCTTTTTTGGGTAGTCTTATCCTCCCAGGATCAGAGAAATAAGAAACTTTTGCCACACTTTTGCCAACTTGACATATCTCTGTCCAATTTTCTAAATAAGAGAATATAATGTATAATTTTTGAGCTTTAGATTGTCTTAGAAATACATATAGGAATCTTTTTGTGTGTGAGAGAGATTACAGTAATAAAAGCTTATTTTATAATGTCAAATTTATTCTATAGTGAATTTATTAAGGTCAGTGCTTCAAAGTATCAGAAGTAGATAAAGGACCGCACTTCGGTTTTGAAATTATTTGCTTGAAAAGCTACAGGAAGGTATAGTAGGCTAAAAAACCAAATGAAACCAAACCAAAACAACAAAAAACCTAGACTACAGAGCTTTGCTTTTCCTATTTCTTAGCTATCTACAGCAGAGTAAGGGGACAAATTAATATTAAGGAGAATTCCAGAATCAGCCCACTGACTTTCTTCTGGGTGGTAAACTTCCCTTCTGTGTTTCAAAATCCCATTCTATGTTCAGTTAAAATAATAAGTTTTCTCTATCATTATATATTTTTAAAGTCCTCTACATATTTCAGCAGACATTCCCAGCAGCCTGATGAAGTAGGTCATGGAGGAGTAATATGCATTTTTTTTTGGCACAACATAGTAAAGCCCAGACAAATTAATTGTTTGCAAAGTGATATGCTAGCAGAGAGCTGTGCAGCTCCCAAATTCTGAGTTTACATGATTTACACACTGGTGCTAGTAGCTAAGCTAGAAAGTTAGCAAGTGCCCAATGTCTGCTTTTTTTTTTTTTTTCCCTCTGGGTAGCTGCGTACAGCTGGCCACAGATTCACGTTTTCTTTTTTTTCTTCTCCAAAATGGGGTATATCATACTTAAATCTAGGTGGCTAAAACAGAAAGTAGAAATCTAACAACCAAATACCCAATCTTAGACTGTTACTTCATGGTTGTAATGCCTTGAAAGACTATAACCAGCTTTGGCTGATATAAACTTCAGCTGAGGGACTCCATAAAATATGAATTTTTATTTTTGGGATTGTCAGTTGACAAGTTGCAAAATATTTAGGTTGTGCCTGTGTGGAAGCATGTCTGAAAGCACAGAGGAAGCAGAGGTAAACCAAACCGTTACTGGGTATATAACAAACTGACCTGTCCTTGGCTGTGCACCGCCTCTGAAGTTTAGTGCTGCGGATCAGTTCAGCAAGGTATTACCACAGAAACGTTATTTCTATAATAACATTGCAAAGTTGTTTTACATGTTCTTTTTAGCTTCCCCCTTCCCCCCTTTCACAGTGACATTCCTCCAAACACTTCCGTGTTCTTTTAAGTAGTTGTCAGTCTGGATCCCTGTCTGCGTATCTAACGCTACTGTGCACACCAAGCCTATTACTCCTCCGTGGTCAGCATATGCTGAAGATCAAAGGACAGATTTTCACTGTAACTACAGAAAAATCAGGCATTTGACCTAAGGTCACATCTCCTTCCCTTTGTTAAGTAATTCAAGAGTTAAGAATGCAGACAAAAGTGGATACTGACATGAGTGACTCTGCATGCCCATGACACTCAACAGTCTCAGCACCTTAAAGATTGGAGGCCCAATGGGACATCAAAGCCGTAGCTCTGGAATGAGCTGTGTCAGTCAGCTTGACAAGTACTCTTTGTTTTTATTATTTCCATCAAATTTCATGTCAGCCAGGGCATATTGCTGACTAAGACCTTAGCTCCACAAACAACTGAGCTATTGCAACGGCTCACCACCACTACTGAAGTCTTATTGCTCCTCCTGTCTTCACTGGTATCAGCCCCGAAGTGCTGGTTCATTTCTACCAGTTTGACACTACTGTTAAAATAAATTCCCACTCATAAAGACAGGAGGTAAAAATAACTTGGGATTGCAGTGAAGGGCCAGGCAAAGACCAGAAAATTGTTCTACGCTTGCTCCAGTCGTAGCCCTAGGAAACTGAAGGGAGAGAGCAGCAGCCTACCCCTTTTCATGTGGCAATACTACAGTTATCTATGCTGAGATTACAGAAAGTTCTTTCTCATTCTCATGGCCAGCCTAAAAACAAAGTAAAAATATTTTTTTTACTATGAGTACAGAAAATTATTACACACATGTCTTTATTACAGTATACATAGGAAAAGCATAAGGAGAATATGTACAAGCTGGTAGAGCATCACTGAACCTTACTCTACCTCTCCACATTTACCCTCTCAATTCTATAGAAAGACTTCCAGTAAATTCACTGCAAGCCCACGCTTCCTTTGCAAAAGTACATGTAAAAGAACAGTAGGTATATTTTAGAAAGGTAACAAAGCACAAATTATACCTGAGAACCTTTGAATTATAAAGTACATCTGTGGGCAACTTCGCACTCAGTGACTGAAATAAATGATTGTTTTGCATAAAGGTGGTATACTCAGCAAAATAGTGACTCTATTTTCCAAAATGCTTGGATTTAAATTATTTTGGTGGTGATCCGTGAGGTTTAAGATCTTGTCTCTATTTGAAGAAAAATGAGTATTTGATTTGTTTGTATTAAACTGCTTGTATTACAATGCATTGCAAATAGGCATTCTTATATTGCTGACGTAAGTTGAGTTATGAGAAAATAGAGATACAGGCTGCACATTAGAATGTGGCTGTTTTTATCAAATTGCATGAGTGGATGAACTTTTCAGGTGAAATTTGAAAAGTTCAGACTTTTGGCAAACATCAACGAGAAATGTAACAGATATCAAAAGAAAGGTAGCGAAGTTGTGGTTTTCTCTTCCTAGTAGCTAGCAGAAGACTTTGCAGGAGAGAAAAAATGTTAATACTTGTTTTCTGTATATGTCAACATATGTTCAATAGGAGGAGTGTTAAATTTATAATTTATTTTTTAACAACCAGGTATGACTTGAAATTACTGTAATGCAGATTAGGTGTACTTTCCGTACCTGCTTTTTTACTTTTACGTAGAAAAGAAAATATATATTTGTATAAACCCGAATATTTTGGTGTATTATTTCTATCACAGAAATGCAAGTAGGAACAAGATAATGTGTTTTTAATCGAAAGATCTTTTGACTTATTTGTGCTATTGTCTTTTTGGTCATCTGAGTTTCTAATGCCTAATTTGTCAATATACAACTCAGATATGTATTGGTAATTTTATGTAATGTGAGTGGCAAAGTAGTTTTGTTTCAAATTTGGAATGCTTTAAATTCATGGGAGCTCTACCTGAATCTAAAATGATTGAATCTGCATTTACATAATTTATAAAAAGAGTTTCAGAAATTAGTTCTTTTAAAGTGTCGTGCTTTTTCTGTATAATAATACATCTAAAACTTTGGGAAACATTTATAGCTATTAAGATCAATTCTTTTTCTTTCTGTTGTTCATGTTGAATACTTCTTATCTAGGATGTAATTCTACTGCATCAGAAAGATTATTTATCAGATAGGTAGATAGGTATTACTCCACAAAGGTGATAGAATCTGTTACAATTGATTTTTAGCCCTGCCAAGCAATTATTTTTGTTACATATGAAATATCTGAGGTTCTAGAATGCTATTATTTCTTGAAAGGAAATAATAATACAATTTCCATCCCTATTCAGAAACAGATCCTTCCCTCAGATACACGCACCCATAACTACAATTGGCATCAGTAGCAGCTGTGCATATGTAAGTAAGGGCAAAGCTTGGCCTTTAATCAGAATCATTTTCTGCTGCAAAAATATCCAGTTATGATTATTCAGTTTATGCTGTAGATGAGCCATTCAGTTATCTTTCTTTCTTCAATAGGACATCATAAATTCTAAACCTTCAGTAATTATTTGTTGTGTATTATTCCATTGCATTGCCAAGTCAATTAATATGTATTTATATTAATCTACAAAAATCAGTCATATGTTCTAGGCAAGTCTTGCTATTCTGAATGTATATGAGACAATCCAAAAATGAAGGCCTGTAACCCAATGAATACATTATTGACCTTGCTAATAACGGGTTTTAGGCTTCATAGTAGCTCTGCGAAGCCTCAGGACTTTTCAGGCTTTGTCAGGAGTTCTCTTGGCCTGCTCAGAGCTGTGTTTCACATTGTTTAGCTGTAAAGCAATATTCTAATGACCAGAGGGCTATTTCCAACTTTGTTTTACTTTTGCTGAGCTTTGTGTAACTGTGTAGTATAATCATAATTTTTATATAGATAGTACTACTAAGTAATTATTCTGTGTAGAATGAACTATTTATGACCCTACCATAATGATGTAGTGTAATGGAATAAAAGAATGGGAGTGAAGCAGAGCCCTTAACAGTGGGGAAATAGCATGCAGTGTAGAGAGAATACAGGGATGGGATGATAACAGAGGTGGCACAGGGTGATACTAGAAGTCCCACGGCTATAAACAACTCATCAGTGGTCAATTACCTATTGATAAGGAAATGCAGCCTTCAGAGCTGGGTAAACCCGGTTTTTAGAAGTTACTAGAAGAAGAACAAAGAACAAGTATACAAGATGTGAAAGATGTTTGACATATAGTAAATTCAGATATAGTAGGGGCCTTCCAGACAAAAAACCAACCAACCAAAAAAAAAACAAAATCAAAAAACCAAACAAGGTGCAAAAAACTGTGTTAGAAACATATATAGTTGACCCTGAAATGAGGAGCAAGAAGCTATCAACATCAACATGACACTCCTCAGGGACGGACATGTGCTGCTGATGACACACAACAGTCCCCCACTCCCAGACTGATGCTGCAGACTGTAGGACCTATAGCAGCCGTGGTAACGGTGAGAATAACCCCACAGAAAGGGATACAAACTAAGGAATTTCTGTATAACAATTATAACTGTATTATTATTGAGACTTTTTCCCCCTGAAGTAGTGTTCTTCACTTTTTTTTCCCCTCTCTTCCCCCCTGTGCCCCCACCCCCATAATGAGCAGTTCTGGACTACTAGTAATTATGTGAATAGACATTTCAATTACACAACCAATAAATTCTTGACATTGCATAGAAGATGTTTGGGTTTTTTTCCTTTTGTCAATAGAAAGGTTTTGAGCATAACAGTACACCTTAAGTTTCTTCTGCAGAGAATGCAGCCCTTACGTTGAAGTGTAGATCCTGCCATCTGCTCACGCACTTGAGGAGTCTCTGTGTCTTAGAGAGACTCCCCATGCAGAATAATTGATCTATCTATTCAAGTCTGAATTCTCAACAAGTCAGTTTAACAAGCAAATTATGGCACTGCACTTTTCAATGTCTTGAATAAGTACTTTTTTCTAAGGGGTAGGGAGAACATCCATGATGTAAGTGCCTGCTCCCAAAAAGCAAATGGTAGACAACCGTAGAGTTCAATGTTGTTCTCTACTTTTTTTATGTCTTGCTATAAAATAATAATACTTGACAATGGTTATTAAGATCTCAAGATCATTCTTACCCCTGATTACCTTGTTCTGGGCAGACTAAGGTTCAGATTTTCAAAAAATATTTAGCATCTACAACTGCTTGAATTAGTTGTCTTTTACGTATCTCTAGGCAAAACCAAAATTTCCAGCAGCACTGTTACTGAAGAAAAATAAATTCTTCGTAAAATAGGCTTATTCATCTAGGTGGTTACAGAGGAGCAGAATTAGTCTAAGAAAGTGACTCCTCATTATCTTTGATTGTCTATTTTTATTTATGTTTTTGAAGACTGAGTACTAATAAAACACTGCTGTTTAATATTCAATGTAACTTTTGAAAATGTCTTAATCAACTCTAACAAGAAAAACAAGATAGTCGTGTGAAAGATTAGATTATATATTCTTAAAATTTAGGGTTTTGGAAGATCATGGGATTTTTTCCCAGTCAATGTAGGAAAGAGAATTAATTTTTCTAATTTGGGTAGAATCTCTGTAGAACTGTTAAATTTTACAGATGGAACAGAACAATGAGATGACTAGTTAGAAATATTTTCCTAGCCTTTTGCTGAGAGAGGTAATACCTAAAAGACTGTGAGCCTTTATCTACCCTGAGCAGTGAATTTATCTTCACTATACTGTCTTTAAATCTGATTAATTCCTCATATTTATCACAACTAGGAAAGATGGTATGTGTTACTCTCCAGTCATACTGAAAACATCAAATGATGGCTTTGAATAGGACACTTACCTGCCACATAAAGCAACATACCAATCACATCTTTGGACCCTAGTTCTCATTCTTAGAGAAAGAGGCCAGGCACATGCTTCAGTGCCATAACAGGGGTGGGGTAAGAGTGGGGGAAAGAGAACTGCAAGCTCCTACAAGCAGCAGTGGTCAGAGGGGGTACAGATGCAAGCTTTTGGGAAGCTCCCTTCCCACTTGGGGGAAGGGATTTCAGAAGGAGGGGGCACGTTCTTCAAGGTGGCATCCAAAGGGCAAAGTAAGCCTACTGTGTCTTTTACCCAATGTCTTTACACAGTAGCAGTGAGCAAAAGCATAGTAATAAAGCTTGTCAATCACTTTCTGTGATTTTTTTCCTGAGATCTATATTCATCTTCATTTTTAGAGTTGTATTTTTGAGGTTTGCCAGTTATTTATTGAGTTATAAATGACAGCATAACATTTATGCTGGAGGTAACATTTTGCATCTCCAGCAACCTGCATATGTGAAGATCATACATGGGTTTCTACCTTTCCTAGACCATAAGCTAAGAAGCATAATCCTACCTTTATTTTCTGCTCTAATTTTTGAAGAAATAGGTACTTGAGTTTTAGCTTTTACAAAAGAAGAGTTTATACAATTTAGTCTTAAAGACGTTTGCCACTTCTATGTTTCCATGGAAGTATCTAGCTTACTAAGAATTTGACTCTTTCTGCTGTAATGTCTTGAGAGCAAAGCCCTCCCCAGTGTCATGAAAATAAGTGCTCTGCCTCTTCATGATATTTTGACCATTATGAATTAAGGAATTTTACTAACCATCATTAAAACCTCTTCTGATAAATAAAAATATTCATGCCAATTAGGGCAACTCTCTTCCATATTTTTATATATATTGATCATAGCGTCTGATCTAAAACCTTACGGTAATCAATAGAAAATGTTGGACCAAGTCCAACGAAGCGAAGATAAACAAGTAGAAATAGAAATGAAACTCACAGAAAACACTAAATATTATAATAATCTATTTCCTACTTGCATTTCTGTCCATCCTCCCTCAGTGTTTTAAGATGTTTTGTAATGAAAGAAAAAAATGTATTGAATATGAAGAGCTGAACAAGAACTGAAATTCATTTCTAGGATGAGGAAAGTGACATGAAATTGAATAGAACTTTTACCATCAACACTATTCATAAAGACCATTTGTTGATTAAACTATCTGTTGTACTCTCAGCATGTCATATCACATCGATCACATATGAATTTAAATTAAAAGCCATATTCCAAAAAATAATAATTGCCAAGTTGCTACGTCTACCATCTGAGTGCTAAATTTAAACTTTTGCAGTACTTCAGCAGCTGCATTAACCTATGAATAATTCATTAACTATATGAAATAGTAGATTAGAATTAACCAACTAGTTGCATATTTTAGCTAATGTTTAGAATGGAAGAAATATAACTAGCCAATTCACCAGAAACTTCCTAATCAAAAGCAATTATTTTATGCAGCTTTTTGGAAGATCTACTTAATCCTTAATATATACTTTAGGCAAACAGAGGAATGGAGCTAAAATTCAGATTTACAAGAAGAAAAAGAATGAAAAAAACTAAATAAAGGGAAAAAAGGTCTTCTTCTAGGTAATGTACAAGTGGCTTGTAACATAGCTCCAGGGACTCTTGTTCTTGGGTTTCTTAACAGGCAGCAGGTGATTTTATAAACTTGTTTAGCTTCATCATTTTTGTGTCTTACTTTCAGATTGAAGGAATAATTATATATGTTCTATATGCATCAGGAAAGTTTTGTCTTTCTTCTAAGTATCTCACATAAAATTCCATATTCCTCTTTCTTAAGTTGCCAGAGACAGATTGGTACTGGGCTTGCATGCTTTTTGTGGTCGGTAAGCAACAGCAAACATCTGATGGAAGCAAACTGAAAATTTTCTTTGCAGACATTACACATTCTTGTTCTCAAACAAACTGCCAACACATAAGCAGCTCATTTAACATCTACAGGCCCAAAAGTAATGCATTTTTAAAGCCAGGAAAGGGGGTGTCTTGTCTGACCTGAGGTGTGACTGAAATCACAGGATTTTTTACACTGATCTTGGAGCCTAACGTAATGAAATAGATTCTTGGACCAAAGCATATTTTCTAGCAAGATATTTGCTTTCAAACTAGGAGAGACTAAAAGCCTAGATAGAGGGATGACTGAGGTCCTCTTTGGGTGTTTTGATCATGGTCCCAATTATCTTTGTTAAACAGCAATGCCTAGCAAAAATCACACTGTCTGGAGAAGGGATTTCCTCTTTCAGGAAGCTGCTGGCTTAGGAACCTGCCACGGTGTGTGTCTTCCTCCTTGTTAGAGGAGCAATGTGACTCTTGAATCCTTTATTACACATTATGCTGACCTCAGGGCTCTGGGTCTTTGCCCTAAAGCTGAGAGCTTAAAGATTTAGATTGTGGAGCTTATGGACGTATGTGATTGGAACTGGATTTTTTTGGTAGTTGTCAGGATGGTGTTCCCTTTAGTCTGTGAGAAAGGTACCATAACACATTATGCAAATTTGTGACTGAGACTGCAGCATGACTCCTAAAGGGGAAATAGAAATTAATAACAACATAACCTACGGTGGAAAAGAGAAGCCCCATCAAAGAGCAAAGATATGAAGCCTCATTCCTAGAGGGCCCTGTGCCTGCTTTCTTTGATAGTCATGCTCTCACATGTAAAGCAGGATGGGAAGGTGTTTGAGATAGTCTGTAACTTGTGTGGGACTTAATGGGTTTTAATCTTTTTTTTATTATGAACACAGGTGTTTATTCATTCTTAGTAAAATGTAATTTTAAACTAATTATTCTTTTTGAATGATTTCTAGAAACCATATTCCAGGCCTCCACTTCTGTATTTTTCTGCTATCTGCATCTAGTACAGGGGCACTCATCCCACCTGCTATGAAGAGGTCAGCTCACGCCATGTAGAAGTTAGGAAATTGTGTAATTTAAGGTATGACACAAGAATGTGTTTCACTGCTTCAAAATGACTGTCCATAATAATAATAATAATGAAGTATTTAGTTGGGGAGGGGGTGGTGGAGAGGAAGCCCAAGGAAAGTCCTTGTGCATTATCGAGCATTAGTATTCTTAAAAAGATGTTTTAAAGTCCCCATTTGTATGAAGGAAAACTGTTTCTCTGTTCGCTTACCCGTCACAGGCAGTGCAGTAGCTAATGTCCTACTTTGATGAGTGCTTTGGGATGCTTTATGTCTGTAAGACTCTACAAAACCAAATTCTGTTTTTCTCTTCTTCATAACGGGACTATGACTCTGAAGTTTTAGACTTAGTCTACGTGGCTCTCATTTCAAAGTCTCACATCAGAATGAATTTCTGAGGTGCTCATTCTTTTTGTATTCATTGTCTTTCTGTAGTCCCATAATTCCTAAAGAAGCCGGGGGGGGGGGGGGGGGCGGGGAGGAAAGGGGGATGGGGAGAGATGGAGAGAGGGGGAGAGGGAAAGAGATATGGAGAATGCTGCCAGAATGTTAGAAGCAAGATACTAATAAAACTAAATGGTTTTACTTCATGGTAATATATCAGTCCTTTGTTATAAAATAATTAAGCTGATGCAATACCCTAATAAAGAGAACTATTTTGAAGAGACTAAGGTACTCTGGTATTGCTTTTATTTGCATTGCAACTGCTTATACATAATATACCAGGGTTTTGCAACTGTCAGTGCTTAAGAGAGACCTAAATGAGAAAGCTCCCAGTCCAGGCAAAACACTCAGAAGAATTAGGTGAAATTGAAGAGGCAAAATTAAGTAACAATGCAGTGGGTATTTTAATTAAAAGCAGTGGCTGAAGGTGACGGTTGGTCTGATTAAATGGCAGAACAGTTGGTCTAGTGCAAAAGTTAATTCATTCAAGTTAACAGGAACAACTTTGTACGTAGTCATAGGTACCCTACTTTGTCAGCCTTTTATTTTACTTCAGCTTTTCCTCACTCTGTTGAGAAGATTATTGAATAAAACATACTTCAATCCCGGTTTTTAAAATGCATTACTGTTTCTGACTTCATTTTTTGGTATGATTTGTTTTTACAGTGTTACCAGGCATGTACATAGAGAAAGGCATTTGTTCTATCACCTAAGCCTGTTTTTATAGTACTTACAAAAATCTCCCAGCGTGATATATTTCTCAGGATCTCAAATAATTAGGACAACTGGTCAAATGGCACATTCCTGATTCCACCAGGGTATATGGCAATTAAGAACATTCTGCTGTAGTAAGGTAATTTCATAGTGACAAAAAGATAATATTGCTACCTATAATTATGCTGTAATTAGAATAATGTTTAGCACTTATAAGATGCCTTCTACCTCAGGATCTCAAAAAGTTCTTCAGAAGAATTTGATTTATATTCAGCCTGTGGTACATCTGCTGCTATCCCTATTTTACAGATAGGGAAGATAAATTACAGAAAGTTAAGATATGTGCAAAAGCCTGTGCAGTAAGCCATTGAAGGAGGCTGACTGAAAGAATTAGAACCAAAATTTTGTCTTCTACTTTCATTCACTAATTTCTGATGCATTCAAAGATCTGGATCGCAACTTGGGCCATGTCTCAGGCATGTATGCTCAGAGGTCTCTTCTAGTGTATACACACAGGGTATGTTTGGCTTTAACCCGCCTTACAGTTGCCTCGAACAGCTGAATCCAAATTTGCACATCATAATTTAAAGCTGGGCAAAATGGAAGAATCATGATGTACAGGCTTGTCTAAAAGGGGCAGCAGGTCTCAGAACCATTCTTGGATCAGCAGTTTCCTTAACACCTACTCTTCAGGTCTTATCTGAGTCACTATTATAGCCACACCCTTCATAACATACCCGTAATGCACAGATACCCAGATGTAAGGACTTTGAGTTATGAAATCATTGGCAATGCCAAGTAGAAAACTTCACTCTTGATGGATGTAAAGTGGATAGGAACAAAGGATTTACACAATTTTTGTGTTCGAATTTAAAGATTATGATTTATGTTTTCGAGTTTTAAAAAACAGCAATAATCACACTGAAAAATATACTTCAATCATTTCAGTTAAATAATTTCTTTCCATCTCCACTACTTATCTCAGTATCATCAACATCAATGTCTATGTAGCCCCAAATCCCTATGGTGTCTTTCAGATAATGTGCTTCAGTGCAAATCTACGCATTCCTTCCTGTAATATCATTTCAGTTTCCTCTTAATAAACAGATACTTCAAAAGTTTATTTTCCATGTTAAATAGTAATTTTGGAAAATGAAGAATCGGTGAATCAAACAAAGAAAATTCTCCCCATCATCTAGAGTCTGTTTGACTACGTGCTAGGAAAAGAACCTTTATCAGGCTGAAAGAAATTTAGTTAATGTTACAGTCATCCACAAGATATGCTACATTAGTGACATACAGAACAGTCAGGGTGTGTGGGGGGGAATAAACAGTAAATCAGTAGTCCACCTAGTCCACACTTCAAATATTTTGTAGTTATTAGATCTTTTACTTTAAAAAGTTATAGAAGAAATAAAGAAATGAGAATAAAATTATTAGAAAGAAAGGAACATATTAAATAAAGTCTGGGAAGATTATATTATTTTACAGTAGAAAAAAGAAACGTAAAATGGAAAGGTGAAGAATATTTTTTTCCCATAATAATAACAAAAAAGAAGTAATTGAAGGAAGAAATTTTTTTAAAGCATTTTTCCCACAAAATGTGCAATTTATGGCCGCTGTGTCTTATCAGGCATTTAGAAAAAGGATTAATCATTGATATAGAATGCAAAACTATATGGTGTTTAAAAACTGTACTATTGATGTAGAAATGTGTAAAACAAGCTGTAGGGCATAAGTCAGACTTTCTTTGGTTTTGCAGATTGAAAAGGAAACTTTCCTCACAGATACTTTATGATTGTCTAATACAGAGAACCTTCCTCGAAAGTGACTGGATCAGTGACGGGATGTTTACTCAGATAAGATAAAACAGTTGCTCTTGATATTCGGTGAATTTTCCATTGAAAATATTAAGGAATGCCATTGCTACACAACAAATTCGAACTCATAAAGGAGACATCAATATTTTGTGTGAGAATACTTAATGATTTTCAGGATTATATTGAAAAAATCAATCACCCCACTAATGTAGGGGTAATAGAACATTCTCTTTTAACTTAATGTGACTGTGAACTAAGTTTGTCTATAAATGAAACATATTGATTACTGAAATGTGCTTCAATATCCTTTACAGATAATGTTGTAGGTGAGGATCCAAGTCAATCTTCAGCAGTGGTCAAGTGAAGAAATTGCTTCATCAGAGAGCATGTTTATGATTAATAAGCCTTTGTTTCCCCCACAGGTCAGGGAAAGTGTTTTACATCAAAACCTGCTTTCCAATATTATCCACTATTGGTTGCAGGGCAGAAGCAGATGAGAGTGTTGTTCATCAGGATAGTAAAATAATATATTTTAAATACGTGCAGTAGCTTCCTGACTTTAGGGGCTGGAAAGTCACGTTGCTAGTGAATGAAGTTCACTAATCTCTACGAAAGTAAAGATTTCACTCATGCTTTAAAGGAGGTACTGAAAACTGTAAATGCAATAGTCTTCTAAGTTATATCACTTTGGGTTGGTGTGCGTCAGTCTGAGGTTTACTACTGAAGGCAGTTCGATCAGAGATATGTGCTCTTAAAGTCATATATGTAGAATCTGTCTTGTTGAGATAACTGTTATCTCAGTATCATTACATACGTGTTTCCAGAGAGAAAAGAGACAGGAAGATCCTTTGAGAGACATAGGAAGTAGAAATTTATGCCACTTTGCCCTTCTAGGTTTCCTCTCTCCCACGTCTCCTGGATTTATCTCTACATTTATCTAGATATATCTAGACAGCTCTAGATGTATCTCAATAACTCTAGATATATCCTCCATCGGTTCCTCACATTGGAAATATGTGTCAGGAGAATGGTGCAAAATTGCTGCTACTTGGATACTTTCAAGGGGGTAACAAGCCCTGGAAACTCAAATAAATTCCTTTTAAGCTGTTCTAAAAACCTGAATGAAAATAAATTTGTTAGGGAAAAAAAAAGAAAAGGAAAAGAAAAGAAAAAGTTTGAAGGCTCAGAGATTATTAGAGTTAGATTAAGGTTTATTAAAGTTTCACTTCTCTGTAAGGAACATCTCAAAACTAATGTGTCAGAATTCTGCCAAACTGCCTGCTTGGAGGTGGGATGAGAATGTGTTGTGTTGAGCCACTGTCAAGGATTGCGTGCTTTCTACTCTGTATCTGTAGGATCTGGCGGGGTGGCGTGGGGTGGTGGAAATCCTGGCTTTGCTGTGCTTTTTTACCATATGGAGTCAAAGTAAAGCATTTAGGTCATGTTTTCTCTCAGGCAAGGATTCAGGTTGTAGTTATTGGCCACTCTGAGCTAGCCCTTTTTTCCTAATGTAGGTATTTTTTCCAGGTATTTACAGTTAAGTATGGTGCAGAAAAATACTGCTCAGACTTCTTTTACTGTCATCATTTCAAACCTGAGTCCCTTAGTTTAAGTCTCTTGTTTCTTTCCAGCTGAACGGGAAAAACATGCCAATTTTGTGATGTGAACAAACAAGGACAAGGAAAACCTGTCTAGCATAATTTTACTTGACACCTAAATTATAGTCATGTTTGGACTCAGGAGATAAAGAATGCAGCAGAAATCAAATGGGCCATTTTTCCCCTAGTGCCAGTGCATTCTCTATTGTCATTTTCTGTATACCAAAAATAGAAAGGTTTTGTTCTTTACCCACTGAGCTAATCAAAACTAACTAAAAGTTTTGTTCAAAATATTTTTCTCTGGCCCTACTTTAAACTTACAACTACCTTGTTAAGTTGGAAAACAGTCAATTTTAGCCTGTTAGCCCTAATGTTATTATGCTAGATTATCACTGAACCTGCTTTCATTTATTTTTGTATGTTAGATGGAAAGCTCACTCAATTTTTGCTTTGTATAAATAGCCTTCAACGCAATAACAAATTAATAACTTTTAATTATATATTCACTTTAAATAAATGGAAATTTTCATTAAATCCAATGCAAAAGTGGATTTAAGGTTTTATGTAACTTTGACATTTTGCCCACTTTTGAAAAGAAATACAATTTTGCATAATTTTCCAAAATTGTAATAATCATTCATCTATCAAAACACATTATAATTTTAATACATAGTTATATATCTAACCTGGCATAGAATACAGACATTCATGTAAATGAAAAACACATAAGGAAGCTTTGCATTGCTTTCAGAACTATTGTATATGGCAAATGGATGCAATTTCTAGAGATAGTAATTTTTTCTTCTGTTCCAAGGAGCGTTCACCTTGTCTACCCAGCCGTTTAGGCTAAGGTTGACCACTGTTGGCACACAGACAGATTAGGGTTGTTAGTTGTTGCTTCTTACATGACTGAAGAGTAAGGCATTGATCCAAGAACCTTAAAGGACAGAAACATCCCATTTTAGCTGCCTCTCTGTATCTTTGGCTAGCATCATCTCTACGGACTTGTCGAACAAAATCTGACTCTCTTACTTTTCTGATATTGCTCCAAACTCTCCCCGTTTCACCAATTTTCCCTGCCTGAAAAGTGCTGACAAAAGGCTCTCATTCTGGCTGATCAGGAAATAAACAAAAAGATGTCACTTCAGCTTTTCTTTCCAGTATTAATATTAAAGTTTGAGGGATTTTGAAAAATATGAAACTTTGAGGTGATTAGCTAAACCTGCAGCTTTAATTAATCACAGCCTTAATCCATCATAATGCTTATGCATACATCAAACTTTTAAGCATGTGGAAGTGAGTTCACACTGGTGTTTTTTTAGAAAAGAAAACTCTCTGAGTAAGTAAAGTTTAAGGTGAGTTTTTAGAATTTCCCAGTACTTGTATAAACTTGTACAAAGTTGAAACTTGTACAAACTATAGGACAATGAAAACTGAAACTTGTACAAAATACAGAACAATGTTTATTTTATTCTGATTTATAGTTGTTGGAAACTTCCAGGTATTATAAAGTTAGAATTGTTTTTTTTAAACAAATCTAAATTACTGTTTCAAAGAACTGGAAATGGAAAGGAAACTGGGAAATACTGCTCTGATGATACTTCATTGCCTTACAGTGCACCCACAAAGGGGCCTTGATTTAGTGTCTCATATTTACTCTTCAGGCATGTTATAGACTTTTTATCAAGGCTAGGGTGATATCACCAGGTTGACCAGAGATATGATGAAATTCCTATTTACAAGAAAAATGATTGTACCTTGTCTACTGAAAAAAAAAAAATGCCTTGACTGATACATCATTGTCAACCTTTTCTGCCATTGTTTATTCTTGTCTGTTTTCTGTAGAAGTTCTTCAGACTCTCTCAGTCCATAAATCATTGGTTATTCTACTGCTTGAAGATACCGGGGCAACCTAGCACATTCAAAATCTTTTTATGCAATGCCTGTAGGATATTTGCTTAGAAAACACAGAGGTGCATGTATTAATTAATATTTCTTTGTTACTGGAAGAATGTGTGCAAAATACATTAAGTACATTGATACCTATTTCAGAGGTATTTTTTGTTTTTTCAGTTTAACAAAATACAAGCCATGTATGTCTTTGGATGCTGAATTTTTGATAACCTAATTTTCAGTGTTTTTTCATAATATGCAGATAAGTGATTGAAAAGCTTTATTATGTTTTGGAAAGCTGTAAAATTACCCAGTAATCTAGAGAAGGAAGAAGCAGTTTCCAGGAAAAGGAGTTAAAGGCAGATAAAGTGACCCACAGGGGCTGGCTAGTTGACACTGACCCAAAAGGATGGACTAGGTGACCCGTTTAGATCCTTTTCAGCCATTCTATCTAATGAAAGAAGAAAAAGGCAGAAGACAAGGAAAAGAAGCTTGTGTAGTAAATAGAAAGAATGGAAAAGGGAAAGGTGATACAGCGGGCACAATATGTAACAGTGAATGATTGATCCTACAACTCCAAGAATAAAGGTATCTTGTTTTCGGATTGAGTCTCTTAATCCTTTGTAAGCAGCCTTTTTCAAGAAGGCTTTGTAGGCAGCTTGCAAAGCCCAGAAGGCCCATCCTCTGTGTGTGGGGAATAAAGGTTTCCATCGTCTCAGAGCAATTTTGTAGCTAGCAATGAAATACATATAAGTTACCTGGTTTTGTTTGTTTGCCTGGTAGGGTGGAACAGATTTTACAAGATATTTAGCCATCCAAAGGTTGAATAGAGCCTACTAGGTTATTAAAAAAGTCTTTCTGTTCCTAAACTCATTTCAAAATCGTGCGATCGTGGATATGCATTCTCATCCTCAAAGCCTTCAACTGTGATCCATCCCTGCATACTTTGACAGTGCCAATGGAGATCACTTTCCTTGTCTTTTTCTAAGGGCACTCCAGTAACACAGAACAGGAACTCTTGACACTTATGACAATGTTCTAATAATTCTGAAATATGTAGCATGGGAGACCCAAAAAGGGCTTAAAAACATCTCCTTTGAGTTTTCTTCTCTGTTCTGTGCATCAGTGTATTGTGTTACTTAATAACTTTGAGGCACTACTTTTTAAAAAAAGTGCAGCTTCCTTCCGCACCCCGTACAGTACTCACTGTTCAAGCTTTTATGTTGCAGCATGAGCAGTGCTCCGTGCACACCGTTTTGGCTCTTTCCCAGCATAAAAGTCTTTCTGTACAAGTGCCCTTACATATCAAGACTATATAAATGTGCTGGATCCTACAGTGTGATCTGTTTATTCCCCTCATCAACAGTTTGTCTTTTGCTTAAGCCACAACAAGATAGAGAACTGTCTTGTGTTTTCTTGCCTTCCCCTTGTGTATACCCCAAATATACTCACCCTTTCTATACCCACAATAACTTTAACAACAGTTTATGGAAAGATTTTTTTGTTTCAAAACTTGATCAACAAGGAGAGTCATTCAGAAGCACTAGGCACTGAAAAGAGGTGCTTGGGCTTCATGGCCATATCTAGTTTCTGCAATGTTTACTGTATTTCTATGGGAAACTGTTTATATACATAAAGCGGAGCACACCATGCTTACTTTCACATATGTGGTAATGCTAAAAGCCAAACCCCCACTGCAAGGTTCATAATAGCAACCAAGCTGTTCAAATAAAGTTTCTTTAACAAGACTCAGACATCGTTTTCCTGGTGTGGATTGGCTTACAGAGAGCATGGGGTAGTAGTACCTTTTGGAGTGAAACCCTCTTCTGTGGGAATTTTTCACCTCATTTTCTCTTACGAATTAGAAATTGTCTATGAATTTCTCTTATGAATTTTCTCTCTATGAATTAGATAAACGTGTTACTTTCACTGAAATAAAGTGCTGTGTCACATTCTGGAAGTCCCTTGGTTGTTGGGGTGCCAGACTGTGCCTGTTTGGGGATGGATCAAGTTGGGGTGACGCAGATCTCTATTTGCATTGTGAGGCCACCGGCAGTAACTGCTTTTTGGAAGCACAGAACATCTCCCTGAGCTGCTCAGGGTGCACAAAGAGCATCATTTATCTTTTAGCGTGGTGCAGTGTGCGCTGCCAGCATGTCTGGCACCTCTGCTAGCCAAGGGAGAGGAGGACAGCAGAGCGAGACGCTGACTTTCCTTCTCCACCCTCCCCGTTCTCTGCTTGAAAACAGGGAGCAGCGCGGAGACTTTGGGATGAAGAAACGTAATTGTGTCTATACCCAGTGCCGCTCCGCTTTCTGCTGTGTTACCTGTTGTAAACTGAGTTTGGTTCTCTTTGCCCAGAGAACTGTCATGCTCCGTGACTGCGCAGCAGACTATCCCAGGGGAATTTAATTTTGCAAACAGCGTTGACAGAGAGGCCCGGATGCTGTGTCATTGCGTGGCCCCTTCGTGTGAAAGGCTCGAGTTTTCTAGCCCCTTTTTGTGGTTTCGCAACTCAATGAATGTAATATAAGCTTACTATTATTGCTACAGATGGACATTTTCATACTGAAACACAGGTGCTTTCTGGGGTTTCTTTGGTTTCTGCCAAAAGAATAGACTTGTTCACATTAATGGTTTGCTGCTGGCCATGTAATACCCTGCATAGATTTCCATACAGTAATTAGAATTCTCACACAAAACAGACTTTGAAATTACTGAAGTGGCCTGCTGAAATGTTTAAGGTAAGGTGTCAGAGCTATCTGAGAAAACTTTAAGTATATGTTTGCATTTCTATTTGTAGACTGTTATATTTTTAATGATATATTTAGGGCTTTAAGTGAGTAATGTTTTATATACAGGAGAAATAGTTAATTTGCTTAGATGACTCACGCATTAAACCTAACTTCATTGAATTTTTCTCCTGCTTCCATTTCCTGGGAAATGCAACTCTTTATTTAAAAGAATTCTGATACTGAAAGGGCATCTCCTGATTTCTGCAACACAATTCACACTTTGTTACTTCTTTCATCACTGTTACGCAAAGCACATGGAAAATATTAAGATACAGTAATGTAAATGCTTTACATTGACCTCTTTAAAGGAACAAAATCAGTTTAACTCTGGAAAAAACAGCGTACAAAAATGTATTTCTACTGAGTTATTTATGACTCCCCTGTAAGTGTTAGACCAGATTGTGATTCCATTTGTGCAGCTATATAGAGCAAATATTGTATACACTGTTTTTCAAGTAAAGCAGGCAAAATTCCTTGATCCTACTGTATCCTATCTTTGGACTTTATATTGATTTTCCCCTAGAACTACTTCACATGCGAAACTAAGGAAACTGAAATGGATGAAGCCTGAGGCCAGACTGGGAGTAATTGTTTGAGAACCCTTTTTTTAAGAGAATTTCTGAGAGCAGCAGTGACTGGGAGTGCGGCTGTGTGTGAGCCACAATACTCACAGGCTGCAGTAGGGTATCACCGGAGATATGTCCAATAGAAACACCTTTGCTGGGCAATATCTAAGTCATCTGTTCTTGATGACTGATTATGTGAAGGTTCTGTCAGAATCTGGAGCATTTTCTGGGAGACCGTGGCATTTGGGAATGGCCCTGTTGGCCAGACTCGCAGCTGAACCAGCCCAACGGAGGAAAAAAATTCTGAAGACATCTCCTTCCAGCTGGACCATGTTACTTGGTCCATTCATGTCAAGTGACTAATGTGCATAATATTTGAGAAAGACTGGAAAGTTTGAAGTAATCTAAGACTGTTAAATGCAAGCAGCTAATATTATACAGGATTTTATTGTCAGTAAGCGTCATTCAGAGAAAAGGTGCTTTGTCAAAATATTAATTGGATAGAAAGTTTTGTCTGACCTACTGAAACTAAAGACTCTTGAACTCTGTTTCTGTAGCTCAGGCACATGTTGCAATAGTTCAAAAGTGAAGTCTGAAGCCTATATTCCCAACACTTACTATTCTCAATATGAATGCATCATATTCATTTCTATATTCTTCAGTTTGGTAAACAGATTATAATGTATTAGAATATGTCTGTATTACAGGCAATAAAATCTTTAGCAGTTTTTCTGTTAATGACACTTGTTCCCATCCTTTTTTTAATTATTTGATAGATTCCATAATAACAGCTTATGTTTTAAAAGCCTCCCCGTTTTCTAGTCTTAAACTTACGCCCTTGTATACATCGTTTTTGGAGACACTGTCCAAAAGCATTACACAAAGGATGCATTATTTAATAGACCAAAGGTCAAAATGTTCATGATTCAATATGCCATGGGTCACTACATTTAGAAATGACTGCATATTTCCTAAATGATGCCTAGTTCTGAAATATATTTTAGGAACTGACAACACTTCAGCTAGTTTGGGAAAACACAAAGACTTCAGAAATGCTTTAAATCATGAGTTATGGGGTTTAGGCAGTATATATTTCTTTTGCTATGTCCTTGGTGGGAAACTGTTTTTTCAGATTCTCTATCACTGTTTAGCATTATTTTTACATTTAACGTGGTCCACAAGGAATTCTTCTGCAACACTTGTGGGCCATATTTTTTATTTATATTGCAGTTCTTAATGACATTTTGATAGGTCCATAATGAGTCAGAATATTTTGTTATGCACTATGTCTTTTATTCTTTAAAAGGACAGATATAGTTGTCTGGCTGCTCTGGTGTGATATATTTTAGAAATCAACAGTCATAATATCGGTGTGAGTTACAGTCCCTTTCCTTCCCTGCCTTTGCCAAATGTTCTGCCTTTTTTGTTTGTTTGTTTGTTTGTTGTTTTGTTAAGGACTATATTTTTCGGAACTCTGCATGGACTATGGCAGGGTCATGAAGCACGCAGAAAGGAAAAGTTTAATTTAAGATTTTTTTTTTCTACAAAAAAGAAAATTACGTCTTTTTCAAGATGCACCAAAAAGGCATTCCATCTTTCAGGCAGTGTAAATGCTACCATGAATAGCCATTTGATAGTCATTTTCACCTGCCTTGCATATCCTGAAGGACTAACATGAAATACATTAAAAAAGTCAGTAAGTAATTAATCTAAGGATATTTCCTGAAAAATATACTTACAAAAAAATCTCTAAACTTTGCTGGTTTATCTGTTCAGGAATATTGTCAATACGGTGCCATTACATTTAGGTCTGTACAAAAATAGCATGTTTTCTATTTCAGCGCATAGTAATAGATTGGTTGATGCAGCAATTGCTATTTTCCATTAGAAATTGATTACACAGATATGAACAATATTAGTTTTTATGATGTCCAGGAGATGTATTGACTCAAGATTGCCAAAGTCAGGTGATCTTATAATTCCTTTGCCTCTTGGGGCTAACGATGAATTTGTAGTTGTCCAAACATGCAAAAGCACAATGCTGCGTGTCTAAAAGTTATTTTCATTGTAGTACACTACCAGTCCCACAGGGGAATCTCATTAACCGAGTCGGTAAGCATTGCTGCTTTTCTCCAGGGCATATGCAAGAGATTGAATAGCTGCTGCTCTATAGCTAGGAGCAATCTGAGCTGGTAAATCCACCCAGCACAGCATCCCGTAGAGATGGCAGTATCTCTCTGGAAGCAGTTTAGTTTTGGGGGATTCTGTTCAGTATTGCATGGACACAGCTGGCCTGCTTCCAGGTATGGGGCAGTTCAAGGAGAGCTGGCTGAAGGGATCTGCATCTCGTTTCCAGCCTTCAGCGTTAGCTCACGCGGAGCTAGTTTGGGTCTTTACATGCGGGGTGCAGGTTACCTTTGTTCGCTAAGATCTTAAATGTTACTGACTTACAGCGGACCTGCCTTCCAGAGCTCAGACTCTTCTCAGAAGACTCTGTTTTACAGGGTATTTTTTTGAGGTTTGCATTTCACAGACTGTGGTCTATGGCTCAACAGTGGCAAGGGTAAACTGTGGCAAAACATATTGGAGCAACAACCATGACAAAAATCATACACAGTTTCTGAGTGTGTTAATGATATTATTTTTTAATGTTCAAATGTTAGATATGACTATTACAGAATTTATTTTATTTAAATACTAATCAATATTACAGATATTTCCTATGTCTTTGCAGATTAGTCTTTCCAACAGTTCCTAAACATATACCGGCAAAAGTTCTCATTATTACTGATCATAAGTCCTCTTGCACATCTTTCTGTGCACAATAATTGTGAACACACCATTATTTTGAAAATTTACATTTTCAGCATTCTTTGGAAATGCATTTTTACTGTTTTTTTTTTCCTAAGGATCGTTTAATAGTTAAATAGTTATATTAGACAAATATCAGAATTCTGTTTTGATATAAAAGATATCTAGATGATATGATGTGCTTCTTTTTAAGTCTAATAAAAGTAACTCTGAAGCACTGTAAAGTAATAACAATTGTAACATAGGTTTCCAATTAGTATTCTATGCCACTCAGGGACATTAATGCTTTTGTTGTTGCAAACATTCAGACTAATTAACCAACTCAGTAGTATTCTCCTGCAACATGAACAAAGTAAATTGGTAAAGAAAATCTAATTAACATGTTGAATATGCAATATTTTTTTAGTGTAATAAGTGGTATTAACACAATGAATTTTATCAGGTTTGCTACAGGTTAGATTATGTCTCTGAGTTTCATAGATTAGTCACATTTTTCTTCTGCTGGTATGCATGAAGAATGTCTATGTTCTTTTGACAATCCAAACCAGATTTTATATCAAACTTATATTAGTTGTGACATTTTCATGGACAGAAATTGTGTAAGATTTCATCCCACATAAGACAAAAAAGCATTTTAAGTTTATAAAGCTGTTTGCAGTATTAGAAGTTTGGTAGTTGACATTTATACAAATTTGTATGTTCATAAATACAAGTATATACGTATAGTATATGTATACTTATATACAAAAATATACATATATTAGCATACATACATTGTCTATTTATGCATGTAAACATACATAAGGAGATGTATATGGGATATATAATAACATTCTTATTACACTTTATTTACCTGTCTGCAAGAGGAAAAAAAATATGCAAGAGCACTTAAAAATGCAATAAGATTTTTCTTGAACTTAGTTTGAGGAAAGGTTGATAATTGTCATTATAGCAGTTGTATCAGTCACTGTCATCGCATAACGGTGTGAAAGTTTTTCCTGTCCATCATACTCAAGGCTGATGTTCTTTAATCTTGTCACGCTTAGGCAATGTAGATTGACAAGACACTGTATGATGAAGACTACATAAAAAACACTGAAAGAGCAAAAGGGTGCACCTAGACTTTGTCTGTAGTTCACAGTGTCAAAGACTCCATGTCCTCTTCTATGGTGAGGTGAACCCAGCTTGTAGCATGCTACAGAAAGATTGCTGTGGATAAGGCTTCTAGCTGAGTGTCAGAGATGATTAATGAGAGAGATAAGAGAACATCCTCCTTTTGACATTAAGGGGCAGATAGAGGAGAATGAAAGAGTGAAGGAAGGCAAAGCATTTATATCTGAAAAAGTAATGAGGGTCAGCAAAGCTCTGGTCTCAAATTAGAGTTGTGTGTTGGTCCATTTGTCGTTGGAATTTGACCCCTTCTATTCGATAAAGGACTTTTAAGGGAAGATGGTAAAAAATGTCCCCTACAGAGAAACAAAAAGGATGAAAAGCTTTGATGGAAAGACACCCAGCAAGACGAAAACAGAATGTGAGCAAAAAACCCAGAACCAGGTGTTTCTCAGAATAATGTAAGTTATTCTTTTCTTCAGCTCTGAGACGGTCTTTGTGGAGACAGGAGCAGATTAAGCCGAATATCTTCACCAAAGCTTGTTGAGAAAATTAGATAAAAGACTAGTAACAGAAATAATATTGCTGAAGATACATAGCATGATCCAACAGCACAGGAAAGTTCATGACCCACTCTCTTGGCTTCTTGGAGGGGGTGGATCAAGAGAACATGGTCAGTGTAAATGTCAGAAGTCATGAAGGAGCTTCCTGTTAATACAGATATATCCTTCATGCTGTAGAAGAAAAAGATAATTCCTCGTTCACTGAAGTTATTCAAAGGAGTACTTTTGTTGTAAGCAGACAATTTGTAGGTAGAAAATTATTTTGGTAGATGCACGAGTTAATCATAATCAGAACCACAGAGTAATCTGCCATATGGGTAAAATGTATCAGACCTCATGAGAAACTTGAATGGCAGACTAAATTAGCTGAAATATCTTGTTTTGGGAGTGTGCTGCAATAAAGTTATTTATTAAACAATAAAATTAGTCCTTGAGATCCAGGAATATTTGTACTACAATGAGGGGAGAACTTATATTTTAAAAATTTTAGAAGGACTTGCTTCTCTAAATTATTCTTATTTTGTGAAGTGGGGAGGAGCATGCATAAGGTTACCTGCATGTATATGAACTTCAGATCATGCTGGATGGCCTTATTAATTTTAAATAAATTACAAATTCTAATAATTTATGTATTATTAAATTATTGATAATAATTTAACAATGAGTGCTAATTATTAATTTAATCTTTTGGTAATACTTTGCTAAATGTTAATAATTTCATAGTATATAAAGTAATCTGTCATTAGGAAAGTGGGCTGTTCCTTTAAAAAATTGTTTATCCTCATGCTTAGAATTTTATCTGAAAGTAAGATGATATTAATGTTATGTGTATTGAAGGCTCCAAGAAAGATTAAAATGAGTCTAAAAAAATTTTTTCATTTACGAAAAAGAGCAAAAATAAATAGAGCAAGAAATTAATTTATTGGAAAACATAAAAATGAAACACTTACTGCATGAGTTGGTTAAAACCCACATTTATCCATAGTATAGTTCAGTTGAGAACTTCAGCTGGGAATGTGCAATGCTGTCAAAACATCTTAAAATGAAGATTCTTCCAGGATAGTTTCTTTCTAACATATTACATATAGCTAGTGATAGTATAATTGAATCATATTTGATTAGCAACCTGGTTTTTTTGAGCATCTTTTGAGCATAAGTAATTTTCTATTCATCAAACAGCAGTGTTATGTAAGTTTATTGCAGCAGCTAAGTATCTCATATGAAATAGAAGCAAAAGGTTAGTACATTTTAAAATAACATAGTGATCTCCAAACCAGAGATGTCATTTCCAAGATGTATACTATGGATGTACTGTTTTCGCAGTTATAATGATAAGGCCTAAATAATTTTCTTCCCCCTCCCTTTTTTTTTTTTTTTTTTGATCTCTGTTATCTACTTATTTATCTATGTGTGGGGTCAGTGCAAACTAGTTTATATCAGTACAGATGATAAATAACTTTCATTTTTCTTTGGTATGTTAATCAAACAGGTCAGTATGAAAATTATCTTTGTTATAGCAACAGGTAACAGAAAATTCCATATATTGTGCAGGAGAAAAGAAATGAAACAGTGGTGTTGCTACTGGTACATGCTTGCTCCAATCCATCACAGGAAAAGGATAGTTAAAAAAAAGATTTATTCAGCGTGTCGCCTTCCCACTCCCCCCCCCCCCGCCCCCAAAGAAAAAAAAAATCAAGGAAAAAATAGATACTTTTCACTGAAACATAAAAGACATAAAAATAGACATATTTTATCTTATCTGTGTTTGGAAAAGGGAGGTATGTGGGAGTTAAAGTAGAACTATACTTAAGGTGAAAGATTTAGTGACTAAAAAGTCATTACATGTTTTATCCTGCATAGGAAGCTGTAATATTCTAGTCAGGTTGTCCAAGATTGCCCAAAGGTCTTTAATCAACATGTGGCACTAGATAAAAGTATTTGAACATGAAGAAAGAGAACATATTACAGAATGAAGACTAGGTCTGTAGTGTTCATTACATTAATTTAGAATTTTGTTTTAGAAATTGGATCACTAATACATAGATTACAAAATTAGTATCACAAGTTCTTCCCTGTGTCAGAGGGAGAAACCACACCTGTTTCTAATGACCTTTTTCAAGAGATTGCTGTATTCTCTTCCTCTTTATAATAGAATCATTCCCCAATCTTAAAACCATGGAAATGGCCTCGGGTTTGCTTTTTATATTTAGAAACTTACCCGTTTCTTAATTTTCCCATCAATCTTTTTGCCGTTTAGGAAGGGCAATTTCTTGAAACTTTTATTCTAAGCTTCCAATTTAATGAAAGCCAAATTTGCTAGACTCAAAGATAATTTTAAAGGAGGTAAAGCAGGAAGTGAACCGTTATTTTGCAAATGTGAGAGTAAAGCAAGTTACGAAGTCTTGAAAACTGGATGAGAGTAAGCCTCTTGAGGGGTCAGTTCAAGAGGCCATATCACAAAATATACTTTATCTGTTACTTTTACAATAGCCCAGGTATAACAAAATAAATTCATGCAACAACAAAGTTGTCTGCATTTTTTTCTTTTAATACTTTCCAGTTTGTTGGTTTTATAATGTACAGTATAATTAACTAATAACAAAGAATGTTAAAAAAGGCAAAAATTTGATGGATAGGGAAGTTTTTTTCTGATTCAAACAGTGCTCCATTACTCATAGATCTTTTTGACAGCCACATGCAACACATGTTGTGTTTACTGCGTGGGAG
Organism: Mycteria americana; assembly: GCF_035582795.1. Taxonomy (NCBI): domain Eukaryota; kingdom Metazoa; phylum Chordata; class Aves; order Ciconiiformes; family Ciconiidae; genus Mycteria; species Mycteria americana. Next base: position 131,693,633 of record NC_134365.1, on the reverse strand, counting down.
TAACAGTGCTGTATAAGAATGCTATCGGTGGAAAATTTCTCATTAGTCAGCAGTTTGACAAGAGACGTTAATATCTAGATCAGCATTTCTTCTACAATATAGTTGGAAATTTAGCCCCTGCCTTTAATCTTTTTTTACTTCACTGATTTAACTGTTTGGTGATGCTTGATTTGAAGTCAATAAGCATACACAAATGCCTCCTATCATATTATAGTGCATTTGATTCTGAACTCTGCTTTTAACATGGATTAGCCAGGGCATAATATTTTAGTTTCAGAAAGACACTCATCTATGGAGAGAAAACCTGAGATGGAAGGCAGATAGGAAGACAGTAGAACTCAAATTCTGCATATTAGGATCTTCCTTTCCATAGCGATTTCAAGTGTATCCCCTTTATTTCCACCAGTCTGTTAAGACATACAAAGAAGGCTCATTGGTCACAGCTTCTTATGGAGAGAGGTGAAGACCAAGAAGCATCTGGAGGCAGTTTATGGAAGAGTGGAGCGACAGACATGAAATGCCAGGCGTTTAGCTACCGGAACTGGGTGTGAAATTGTTCTGACATCTTGACACTTTCAACAGTGAAGCAGAAGACTCACTAAATATACTAATTTGGAGAACAGATGTTGTCAATATACCTGTGTTAACCTGGATTATTTTCTTGACCGCTGAAAACTGCTTCTTCACTTCTAGTCCCCTCAGCACATTTTTATTCTCTTGAGAGATAAAAGTGACAGAATATTTAATTACTTAAAAATTATAGATAATTTGAAGTAGAAAATAAGGGGAGAATCGTACCAGCTGGAAGTTACTTTATTTTTTAAAAATAAAATAATATTTTGATTATTATATTATGTCATATTGTACAACCCTGACATGACATGCTTTTGCAATATACATGATTACATCCTGGAATAATATAAAACCAACAATAATAAGTAACATATCTAAATATATTGGTGAACAAACTTTGGCAATAACATTTTCAACCTCAGGCTGAAAATAAACTTTGAACCGAAAGAAAACTTTCCAATCCACACTCTATTCTCTGTCTCTGGAAAGCACAAGTGTGGCCAATATTTCCGCATTTATGACCATCAGGTTGCTTGAAGGATTTAGAAAACTAGAGGATAAACAAACCCACATAAGAGGTCAACAAACCTGGTGAAAATGTCATTGAGAAAGGGCACTGTCTATTCAGTTTTTTCTTTTTTTAAAAAAGAGATTAATGAAGTAGTAACTTTATCTCATTGTATAAATACCCTTTTATGGAGAAAAGTAATATAGAGAAAATATAAGGGAGAAAGGTATAGAAGGAGTCAGCACCTACAAGCCGGTGTCAAATTCAAACAATAAGTAAGGCCTGTTTTTTTAATACTGAGTGTATTTACCTACTCGAGAAAACTACCTACCAGTTATTAAATTTAAGGGATAAATAAACTGTTGAAATGTAATGTCCTGTAATATATGAGATTTGCCCAGATATGCAAAGTTATTTCTTGACCTAATTTCCATTAATGTGTGATGCTGCTCTATAGGGGGAAAAAGATTGGCAGACTTTGTAATCTCAACTGGTGCATTTAAAATGAAAGCTATATTTACAGTTTTTATTTCGGTAACTCACTACAGAGAACAAAGAAGGTCTAATTGTGCTTGCACATTTTTAATTGTGGAGAAATTCCACTTACTTGCTTCAAGTTGCTCTTCATTCATACCAAAGAATGTACTTTGAACTTGGGTTACACGTGACCAACTTCCTTTTCTAGCACTTCCAGACACTTATGGTGGGCTATTTAGCATCTTTAGCTACATTTGCATGTACCCTCTGAGATTTCTAGCCAAGGCACACACTTGTGCTTCCTTTCCATGGAAACCGTGGTTCAGCTGAAAGGTAGAGGAGCTTGAGCACGCATGGGCTTACTCTGACATGGAAACAGAATGTGGCTGAAAACTCCCACATCCTGTAGCTCAGATGTCATCTCTACACCTCTTACAGTCTTCGTAAAATAGGAAAATCACCTCGTGCTTTCATTGCAAGGATAAATAGGTCAAAGGTTGTGGACGCAAACAGATTACAAAAATAGTAGAGGTGAGATGCATTCACTAAACTTTCCCTTGTAATTATAAATTTTTAATTATTATTACTTTTATGGTAGATTAACATTCAAAAAAGTTATCTTGTTCTGTTGGCATAATGATCTCGTTTTCCCATGCTGAGCATGAGGATACCATAGGAAAGGAAGACTATCTAACTTCTGTTTCAGTTCATGTCAATATTTGTTACTGGTGTAAGGTGTTTCACAAGAGAAGGAAAAAGAGGGCATGATCCGATCATGCTCTTTCCTTCTTTTGTTGTCTTCACATGTTAGAGGAGGGGGATGAATAAGGCAAACCATTTATGGCCTCAAGTAATATGTGTGCATATTGCTTATATTATACTGACTCAGCTCTCTGAATCTTCTACAGGCATTCTGGAGAGATCTTCATTCAAGTTAGGCACACACTTCATTTAAGTCTATAGATTTCAAGCTGAGGACCGTGAAATCTTGGTTAGGATAATTGTGACAGGAAGCCATGCATTCAAATATATTCAGGGTCATTCACTTTAAAAATGTGTGAAAGGAAACTGCAGCAAAACAGTATGAAAAGCCATAAGAAAACGTGAACTTTAAGAACTGAACTGATTATTGGTGCCTTCTCTTCTTTCTCACGTTTCAGAAAATGTGCCTGTGTTCTTCCTTATACTGTCTTTCTCTATTGCTATATATAGTAAAAGTATTTTAAAGCTTTGAAATAAAGACATGGTCTACTGAATTCTGTGATACCATGAGGTACTCATTTTTTCACTTAAATAAAAACTTATACATTCTCAGGCTTGTGGATGCATATAATTGAATCAATGATTAAATGCCAATAGGTTCTTGGATGTTTTCAATTAAACTTTGGGCATGAAAACAGTTTTTTCTGGCCCATGCTTACATATGCTCGTAATGTTGTGTAAGAAATCTTCTTATATGTGTCTGTATAAATCAGGAGTGATTCCAATAGTCTTAATGGGCATATACTGGAGAAACACCAGAATGAACTAGAATCAGGAGTTAAAACTTTTTCATGACCTTAACTTAATCAATAATGAATTTGCATTAGTTTTGGAAATGTTAAAGTCAGGAAATGGAATCAGACTTAAATTTATTTTAGAAGATGCATGTGGGTTAGTCACAGGGTCTAGAAATCAAAGGAATGTACACCTGGGAGCCCTGCTACCAAATGAGCTCATCTAAGTGTGGGATGCAAATAGAACGAACCTGGCAAGTAACTTGTCAGTGTGCAGGCTGCCACCCTGGAGCCTTTTCTTCACTAGGGGCCCCAACACTTTTCTTCAGCTCGAATTTTTATAAAAGCAGATTCTGTATGCGATAAGCAGAGTTAGACTGGGCGCTGACTCAAAATGAGTTTGATAAAGGCCAGGAGCCATTGCATTTCAGCCTTTTGAAAATGACTCAACATTTTGTTCATAGGGATTGGATTTAATGATCTTGATAGCTAGTGACACATCAGTCTTTTCAGAATCCTTTCTGTCTGTATAATTAAATTGAAGGTTGGCACCAGGGAATCTGGTGCTCTGTCAGGTAGTATATGTTTTTCCTAGCCTAGAATGGAAAGACTGTACAGGAGGCAAAATATTCTGCTTTGCTGGATTGGGAGGAAAAGAAAGAAAGTGATAGTAGGCTTTTTGTACTCAGGTCGATTCAATTTTCCATTCACTAGGCTATTGTTATGAAAGGTTTCTGTCTGAGGACTGCTTTCTGTAAAGTACTCTATTTACATATGTTTGTTTTAAACCCCACTCTAGGTTTCTATGTAAATTCAGTTCAAAGAAGAAAGTATACCATTTTCTTGCGTAGTGAAATCCCCTCTATTTTCCTCTCTTTGTAGCTGTTGGCAGATCTAATTTGTCAACTGTGTGACCATACACCTTTCACAGTCCAGCTGCAGTGTAGATGTATAACAAGGCTGGCACGTTAGAAGACACACAGACTTTTGCTCTTAGAATACTATTTCTCCGTCTTAATTTGTCAGTTTTCTTTAATCATTATTTCTCCATTTCCATGCATACACATATATAGAGATATGATCAGGAAATTATTGTTTACAAAGATAATGACTGCACAGATAGATGCTAATAACAAAATGCTTCCAAATATCTCCAAAATAGAGACAAACAAAGAAAACTGAGTGATGATAATGCAGCTGGCTTTTTAATTTTTTTTTTTCTTTTTATGCCAGGTTTCACTAAAAGGTAAGAACGTTGTTAACTCTGATAGGATAGAATAATTTTTTTTCTGATTTATACAAAGTCTGAGTGAAGGTACTTTACAAAAAGATAGACTAATAAAGCTGGTAGAGAATAAAACCACTACTTTTTAAAGCATTCTTTGCTGTCAAAAAGTTGAAAAGATTGAGGAGAGAAAAAACTGATCTATATTTTGGGAAAACAAACTTCATAGCCTCCCTCCAGATTTATAGTCAGGTCATTTTAGGATGGCTATTGATGCATGTAAATCAAGTCACTAAATATGTATATGAAGTTAGCAAGCAACAATTGTAAATAAACATCACATATATATTTGTGCAAACAAATTTTACATCCATAAAACTCAATTTGTAGGCTGCTTTTGAGAATTTACCATCCAATAATTTTCTCTTTTGTATATAAAAAATACATGTAGGAAATTCTAGCAGGTTATCTGGGACAGCAGTAAAACCTATCTGTACTGTAAAGCAGAACAGAATTTCTAAAACAATCTCTGTTGTAATCCACACATGTGCCATCTGCAGTGCCTGTCCATTTAGAAATTCAACTTCTTTTTTAATCCCTCAGTGTATTGGCATTGATTTTGACCATATTAACGACCTTGACCTTCGACAATATCTCTGTAGATTAGGGGCCTACACTAACAATGGTGGATGCAGGGGATTCATTCTGTTCCCTCCCAGAGAAGGAGTTAATGTGACATGATAAAGGTTATGAATAGCAACAGAAGTTTTAACTCATTTTTTGAAAATTGCTCCCTCTACTCATCCATTTGTGAGGTGGTAGCCAACTGAAGAGTGACTGGAATTCACTGTCCTTCTCTACATAGCTGTGCTTAGTCTTCTGTTGGAAAGGCTCTGGTGGGACCTTCCAAACTATGGTAGATCTGAAGGTGATACCACGCATAGTGGTGGTCCAGACGTGAGACTGTGTTAAGCCACTCAATAATATATATACACATACACACACTCTCACTATGTATCTCTCTTGCAAAGATACTGTAGAGAATGACATACCCTTGCTAAAAATGCACATCCACTTGAGCATTTCTGAGTAAGTATTGCTGGAGAAAAGTGCTAGAAATGAAAGTATGTAGTATATTTTGGGGGAAAAGGTAAAAACTCCTCTATAAGAATGACTTAAGCGAGACGCATTGGAAATTGTGCCTCCTAGAACTGATAAAACATTGTGATTGCTACTTTTTATATGTTTTATTTGTCCATTAAAAAAAAAAAATCAGATAGATGGATAGAAACTCTCACGTCAGACAAGTAATTGTTTCTGCTTTCCTGGAGTTAACTTGGTCTGAACCACTACATCTAGGCAGTTGTTCAACAACCATTGCTGTTGCAGGCTTCACACTGACATTTGGCTCTGGTGTGATAAAATAAAAAACCCACACATTCTCTGCTCAATGCTTTCCTATGTTTTTTTCCCTTTAGAGCAGTCTGAATTTCTTCTTGGCTTTCATTAAGCAGGTCCTTCTTAAGCTAAGTAAATAAAAACAATATCTCTTGCTTTGTAGTTACTAGATAATCCCTTTGTGAGTATGAAGGACCTACACGTATGGAAAAGTCTGCAAAAATACTCCTCAAATGTTTTATAAGCGAGATTTTTTTTTAAGATTTTTGTAAGGATGTGGAATTTTATTGATCTTAAATACAGTCTGAAGACCCTGTTTTAAAGTAAAAGAAGATTGCTAGAGTAGCCTTGTAGCATGACCTACTCTAAACCAGAAAAAGTTCAAAGCAGGCAGTTCACAGTATCTGCTCAAGACAAACACAGTTAAAACATTAGAGATCTCAAGAGAGATGCAAAACCACTGTCTGCTTTAAATTGCTGTGGTAGTATGCAATTTTATTTAAAAGGAATTCGTGATCTGAGTGCTACCATTATATTATATGTAATTGTTTTAATAATAGGAGAAGTCTAAAATGTACTCAATATTCAGCTGGTTTTATTATCTTCTTTGCCCTTTTGAATGAATTCGCAGTAAAAACAGCTTCACTTTTAAACTCTTTGTGTTGCATATGCAGGCACTTATATTTTGTCAGACCCAAGTTCTGCTTATCACTTATGAATATTTAGATATGCCATTGTCAGACTATCCCATTACAAGTATCCCATATCCCATTATTCTTCCCACGACGAAGGGAAGAAGAAATGCTGGAAAACATCTAATCAACATGTGAAAGCCAATTTGGGGGGGTAAATAAGGGGGGAAGTTAGTTTGTGCAGTTACTAATAATGAACAAGAGAGCTGTCCAGAAGAGGAAGACACTCCTGTTCCTATCTGATTTGGTCTAATAAGAACTTGGGAGACCTGGAGATACTGGACAGTCTCTGATGAAGGGAAAGAGACCATCTGTTCTCCTTTCCTCAAGTTGCAATGCATCCTCACATTTTTATTTGTCAACAGTAGAGAGACAGGAGCTGGAGGGAGTACTAATTTCTTATTAATTGAAATCTTTGTTCAGGTCCCTTGCAGGTTCTCACTCTCCTCAGATCATTGCCCTCCTCCCTAGCACAGAAACTTTTAATATGGGTCTGACTGACCATCTATAAGGCAGATCAAATGTTTTCTTCCTGCTGGGACCAATTTCATGTTGTTGTGTTCTTGTGATCTGAGATTCAGTGCATTGGCTTGTCATTAGACGGATCTAACAATTTGATGTGAACAAACAGAAAGTAAAAAGGCAAAAAGGGATAATTATTAAAAGAGAATACATGCTGCCTACTTACTAACCAGAGGTAGAAATGTAAAAGTTCACGTTAAAAATCTAAAAATGTATATTTAGCCCTTAATAGACTTACTAGTAATTTTTACCATAGATTACCTGCAGTCTTACTGGGGGGGTGTATGTATGTGTGTATGCATAAATAAAATGTATGCATACCTATGTGTATGCATATGTATATGCATAAATAAAATTTATCTATATATACTCAGCCTTTTACAACTACCTGAAGCAGTCTAATGATCCCAGTGTTCTTCAGACTTACTCTAGACTGGTTGTAATCAGGATCACTGCTGCATTTACTGCACATAGCTGTGATTGTACTTAGCACAGCTCTTTCTCATAAAAGGCTTTATTTTTACAACATCTCTGTCCTCCATTCTGGATCATTTTCCAGGTCATTTTCCAAGAACAGCTCAGGAGCAATGGAAGAGTTGCCAGAACAGATAAAATACCTTAATTGCTTGGAGAGTGGGGGATCTTTTGTTATGTTATGGCTTTTTAAAAGCAAGGGATGATTTTTTGTTTGTTTTGAATGACTGTGTTGCAAGTGAGAAAATTAGGTAATGGAAGTAGTAGAACGGCAGTAACATAAAATTTACCCTGTGAGGTAAGGTGCCTCTCATGTAGGTATTAGTATTTATTCTTTCCTGAGACCATGTGAGTTCGATGGAAAAATGATTTTTTAATTGGTACCTGGGTGCTTTGAAAAGAGAATCTTCTATACTTGTTCATGAGCCTCGAGGTTTTTTTCACAAATAAAAACTGTGAGACAAAATTGTGTGCCCTGTGTTCTGGAAGGCCATCTGTCCTTTATTTTAAGATGTGTTAAGATTGGTGTTGTGTCTTACTGAGCTTATTCATCTTCATTCCTCTGTGGAACACATGATCCAGTGAAATGTCTGAATATTAGAAAAGCTATATTGAAGAGGAAGTAGGAATAATTTTGTGTTGATTGAGGTGAAGAGGCTAATGAATTATTTCAATTATTTGTGTGCCAAGGAAAACCTTTCTGTTTTAAAAGATTTAGAAACAAAGATAATCTTCCAATGCTGTAATAGCAAACACGTCTTAAATGCAGAGAAGACGTGCATAAATTGTGTGAAACCTGAATCTGGTAGAGGTGAAGCTGCGGCAGCGCCGTGCCTCCAGGTCCAGCCACTACCGAGGACAAGCGCACGCGCGTGCACCCAGCGCGTGTGTACGCCCGGTAGCTGGCCTTGGATGTAGCATCAGCAGACTCGCTCTCCCAAGTTGTGGGCCCTGGGTCTTCTCAACCCAGGTTGCCTCACATGCCCGCATGCGCACGTACACACACACGATCTCCCAGATCTCTCCAGTAGCTGGCACAGAGCCCCTGGCCCCTCCAGTAGCCACCTCTCAGACTCTGGTCTCTCTCACGTGTTTACCCAGACTTAAGGCCTCTTTGATCCCTGGCTCCCAGGCCACTTACTCAAGTGGCCAGCCAGTCCAGCTTGATGTTCACTGATGACGTGTGCTGACACACGCACCCACACACGCGCCAGTGGTGGCCTGCAGGCACGTGGCCCTGTAAGCCCTGATCCCACTCTAGTTGCTGCCACTCAGAGAGCCCCAAACCCACGTGCACACAGATAGAGAGCCCCTCACACAGGAAAGTAACCAGAAATGGAGTTTAATGAGAAGACAGGACAGATCAGGCACAGGGCATGGCCAGAGAAGCACAGCGGCCAGCCCCTGATTACACATTTCCAGCTCCTTTTACCCCCTTATCCTTCTATTTTCCCACACTTGTTCCTCCTGAAACCACCCTCACTTTCAAAGGTGCCCGAGAGCCTTTCCCTGGCCTGACGGCGATGGTGTCCACCCCAGGCGTGGGGCTGGTCAGCTCCTGCGACAACCTGGGTAGAGGCCAGGGCAGGGTTCCCCCTTGCCCATGTGCCTCTGTCCTCCTTAATTTTATCACATAACCCAATGAAAGGATTTGATCTTCTCATCAGACAGAAATTGATTGCTTTATTTTGTTTCACTGTGTTGAATGCAGACTGCTGTGGTTGAATTGAATATATGCACTGCCTATGCCAAAGACAAATAAAAACCCTAAATAAATAAGCAATTCCCTTAAGCATTTAGGTTTGCCTTGCGTTTATAAGGTGTAACCAAGGGGGTACTGGAAAAATATGAGCTGGTTGGAGCTTTCTGGAAGAAGACCATGAGGATCAAGGATGCCTGTAGTGGCACTGAAAGGAGCTTAAACTCCTTACTTGTCCCGTCTGCAGTAGTGATAAATTTTTGTTGTTGTTGTTGAAAAGTCTCCAAAACGGGTATTGTGATGTCCCTATATAAGGACGAAAGCAAAGGTGATCTTTCCTCATGCCTCATAATGCTGGTGGGGACAGAACAGAGAACAAATTCTCTTTCCTCTTTTCCACATCATACCGTGCACAAGCAAGGTGTGAGGAAGTAATACTCAAAAGTGTAGAAAATTCTGTAATTTTCAAAGCGTGAAGAACTTTTACAATGAGTTAAGTGGGAACTGTATTGGAACCATGGTTTATAAAAGGGTGATCATATGTTTCCTGGCTTAAAACACAAGCTTCTTCCTGTTGTCCCTTCAGAGAGCATAAACATAAGGTCATCTCATTAAATTGTGGGCAGCATGTACCATCATTTTAGAATTTACAATTCAATGAATGCATATATATATATATATATGAATTTATAAGTAAACATCTTCCTAACAGTGTGTCTAAAATAAAACTTCTTATTTATCTCCCATCAAATCATAAGCTGATGATATAATGGACTGGAAAAAAAACTCTGGATGTTTCTTTATTAGCTAGTTTTCTCAAGGCATTGTTAACTTGGAAATAGAAAATAACATTGCTAATATAAAGTAAAACCTAACCCCTGGGGGTTTTTTTGCATGTCTTTTGTATGCAGAAGAAGACCATCTTGCTTTGGAATTTGGTCAGAGTAAATACAGCTTAAAGCTCAGGCCTGAACTAGATGAAAAATATTTGAAACCAGCTTAACTGCAGATGTTTAGTAACTATTTTGTATATAAAACAAAAAATGTACAAAAACATAGATGCCTTTCAAATTCTGCTTTATACAATTTAGTTTTAATCTCCAATTTTAGAACTTTTCTACACCTGACTTTTAGATAGTATAATTGCATTTTGTTTAGTAGGCCATCATTGGTTCATTTCCCCATTTTTTTCGTGTGCCTCATTGCCACATAAACAGAGGAGGAATAGAGAACACAATTAAGGGTTAACTCATTCAATATGTAGGAATTTTGAAATGCAACTTGAAGGAAACAATTTGCTCTATTGTTTTTCTGCAGTCTCCAGTGATTTCTCAGACGAGATATCACACAGTACAGGATTGCTCTGTATTTTAAAAAGCTGTTTTTTCTCTGGGTTTGTGCTGGTTAGGGACTGCATGAGAATATACTGCATTTTGGCTATAACACCTGCCTTCAAATACGGTGGGGGAGAGGAAGTGCACAAACACAGCCCTTTCCAAACAGAAAATAAACATGGTTTCTAGAGATCACGCTGGTGAGCTCCAGCAGAAGCTCAGCTAGGTGAACGTGAGTAATAATAGGAAGACTATGCTCTGTACTGACTGGAAGCTGGTGGGGTCTTAGTAGCAGGCAAAGTGGCTGGAGAGAAAAGAAACCTTTTCAGTTTCCACTGGAGCGGGTGGTGGGCTGGAGCACCAAGCGGTGGGTGGTGGCTGCAGTTGCCTCCTCCTTCACCAGCCTCCTGGTGGTGGTCCACAAACCTTCTGCACCCTTCCCAGTCCCTTATTGCACACCTGTGTGTTCAAAGAATACTGTAACTCCTGGCATCGCACTTGCTAGTTTGCTTAAAAAAAACCCAAAGCAGTCAAAACCCTTTTAAAAGTAATTGCTGCAAGCATTTTATAGGCTTTAAAAAAATATGTCCAACATTTGCCATTTGTCTTCTCTCTCTCTTTGGTATCTTAGCTCAGCATAAACACAGTTTAAGATGCCAGGTAAAACTTTTCTGTTTTGAGGGACGGCTCACAAATGACCAGAAGGGGAAGAGGTGAACAAGAAGGTGAAGGTGAATAGGTGAATAGAGAGAAAGAGATGAGTTTTACAAAATGGCTATTTTATAATTCTTACAGTTAATAATACACTGAATTTTTGTAACCATCACTGCTTCTTTTTGTTTTGTTAGTCTGGCCTAAAATTTGATCAATGCTCCCTCAGTTCCTCTTAAATATGAGTGATTACTTGGAAAGGGAATGCAAACCTCCATCAAAAAAAAGGTGTTCAGAATTAAGATTATAATTATATTATATAGGAAGCGTCTTACATTCCTTTTAATATGCCAGGATGCTTTTTTTCTAATACTTGCTTATATGACTTGAAAGACAGACCAGAAAACCCCATCAACATGTTTCTGAGATATGTTTAAATGAAAATTGGAAATATACACAATGTTTGATAAAACTCACCAAAGGTGGGAGGGGGAAAGCTATTCAAGGTTTCCAACAATGAAAAGAGGCATGTATATACCAACAGGCACTTAGGGAAAAAGTAAAGGAAAATATGTACTGGGCATGGTCTGGTTGGAAGCTTTCAAGCTCATTTTTGTCTGACAGGAACTCTTCCTGTTCCCAAACTTAAGGAAAAAAATGGAATACCATGTGCTGTACCTATCTTTGTAAGTATTTGCCTTTCAGACACCTAAACCCAATTTTTCTCGTCATAGGTTTTCTTTATCACTATAATAAGGTGCTTATACATAGCACTGTAACAGTTATTGCTAGAACATGGTAATTGAAAAAGTATTTAGGACATAGATTATAAAAGAAAGAGAGAGCAATATAGAAGATAAGAAATGCATGTTTATCAAGGCACATTATAAGATCCTAAGGATTTTGTGTGGAAACTTAAGTAGAAGTTCATACTGCATAATAAGCAAGAGGCTTTCAGAATTGTTCACATGAGCCTGGACACTAGAAACTGTCAAAAAAAGAAACATGACAAGGTTCATTGGATTACCCTGCCTGTTTTCCCCTCTAAAATGTCATGGGGGAATGTGTGATCACAGGAGATAGCATCCACTGGCAGAGATAGAAAACTGTCTACTTCAGCAATTTAGCTATGAGTTTGTAGAACTTCTGTTGTCAAAGGATCCAAATACCTCAAAAATCTCAATTACTTCATCCTCATGGCAACTCTAAGTGAAGGCTATATTGTGTCTTGGTTCTCATCTGTAAAAAGGGTTCTTGAACCTCCTTTAATCTCCCTGAAGATGTTTTAACCATCACAGAGTATGGTATAAGACTTGAAAATTAGTTCCTTTATTGGAGCATTATTTCTCTGAGTTATTAAAAAAAAAAAAAAGGCTCAGGAGAGGAAGCACACCATGATAAGAGAGTGAAGAGCTAACATTTAGTGTTACTGTAGGTCTTTCTCCTCAGCAGGCCAATCATTTTACTATTAGGTTTGCTATACTTACACAGGTTAAATACTTAGTGCAAGTGTGTGAATCACTAACATCTTCTTGTTTGACACTTTTATCATGTAAAGTTGGTAGTTAAAATGCTCACAAGTCAGGAATCTATACAATTCCTAAGAGTGCCACCCATTTCTTGTAGTTTTTACTATAGCACAATTTACTTTCCCGACTCATTTTTCAAGGAACACAATTTTCATATGATAAAATTATATCTCTGGGTGGAACTTCCTATTGGGTTAGTGAGACATGGGGTTTTTTGCATATTAGGGATTTGTCAACAGGACTGTTAATTACCAAAGTAAACTGAAGAATCATTCTGGATGTTAGTAAAGTCCTAAGAATATTTTCTTCTCTCCTGTGATCATGCCACAAAATAAAGGGATTATCCAAATAATAAACCAGATTTATTTTTATTGGACTCTTCTAATGCAATCTTTTATCTTCCCTTCTATTTCTGCTTCTGGAAAAATAGCCCTCTAAAATTGTTAATTTCCCTCAGAGAACATGGTATTCAGCTATACAGCATATTCAGTAAGAATTAGTTCACAATTGGGGATATCTTATAAGTTTGGAATTTGCTATAGGTGGTTAAGTTTTATAAGACATTGGGTACACTCAGTGTCGTGTTCTAACTCAAAATTACATGAAAAATGTATTTAAAGCTCAAGAACTTGTCTAAATTCTGTGACTAAAAACCCTCACCACTGTAAGTCTTTATTAAAATATGCTGATACTTTACTGGTTCATACTGTGAACCCTCAGCCCATGTCTGATTTTTCCTAGTCTCAGCTCAGAAAATTAGTAAAGCCTCCTAGCTGTTGCCTGAAGTGTGACAAGGGATGGCTAAGAAACCTTCCTACTATTTCCTACAGAGCTCTTCTGAGTGTGGTGGTTGTAGGAAGGCCTTATGGCTCTTCATGGGGCTGACAAATGTGGCAGGTCGTAGATGTGACTGGTCCTTCTCAGTGCTACAATTTCAGTGAAACAATATTGTTAGAGACTTGACTGCTGTATTTCTTCAGCTGTGAATGGAGCTGATGCAAGCTGTGGCTTTCACTGAAATTTCTTAATGGGACCAGAAGAACTGTGTGCATCCCTGCACTTAGCTCCCCAGTCCTCTCTTTCCACAGCTGGGCGGAAGGTTCTCAGTGGACTAACAATAGAGCAGGAGGGGAGAACAGAGAAAGACATCACAAATTAGTCTTTAAAGAGCATAAGGTGTCATAGTCTTCTGCATGTATTGGCATGGGAACAATATACAAGGTACACCTGAGGTTTATAAGTGGAAAAGTTAGAAAGAAAAAAATAAATGAAAAAATTCTGAGTTTTGAAGGGGAAAAAATGAAGACTGAAGAAAAAGTTCTGTTTAGTCTTTTTATGCATGGGTATTTTGAATTATATCTTTCAGTCCTGTGGCCCCAACTTTTATTAGGTCCTCAGAAGAAGTTAATGATTTTTAATACAAACTGTACTTTTTTTAGCTAGTAAGACAGCATTTCCTGCTCACAAGTGGCTCTCATCCGAAAGTGTTTCCTAATTCGTCATTTTGGGGATTGCGTATTTGCTGCATGTCATTGACTTTCAGCTCAAAGCTGTTTGAATTCGCACTTGATATTATGAAGTTTTTAAACTGTTTTCCCTGCAGAGAAACGAAGAAAAAATCCTGCTCTGTTCTGACTTGTTTTGCAACGCATTTCATTATACAAACCTAAAACTGCTGGTATCATGTTTAATGACTATCTATGGATCCAAACTTTTTTGTTCAAACTAGTTTGTGTTCTTCTCCACGAGCTTTGCTTTTCTTCTGGGTTTGGGTTTTTTTGGGGAGCATAATTCAAAATAAATTGTGGGATTGCTCCTTTTGCATGGAAAACTATGAAATGTGACAGAAATAGATAACCAAGCCAAATGATTTATGCTGTTTCAACTGCAGAACACTTGGCTTTAAATTATGTTCTCACTTTTCTTGTTGGTATCAGTGATCCTGCACAGTTGAAACTGAGGTCAGAGTTTTGCCTTCCCATTCATAAAACATAAGAGGTTCCAGCTGGCTTTCCCATCAGCAAATTAGCTATGCAGGGCCATCAGAAATAAACAGGAAAAAAAGTAAAACTAGCTTAGTCAGTTAAATGAGTAGATAAATGATGATTCTATATTTGTAAGACCTATTTAAAAGAAAAATGCCAAATGTCAATAGACACGGTTTAGGAGTTGAATCACTACCTTACAACTCATTAAACTTTTAAAGCAAATTGTATACCATTTTAAGGACTTAAACTGGTTCAAGAGCTTGGCAGAGTTACACCAGCTTAATTGAGTTTCGCCATGTTAAATTAAGCTGATGTGCAGTCCAGGACCTAATTAAGAAAGTCCTACTTAAGCAGTCTGCTCCTTCTATATTATCTATCACATCTCATTTCTTTGCGAAAGAAATAAAATTTTACTATTAGTCACTTATCAACTCTATAGATCTAGCTCAGCTCAAGGATGGTAAGAATTTTCTTTTAGCTCATGAACCATCAAATTCCTGTTAGCATTGTTAAAAGGTTCTGTATTTGCAGGTTGTCCCTGTGCGGTGCTGCTGAAAGCTTTTTCTGTGGTTCCACAGGTGTAGAGGGCATTGCCTGACACCAACAAGCCTTGGATTTGCAGGTGAAGATTAGGTTTAATCATGGGGAGAGGCAGGGCAAATTTATATTTCTTTTATTTAACTTTAACATTGATAGAACTTGAGGTGTAAATCATCTGAACTATATATCAAGCCTTTTCTGCAATTTATAATAAATGTTGTTAAAAGAGACTCAAGTTTGAAATTCCCAAAAGCTGAAAAATAACAGATAAACTACTTTAAATACTCAAGAACTCATTTAATTTAAATCAAAACAGATTCCTTAAAGCCTTAAACTGAAACAATGTTAGCTAAAGGACTTTCATAAAAGGATTAATTCCATGAGAATTAACTAGCTTGTGCCTAGGTGTTAAGCTCCTAAAGCATCCTGAACTGTTGGGGTGGGCTTAAATACCTGAATTAATCAGTAATGCTTTAGTTAAATACCAGCTCAGTGCTAAACTGCCTTAAAGACACTTCAAAAAGTGAAGTTTTTTCTTTTTTGTTATAATTAAGTCAACTGAATTAAGAGAACATTGAGTTCTTTGAGAAATTATAAATTTGAGAGATTTTCATAGGATGTCAGATTGAAAGATGTATCTTTTGAAATGTTGGTTTAAGAAAAACTTAGAAGGCATAAGATACAGGAAATGTGGTAAGTAAGGACAAGAAATAGAGACTCTGATAGATAAAATTTTTTAGGAGACTGGCCTGTGTAAGATGAGAAATTCAAATACTCAAGACTATATTTGTAAGATACCTTTCAGTGGCTTTCTAGGGTTATGGAGACTGGAAAGAGAAAAACCTTTTCAGCAAAAGCTTGGCACTGCGAATAACATCTAATCAGAAGACACAAAATCCTGCTAAGTTAGATAATGAAAATAGAAGGAAAAATAGGAATAGAGTCGGTTAGAAGTAGGACAAGTATTCCCAAGATAAAAAAAAGGACATAGAACTTGTAACAATATACTGTATTAAGTTGTAGAGAAAATGGTAAGTCAAAACAAAACAAATATAAAATTTTTCTGAAATTGTATATGAATAAAATGAATTTGCCTGAGAAAAATTGTAATGACCTTAAATTTAAACACTTTGAAGAAAAGTCCTACTGAAATTCTATCCTGAGTAGCAATATTCAGTTTTCAGCTATCCCTGAAACAACTGAAAACAATTGCCTCACATCATGCACTGACTTTAGCAGTTACCAATGCAATGCCAAGAGCTGATACTGTAGTGAAACCCAAATATCTAGTATGAATTCTGAATTATTTATGAAAAGTAAATCTTCATCAGTCTAAAATTTTTAATTTGAGTGAAATCTTGCTGTACTCTTCTTACTTAAACCATTTGCATAAATTCACTGAAATACTCAAAACAGAGATAAGTTCACTACTGTCTATATATTTCTTTTAAAGCGTTGTCTTAACCTAGATGTTCCACAGATTATTATCAAGCTGGTTTATGCCATCATGTTTGTAGAAGAAAGGCTCTATAAATCATCAGTAGAAGGGTGAAATGTGTTTGTATACACGTGCAGCATTTTCTTTCCATTCTCTTGCATTTTCTTCTTTAATAAGTTGTGTATTTCTTTTGCTTGAATGTGTGTTTGTGTATATATTTATCAAAGGTGTTACATGTTCAATAGTGCAATTATGAACTACTGATTCTGTGTTGTACAATATGAGTTGTGATCTTACAATCCTGAGTAAAGTTAATGGGCCAATGAGAAATCCAGTTGGAAAGAAAGAGAAGGAACAACATACAGGGCTTTTTTTGTTCTCTGTGATAATAGTTATTGCAAGAAAGGATGTCAGTTGACCAACTCCCAGTCGCAATTATCAAACTTGACTGCACCTCTAGTTATGCAAACAGGTGAAATTGTAGGATCACCAGAGACCATTTATTTATAGCTCTCAAAAGAACTGAAATTCTGGAAACTCAGCGAATTCAATGCAGAAAGGCAAGGTAACTTATTTATATCAAGCCACTCTACCACACCATCTGTGTTTTCTGACACTTATGGAAGCTATTGCTGTAGTCAAGCTTGATGACAAAAAATAGTTTTCAGGGAAAACAACCGTAAAGCTATTATCCCTGACTTTGAAATAATTCCGTAGCAACTTTTGCTTTACTATACGCACACCATTTCATGTTTGATATTAATTCCATTCTTATAGGTATAGAATGATCTGAGGTGAAAGGAATTTGGTGCAACTCAGGTCTTAGGTGCAAGCAGCTTTCAAGGACCATAGTTAAATCAGGAACATAAAAAGAAGAAAAAAATTACAATAGTATTCTAACAACTGCATTCAGTATCAACTAGCACTTAATCCAGATGTTGCTTAAAAATATGACTAGAGAAATCTAGTAGAATGCTATCTCATCTCCAGCTGTAAGATATGGAATTTTGGGGTATTACTGTTTAACAACTTAAACATATTTAATTTATAAAAACTAACTTAATTTCATTAGAATTTTAACATTCCTGATTGCTACTGTAATTTGATACAAAATTATTACATGCATGAAAATTAAATTGGGTTTTGTATGTTTATCCTGTTAACTTCAATTTATTCTGCAGACACTAATCACTAGAAGAGGTAATAAGAAAAAAATGGTTTTAAGCTTAGGGACTCTAATCCAGTACGTTACATGTTTTCTGTCACTGTTTATACTTCCAAAGTAACTGAAGTGCCTTTATTTGTATTTGGTATCTAATAAAATCTTAGCTTTGAAATCTCCAGATAAATTTTATTGTAACTTGTGTGGTGAATGCATTCTAATGTCTTTTGACATATTCTTGGTTATTAACATTGGGTATCATTAAGGACAGTAAACTAATATTATTAGCCTTATTCCTTAAGTCTAAACTCTAAATTAAATATTGCCTCATTAAATAGTATCCTTGATTGTTATAATAAAGTGTTCCTTTGCTATTTTAAAGCCAAGTTTTAAAGCCTTGTTTTTGATAGGAAAACAAGATCTGGGTAACTTTGGGCTGGATCTTATCATTAGAATGTTTTCAGCAGTAAATATAGAGGTAAGCAAGAGATTGGATTAAATCCAGTGGATCTGTTTCTATGCAGAAAAACTTCTCATTCCTAGTTTCATGCTGGGAAAAAGAATATAATCTTACACAATTACAAATATGTACTTGATTTAGCAAATAGTCATTTAGAGATAGATTTATCAAGTCTCTCAGCAGCTAAATGCTCCTATTTTGGCACATAAATTAGCAGTCTCATTTTCTGGAATGCTGGCAGCTGCCAATTTTCAAAAGAAATCATTGCACAATTTAAAATAAAATTGAATATTTCCTTTGTTGTTGATATCTCCAAACTGAAAGCATGACCAATCTTTAAATACCTGGTTTTAAAACCCACTCAAACTGAAATCAATTAGGAAATTTCCACTGAATTCAGCAGGAGCTACAGTATTTTTGAAGTGATACCTAGTAATGGATATTGGTTACTTTATGGCTCATTTAGATAAGTCCTGTTCATGGTTGTCCTGAAGAAACTGATTCTCACAAAAATGGGATTCAGAACTTTCTATTTCAAAGCTAGCTATCAAATTAGAGAAATGTTTCTTATCTCACTTTTAGATTTATGAGTTATAGTCCATAAGGTTTGTATGACACTTGCTTAAAAACTATTTTGTATTCTGAAATGATTAAGACTATGAAAACAGGTGAAACTGTGGGTCATATGGAGCTTCATGGCAAGCCTCCTGCCAAGGTAGAGCTTTACTCCAGATTTTTCAGAAGCACAGGTACAAACACAAAGATTTATTCAACTATTTGTTTATGTGGACCGCTTGTGCTTGTGTAGCCTTGTTAGCAAAGGTCCTGAGTGCATAGCACCATTGAAGTGCCCTGAGGTGCAAAGCAGAGATAGTCCTTTCTTTCTGCAGGTGAGGAGTGTTCTGTTTGATAAAGTTCTAATTAAGAAAGAAAAGGGAAAAAAAAAAACCAAAACAACAACAACAAAAAAAACCAACCCCAAAACCAAATCCAAAACCCAACACAAAAAAAAAAACCCACAAGAAGGTTTTAAATTTCAGTAATAAATGCCTTTTGTTACGACTAGGGGAGGATAAGTTTTTAATTGTTCAGTTTAGTCCCTTGACATCTGGATAATAAATACTAATATGTTAATATCTTATGATCACAGTAAATCAGCTCACACAAAACAAAACAGAAAGTTTAGTTTCTTTTCACGTACAACACCTCAAAAAGATGTTTACTGTTGTTTTACCCAATTGAAAAATAAATAAATGAAGCTCTCTGGAGAACTACAAACACAGTGCATGATGATTGCTTATGGCATATAAACATTGCTAAACTTTTTTTTGGAAACGGTTGCTTATAACTGCCAAAATATTTTTATTAATTGCACAGTTACAATTTAAGTCATTATATTATAACACTTTTGTGGCATAAAATGTATGAACTGCATCCACATTTGAGTTTCCGATCTTGACAGAAGCTGAAGTAAATACAATGGCCTCTCAGCATGGTTTATCCTGGTGTATTTGCTCTCATTAGATATTTATCAGAAACCTCAGGTGTCCAGAGATCAATCTGTGTTCTGTGGGAGGCATTTAGAAGGCAGAATTGTAAACAATTAGTTTTAAGCTAGGAGGTATCAACGAAAATATTTTAATTCACAGTGCCCAATATTTTAACACAGGCCGAGTACTTGGGATTTTGTATTTCTTTTTTTTTTGATTGAAATAGTTTTTTATATTTATTGTAAAATATTATTATAAACCTCTTATTTGTACAAGAAAAGGGTAAGCTATACATATGGACAATATGTCATGGCTATTGTTAAAGAAAGTAAGGTGCTTCCTTAAATGTTTTAAAAAGCCTGACCCTGGAAATCAGAAATCCTAAAAAGCAGAGATCTGTTAAGTGATAATTGTAAGTGACATGCTAACCTGGTCAAGTTTCTGATGCAAAATAAATATTTGTGCTTTTAAAAAAAAAAAAAAAAAAAATGTCCTATTTTGGAATGAGTAACATTGCAGGGATGGTGAAAGTGACTAACTACTCCTTTACATCAGAAATTTGTTCAGTGTTTTCACAACTGTCAGAAAGGCATAGCTTTTAACTGTTGTTTTGAGATATATGCCAGTAGTTATTCAGTGAAGCCCCAGCTTTAACAACACTCAGTAGTGTAACACGTTAAGTAAAACGTTAGTGATTATATGGATCTCTTGGACGTCTTGTTCCAATATTTGGTGAATGATATATTTAAGAAAGTATCTGTGTTAGATTAATGAGAGAGCTGTGACAAAACAAATTTAACCTAGTAATTTTGAAAGGAGTCCAAAGGGCTTTTGAATATAACATAATAAAAATACTGTATGATGGATGATAAACTGAG
The DNA here is from genome assembly GCF_035582795.1 of Mycteria americana. Classification (NCBI taxonomy): domain Eukaryota; kingdom Metazoa; phylum Chordata; class Aves; order Ciconiiformes; family Ciconiidae; genus Mycteria; species Mycteria americana. Next base: position 131,673,099 of record NC_134365.1, on the reverse strand, counting down.
ATTTTGGAAACATTTTCTCTACCTTCTTCTGGAGCCGGCTTTAGGAACATGTTTCTGAATAATGGCTTTTGGATGATACTGAGAATATAATTTCTGTTCTGTTCTAGCATCTTTGTGAACTTAGATGCTGTCTTGTTTCAAGGTCTCTTACTCTGGAAAACTGATATCTGTGACATACTAGGAAATTAGTGCCAGCTACAATTTCATACTTAGAGATGTTTATAAAATAAAAAATGAAAAAGTCTCCTAAGACTGTAAAGTTTTGATGGGGTTAGACCTAATTTTACTACCAGCTGACACATCCATAAAAAGATATATTTCATGAGATAAACAGACCTCACTGAAAATATTTTTTACAAGAACATTGAAAATTTTAAATCATGTTTATGCTTAAAGATTACATAAATCTTGAATTGTTTCAGTAATTTGTGCCAGCATCTTTTAATTCTTTTTTATTCAAGCATTAATGCTTTTTTGCTGCTTTGAAAATATAAACAAGATTTGCAATTTTTTTTACCCCATTTATTTTTTCATTTATTTTTTCCATCTTCCTTTTTTCCATTCCTTAGCTTTCAGATTATCTTATTTAGCATACCTAGCCACAAAACAGAAAATAAATGTCTCTGGTGCTTTATAACTCCCAAACAAACAAAAAAACCCAAACAAAACCAAAAAGTGCTTGGACACATTTATCTTTTAATCTGTTCTTATTTAGTCATTTGCATTTTACTGCATTACAATGATTAAGCTAAAGAATAGCTTAACAAAAGCTTTGGTTAAGCCTACCACAATTCTGTAACAAATTCTTGCAGTTCTTTGAAAAGATTAATTAAATTCGTCTCACTCAGAGATAATGGAGAAATTTTTGTGTTAGTTCAATATCACAATTATATGTTGTTACTAATTTGTAAACTTAATGGAGTCATACTGATTCTGCTTCACTTAATGAAAGTATTTGTTTCAGAAGCTCTATTTCTTTGCTTTATTCTTCTTGTATCAGAATAAATAAGAGAAATCACACTTAAAAATTTTTGATTGTATAAATACATGAAAAGGTAATACTTTTTTTGTTTTGGTTTGGGTTTTTTTTCCTGCTACAGAGGTAGTTGGGCCTTGTAAAAGTAACCACCAAAAAAATTTATCTAGCAAATTTTTCTCATAGCATGCGTACAACTGGGAAAGAAAAGTATAGGGGAGTGAGAAGAGAGAGTTTGATCTATGCCGTAACTATGTCCTAGTAGATATCTGGAAATGTAATGTAGAACATTGGTCAAGAACATGTATCTATTTATTTCGTTTACATAATTTTTCTTGGATAGAAACTTGAAAGAATTTTGTAACTCTCAGTTTTAAATTTTAATATGGAAATTTTGGCATTGATATCCCCATGAAATTTATACTTTTTTAGATATGTGTTTAGAAGCGATTGGAAATACATTAAACAAGATATCAAGATAAGATATGTGAAAGCCTCAGGTAATGGAAATAATATAGAAACTGGTGTCTAGCTGACACAGAATTGAAGAAAAATATGAAATTTAAAAATATGTTTAAAAATTCTGAAAAATTTTAGATTTGTCAATGTTGGAGATAAAATTCTTAATCTACAGAAATATTTTTGAATTTTGTAGATTTCAGTTTATAAAACAAATTATTTTCATGGCACAATTAAATTTTCAAGGTCATAATAGAGACATATTTCTGTGAGCAGAAAGTTAAAAAGAAAAGTGCATATATGTTGCATCTCTCTAACCTGCTACATTAAAAATAAATTTTATTTTCTCTCTCTCTAGTCCTTCCTATTAAGTTTGTGGTTTTTAAAATCAAGCTAAAAAAGGCTGGGTTAGTAAAAACACATTATAAGCCTTAAGTATCCTTTTGGAAAGAGATCTGTTTTTTGTCATAATAATGTTAAAGAAATACAAGAGAATTAAAAACTTTCTACACTTGTTTCATGAGTGTACGTGATGTTAAATATTACTAATAGATTATTTAATTTGTATTGTGTGTTCTGCTATGGTCTGCCTATGAAAAAGTGCTTTGTTTCAAAATAAAATAAATTGGTAACTTAGAAAGGCTGTCCCCATATCTTAAGTTTGTAACTACCTACTATGTCATAAGTAAGTAACCAAACATTATTAGATCTATTTTTAATGTCTGGAGAGAAATGGCTAATCTGCAGTATTAGGTTAGATCTCTTAATTTCATATTCTTGTGATAAAAAACTCGAGAACTTAACCTTGCAAGTGTCAAGAAACTGTATGTTGTTTTTGAACATGAATGATGCATAATTAGAACATGGAACGCATTATGTTAAGACTTTAAATTGAAGCCAAATACTTTTTTGACAGTTCAAAACAAAAAGAAATAATTTCTTTTCATAACATCTCCCACAGCTTCTGAGTTAAGATGAAAACAAAATTACAAGACACAGCTTTGCATGTTCAGGGAAGATGCCTTCCACCTAGAAGCACTTCCTTACACTGCTCTTTTAGACTTCTTTGGGATTTTCTTTTAAGATAAGATACTGAATTGTGAAGTTTATAAGTTAGACTGCATGAGTCTCTTCTCTAGTGTAAATGTTGCTATATTTTGCCATGATAGAAAGAGAGATACTGTGGAAGTCTAGGTAGAATAAGTTGAAATTTAGCAAGGTCTTATCTGGAACATTATGTACAATTACAGGTTTTCAGAATCAAAAATATTAACTTAAAATGAATAGGTTAAGAGGCCTGATCAGGTCTCTTTGTATGAGAAGAAATAGTCATTAGCCTTCTTAAACATTAAGTGTTTATATGATTTGCTGTCCAAAAGGTAAACATCAGAGAAGAAGGAAATAATTTAAAAAGGCAATGCTGGTACAGGATCAAGTGTCTATAAATTGATCATAAATGTATTAGAATTGATATTTTCTAAGCATTAAAAGTTTTGGAAGAGTCTTCTGAGAAGAATTATAGGGCAAATATACTGAATTTAAAATCAAACTTGAAGAATTTATATAATTCTATATTAAAAATATTTCTACTGAATCTTCAGGTTTTCTTTCATCAGATATATTCATCAGTAAGAATCACAACTGTCACACAGCTAGCTCAAAACAAGGGTTTTCAGATATAAAGCACAATGTAAATGCAACAAAGGTTGTGTGTACGCTCTAACAATTGGCTGACATTACCATTTGAGGACTACTTTTGTGTTTTCCTGTCAATCAACCACATAAAATATTTTGGCTTATTCTTACTGCTTCAAATATAATTTTTTATTGTATTATCCCACACTGAACTTCAGGTTTACTTCTGAAACACATTGTGTTCAACCTACATTTATATCTGTCCTCTAGATAAATGTCTCAGTATATTTTGGCAGTGGCAGAAAGTAATTGGGAAGCATTTAGAATGTAGCATTAAATTTATACTCCTAGGCCTCAACATTTCCTCGGTTATGATGGTGGGGAGGGGAAGAAATCTGTATTCTCTGTTGTGGAAGGCTTGATGGCAGTGGCTTCCCTCAAACAGTCTTGAATTAAGTAAGCAAATCCTCTGTATCATACATGTCTCTTAAACATTTAAGAAACCTAGTTGATTTGTTACTTCTAGAACTCTCTCTATATTGGACATATATTACTAAATCCCAGTTTCAGTGGTATTGAATGCACTATGACAAGATATTTCTTTAGTTTTTAAAATTTGTACACACTTGGTAAAGTTTTCATGATATGTGGTCCTTAGATTATCACATATGTATTGGCTTACATAAAACTAAATGATACCATGATTGCACTGACTTCTGTGCATACCAATTTACCAGGCTTCCCAATTTACCTGAAAACTCATCCTGAGAAATGTGGCGAATTAGGCTGTAATGAACTCTAAATTGCTGTTTCTGGTTGCTTCCTTACCTGACACCTTTGCACATTGTACATTTTAGAGACACTTGATAAAAGGGTTAAAGTCAATTAATAGCATCTGCTTTTCAGAGTTAGAATAATTTTCAAAATTTTCTTTTTCTTCATTGTTGGGACATTTAAAGTCAAGATTGAGGGCTTTTCCAGCCGGGTGTTACATCATCTCTGTTATTTCTGGAAAGTTTATAGCTAGTTGTGTTAGACTGGAGAACTGCATATATTTTTTTTAAATCTCATGACTAACACATGCTGTTGTCTTGTGATTTGCAATGTACTTGCACTATTATGTCACTTACTGTATAAAATATCTTTCAGTTTTCTAGAAAATCACTTCAGAAAAGTCGTAAACATTAACAGAGAAAACCTGGCTCCAATTAATAAGGAGTCATGTGCTAAAATAACTTTACAGAAGAAACAGAATGTGCTTCTCTTCTGTTGTGTAGGGATACACATCTTTAGTGATGACATCTTTAGTGATGAGGTGTGTGAGGGTCTCAAGATTATTTTCTGTTTCAAAGGCAGCAGAAGAAAGTAGAATGGTTAAGTTATTGGATATTTAATATTGGAAATCCTATTGTGACTTCAATATAATTAAACTTTTAATCAGCATCTTCAACCTACTGAACAGCAGCAGACTACAATGTGTCTATCCTAACATTAGGAGGATATACGTGACTGGTTTCATGACCCCCTGCAAGCTTTTGCTTCAGGTATCTCCCATAAAATGCATGGATTTAGACAATGTCTAAATAATTTATATTTGGCTTAGAAAGGTGGCATTTCAGAGGATGATTAATTGTGGGAGTTCTCTTATCTGTATTTGGCATATGCAAATGTTACCTCATGAAAATAACTTGCCAACAAGCACCCAGTACTATTAAGCAGAATGTAAGACTGGCATTAAATAGCAGCTCTTCTTACAAAAATACAGTTTTCATTCTAGGTTGGGGTTTTTTGGTTTGTTTTTTGAGTGGTTTTTGTTTTAGTAATAAAGACATGGTAAAGAAGAAAACATAAAGAGAACAAAGGAGAAGTGAGAAATCTGAAAAGTTGTGGAAATCGTGAAAGACATTGCTTGGATAGTCATGCTGTTTTAAAATATTCATAAATGAGGAAGTTGTCTGTTTCATTTGCCGTGCCTTATGTTTCATAGCTATTTTCATTCCTATGTGATCAAATTGTTTTCTTTAGATGACACAGAGCATCTGATTGAAAAAAAGAAAAAGAAAAAATAGATTTTAGGCTGTAATACAAGTGAACCAGGATTATCTGCTTCTCTCAGATAACTGCCAGCTGACACTGTTTGTAATTGCATAGAGGTCTGTATTTTGCAGCATTAGCTAGAATATTACAAGGAGCAAGATCTAGTGCAGGAAGGGGAAGAACATGACATAGCCAATTTAATAACTTTGTTCAATTTTTTTTCTATCTGGACTTCTGTAAGGCCTTTGACATCAGGTCAGGTCCCTCACAACATTCTTCTCTCTAAATTGGAGAGCTGTGGATTTGATGGGTGGACTGTTTGGTGGATGAGGAATTGGTTGGGTGGTCGCATGCAGAGGGTAGTGGTCAACAGTTCAATATCCAGATGGAGATCGGTGACAAGTGGTGTCCCTCAGGGGTCTGTATTGGGACAGTACTGTTTAATAGCTTCATCAATGACATAGACAGTGGGATCGACTGCCCCCTCAGCAAGTCTGCAGAAGAAACCAAGCTGAGTGGTGTGGTTGATACTCTAGAGGGAAGGGATGCCATCCAGAGGGACCTTGACAAGCTAGAGAGGTGGGCCCATGTGAGCTTCATGAGGTTCAACAAGGCCAAGTGAAAGGTCCTGCACCGGGGTCAGGGCAACCCTCAGTATCAATACAGGCTGGGAGATGAGTGGATTGAGAGCAGCCCTGGGGAGAAGGACTTGGGGGAACTGGTGGATGAAAAGCTGGACATGAGCCGGCAATGTGCACTAGCAGCCCAGAAGGCTAACCAAATCCTGGGCTGCATCAAAAGAAGTGTGGCCGGCAGGTTGAGGGAGGTGATTCTGCCCCTGTACTCCACTCCACTCTGGTGAGACCCCACGTGGACTACTGGGTTCAGCTCTGGAGCCCCCAGCATAAGTAAGACATGAACCTATTGGAGTGGGTCCAGAGTAGGGCCACAAAAGTGATCAGAGGGACGGAACACCTCTCCTATGAAGAGAGGCTGAGACAGTTGGGGTTGTTCAGTCTGGAGAAGAGAAGGCTCTGAGGAGATATTATTGCAGCCTTTCAGTACTTAAAGGGGCCTATAAGAAAGATGTGGACAAAATTTTTAGCAGGGCCTGTTGCGATAGGACAAGGGGTAATGGTTTTAAACTAAAAGAGGATAGATTTAGACTAGATATAAGGAAGAAATTTTTTATAATGAGGGTGGTGAGGCACTGGCACAGGTTGCCCAGAGAGGTGGTAGATGCCCCATCCGTGGAAACATTGAAGGTCAGGTGGAAGGGGCTCCGAGCAACCTGATCTAGTTGAAGACATTCCTGCTCATTGCAGGGGGGTTGGACTAGATGACCTTGAAAGGTTGCTTCCAACAAGCTATTCTATGATTCTATGATAACACAGCACTACCGGAATATATGCATTTGTAACCTTGCCAATATAGCTAACCTTTCTATTTTAGATAGTTAGAGAGCCCTGTTTAATGATACTTCTAATATTACTTTTAGGGATTTGTTACATAATTATATTCCTAATACGAAAGTATTTTAATTACTAATTTTCGTATACTCTTTACTAGCATATTTCTATTAAGGGAGTTATATGTGTACACGCACACATATACATATACACACACATTTACATTAAAAAACCCTCTACTTTTACTTACTTAATGAAATGTGCTTGGAAAATGAATAATGTATATGCAAATTACATGCATCTATTGCTAAGATTACAATTTTAATTTTAATTCTTTATCAGACAGATTTATTGTCAGTTCAATTTGTATTAAAATATTGTAATCTGCTGACGTGGACTATAGTTAGATTCTATTATAGATTATGTTTCCATAAAGTTTCTCTTATTAAACATAATAATTTAGATTTTGTGTTGTGTTTTTTGTTCTTGGCTTTGGGAACACTTAACTCCTGGATTGCTGTCTTTTTACATTTTACATGACTAAAATCTGGATTGACTCCTCATGTTTCAGATGTTATTTGAAAACTGACATTTCTGTCAGTTTCTAAAGAATTTTTAGCATGCAGAAAATTGGTCATTTTGGTTTTTGGAAGTGATTCATAATCCTTTTTAAAACTAGAGATATGTGCCATTTTGTTCTATGTTCAAACCAAAATTAAATAATTGTCACCTTAAAAACTGTAACATAAGTATTCTCCCTTTTCTGAAAATTAAATCAAAATGGCGTTAAAGAAGAATCCACTGATTGAAAAGTCAAATTTGATCTCACTGATTTTTCTAATAAAAGGCTGAAGGTTTAGGAATGTTTCAAAGGCTATGGTTGAGAACTGAGGAGTCAAAACAGCAATCAAGAATTCTTCTTTCACAGAAGACATTTTTAAACCTTTCCTAACCTGTTCTTGTCATTGTTATATTCCCCAATGCCTGTTTTCTTCAAACTCAGTGATTGATCAATCATGGTTTTTCCTTTTGAATTTTAAGAAATACTTTTCTTTCTATGCTGAACACCACTGCTATGACCATTCCTGACACAACAAAACACAACATTATCTTTTACCCCAGGAAAAGCAGAAGTGTAATTAAAATGAGTTCATCCTAAGAACTCGTATGCTGTCATTAATGACCACAGTGAAGACTAAATGATCATGTCAAGTTTGAAACTCGGTTCTTCAGAGAAAGTAATTGCAAAGATGTTTCAATTTTTCAACACCAGTATTACAGGGTGTTTAGGTGTAAAGATATTATGGTGAATAAAATCCTGTGGCACAGTAATTTTACTATGCCTATTTGATTTCTTTCTTTCTCTCTTATACTTTTCAAACAAGTGATCTCAAACCATGAGAATACAGGTTGAGCCTTTAAAGGACATTGTGCTAATACTATGTTTTGGTATTAGAAGGTAAAAGCATTTAACTTCAGCTCATGCAACTGTTTTGGACTAGCATGTTACCAACACAGAATGATGGGAGTGAAACTTAAACTATTGCTCTTTAATCTGCTAAATGCCACATTTTTTGTGAAATCCTGTTTCAAGCAAAATTGGTGGGATTTCTGCCAGTACTTTACATAAGGCAAGGATTTTTTTTCTTGACATCTTTGAAGAATTGTACTGGCAAAGGCTCTGGACTTGCATTTAACTGAGCATGTATAAGACGCAGTAGCCATGCTGAGCACTTCTGAGAATCAAGGGAGCTCTAAGCAAGTGTGGGACAGACCTGCACCTATAAACAGTTGCTGAATTAGGGTGGGTGTTATTACTGTTGCTTCTTATAATGACATGCGTGAGAGAAGTTTCTCATTTTAAAACTCATCCACAGAATTCAGCAGAACAGATAGAAATTGAAGTTTCTGTACAATCATGCAAGTGTCCTGGACATCACGGCATTCTGTGGGATGTTTTTTCTTTGACTCTCTGTTTATTTTCAACTCTGTATTAGCATGCTTTAATGCTTTTAGAATAAAACTTTGGGTTGAAAAGAAACTTGGGGCAAAAAAAATTATAATTAGGAAAAGACATTTTCACAATAAGAAAACGTGGTGGAGGAAATCTTTCTAGGTGCAGAGGCTTAGACTGGAATGAACTTCTGTAAAGGAATACAATGAGGAAAGAGTACAAACTAAGGGAAAAGAAGGAGATTTTGAGTGCCAGTGAAGTTGTCATAGAAATAAATGTACAGTGGATAAAAAACATAAGCAAGTAAGCTCTGTATGTTTGTCACGTAGTAGTGGAAGATGAGATAGAGACAGGAAAGGGATGCCTCTCTTTGCTGAGGAAACTGAGTACTTCTGATGTGCATCCTGAATTCAGAGGATTTTTTTCTGTTGAATTAGAACAGAGAACCACATGCAACTCCATTAGATAATTTCTGGCTGTCTACATCAGTAGAAGGCTGCTATCCGTATTTCTTGCCCATTTTAAAAATTCCCCTAAAAGCCATGTACCAACTCTGCGACCTCCATCAAATGTGTTAAGTTTGATGCAGTCCTACACAACTTGTTTGCAAATCTCTCATATTATAGCACAGATCCAGACATCTTTCCCTGACTTTAATACATAAGTTTCAGTTTCTAAAATACAGTGTGTTTACTCATGACTCTGTATGTCTGCTCACTTGCAGTGTCCCCAGTGGGGAGATTTTTGTAGAACATGTTAAAAACAAAAATCAAAAAAACCCTCTCAGAACTTAAAGCAATATATTTGGCAATTAATTGAAGCATGTATATACAAGTAGTACATGCTGAAAACTTTCCAGCTCTTGAAGAGCTGTTTTTTACATTTCTTCACAAAAGATTAGGATTTTGATTTCCTTGTACTGTAGATATTTTATGCAGACAACGTTTTGAAGCACCGATTATTTGACAGCAGAAAGAGTTTGGTGTATCATTTTGTCGTAAAAGCACTATCTGAGCTGGTGAATGCATTGTGGGGGAAGGAAGCATTTTGTATTAGAATCTTTACTGCTAAGTATGGCAATGAAAACTACTTAAAAATATCTCGAGATTTAACCGTGCAGGGAGGCTTGACTTGCAAGACTTTTTTAAGAATTTTGGATTTTTATGACAATGATCAGTGTAGTAAATCATAGCTCACCTACTAAGTGAAGTGCTAAGAGATCACTGGAATACTTTGTGATGTCTTCAGTTTGAGAGTTCTATACTAGACTGAGTGATGTGAATTAATGGCTTTATTTAACAAAATAATTATCATAGAATTTTCTACAATCTACTTTCTATATCTATTAGATGTCTCATTTTAACAAGTCTAATTCAATAATAGTTTTTGGGTGTTAGATTTCCAGAGAAGGTGCTGTAATAGCAGTAAGTAATTATGAATATGGAGCCAATTTATGATCAGATCTTAATATTAACTGGCTTCACTGGAGAAATTTTGTGTGCTTTCTGTACTTTCATTCATGTGTGTTTGTGCATGCATATATATTAGCTTTTTTTTTCTTTCTATTTTCATAGAAAGATGAAATCTAGGTGTTTAGTGATTGTTTTCTCAGCTTTTCACACCAATGCACTTCATAAACAGTAACTACTGTTTTTCTTACTTGCTCAGCTGTTTTATTGACTAAAAAACTTAGGTAAGGATGATAAATTATCTAAAACCCTTTACAGAATTTTTCTCATTACATGTGCTCTGCCAATCATTGTCTCTTCAGACTATTTTTTCCTTCAAATTAACTACAGCTGTTTCCCAACTAAATTAGATAGATATCCATATACTATAGTATATAGGCAATATCCAAAAAACATACTCAGCTTATTTGAAAGTTATCCCCCATACTAAGTATAACTCAGGGAAGCACTTGGTCACTTACCTAAGACCATGTATTTATTAATGAAATCAGCAAGCTCTTTTGAAACAGCATTCATATGCATCACCTTAATGTCATATAAGTGGGAAAAATTACATTTTTAGCCAGTTTTATCTATCTAAAAAGATGACAGCATCCAGGTACTGGTGAGATTCTGGAATGATTACTAGACTGGTTTCAGATATAACTTAAATCTTCTTGTGTTCTCTTTTTCTGTTGGCCACTCGTAGTGTGTTTCTGAGAGAGCAGAAGAAAGGATGATCATAGAGTCATAGAACAGTTTGGGTTGGAAGGGACCTTAAAGATCATCTAGTTCCCCCCCCGCCCCCGGCCATGGGCAAGGATATCTTCCACTAGATCAGGTTGCTCAAAGCCCCATTCAACCTGGTCTTGTACACTTCCATGGAGGGGGCATCCACAACTTCTGTGGGCAACCTGTTCCAGTGTCTCACCACCCTCACAGTAAAGAATTTCTTCCTTATATCTAAACTAAATCTACCCTCTTTCAGTTTAAAACCATTACCCCCTGTCCTATCACTACACTCCTTGATAAAGAGTACCTCCCCATCTTTCCTCTAGGCCCCCTTTAAGTAATGGAAGGCCGCTATAAGGTTTCCCCAGAGCCTTCTCTTCTCTACGCTTAACAAGTCTCTCAGCCTGTCCTCATAGAGGAGGTGCTCCAGCCCCCTGATCATCTTCATGGCCCTCCTCTGGACCCTCTCAAGAAGGTTCCTGTCTTTCTTATGCTGGGGGTACCACAGCTGAACCCAGTAGTCCAGGTGGGGTCTCACCAGAGTGGAGTAGAGGGGCAGAATCACCTCCCTCAGCCTGCTGGCCACACTCCTTTTGATACAGCCCAGGATTTGGTTAGCCTTCTGGGCTGCTAGTGCACATTGCTGGCTCATGTCCAGCTTTTCATCCACCAGTACCCCCAAGTCCTTCTCCTCAGGGCTGCTCTCAATCCCTTCATCGCCCAGCCTGTATTGATACCGGGAGTTGCCCCAACCCAGATGCAAGGCCTTACACTTGGCCTTGTTGAACATCATGAGGTTCACATGGGCCCACCTCTCTAGCTTGTCAAGGTCCTTCTGGATGGTATCCCTTCCCTCTAGAGTATCAACCACACCACTCAGCTTGGTTTCTTCTGCAGACTTGCTGAGGGTACACTCAATCCCACTGTCCATATCTCCGACAAAGCATTTAAATAATACTAATTCCAATACAGACCCCTGAGGGACACCTCTAGTCACTGGTCTCCACCTGGACATCGAGCCATTGACCACAACTCTTTGAGTATGACCATCCAGCCAATTCCTTATCCACCGAGTGGTCCACCCGTCAAATCCATGTCTCTCCATTTTAGAGACAAGGTTGTGTGGGACAGTATCAAATGCTTTTGTCCAGGTAGATGACGTCAGTTGCTCTTCCCTTATCCACCAATGCTGTAACCCTGTCGTAGAAGGCCACCAAATTTGTCAGGCACAATTTTCCTGTAGTAAAGCCATGTTGGCTGTCACCAATCATCTCCCTGTTTTCCATGTACCTTAGCATAGCTTGCAGGAGGATCTGCTCCATGATCTTGCCAGGCATAGAGGTGATACTGACCAGCTTGTAGTTCCCCAGGTCTTCCTTTTTCCCTTTTTTAAAAATGGAGGTTATATTTCCCCTTTTCCAGTCACTGGGAACTTCACCACTCTGCCACGACTTTTCAAATATGATGGAGAGTGGCTTAGCAACTTAATCCGCAAATTCCCTCAGGACCCTCGGATGCATCTTATCAGGTCCCATGGACTTGTGCACATTCAGGTTCCTTAGATGGTCTCAAACCTGATCTTCTCCTATGGATGAATGGACAAAAGTAACAAAAGCTAGGCTGAAAGCTCTGTGAATTGCAGCTGAATTGCATGACATATAAAATTTATTATCAGATCTTTTTGTTGATTTTCTTTTTTAAATTACTAATGAGGATATTTATTCACTTTATCAAAATGTATCGGCAAAAGTATTGAATTTAAGATGAAACCCGACTGAAACTAATTTTCTTACGTATCTTCTTTTGTATTTTCCATTTTTTTAAGACTATAGCAAATCTCAACAAGGCATTCTGTGAGGGGAACACTTTTCCACTCTGGATATAATTCTTCATTTCAGAGGAAGAGAAACAAAACCAAGAAAGCGTTAGTTCAATTCATCATTGTGAAATTACATCCAAACACAAATTTTAAATCTAAATTAAAAAATCAAAGCAATGCAAGAAGTAAATATTTGTCTTCAGACAAAATGTGTGATGATGGCATGCACTAGGTGTACTGAGTGTAACAGAAAAAGAGGAACAGATGAGCTGGTAACTGATGCAGAGTAATACTATTTAAAACTAAGCCCTTGTGACCTCAGCAATTTAAAAATTGGGAAACTATTATTGGTGGTTAAGGAATATCAATAAGTAGTGGTCAGAAATAATGAAATAAAGATTAAAAGCGGTGTAGGAAAGCACACTGGCTTTGGCAATCTAACTGCAGAGTGTAGAGGTGTCACTTAATATCTAATCCAGCAGAACTGATGCCAGTGGGAGTTTGCTGTGAAGTTCAATGAATAAAAAATAAAGTTCTAACTAAATCAGTTTAAAATGATGAGTTCATTTTCCTTTCCTGCCTTTCTCTTCTTTAAACATTTTCTGTTTTGAAAACTGAACTGTGACTCCTTAATCAGAAACATCATACTGTCCCCTGTATTTCAAGAGATCACCTTTGCATTTCATTAGTTTTCAAAAATGTTGTGTGAAGCATTGTATTTAAGTGACATGGATGGATGCCCAGCATATTCTAAAACCAGAAAGCTTTCTACAAAGAACCATGCATTCAGGAGGTTTTCATAGTTTAAAGAAAACCCATTGGTCATTTTCAAATTAGACAAAAGATACAAACCAAATGCTGCTTAGAACTGGCTTAAAAATATATGTCAGTTTAGACCCATCTGACAACTAGCATTATTTCATAATATTAAACTTTACTAGAATATACCCCACTCTAACTCATGCAATTAAATGACAGATTATTCCCAACTCATGTTAGCAAAAGACAGAGGGTTTAAGATTTAAGTGTTTATTGCTGCTTTACAGTTGCAGCTGTAGCGTGCAGTAAAATTATGTATGAATCTCTCTTAAAATATTCTTTCTTGGCAAAAAGTGGTAATACCCTCCATATTTATATTTTATTCATAGTAAGAAAATAGTAATTCTTTCTGGACATGAGAAGGCTTATAATTGAGCATGCTTAGGAATCTAAACCAGTGATGTTTAGGAATTAGTTCTTAAGGTTCACTTCATTATGAAAGCCATAAACGGCGAAGACCAACTGTTACTCCAAATATGTGGTAATACGAAACAGATGTTACAGTACCAGAGAGGGCTATGCTTCAAATTCATTTTAATTACTCTTGAGTGCACCTTCTAATGACAGATCTTGTTTTCTGCTCTTCATTCTGAGTAGAAGCCATACCACCTCGCTGCTTTTGAATGCGTCATTAGGCTGAAATCTTGCTGGTTTAAAACCCGTTAGCCTGAGGCCAAATCAGTTTTGGCCCATGAGCCTTCAAAAAAGAAATGTGTGATGAAACAGGTTTTCAACAACCAACCAACCACAAGATTTTCCGACATAAAATATTGTTTATTCGTACATCCTTAGTTATATAACCTACGGAACAAAGAGATTAAAACCAAAAAACACAGAATACTTACAACTCTTACCTAAAATGAGACCCTTCCTTGCCTGCTTTTGACAGTTCCTTTTAGCCCAATTAACCTCATCTCTTCCTTGGATAGATTGACTTTGTCTTGCAGTGGAGTGTTTGTAACTCAGCCCTCGTGCACCTCTCTTTTGTTCCACTGCTTTCTAGACCAGCATCTTTATGGTTGTAGTGTTTCTTTCCATTTAAGTAAAATTTACCACCTGAGCAGTTGTCAGGCTGAGGTTTATTTGACCGTCCCTCATGAAACAGCGTGGGGAGTGTCGTCTTTGTCATTGCTTCAACTTTTTCTTACCTTCCTCATTTAATTCAGCTTTATATATTCAAGCAGAGTGGTAACATATAAGTAAATATATGCATGTGACATTCATATTATCATATGCCCAATGTTGTAAATCTCTACAGAAACATTTCAGCCTTTTCCTAGATGTTTGAGTTATTTAGGTTAAAAATAAAAGGAAACTAGGTCAAGAACATCTGAATTTAAATAACTGAAATTATCCAGCTAATAATGCAAAGTGACTGTTGACATCAGTGGAACTGCTATTACTGCTGTTGTTAAGGGGGTCTCTTTCCCTGTCAAGATAAAGATTACTGTTTCATAGGAGAAAACTTTTAAAATATAACTTTTATTAAAAGCTGTAAATATATTGATTGAAGAAGGAATATATTGAGTTTATTTTTTACAAACCAAAAGTGATATGATATGTTGGGGTTTTTTACACCGAAGTCACTTAATTGTCATATGCATCACAATTAAATCATTAAATCATTATGATATTTAGAAGTGCATGGAAGAATAAAAAGTCTTAATAAAATATGAAATGTTTAAAGTAGAGCTGATATTTTATTTTTTTTTACTGTTGCAGTGATATTTGACAAAGAACTAGATTCAGAGATAAACTTTTTTTTAAAAGGAAAACATGAGCATAAACAAAAAGGAAACCCAAGTCATCAAAACAAATCCTCAGAGTATCACAAAATCAAATGCAAATTGTGCTGATTGGGGAAAACAATGTTTATATATATGTAAGCAAATGTAACGTATGTATTTATGCTGGTCTTCATGTTATCTTACACAACTATTTCAGGTTTATTCTAGCATTGGAATCCAGTGTATCTCCCGTAACTCATTGTAAATCAAGAAATGTTTGTCCATCTGGGAAACAACCGTTCACGGCTGTGTGGCTGTTTTCTGAACTGCAACTCCCATGAGCCATGACAATAACCTCGCAAACCCGGTATTGCTGCTTTTCCCTTTATTCACAGAAACGAAAACATTTTCTGTGGAGCAGATGAAAGGGAAGTGGAACCATCCTTTGACAACCACTAATAACTAATTTCATCATGTTGTAAAGAAAGGAGACAGGGCTTCCAGTCATGAAGGTGGCATTGTGTTTAGCTCCTCTGACTTTCTCAGATATGAATCGATTTCTAGAGAAGCTGTGCTGAACGCATTTGCAACAGAAGACTGAAACCTGAGTCAGCAGATATTACTTCAAGGAGTGCACTACTGGGACATATATTCTAGCAGCTAATACGTCAATAGTGTATTGCAGGCTCACAGTTGTCTTGGCTGGGATGACGGCAGTCATTTTTGCTGTTTCTAGGTCACGGATTGTTCCCATTTATGTGAGGTAGAACAGCATCCTAGGAGACACTTTGACAGACTGACTTGGCAAGGTACTTCGCAGTGTGGCCTGTCAAAATCAGCACAGTCCCTGTAGGGCATGAAGGGGGGGAAGCTGAGGATTTCCACATGCTTTCACTCGGCTGCTCAGAGCTGTTTCATGCCCTGTGTTAGAATTAACTACCCTTGGGTAACTCAGGTCTCTGCAAAGTACAGCATTTGATTCCCACTACCGCTTACCAGAATTTCTAAATTCCCACACTTAGGAACTTCCCTAAGGATGAATTAAGAAACTGTTTTGTCACTGCAGGGGGACCAACGGACCCAAAATGTGAGAGGGAAAATGTGGAATGCAAAGACACCCTTGTTCTCTCTCCGTCTTTCAACTTCTTGAGGGGAAGAACAGAAATGTGTGTGAATTAACGTGTTTTTTTTTTTTAACTTAAATATGCCTTTTTCCACTTTTTAGGAGAAGTATTTCAGTGAGACTTGGTAATAAATGAGGAAGTCTATGTATAACTCATAAAAATTCAAAAATATTTCTTTAATAAAACCGGTGAGGAAATATGCTAATTTACTTAAGTACAAAATCAAGGTTGTCCTGGCACGATATATAATGATTAAATGCTTGCATTTTACCTAAAAGTATTATTGCTTTAACCCTTTCTATTTTTAATAGCTGATGATCTCATATAAACCCTCTAGCAAGGACTGTGTGAGGCTTCTCCCTAAGGGAATACATTAGTTACTTGTTTCAGGTCCAGCGAGGAGGAGGAGGAGCACGATGTCCCTAGAGAAGACCTGGCGTAACTGGGAGAAGGCTCTGTTTCCAGAACGGAGCAACACTCTCTAATCCCTGTGGCACCAGCCTTCCCGTGCCTGGGCACATGCAGTGAATGTGCAGCTGATGAATACCGGCAGATGGAGTCTGCTTTCATCAGTCTAGCCAGAGCCTGTATGTCAGTGAAGAGAAATTATACTAGAATGGAGGCTTAAAATGAGAGGAGATACATAATTAAAAAGTTGAGACTCCTTATCATCATGTCATTTTAACCTTATTCCATTAGCAAAAATAAAATAAGTCACTCAAGAGCAACTGTATTTGAAAGACTCTATTTTAAACTCATGTTCCAAATTGCCTGTGAGTTTATAATAAGCTGTACTGGGTTTTACTGACATTAACTTTTTGTCACTATGCTTTCTGTACTGATATATTGTGATAATTTCTTGTATATTGAGTTAGAGAACTACACTTTACATGCCTTCAAATTGATGTTAATGTAAATATATTCAACAAATTAATGAATATCCGATTTCCATTTTGGCTTTTTCTCTTACATTCCAACTCATTGCAGGCATTTAAACAAACTACTCACTGCCCTGCAGACACGCTGGAGGCAATTAAAACAATTGAATAACTCTTGGAACAGTATGAAAGTCTTTCCTGCTTTCACACATGGCTCTCAGTAGGAGAAGATGTACAGCTTGTTAGCAGAGAGACAGAGCTAGTGCCTGTTACAGTTGGGACCAGGGAGCTCATTGCAGTTCTGTGAAACTGTAAATGTCAGATCTCACTTCAGTTGTGGCTATTTCACATCTGTATAAATATTTTCAGGGTGGAAATTCTAATGGATCATGTTTGTAGGCTGTGCTAAAAGGCCCTGACTAATGTCATAAATGAGGGGGAAAAAAAGTGCTATATCTCACAATGTGAACATTCTCCAACAGCTCTGCTCCTCTCATGGAAACAACTGTAGGTTAATTTTCAGAAACAAGCTAGGTATACAAAGGACCTTTCTCTTAGCACTGACATGGTCCTCAGTGATGATAAATACTATAATGTTCTTTGTTCTGTGAGGTGCTTCTACAGAATTCAACAAAAAAATAGGACTAAAAGATTTGAGATTTAAAAGTCAGTAGGAGAGTTATGCTCTGAACCTTGGGAGTGGGGGGGCAGAGTAGTTTGATTTTGGAGATCACACAAGTGGGTAAACTTGAAGGACTGTATGATCAACATTTTATTCAACTTCTTCATAAGTCACTTGCTTCTTGAAAGATCTACTGATGCAAAATAAAGCTAGTCTTCCCGACAGGGAATTTCACACAGCCCAGTGAAGGTACCACAGGGAAAAAAAAAAAAAAAAAAAAGAACAAAAAGAGTAGACCAAATGTTTATTCTGGATCCTAAGATGAGAGGGCATCGGAAGATCCAACGCTCTGTCATTGGATTAAAACAGACTGTTGGATTTCTTTCAAACCACTTTCTAATTTCATTAAAGTAAATTGCATGGTATTTCTGATGCAGCCAGCCATTGTTACAGGAGCATAATATAAATTCTTTAAGCCATTGATGACATTTTTCTGGTGCCATCTTAAAAATTGTTTTACTTAATCGCCTTCTAATTCTCTAAGACAAGTGTGGAAAGTGGGCTGTATTTGGGACAATGAAGGAAGTGAAACTGATGGAGTAACTTCAGTGAAAGTTACCCTCTTCCATCGTTTTGATGAAAGTTCTCTGAAGTTGTCTGGAGCCTGCTGTAAATACATGAATCTTCCATGCTTTATTTTGAAAATCTTGTCTAGTTTTTCCTAAATCGAAATTCTCAAACTTTGCAAGAAATTTTTTTTCCTCAGATAAGGTCTGACTCATGGAACTTCTAAATATAGTTTAGGTAAGGCAAGATTTGCTATCAGAAGCACATAACAAACAAACAAACAAAAATTGCCAAGTTTTCCTGATTGTCAGGTAGGATAACCAGTTCTTCCTTATTGCTTGAAATAGTTACAAACCTATTTGTCAGCTTACAGCTGACTTCAGTGGTTTGGAGGGAATTAAATTTTTTAGCAATTTCTCTATCTTATAAAATATAAAACAGTCCTCTGGCGTAATTCAAATAACAACTTTACCTGTAAGTTATTCCGCCTGGTTCATTTTATCAAAAATCTTGTGGCTAATAACAGTTATTGAAAAAAAAATCTTCAGATTAACTACTGAAGTTAGATTATTTGTCTTTGAAGAGGAAACATTTTTGCTTGTCAAATATTTTGGTCAAAGTACAAGAAAGCGTGAACAAGATCATACTCTGCTTCTTGACTAGAGAGAAGCATTCAAAACTGTTTAAGAATATTAGGGACTAACCAGTAGCCAGATATAATGTTGTGAAGTACAGGTACAGTGTAGCAATGATCTCAACACTTCGATGCACTGGCACCAGGCTTTCCACCTTATTTCAGAGTCAAGAAAAGCAGTTTCAGGTATTTATGGTGCCATCATGTGGAGATTTCTGAGCATTGAAGAGGTTGAATTAGAAGAGCTTGATTAGAAGAAAAGGAAAGTTGGCCCCCAAACTAGTTCTGGTAAGCCTGAGCTATGAACAGCTGCTTGAACTTAAGAAATTATAGCTCATTTCCGAGTTGCCAAACTTCCGATCTGCTTGCCCTCCTTAGGTAGCTTCTCATGGCAGTCACACAGTCCACCAGGACTTAAGTATTTTACTTAAAAAAAAAATGCCTGTGAGTTTTTTCTCAAATGGGAAAGAATGTAATTCTGTCTTAGACTAACATAGATGAAGAAAAATAATGAATGAAAGCTAATTTTCACTCCCTGACATAGTTAAATAAATGTGAATGTCAAAATATAAATGTAAATATAAATATAAAAATATTTTCTTCAAAGCCTTAGAACTTTCCCCTGGCCAAAGCAGTCTTGGGTCAAGGATATGCAGCAACGTGCAGGCTGGAAGGTTTTCTGCAAGTATATTAAAAAGGCTAGGTCAAATTTGCAGGTATCCAGGCTTATATAGGTAGAAGGAGACAGTTACGCTCTTTTGTACATGATCTTAAAAATGAGAAAAACATTTGTCTAGTAGTAATTTTAATGTCTCTATTTTTTTCCATTTTTTCAAGGAAAAGACCATGTAATCCACCTAGGGAGAGACTGAAGTAGGTCATTTCATTTTTTTCCATAGATCGAAGATGGGATATTATAGTTCCAGAACCACCTTTTAATTCTACATACGTTGGCCTGCACAGATGGCTGTGATTCATCGTGAGAGCTTATTTATGCTCTTTTATTTAGCTGCGTAGGACAAGTTGTTCTTTAACAGTTCTTTTATGAGCATCCCATTGGATACCTCTATGCATGCAGAAAGGCATATCGTTTCTTAGACCTGTTTTTTTTCCTCCCCCCGGGGAAAAGGAAAAATCGAGGCCCCTAAATCTGCAGTAGATGTTTTCTCAGTTTTCTGGTAAGAGCATTTCATTGTCCTGGTCTTTCTTTATGGAACATAACACTCAAATCTTCTGCTATTTACAATGAAGAAACCTCTTGGTTGCTACAACTGCTGGTTATCAGCTTTTTAGATCTCTGTATGAGATAATTTGTTTTTGAAGATAACAAGTTGTCCTTCCATTTGCAGGCTAGGTTTGAGAGTAAGGACATTTTTTAAAAAAGAGCGGTCAGTTGTTTAGTTTATGGATATAGTATGGAAAATTCAGTTATTTAGATTTAGCCTGTGTGAAAAATTTTGGTAACTTTAAACAGATTAGCAGGAGATGAAGATTTATGTAGGAGGATGACAGGTGAGAATTTTGTCTCTCTGAATTTTTAATAGAATTTTGATGAAGTGATAGATAGGCCTTGAGTGGACTGTACAGGTATTCCTGCATGTGCATATCTCTTACAGCAAATATATGTTTGGCATCACCAATCTCTTTTTCTCCTGGGTGTTAATTTTGAAAGTCATAGCCAAAATGCTGAGATAAGATGTAGTATGGTACGTCGTATTAGAAAATTGTTGATGCCTTGTGAAGGGAGCCTAGGGAAGGGAGGAATTGTATACAGGCAAACATAAATGCAGTAGATAAATTGCAAAAAGTAAACTGGCTAAGAAAGTACAAATTATCAAGAAAAGAAAGCAAAATACATGAATTGAATAAACCCAACAAGTTTGTTTATTTGAGAAGGATCCTTTACAAGTAGGTAACAAGTTATAACTAGGCTACATCTTAAAATCCTAAACCTGCCAATTTTTTTTTCCCCAGTACATATTATTCTTACATAAAAAGAGAAATGATCACTGAGTCCGGTGGGCCTCTTAGAAGTTACACAGAAAATTTATTGTAACGTTACCTCTTAGCCTTGGGTAACAAGAAGAATTGGGAATCTGGGGAATTGTAGTACATCACTGTATTGTAGTACAGTTATTTACTGAGCTGTGTGACTGTACAGTTTGCAGGGTTAGCATTCTGGTAAAAATATGGGATTTGTAATGGAAGGCTTTGCAGTCAGCTGAAGTGGAGAATGCACTATAAACATTGTGTTTTCTGGCAGTCTGAGACTTAAGGAGGCAGTTTCCTTTTGACCTTAATTTTTGTGCTGATAAAATTAACTTTGGGCAGAAAAATGCTTTGCCTTCCAAATGAGATTTGCATACTCAGATTTGCATCAGCAACCCAGTTACAAGTGCAATGATGAGACACCTGCAAACCTTTCTGAAAATCTCCAGTCAAATTTCAGTTCAAGTCAATGTCTCTTTCAAACTATAGAAGAAAGATTTAGTAGCTTTTTTGATGTTATCTTGAAGCTGATAGATTTCCTGAAGAAATACAAGGGGGAAAAGGGAAAATTCACTTTTTTCAGGAAATTAAGATTAATTTCCTAGGAGGCTGCTGATGATAAATTATGATTATTTTATCGGTGCTTTTGATTATACTTGTGAACAACTGCTGGTGGTAAAGATTATAATAATTTAAATGCTTTATAAACCATCAGCTTTACTGAATGTGGATAGACAAATAGGATCAAAATTGGGAGACAAAAGTGTTAAGAGGTGTTTAAAAGTTACTGTTACACTATGATATTTATATTGTGTTAGTACGTCCACAGTTACAGGTAGCTGTGGCATGAATATGTACACAAAGAGATGGTTGAAAGGTTGAAAGTCCACAGGATTGAAAGTCCAAATTATGAGAGCAGCATGTTAATAAAAAACAAAAGATAGGAGGAGAGCCAAGAAAAAGTTAAACAAGTCTGGTTGTTATGACAGATTACGATGAAGGTAAATTAATAGTCTTATATATGTCAACAAGGTTTGCAGACTTCACAGCTTAAAAAAAAAAAAAAAAAGAAGATAAATTTATACACATTCCAGAATATCCATTTCAGACTTTCTCTTTTTTTGAGGGGAAGGAAAAAGAAAAAACAAAACCAAAAAAACCAAAACCAAAACCAACTTGTTGAGTACATAAGCTAATAGCTATTTAAAAAAAGATTTATAGTTCAAATGAAAATTGCAACCGAGCAGCCTTCCAGGAGCTGACAGGAAGGTATATTACAGTCATACCTGGTGAAAGAAAGTACAGAATAGCTGTTGAAGGATATGGGACTATTCTGAGCTCAGAGCACAAAGAGGTCAGAGATTATAGAAATACATACTGTGATAAGCAGAAATTTTTACAACACTGATGCTCTTGATAAGGGATATAACAGTAAAATCTACTTGTGAAGTAAGATGTTGCTGACCCTGAGTAAGTGTCTTATGTCAAATGATCACAGTAAAAGCCAATAACTGATGGGGTTTTTCCCCTTCCTTTAAGGCAAATCAAAGGAGAAGCTGAAATATTAGTGAGTGGGGTTGTCTTGCATTATTTTTATTATAACTACTCTTGTTTACTTATGTGGCACAGTGTGAGTGCATGAGTGCGTTTTCTGACAGCACAGATTATGTACAGCTTGACTTTCAGAAATAGATCCTCTCTATGGGTAAGAACAAAGCAATAAGAAGGCTTTTACCCAACATTATTTTTCAGTTGGAAATCAGTTCTAGGTCAAATTTACCAACCACGTTGAGTGCTGAAGCCCGTAGACTGATTTTTGTACATTATTGGCAATTAAGGAGCGAGACAATAAAATTTATTTAAAAAAAAATCCATGCTACACAACATTTCTTTCAGCACCATTCTTTTTAGTTGGGCTTTCTTTTCACAGAAATACCATTTTATAGGCATTCCATCCTTAGTGGAGTAATAGTTCTCATCTGTATACCCTAAATTAAAAAAAAAATAATTCCCAGGTTTGACAGAGGGGGATTTAAAAAGAATGCTCTGTTCATCATAATTCTCTACTTGTGTTCTTATCATAAAACAGCATTTCATTGTGTCTTTTGGGGATTTAGTTATTTTTTTAAGTCTCAAGAGGTTGTTACCAAGTTGCAAGTGTCTTCCCATATTTGTCATAATAAAAAAATAGGGTATCAAGAGCAATGAGAACTTTAAGTCATTTTGTAACACTGTTCATGGATGAAAGAAGTATAAGTCATAATCATAGTTTTACTACAGTGGTTGGTACCCTAAATACCTTGCAAATCACATGGAACAAAATGAAACAAAACTACGAGAGAAGGATTTTCAATATGAAGAACTGATGAAGGGCAGAATTTGCTAAAGGTTGCAATGCAAACTTGTAGTAGTCGCACTCTACTGAATGCCACCAGTGACATCCTTCTGAAGGTAACAAGACCAAAAGTACTTTTGCTATTCGTTTTACTTACCATGTAATGTAAGTACTCACCATAAAATGTGAAAATTTTTGTCTCTGCCCAACCTCAAGGTGCCTGATGTTATGTGATTTAATTTTATATTTCCTCACAGCAAGGGACTAATTGTGAATTTTCCTTATGCGAATGTAGTTTTAGTAATCACATAATTAATTTTACAAATATATTCTCCAGTAATCTGGAAAGAATTTGTTTCACCTTTGATTTTCTTTCTTTATGTGCCGGTAACATTATATAATTGAAATCAGCAAACTAGTATACCTAGTGTGAAGTAACTCCTCTGCTTTGTGTTTACCTCCTGTAGTGAATCCTGTTATAAAGCTGTCAGTTACTCCCTTCCTGTGGCATAAGGAAACCTTTTCTGACTCAGCAGGATCAAGAGATCCTCTGGTTTTTTCAGGCTTGGGACTGACTGATGCCTGTCCTAGATCTCACAATAATGTGAACCAGTGCGGGGGGTCGAAATCAACATTTGGAAGAGAAAAAGCAAAATAGTTTGGTAATAGGATGCTTTCTAACAGATGCAGAGAGGTTGGTATTGTTAAAATAATTGAGGGGGGGAAGATATATTAATGATTGTAATGCAGATGAGAAGTTCAAAGGTACACTATAAATACTATTTATCCAGAAGATGTTTGTAGCCCATTTGTGGGTTTCATGTATGACTATTCTAGCAATACAGCTAGACCTTCACTGCCTTATATTTCAGTCTTAACACTGACAGGTGTCATTTGAGTGAAGAGGGGGAAAAACAGCTGGAAAGATGTTAAGAGACTGTTCTTATATGTACACACATATAAAAAGGACTGTCCTGTATAAAATGATTTGTGGTTTTCCCATATGTGTGTAGAAAATAGAATGTAAATTAAACCTTTATCCATTATTACAATGTTTTGTTTTTGTCTTTAATTTGTACGGCTGTGAAGATGCATGATTAAGTTTGTCTAAAAATAAATGTTTACATAAGAGCTTTCATAGACAGGATTTTTTCTATTAAAGCAGTATTAATGAACTAGTATCAAGTTCTGTTACACAAGCTGGCCTTTAATTTACATTGCGTTTTCAAGGAGTCACTTAAACCAAAGCATTGCCAGCTGGAAGTAATTTTAATGCAACTTACTATTCACTCTTACAGTCATTCGTTTTATTCTAGATTGTACCTCATAATATTATACCAATATTATAACTGAAAAATCTAGTTGAAACAATTAGCACCAGAAATGCTGCATACATAACATGTACTTGTATTTGTACAGATTGTTGCATACTTTCTTAAATGATAGTATAAACATTTTTTAACCCTGCTCAAAGGTGTATTTTGGCAAAAGCTCTAAGAGCTATGTCAGCGCTTTGGAAAAAGTCCTTTTGAGTAATCTATCCTTCCTATTCTCTTACAGGATGTGTGAAATCTCTTATCCTTATTTCCATCTTCTGCTTTACTCTGCTGAAAACATAAAGGTTGTGTTTCTCTTCATTCTTCAGGAAGTTGTTTACATCTGGAGGCTGACAAGTTAAGCAAGTCAGCTAAGGTTAAGGTCAGATCAACAGGTAGAGCTAAAGCAACTGTAAAGCTTGGCTATGTGCCCCCAGCCTAAGCTAGCATTTCTGATTTTAAATATGTATCACAAGAAACATCAGAGTCATCCGATGATGTCGTTACTGTAAGTTTTAATCCTAGTCACAAGAGTCATCCATGGATAAATCATACCTGGTAAGGGTTCAGTCACCTGTCTTCTTAGCTTGAGTTAATTCTTCCTCTGTTTTCAACTTTACCAAAAGACGTGACGAATAATCAATAGTTTTGCTTAAAGTGGAATGCTGTTATTACTGAAAGTAATAAAGGAGGGGAGCAATCGCTCTAGCCTCGGCTGATCTGGTAGTAACCTCTGTGCTTCTGCTTAGAATAAGTGCAAAGCACTTCACGTCAGCATGCTATAGCAGTTACCCTTTCCAGCACGCTGAAAACAAAGATTCAAGCGATCAGTGCTGAGAAGAACAGGTCCAGGAAACAAGAAACAGGCCTTCACAACTCCTTGTAAACTTAGCCTTTTGCAGTCAACTTCATTTCACAGCAAGAACATCTTGCTGAAGATTTGCATGTTGTATTGATACTAGTATAAAATAGGCTAGAGAGAAGCTTCAAGGGTAATTTAAATTACTCTTTTAGGGAAAATGTAACCAAATTGATGTATTCAGAGAAAAATATCTATACATGGTGGCAAAGAAATATCTACTGTAGCTACTTACCTGAAATATCTTTTCCCAGCGGTCCAATTAACTTTACAGTGTGACACTAAGACTCAATTTTTTCCCCAACAGAAAACAAGTTTTCATGCTCTGGATTATACAGTGACCTTGTTTATATCATAAACTCCAAAATAAGGTGACAATTCTGTCATGTAGTTCATGTAAAACATTTCAAAGAAGAAACTTATGCTATGAAATAAAGCAGAGGCTTTCAGATAATATATATTGCATATTTGGTGTTTTTGAAAAAGTGACTAATAATGTGTTACTTTTCTTGAACTCACATATTTTGAGGGAAAATACTTCAGTGAAGAGGCTATAAAATGCAAATGTAAAATTAATTTGTTTTTTGATATTTATTTTTGGAAAGCAGAGCAGTCTCTGCAATTACTTTTCTCTAAATAAAACAAAAAAAAGCCTGCCATCTCTATGGAACGTTATATGATTTCCAGCAGAGTCATTTGCTTTTTGGCAGCACGAATGCCTGAGTGCAGCAAAATAAACCATAAAACTTTTTTTGTGATGGCTAAGTACTTTAGTAATCATGTAAGGCCAATTCATGTTAGTATTTCTGAGTGGACTTTTTTCACTGTACTCAAAATCAGTGGCACTTGAATAGGTTGGGAGGCAGACTGGGATACTGGAAAGTTTCACGAAAGACCTACCAGCGAACTCTCTGGCATCACTGTTGGAGAACAGCTATAAGAAATACACTTTGGGGTCCTTTGGGGTACTGGTCGTGTCAAGTACATCCTTATTTGCTTCGATGTCAGGTTGCTTTTAAGACTAGACTTTGTAGCTGCCTTGGGATAAAGCAAAGCTTAAGCAGACCTAGAGCAGGGTGCAAAATTTAAAACCCCTTGGGAAGAATGGCATGGCAGGATTCCCAACTAATTTATGCTCAGAGAACTTTATCTCAGAGAAAGAGATGGTCCAGCTACCTCTACAGGTCACAAATTAATTACAAATGAAATAAAGTGAATAAAATGAAATGTCTTTCAGCTGATGTAATTTTCCTTCAGAAGATCTTGAACCAGAACCATTTGTCTAAGGGAAGCCATGTATGAGATCACCATGAGAAGTCCAAAGCTTAATTTGTGACTCTTCATGCAAAACACAAAGCTGGATCTGACAACAGTCAGGTGCTTACCAGTTAGCTTTTGCAGTCTTGTTGATGGGTTTTCCTCAGAGTGAAGTCAAATATTGACTGTTAATTGGAGTTTTTATGCAGCACCCAAGATTCACAACCTGCAATGGTTCTTTCCAACCATTGAGTAGGTACCACCATCTTGATCTTTAAAACGCTGCATACCTGTGGTCTTGCAAATATTTAGCTTGGGCTTAGCATTTTACTTGTAATTTTCATCCTGACACTTACACTGTGAAGAGTGTCTAAACTGAATAAAATTTATTTTATGACAAAATAACAATATTAAAGTCACAGGTTTTTTGTTGGCTTTAATGTTTGTGTACAAGGCATTGTATATTGGAAAAAATTTATTGCACTCTATGCTAACAATCCATCTGTTAAACAGTAAGATGTTACTATGAAGACTTTATTATGTGATCTTGCACACCACCCAGAGAGAAACTTGTTGAGATTTCAACAAATAATATAGGCATGGTGAGTTGTTAATAGAAACTAAGGAGATTAAAATGACAGTTTGCACAGCATAACTCCACTTAGGATTTATGTTCAAGGAACCACTGGTAACTCTACTAGGTAAGATCCTATCAATTTTGCAGGAATATATTCCTTTGGTATTAATTTTTAATCATTTTGGCAAACACCATGGGGCTTCAACATAAAGGACAGTACAAATTCAATACCACATTTGTACCATTTGAATGATGTTGGTATCCATGGATGGAAACTATAATCACATTAAAATGTGCTTCACAGTAATTTTGTAAAATCAATAAGGTCTTTCTGTAGGAAAAAAACCTTCTGCTGTAGGACACAAAAAGATTTTAAAAAATACTTTGAGTTATTTGTAGTTATTTTATCTACACAGTGGTTTTGCTTAAGTTATTCACAATGATCTATTCAATACCTCTAATTCATTTGAATATTGTCAGTGTAAAAACTTTGCTTTTGTCCAGTATTCCTTGCTTCTTTACTTGAACACAATACAAAAGATACCATCACTCTGAAACAGGAAAACTCTGTAACTAATTAAAAGATCTGAATATTATTATGAAACGCTGCATTTGTTTTTTTAAATCTGTCAGAACTGATTTTGAAGATACTGTGATATCTGGTTCATGGGAAATATATGACCTGGTGGCTGAGGTGAATTGCAGTTGTTCTGGTTTGTTATGGCTGCCTGCAGATCCCACTGGGCTGTTGCAGCCCTTCTGTGCACACATGTAGCTACCTCAGAACATCCCTCATCCGAGAGAGGGAGAGGTACTCGAGGGAGGCAATATAAAATGCACGACTATTATTATTTTTAATTGAAGGCTGCCTATCATGATACTTTTTTCCTTGGCTTAAGGAATTACATGAATTTTCTGGGTTTTCCAGTAAAAAAAGTTTGGGGAAGATCTAAGGACTTCTCAGTGCTGACATGAATTTCTTCTTTTCATAATCAATCTGGAGCAAGACTATAGTAAAAACTACAGTCAGAGCTATGGAGATGGCCAGGCACTGGTGCAAATAAAGCACAGAGGTACGTACATGGCCTAGGGACAGCTGAAAGATTCAGCACATGGTCTTGTTTGACTTTTACAACAAAAAAGGGAAACAAAGTCACTAACAATATTTAAAAACTTACCTAACAAGCATTTTGAATTTGAAAGTTTCTAAGACTAGGGTATATTTGTGAAAAATCATTACATTTGTGATATTAAGGTGCTGCCAGTGCATTAAGGCTCCTGGGGAAAATGTTTGATAGGGAATTATTTTCAAATGTTCATCTGTAAATTGCCTGGTACATACTTATCTTTTGAAGAGTTGCTACATCATTTGGAGTCTAATTTTAATCACTGAAGGATGAAATGGGAGAATTTTAATCCTGCTTTAAGTGCGCATCTCAATACAGCATTAACTGTGGTATTGCTACTGATACTTCTGTAATATATGTGACAAAAGCTGCTGGACAAGTTGGATGAATCAAGCATTTTAAAGTCAATGAGCTTTTTTTTTTACCATGTTTGCTTAGACGATGAGAAATCCTGTGGATTTTTCATGACTGTGATTAAAACTAATAGTACAAAATGAGGCACAGTTTAAATATAATAGGAGGAAGAAAAATAGAGAAAGGGAAAGATGTAGTTAAGTGTTATGTATGTACTTGCATAATCATAATCCAAGTCATAAACCCAATATATGTGTGTGAAACAGCACTGAGAAAGGAAAAGCTTATATACAAGTAGATGTTTTCCATTTCATGGTCTTGGGGGGAGGGGATTAATTTCTGAGTCTCACACCTGGTGATTGGGTTTTTTTGTGTATGTGTGTGTTTGTTTTCTGAGAATGGTTTTCCTTGTTCCTTTTCGAACAAGGGGGAAAGGAGGCCTTCTTTGAAATTAGGAAGTAAATAGAAGAAAATAGAAAAACTCTGCTAGCTTTAGTGTTCATTGTTACCAGATTAGAAGCATCCTTAACACTTTAAGCTATGTCATACATATACTTAGACTTAAAATTATACTTACACTTATGTAGACACAATGAAAATATATACCAGAGAAAAATTATACAAAATTCTAACATCCACCTGCAAATGTGTTTGAAACCTTAAAGTGAATTACTTTCTTCACAAAATTTCCTAATGAGGTCTGTAGGACATATGATAGGTATATCTGAAATCTGCTGCACTGAATTTTTCTGAATATGTAATTGCATGAAGCTTAGAGGGGAAAAAAAGAGCTCTATTATGAAAGTAGGGACAACTCATGCTGATATAAGGGGTTTTATTGCCGCAACAACAAATGGTTCTCAGGTAGGGATTAATTCCTCTGTGTACTTCCTGACTAAGCAATTACTGATGTCTAAGTCATTGAAAGATTTTGGGAGCCTCTATGCTGCATGATGCTGGCTCATTTGTGCCTGTTCTGGCAAAAGCTTCAGAAAATGGGGCTCCTCACCAGCGTATGGGAAGGCATACTGAAGAACGGTGTGGGTTTCAGTAAGCCAAAGATAGCATAGAGGAAGACCACCTTCTGCCTATGAAATTTAAATTGTAGATACCATTCATGAACATGCTCTCTGTGTTTGTGTGCTTTACTACATCAAATCTGCTTCCCAGCTTCTTACTTGCTTGAAACGGTAGAAGGAAGGGTGGAAAAGCAAGAAGGAAGAAGAAGCTTAGAGAGCCTGTTGGGTCTCAGTTTTGCAGACATTTGACATCTGAATAACCCTCAATGCGTGGGAGGTCTTATTAACTTTAGCCATTCAAATTCTTTAAAATAAGCTTTCGTATAAGTATTTCAGGATCAAATTTTCAATATCTAGAGAAGATCTGCCAAGACTACGGCAGTTAGCATCAATTGGCACTCGCTGACGGCTGTGCATCCATCTCTTCCTGCTCTTCCTAGTCAGGTTCAGATCTCACTGGGAGAGGCCTCAACAAACCCTTAAAGTGGCAAAGACAGACTACAAACATTAATAAAAATGTATATAACTAAGAAGAGAACTCAATAAGGAGAAACACACTTTCTAGTGAACTGGAAGATATTTGGCAAGGAAAACAGAAATTAAAACCAAGCATTTTGTATGCCTCCTGAACTATCA
This sequence comes from Mycteria americana, assembly GCF_035582795.1. Lineage (NCBI taxonomy): Eukaryota > Metazoa > Chordata > Aves > Ciconiiformes > Ciconiidae > Mycteria > Mycteria americana. Next base: position 131,642,790 of record NC_134365.1, on the reverse strand, counting down.
GCATAGTACAGTTGAAGTGGGAATAGACAGGTTTTTTTCCCCTACGTGAATATCAGCAATGCACAGTGCCTCATCTAATAACAAAAATGTCTTTTTAGGATGTGTGGGAAAGAATCAAGATCAGAAGTATTTCAAGAAATAGATGTTTCACTGATTTGTTTTACTGGATTTATAAATCAGTACTTAGAGTTTTTAAACATTAATTCACTTGTTCTCTATAGATACCCTTTTAATACCTTCTGATAATTCTGACATATATATGCAGTACTTGATAGGTGCCTGGGAGAAGAAAAATGGCACTTTTGCGTAAACTCATATACCTCATACACTGCTTTGTCTTGCAGTACTGCATGTTTTCTTTTTTCTTTTTTTTTTTTTTAAGAGCACACTAAATATTCTGGTTAGTGATTTTGAATAATTTAATAGTTGAGAGGTAGTTCTTTTTCAAGATAAATCAGGAGGGGGAAAAGCATGTTTTTGACAGCTTGTCATCTGAAATTATGAAAACTGAGCTAATCAGCTAATCATTCCTGTGTAAAAGGAGAACTGAATACAGATAAAAGCTCGTTTACACACATTGTTAATTTTTTTGTTGTTTAAAAACCAGGTAAGTAGCCCAAGCTGTACGTGGTCGCTTTATCTTTAAGTAATACGGTATTGCAACTGAAGGGTTAGAAATGCTTAGTTTAGGAATTTCTGAACCCACAGAAGACAAATGGAATTATGAGGTAAGTGTAGGTAATAAGGAAAAGTTAGGAGGTTTTGAGCCCTTTTAGTAGTGCCTCTAAAATACCATACCTCTGAAGTTCAACCTCTCTGCCAAAGGAGAGAAAGTATGTTTTGCTATTACCACTCCTTTGTGATACTTCATCTGCCATACATTTAATATATTGCAGTTACTAATTTTAATTATGAATATTTTAATTAATATTGCAATATTCACGTACATTGGAGCAATGTTGTTTTGTAAAGGCTATCTATTATACATTTTTGTTTCATGATTAAAAGTATATTTGACTGTCACTGGACTGGATGCCTGGAGGATTCAGTTCAACCACGAGGAAGAATTGATTTAATACCAGAACTAAAATATGTATGGATATGGCAATTTCTGCTGTCCAAAGTAGTAGACACCAATGCATGTACAGATTTTGTTCATTCCCAGTAACGTCTTCGATAGCAACTTATAAACTAATGATGGTGCAGTAACTTCTCAAGTCAAAAGAGCAGCAGTATCTCACAAATAACCTAATTGTTTCTCTTTTGAAGTCATATAGGTGCCAGGGTGATTTCAACAGTGCATGGTCCATGCTTTAACCAGTTTTTAGTTTTAAAACCAGCTGGTTTTACACTCAAAATCTTTCTGCCTTCTCCAGTGATCTGTTGCACCCGGTCTTGTTACGGACAAAAAGGGGACTATTCATCATCTGTAGGCCAAGAACAGTTAAAATCTTAACCATCAGGTCTTAAAATCAAGGAATTATTTTTAGTCCATATCTGATTGTTACAGAAAAGCAGAGGAAAAAAAAATGCTAGTACAGTGAAAAAATTATAACAGAATTTAAACAATGTAGTTAAAATTGCTACACACTTACATTCTTGCATCCCTGCCTTTCTCTGCTTTTATGCTCATCCTTCCACTGATCCTCTGAGTCATAAGGCCATTGACTTCAGTGCAAGTGGAGAGGTAGAGAGGTAGGGGAGTTTTATTGTCACTGTTTGGTACTCAGGAGATGATGACTTTTTTTGGGATCACAGTAGGAAAGGCACTGACTCTCAAACTAGTTAACTGATTTATTGTATAAAGAATAGAAGTAGTAGAAAAGGAGACAGCGATCTTACATGCCTTCTGATCCTGGGAACCCTGTTTGCTGCAGCATCGGATGAGCCCCTCCTCACTGATCACGGCTCTTTGTTGATCTAGATAAAAATTATGCTTAATAGTACTTTGTATAATCGCATGGAATAAACAAAAATAAAATAAATTACTTCTTAGAAAAACTGCTGTTACTGCTAAACAGATGAAGGCAGGCCATGAGAAGCCGAAACAAAAGCTGGAAAGTCCTGAGACCTTGCAGAACTAGCAGAAAGCTTGTGACCTTTTACTAACAATGGCAATGCTGTGCTATTTACCAGCCTCATGGCCTTCTACCAACCCACTAGTCTTTGGTGACATGACTGGCTTCGTAGATGAAGGGGTGTATGGGGTTTGTGTGGCAAGGTTTTGGTGGCAGGGGGGGCTACAGGGAGCTACAGCTTCTGTGAGAAGCTGCCAGAAGCTTCCCCCATGTCCAACAGAGCCAGTGCCAGCCGGCTCCAAGACGGACCCGCTGCTGACCAAAGCTGAGCCAGTCAGCGATGGTGGTAGTGCCTCTGTGATAAGGTATTTAAGAAGGGGAAAAAAAACTGCTGCGCAACAACTGCGGCAGAGAGGAGTGAGCATATGTGAGAGGAACAGCTCTGCAGACACCAAGGTCAGTGAAGAAGGAGGGGGAGGAGGTGCTCCAGGTGCCAGAGCAGAGATTCCCCTGCAGCCCGTGGTAAAGACCGTGGTGAGGCAGGCTGTCCCCCTGCAGCCCTTGGAGGTCCACAGTGGAGCAGATATCCACCTGCAGCCCATGGAGGTCCATGGTGGAGCAGATATCCACCTGCAGCCCATGGAGGACCCCACACCGGTGCAGGTGGGTGTGCCCGAGGGAGGCTGTGACCCCGTGGGAAGTCTGTGCTGCAGCAGGCTCCTGGCAGGGCCTGTGGACCCATGGAGAGAGGAGCCCACGCTGGAGCAGGTTTGCTGGCAGGACCTGTGACCCCATGGAGGACCTACGCTGGAGCAGTCCATTCCTGAAGGACTGCAACCTGTGAAAAGGACCCATGCTGAAGCAGTTTGTGAAGAACTGCAGCCCATGGGAAGGACTCGCATTGGAGCAGTTCATGGAGGACTGTCTCCCATGGGGGGGACCCCACGCTGGAGCAGGGGAAGAGTGCGCGGAGTCCTCCCCCTGAGGAGGAAGCAGCGGCAGAGACAACGTGTGATGAACTGACTGCAACCCCCATTCCCCATCCCCCTGAACTGTTGTAGGGGGAGGAAGCAGAGAAAATCAGGAGTGAAGTTGAGCTCAGGAAGAAGGAAGGGGTGGGGGGAAGGTGTTTTAAGATTTGGTTTTATTTCTATTACCCTACTCTGATTTGATTGGTAATAAATTAAATTAATTTCCCTGAGTCGAGTCTGTTTTGCCCGTGATGGTAACTGTGGAGTGATCTCCCTGTCCTTATCTCAACCCACGAGCGTTTTGTCATATTTTTTTCTCCCTCTGTCCAGCTGAGGAAGGGAGTGATAGAGCGGCTTGGTGGGCACCTGGCATCCAGCCAGGGTCAACGCACCACAAGGGGAGAGCAGTGGATGCTGTTACCTTGCCTTCAGTAAGGCTTTCAACACTCCTCATAGACAAGCTGACCAAACAAGGACTATATAAGGGTGGTGAGCTGAAAACTGGCTGAACTACTGGGTTCAAAGGTTGTGACTGACAATGCAAAGTCCAGTTGGAGGCCAGTTGCTAGTGATGTACCCCAGGGGTCAATACTGGGGCCAATACTGCTCAACATCTTAATTAGTGATCTGGATGATGGCTCAGGATGCACCCTCAATGAGTTTGCAGAAGACACAAAATTGTAGCGAGTGGCTGTTACACCAGGTGGTTGTACTGCTATGCAGAGGGACCTCAACAGGCTGGAGAAATGGGAGCCTTGTGCAGTTCAACAAAGGGAAATGCCAAGTCCTGCCCCTGGGAAGGAATAACCCCAGCCACCGGCACAGGCCAGGGCCAACCAGCTGGAAAGCATCTCTGCAGAGAAGGACTGTGGGATTCTGGTGGACACCAGGTTGGACATGAGATACCACTGTGCCCTTGCAGCAAAGGCCAACAGTGTCCTGGATTGTACGAGCCAGAGTGTTGCCAGCAGGTTGAGGTAGGTGTTCCTGCCTCTCTACCCAGCCCTAGGGAGACACAACTGAAGTGCTGGGTCTCCAGTGCTGGGCTCCCCAGTACAAAAGAGACATGGATATGCTGGACTGAGTCCGGCGAAGGGCCACGAAGGCCATTTGGGGACTGGAGCCTTTGTCATATGAGAAGAAGCTGAGAGATCTGGGACTGCTCAGCCTGGAGAGAGAAGGCTCATGGGAATCTTGTGGGCACAAACTGAAACACAGGAAATTCCACTTAAACATAAGAAAAAAATTCTTTACTATGAGGGTGGTCACACACTGGAACAGGTTACTCATCAAAGTTGTGGAGTCTCCATCCTTGGAGATATTCAAAACTCAACTGCACATGACTCTGAGCAACCTGCTGTCATGGACCCTGCTCTGAGCAGGGGGTTGGACCAGGTGATCTCCAGAGGTGCCCTCCAGCTTCAGCTCATCTGTGATTGTGTGATTTACTGAGCTGCACAGCTATACTGTTAACTTGGGGGGTTTTGTTTTAAGAAAAATATTTCCTTTTAAAGCTTTCTTGTCTGAAAATCAAGATTGTCTCTTATGTTACCTTAAGACGTTTTATTCTACAATGAACGGAGAGAAGGAATTGCTGTCCAGCAATGTAAGAATAACTTACTACATTTGTAGCCTGTGAATGCTAATGACTCCATGCATGAACTTATTTTTCCTTTTAAATTCCCTTATAAGGGACTTCTTATATCATTAATTCCTAACAGCTGGGAATGTCATGAATTGGATTTATATTCAGTAGAAAATTAAGATTATCAAAATACTTACTTCCTAAAAACTTTAAATTGTCACAGAGATGTTTTAAGATACCAAGGAACCGAAAACAATGTGCTAGTTCTTACTCTGCTGTTATATTATTCCAATGAAGGTCAAAAAGCATAGGTGACGGTTAAGAAAACACTTCAGTAGTAGCTGGAACTTAATTTTTAAATTATCCTTTGTCATTCCCTCCAAGTATTAAAAGAAAAATACTAGCTACAGTATAGTATTAAAAAAAAGTAAAACCTTGCATTGCCAATACAGAATAAAAGTTGGCACTTTAAAGTACTGTTAGTTAGTGTAAAAGTTTTGAGACTTTTTTTGCCAACCCTGTGCTTCTCCACTGATAGTTGCCAGTTAGAACACTGAGAAATTTCCACTTTGGCACACATCTTTTCCCCCTGTGTGCATTTCTGGCCTGGTTTCAGATTGCTTTCATTTTTTTGCAATTGTTTGTGTTTCATTAGTTTAGGAAATTGTCAGGCAGTGCACTTCAGAATAACTTTGCTTATTGTGGTGGGGTTTTTTACACTTATGTTTTAACAACTTTTTGATTTATCTTGATTTATATATTTGGAGCAGGTATTTGAACCCACCTAATTAATATCTCCCATTCATTTTCATTAAATACTATTATATACTTCCGGTATAGATGGGATTGATGGAATGGTAAATAATGCCTCCATCTTAAAAAAATGTATGTAGCAGCTTTAGTCTTTGAGAAAGAGTATCACACATTTGAAGTACTCCTTTTCATCAATACAAGCACTGCATCACGTTTATAAAAAGCATGTAAAAAGTGCTTAACTGATCTAGCTATCAAAGTGAAGACCCAGCTGTAAAGACCTTTAAAACACTTGAAATTATCCTAGTGCTGAAATCCCATATTTGATTTTCTCAATGGGTAACAGGAAACTTCCTGTAACATTTTACTCACAGGTATCTTTAGATTCTGAATTCATGTGAGTTAATGACTCTTGTAAAATGGTCAGTGAGACACAGTGAATTAGCATGTATGTCTGTGAAAGTGTGATTTTATGCTTTCACCATCCTATAGTAGTTGTTGTTGTTGTTGTTGTTGTTGTTGTTGTTGTTATTATTATTATTATTATTATTATTATTATTATGTACTAGAATTAGCAGGTAGCATCCTGAGTCTCTAACTAATTATATTTCATTGATCTACGGGTGGGTGAAAGATAAACTTTTCCTGCAGCTAAAGGGGCAAGGTACTGGGATTGTCTTGCAGAAACTTACAGAATTTATAGAAATCACACATTTGTTGTGTTGCAATTTTTATGCCATTGAGAGTATTGTTTTGTGGGGTTTTTTTTAAGTTCAACTCTTTTGTGAATTGTTTACAAAACCAAAAGACAAAATCCATTATCTTTGCAAGCTTCATGACTGTGTCATCTGAAAGGCTCGGTGAACTGAGATACTAGACGTATTTAAAGCAGCATCTCTTGCCTTTGTTTGAGATGCATCTGTTCAGGTAGCTTGTTTAGCAGTGATAGCATGGCTGTTGTCTAGCAGTTTAATTAGCACTTGTTTACATAATCGCTTATAGCAGATAATATTATTACTGAATTCAGGGACTCTGAAAATCCCATATCTGACAAAGCAGGCTTAATAATGAAAATCACTATGTTTTTACACTGTATTTGTCTTGGCAAGAACAGCTACTAGAACACATATATTTTTCACTAGCTAGAAAACATGGAGTTCAGAGTTGCAATCCCTGAGTTGTTCACTCTTCAGAAAAACAGAACTGAGCAGGAATTAAAATTGAATGAAAACTGGAGGGGGAGTTGCAGAGGAGGACAAAGTGTACAACAGAGCATCATTTTCTACACAGATGTTAATGTGTTTCTCACTGGGTGAAACCGATCTGCTGTAATGTATTTGTGTGTGGATTTTGAAATGTTTTTGAGCAGCATATCTGTGGAGCACTGAGGGTTGACTCCAGCCTCCGGGTTGGTTCAGTTGCCTGATTTCTTCACACAGGCTAGCGAGCTTGACTCCTGCTTGACAGCTGTTGAGAGCTGATTTTTGGAGACTTGTACTCACGGGGGGGAGTCATTTTGTGTTTTGCTGAAAGGAGAGGAAACATGTTCAACCAGTGGTTCTGAGAAGTAATGCCACCGTGGTTTTGTCTCTTCCCCTCCAACCCTGCTCTTGGCAGGGGTGTGGGGAAAGTGATGAGGAAGTGTATTGTTAGTGATTATGTGTGGGCCACAAAACTAAAAAGCTGAGATATGATTTTCTTTCACTGGGAAATTGGGGATTAGTCTCTTCTTTTAGCAAAAAGGAAAAGTCTGTTTGCAAACATGGGTATGTGGTCTGCTATACAAGTGTAGACCCTCTGTCCTAGAAATTGTAGTGGTTATTACCTGTGGCTGTGCAGCACAACACCTCTTTGCATTTTCCTACCCTTGTTGCAGGACCCATCACAGTTCATAATCTAGTACCACTGGATAAACTGGCAACAAGCTTGGTTTTAATTCATCTGTTGTGCTGTAATTTGTCTTTGTTCATTAGCTTCTATGCAGGCAGATGATCTGTCCCTGCAGCAGAGGTGCACACAACAGCAGGGGCAGGTGCTGCTGTTGCCACCCCAAGCTGAGGTCTCTCCTCCCAGGATTCAGTGCTCAGGATCCCCATCTGCATACACAGGCAATTTAGATACTACCTAATTTTAAGTGTTTAATTTTCACATTCCAGGTTGCCACCTCACAGATCCTTTCTCTATTGCGTAGACGGGAAACCAAGTTTCTGTTAGGCACCCAAATTAGATACCTAAAGTAGACTGTCTGAGTAGTCCCCAAAGTATTAATTTTCCATTTGTTTTGCAATATATGAATTGGATCATTCTTAAGAACCATCTCTTGGTAAAGTGAAGGAAATATACTGTTTATGACATTGTTTTCTCTCTCTTACAAGTGCATCTCTCCATTCTTTCAAATTGCTGTATTGGGATCCACTGCTTCTGTGTGTGTACTTTTGCAATAGGTCTGAAATGTCACTAATGTTTCATAATGACCAAACAGAGAATGAAAATTGTATATAGTTGTTCTCTTGAAGTGATCTCAAATTCTGCCAGGCAGCATATCAAATTTTCAGTTGTGAATCTGTTTAGTTAGGAACACAAGGGAAAAATTGAGCAAAGGAAACATAATAACGTTTTTCTATGGACTGTACAGACTGTAGTATAAACTTGAATTGTTTTAATCAAAGTGGAGAAACCGTTAAAGGAAATAACTGAATATAGTCTGATGTGACCATATTGAGGATTCATAAAGATATTGATAAAGATTTCTTTAAGGATTTATTAAAATTAGTAAGGTTGTGTTTTTCTTCTGACAAAGCTAGACCCATCTGATAGAGGCCAACTTGTAGCATCAGTAGCTGAAGCAATTATTTTCATTGCTGCTGTTTTGTAATCTCGTCTTTAAAGTACACTTGTTCCAAGATTCTTAATGTATCTTCAAAAGATAAAACATTGTTTTGTTAATATAATTTTATGCTACAAGTATGTTTCTTGGTACTACTAGTAATATCCCACCTGTTCAAAGGGGAGTGTTCCTTGTACTACAGTGATCAAGATATACATTGATGAGTCAAATTGTTTTTTCTTGCCGCTGCATTTCAGATAAGCATAAGAGACGACCATAAAGTGATTGTAGGGCTTTCCCAAACTGCTAGTCACAAAAAAGAGTAAATAAATGAGGTATACTTGCACAAAGAAGGGCAAATTTAAACTGACTACACATAAATGTAAGGTATAAATTACATTTGGGCTATGAATTACAAGATAGTTTCTAAACATTAGAGGAGACAGGTAATTTCCAGCAGGATTTTCAGAAAAAAAGTATTTAAGTGGTCTTCAGGTAAGAATTTATGTAAGATCTCTTTTTCCTCCATTGATTGAGCTGATAGACAACTAGAATCATTGACCCAGAAGACCTGGTCCAGTCCTGCCATTAAGAACACTGAGTTAGTTTATTAAGGAAGATAAAAAGTTAGCATTTTTTTCTTCTTTCAAAGGCTGTGCCTAGTAGGTACACTATACCATAGTGTCTAGGAGTAGTTTTACTCTCTGATACAACTTGAAGGATTGCATTTTTATTTGTGTATACTTCATTTTACTTAGTATTCAAGTAGATATTGCATATTTTCATATGAAAAGTTATTTTCATTAACCTCCAATATCTCTGCATGTTCATTTTGGTGAAATGGATCTTATGATGTCAAGAATTTCTAATAAAAGATATAAAAATGTATTTATATGCAGATTAAATTAAAAGCTAAGCAGCTGTTGGCAACTCAAGAAAAAGATGGAAGTATCAATTTATGAAATCTTCAGTTTCTTATTTATTTTTTGGATTATTTTTCATTACCATATGTTTACTATGTAACTTTTTTAATTCTAACATTTTAGAGTTTAATTTTGATGTCTTCTATCTGCAGTGGTTAATTATTTTACTATTACATTACATAGTCACCTTTTCAATAGGGCCTAGTTCACAAAGGAATTAATAATTCTACGTGTTTGAATGCCTTGATGGGACCAGATATTCAAATGGGTCTTTTAAACATGCTTTCCACAATAGATCTTCAGGATGTTTCAGGCTGGAAACAAAACATATGGCACATAACACTGTTAGTTAGTTCTAAAAAATTTTTCTATTTCCTTGTCAAGATATTTACTTGTATCGTAATAGGAATTATTTGATACTCTAATGAAAATTTTTCATTGCAGAGAATATTTAGTAACTTTATAGTGCTGTGTTGGATATCTGGGGGAAAGGAAAAAACAAAGCATGAGAATCCCTTAAAAAGAAAGTAGAGAAGTCAAAGATGAAGTGGAAACCTTGTATATGAATTAATTTTCTTGTCAAGCTGAAAAATTCTGATATGCCTGGAAAACAAAGAACAACAGAAAAATGTTATATTTCTAAAGACCTTTTTGCCAAAGTGAAACCCCACTCTCTCATGAGTGTGTCTGGCACTTATTAATTTGCCCTTTTCTGACAGTTTTACTATACTTGGCTGCAGTGGGCTCCTCTCTTTTTTAGACAAATACATCTTTTAATACATTTGTCAGCTACCTGGGCTGTAATTCATCTGTGTGCTGATCCCCTCCAGCAACATCAGAACAGGCAAAATGTAAGACAGCAGAGGAGAGATGTATACCTGGCATCTCTGTAATGGATGAGATGCAAAATCTGAATGTCCTCTTTCCCACTAATCAGAAACCACACTCCAATACAGACAGGACAGTCCTGTCAAAAGCAGTATGCTGAGAGGGAAGGCAAAAGACATTTCTTCAGAGGCCAGCTGGTTTCTTGTGCAGTCCATACGCGGGTAGTCGAGTGACTCCTGACTGAGCGTCGAGTCAGGGAACTTCTTTATAGAGGAGGAGCTTTCCAATGAAAGGAAAGCAGCAATTTTTGCTGGATAAGGCAAGTCCAGAGGCTGGTAATACAATTTTGTGAAGGAGGGTTAATTTTAAAATCTGGATTTGTTATGAATAACGTTTGACCATTTTGTCACAAATAAAAGATAAAAATTTCAAGTCTAGTAAATGTTTTGTCTCAAGCGCTGATATTTTACATTAAATTCTGTGTTGTCGTGGAGTATTATGAGTACAATATATAATGATTTCAAAAGAAAAAGTGAAAATATTTTTGAGCTTAATGTTTAATATTGTCTGCTTCTTTTCTTTTCCAACTTTCTTTCAAAAAAGAATTTTGAATAAGATTGACCCAGTTTCGCAGGCACCGTGATTTCAGTGAATTGAACAGATAATTCTGCTGAAGCTTCTGCAGTTTTCTCTTCTTCAAAAAGCTGGAGATACAAGCTAGTCATAGAGATAGGGTGAGATGCTGAATAGTCAAAAAGAGAAAAGAAGCTCTTAGATTGCTAATTCCACTTTTATATGGGGTTTATAACACATAAATGGAATAAAATGTGCTTTGAAATGTGACCTGTCTAAAATGTGGCTATATACATGCATGTACAATATAAGTTTGAACTGTGTGATTATTGTGATTTTGAGAATAATAGCAGGCATCTAGAAGGTGAAAGAGAAATCCAGAAGGGATCAGTTAGTATATATTTTTTTCTCCGAGAGACAGTATTTTCCAGGAAAAAAAAGTTGGTTCTGCTCTGAAGATATTGTGTTAACTCTGGAAAAAAGATTTGATCAATGAAGTGTGAAATGGAAGGATTTTAATCCCACTTTCAGTGCAAATCTCAATGTGGCCTTAGCTGTGGAATTACTAATAACATTTTTATGATAATAAAGAGTCATGTCATCTAGAGTTCATATATAATCATGTAAAGTGTTCCAAATTAATTATGAGACCTGGATTTTAATTTTGATCATTCAATTCCTACAATTAAAAATAGCCTTTCCTTCTTTCTTCTGTCACCATTTACAAAATCACTTCTGAGGAAACAGAAAACAAGACTCCTGAGGATGAAGGCTGTGAGAATCTTGGGATTAATACTTATGTGTCTCATCCCATTTATTTGCTCTATTACATGTATGAAATAATACACCATATGCCATACAGTGAGGTTTAATCCCATCAAATTTCCCACGTACGACACAGGGGACATGTTTTAGTTTTGGTTTTATTGCCTTGCCTACCCTTCTTGGTTAGTGACACATTAAAGAACTGATTTGCAATTGCCATTTCAGGAGGCATATAGTCTTACCTTAGATTTTCTTTATTTTGTCTTGCTGTTTGTAGCTCTGGGTATCATAATATAAATTTTTCTAAATAAAGATAATCCTTTAGAAAAATGTTGGCCTTAATTTCAAAGGTTAGCTGAAAGAAAAAGAAATTCGTATCAAAATCTTCCACATCAGGGTCATTCATATTAATCAGGTCTTTTCTGTAAAGCTATAATCCCGCTCTGCAGAGGGATCTGGACAGGCTGGAGCAATGGGCCAAGGCCAATTGTATGCGGTTCAACAAGGCTAAGTGCTGGGTCCTGCACTTGGGTCACAGCAACCCCATGCAATGCTACAAAGAGTACCTGGAAAGCTGCTTGGCGGAAAAGGACCTAGGAGTGTTGGTTGATAGCCAGCTGAATATGAGCCAGCAGTGTGCCCAGGTGGCCAAGAAAGCCAATGGCATCCTGGCTTGTATCAAAAATAGTGTGGCCAGCAGGACTAGGGAAGTGATCGTGCCCCTGTACTCGGCACTGGTGAGGCCGCACCTCAAACGCTGTGTTCAGTTTTGGGCCCCTCACTACAAGAGAGACATGGAGGTGCTGGAGCGTGTCCAGAGAAGGGCAACGAAGCTGGTGAAGGGTCTGGAGCACAAGTCTTATGAGGAGCGGCTGAGGGAACTGGGGTTGTTTAGCCTGGAGAAAAGGAGGCTGAGGGGAGACCTTATCACTCTCTACAACTCCCTGAAAGGAGGTTGTAGCGAGGTGGGTGTCAGTCTCTTTTTGCAAGTAACAAGTGATAGGACAAGAGGAAATGGCCTCAAGTTGTGCCAGGGGAGGTTTAGATTGGATATTAGGAAAAATTTCTTCACCGAAAGGGTTATCAAGGATTGGAGCAGGCTGCCCAGGGAAGTGGTGGAGTCACCATGCCTGGAGGTATTTAAAATATGTGTAGATGTGGTGCTTAGGGACGTGGTTTAGTGGTGGACTTGGCAGTGCTAGGTTAACAATTGGAATTGATGATCTTAAAGGTCTTTTCCAACCTAAACGATTCTATGATTCTGTAATCTTTGTATTCATGTTGGTGGAAGACTTTGTTTGCTATGGTTAAGCCACAAACAAAATTACACCTTTTCCTCAGGTATGTTTATTGCCGTTAAAGATCAAGCCTTAGAGAAAGGTGTCAATTAAACTGCTGATGACCCATATAAGAGCTAAGTTTACTTACAGACTGCAACACAACGGTGTAGAAAACATTGCTCAGCTGGAGACAATTTTACTCTCAAAGACAAGTTTCCCTTGATATTAAGAAGACTGTATTGAGGAGAAGCTTGATAAATATTATTTATTAGTCTGTTTACAAACCCAAGTGTAAAACGAGACTCAAGTGTCAAATGGGAGACACACATGAATTCTCCTATTGTTTGGCTAATGTGCCAAAAAAATACCATGTGAACAGCCATCCTGAGCTACTGGAGCAGCACTAATTTATTACTATAAAATGGAACAATGAATGGCACTAGTCACAAAACCCTGGGGGACGTGTGTGAATAAAGGAATGAGGGGTTGATGTAACTTCTCTGACTGCTTGTGGAGACTGAGCTGTTCTTTGAAAGGGAAGTAGAAATTATGCACTACTTGGAGATGCCTGCACTGACAGTTGTGAACTTTGCAGCTCTCCAGACTGAAAGCTGTGCAGTCTCATTAGCACGGAGTTGCTCCCAACCTGAAGTACAAAACTTAACAGCTTGTGCACACTACTGTGCTAATATTGGGCTCTTTCATGTCCAGTCAACTCAGGCCAGGCTAAAGTGAGCCAACCTCACCCTGCCTTATAAATCTATGTACGCATTTTTTTTCACTCAGAATAGATATGAATTTTATACAGGGAAAAAAGAAAAAGGAAAAAAAAAAAGAAAGCATGTATATGTGTATATTTATATATGTTGGGTTTTTTTTTTCCTGACTCCTTCGAGAGTCCTGGTAGACTATCGTTCTCCTGCTGTACCCCATGTCAGGTAGTTAACCTGGTGTCTAAACACCTGTTGAAGCAACTACAATGTCCAAAGTATTTTCATCCGAAGGCACAGAAATTGCAGGAAGTCCAAGCAAAATGAATACTTTGATTATCAAAAAGGATCTTGTATTCAGGTGAAATTTCCTCCCCATATCTGAATTGCTAGAAATTCAGAAGTGAATGTTGCAATTTTAGGCTCTTCTATATCTTCTTATGCCTTTCTACCAGAAATTGCAACCTTCTCCAGAAAGAAAATAAGAGAGAGAGATCTTAAGCTTAACAAACCATAAAGCAGGCAAACACTTAGTATTGGAACATTTTCTAAATTGTTATATAGTATTGACCCCAGAAAAGGAAATTTGGAGATGTAATGTGAACTCTTCAAGGAACTTCACTTGTTTGTTGTTGAATTTATATGAAAAAGACTTGGGTGCTGAGGAGAAACAACACAAAACAAAACAACACAACAAGGAGCAATATAAGCACTGGTGTTCATAAACAAACGTGAAACTTTATATTGTTTTTTCATATGTCTTCTCTGCCTTTCAGGATTATCCAGTCTAGGTTCTATCTGATACTTTTAATACACTCTTTTTTCTACTTAATTGCCCTTCATTTTATTCCTTTTAGTCTGGGAGAGAAAAAGAGGGAAGCAGTTTCCTTTTTCTGACAGAAAATATACCTAGTCCTTTTTTCCTCTCAGTCTGGACATATAAACATAAATTCATCTTTGGCTGTACGGATGATGAGATCTATGTCTATTTATCTACTTCAGTCACGTTCCCTCTCTTGTGGCATAAGTCTGAGCCTACGTTTGTACATTCCACATGTTGCCTTCCTATGGTATTAGCAGCAGGCTATGACACCAGTGACCCTCAAATTGCACAGCTCCAATTTGCACTCATATTTCAGTCTCATCAGTATTCCTTACACTGTGCAGCAAAATTCATCATTAATAATTAAATTGTGTATTTAAGCATGTGTATATGTGCAGAGGAGGACACTGAGGATAGATAGAAGGTGAATTCGTTACTAAATTGAACAATCCCTGAAGAAATTTTAAATAATCACAGATCAAAATCTATTTCAGCTCTGTGACCTTATCTTGAAAAATATACTAGCGTTTTCTTCACTTTGGTGCATTTGAGGTAGCAAAAAGGCACACAGAGATCAAACAGAGTGAAGCATCACTCAATAAAAGTTACCCTCAGTGGAATATTTGGGTTATAAGGTGCTCTTACAACCATTTCTAATTTCATTGAATTCCTTTATTAAAAAGTTCACTCCTTCAGTAACTGGAAAGGCATAGTATGAGTTTGTAGGCCAGTTTCTTTAATTTAAAATGTAGACATTTCTATTTAATTTTTTACACTAGTGGATTTTTGAACATGTTCAGAAAAATTGCTCACTTATTAAAAGTAGCTCAGTTTTTCATGTAACTCAAGTATGACCATATGCTATACAATTAACTAAAAACATAGAGAGTAAGAAATTTCTTATGATGTTTATCCAGTGCAGTCATGCCTAATGCCTACTGTGGGCTAAAGAAACATCTTCATCTTTAGACAGGCATGCGAGTACTAGACTTAACTGAAAGCATAGTTTATTATACTTAGTTTTGTTTATTTTAGGGTGTTTTGGATTTCACAGGAAAAATAATTCTTCCTTTAAAGAAAAAAAAGACGGCATGACGGGGGAGAATATCGCTACCATCCTATATGATGCTATAATTTCTAGTCCTGTTGGTTTTGTGTGCCAGGCTTCTTTGGGTGATATATCCCATAAGGATCCATCTAATGACTAAGAAAGGGCAGACTAATGTCTCATAGGAAACAGTTCCAGATCAGCTAAGGAATCTCTCTAGTCCATGGAAGAGAATGAACCATGAGATTCAATTTATTCAAAGCAAAGTGGTAGCATTCTGAAAATCAGAGTTGTAATTTTTGCTCTGGAAAGCATTTTGAAGGAAAATTTAAGATTTAGGACAGATAAAACCAGTTAAAACACAGGGATATTGTTGCTGCTGCCTGTTGATGAAGTTAACTATGCTGCATAGCATAAACAAAGATGACAGCAATAACAAAAAGATCCCCCAGCCTTAATCTGAAATTTATCTCCTGATGCCAACTTTATCTATGAATTTAATCTCAATTTTGGCATGTGGATTAGTATCTGTGAAACTTTACTCTCTCTAGAGATATCTGTGCTTCTTGCCCTATGTTCTTTTTGTCTTTGGTTACTTACCACTGCTTTCCTAGCAAATGCTGTCCCTTCTCCCAGACAAATTGTTACACTAAGAAACAAAAACCTTCTCTTTGCCTCTTAATGATTAGCAACAAATATAGGAAGGTAAAGAGTACCACATAAATGTCCTACAAATGTTGATTGCATAGGCTAAACACCCAGGGAAAAAGTCTGAAGTTGGAGAATGCCACTGGGCTGAATTCTTTACTTCCTGCCTTGAGAAATGTCAATGAGCATTCAGCATGAGCTTTGCCTGTCTGGCATGGAAACTTAGAACTATAGAGACAGTGCAAGATTCTTCTTTTTTTTTTTTTTTTAATATATATAGATTTCTTTTCTGTTCAGTGGAATTTATAAGGTTTAAGTTTTCAGTGAGTGTCTGCTACATTACATAGCTTTAGAGTGAAGAGCAGTTGAAACATATCTTTTGAAGTTGGTTTGACCCAGTCTGTGGAATTTCATTTTGATGTTGTGCTGGTTTTGGCTGGGATAGAGCCAATTTTCTTCATAGTAGCTAGTGTGGGGCTATTGAAACAATTCTTGAAGTAAATCAGCATAAAAATTGCATTTTTTTTATTTACCTTGGAAGTTGTGATTTGGATATCCAAAGTCCAAATCCTTTCTCCTGTGCAACTTTCATGCTGAACCCTATGTCTAGTGGTGTAATTCCGTTTTCATCATTCATCAACAGGTTTTATGGCTGCAAGGATTTTGTATGAGATGACCACTAAAAAGTGTGGCTGCTAGGGCAAATCTGAGCCATCTGACCTGATCATGAGTCCCAAAGGCACTGCAGGAAAAAGCAGTTCCACGATCAAATAAATATTCTGTGTCTGTTCATTAAACCTGAATGAAAAATTTATTTTATAATGTATCCAAAATTTGTCTTTCAATTGAAGATAACAATTTTTTCTGATTGAAAATGTTCTCAGTATTTCATTCCAAAAAATATTTCTATTGTATTCATTGAGTCAGGATGCAAAAATTTATTTGAATATAAGAATGTATTTTGTTTGCTTTATCTAACAAGTCTTGATTTTGTTTTGGATGTATTTTAAGATATAGCATAAGGAGGGAAAGGGAAATGCTCTGATGTTTTGATTTTGCCTTTGAAATTCAATGCAGCTAGGCACATCAGCATGCTTACCTGATCCACAAAGGTACCTGAGGAAGCTTTTTATCTGAGTCTTGTGGGATTGGATTCCTAACTCAATTAAATCCATTCTATTTCTTTAGATTTGCTTCAACCAAAACATTCATGCTAAGCTTTAAAGTAAGCTTTGGTGAAAGGAGCAAAGTTTTCTTCTCAAACTCAAATAGTGATGATTTTCATTTCCTTTGCCTAATGAGATTAAAGTACGGAACTACAGTATTACTCTGGTGACCTCTTTCTCTTTGGTAAGCTGTCTCAAGTGTGGCAAACATGTGGCATATGGGAACAGAGAAAATGTCAAACTGGGGAGCAAAGATTTACAAAATTTAATATCTTTTATAAGCTTTAGCTTCTAGACTTAATATGGACAAAAAAAAGGAAGGAAAATGCCAGATGCTATAATAATATGGGTTCTTCTAAAACAGAAAAAAAGTGTACAAACAGATTTATAATGACTTTTTGTAATCCATGGAGTGCAGATTTACTGTAGTTAATATTTTCTCTTTAAAGTTCAGTTAATATTGTTGTTCCTTGCTAAGTCTTTCACGAGGTTCCTATTGGCTTTAAACTACCATGTTTTGTACTTGGTAACATCTGCAGGAAAAGAGCATATATCATAAAAACTTCTTCAATTAAAAATTAATTTCTATTTCATAAGCAAATGTGTTCTTTCTTTAGCAGTTTGATGATAAATTATCCCAGTGTTGAACATATATAGAAGCTTTTCTTGTAGTTTTGTGGAACAAGCATACTTTTTTCTTTTTTTTTTTTTTCCCCCAGTCTGTTATGTTGCACTTTTGGTAGTCATTAAATAACAGTATTTTTAATATAAAAGGGGATCGACTTTAGTTGTTAACAAATTCCAAACTGACAATGGCTAAGTTTCTTATTTTGGCTAGTATGTATTTTCTAATTATGATGATACCGGGTGCTGTATTGAGTGCTGGTGTATGCTTCAGAGTAATGTTAAGAATTTATTTTTCCATTGAGCCATTCACACAGAAAATATTAAAGGGCCCTTGGGATTAAAAAGAAATGCAAAAGACAAGGAAAATGTATCCCTTTCTGAATCTTGTATACATGTACACATAGTAGTACACAAAAAATTTAGCAATATCTGTTAGCAGTGTATATTTTTTGCAATTTGTTAAGATATGTAATCGCACAACATAGAATAGACTTGTCTCTGTTAAAAAGGACAACTATGTTTTAAAGTAAATGTGTCACCTGCTGAAGAGACAGCTACACAGAGGCTGTGGTTTGTGATTTTTTTCCCATCTTTAATCATTATTTACCCCTGTCTGATGGTAGGGAAATGCAGATCCTGGTCTGACCTATCCTGTGGAAAATCCCTCTTGTCTCCCAACGGAACGATGCTCATTGCCAGGCCACACATAGGTGCCATGGCAACTGTAACCAGGCCATAAAGCAACTGCCCTTCCAGACCTCTCTGCCCCCGTGCCTCCCTCCCTCCTCCCAGGCTCAGCATTTGGGTCCACCTCTGCTCCACTTACCTGTCCATGAATGTCTATGCAAGAAGACATTATTCTCTCCTCAAGTGTTTAAAATGTTTCTGGAGTGTCTCAAAACTACTGATGATTACCAAAGCCTTCCTTAACGGATTCCTGATGGCACCGTATATTTGTATTAACTTATTGATATAAATATTGACATCGCATCCCTGTCCAGGAGCACTGTAATTACTAGGTCAGTTCTTTTGCATGCAAAGGCACACACAGTTAATCAAATTGAAGCTGTGATGTACACTGAAGATTATTTAAAAATTCGTGTCATCTTTGGGAGAAATAACTAACTTTGTCATATTGAGTAAAGAAAAAGAAAAACCTTCCTAGAACTGCTTTATGCTCTTAAATGTTATACTGTATTTTAACTTCTGTTTAATTGCAGGTATAGATACAAATGTCTATCTGACACATATATGGCTTTAAATAAATCTGTGTCTACAGTTTGAGTCTAGTAAGTCTACCTGTAGGCAATAAACAGTCATCAAAATCACTAGGAGTTGTATGCAGTTAACATATACCTTGAGAAAGAATATCGATATTGTCAACCAAGATCACAGTTTCAATATATTAACTCTCTCCCAGTATTTTAAAAGTGAAAGGAATGTAGAACAGATTAATAAAGAGAAATATGTAATTATTTTTTTAATATGTACTATTGCTGGCAACCTCATGGCCTATGTATACTTAATAATTATATGGTCAGAACTTTTAATCTTTGAAACTTTAAAGTAAAAAATGATCCTTTGATTCAAAGTCTGTTTGAAATAAATAGTGTTTCTTTGGGTCTCAGCTCTTCTGAAATGTTCACTGCAATTCTTTTCATTTCTGCACAGTCCTAGTCACATAGTCACAATAAGGCAGCTTAAGAAATTTCCTCCAGCTAAGTCACAGCAACAAGGTTTTTGCACTCTCCTATACACAAGTAGTAATTTGATTAATTTTAATCCTGTTGTATTATGAACTAATCTGCTGAATTTTCTCATATTTACTCCAAGTGGAGAGTCTTCACATATTTAGTTATCACAGTTCAGCTGATATTCAGCAACTTGTTTGTGATATTCAGCAGTTGTGTTCTTTGTAGGTAAAAAGTTTAAAGGTATAAAGTGCAGCTGTTACCCAAGTGCTACTGAAATTCCAACATGAAGAAATCCTTGATCTTCCTCATAATCTCCAAAATGAAGCTACTGCAGAACAGAATGTATTTTCAGAAGAAGTTTCAATAATAAGGATTATGGAAGAGATGAAATAATTTGCCATCTGCTAGACAACATGATACACCAGTATGGCCCAGAGATTCTCTTTTCTTGGAAATCTTCTTTCTAAAAGACATCCTTCCATGTGCTTGTTCTATTTTCAGAAATTAATGTAACCCCTTCCCATGGTAGTTTCTCTTCAGGTTGGGTTACTATTTTGTTTTAGCCATTTGCAATTCCAGACGGAAATCTAAGACCAGTACATACCAGACTTCATTTCCTCACATAGTAATGTTGCGATTCCGTGTCTAAATCACATAGTGAACAATAGAAATTGTATGACAGTGGCACTGAGTAGAAGTTATCTTTCAGAATAAATCATAATACGTTTGAGGAGCAGGGAGGAAAGAGACTTGTATTCTTAAGGTCCAAAAAGAACTGCAGATACTCTAGTATAGCCACATAAGAAACAGAGGATGTAGACTGCCCTCAAATAAAGATGTATAGTAAATATAACAAACAAGAAACAATTCATTTCAGATGGGCACTGATCATTAATGCAGTTTAATATCAGGCTTTGGAAATTAATCTAGTAAATGAGCTCTTGTGTTTTGTGGCCGTTGATTACATTATGCTGCCATCTCTATGCTGTAACTATAAATGTACAGATGGTCTCTGAGTTGAAAATGAATAATTGAAAGAAGGTAGCACACAGAAGCACACACAAGTTTGTGTGTACTGGGTCTGTCTGGAATTGAATTATTTTTATTTATAGCAGCCTGTATGGTGCGATGTTTTGGATTTGTGACTAGAACAGTGTTGATAACATACTAGTGTTTTGACTATTGCTGGTCGGTGCTTGCACCACATCAAGTCTTCTCTTTTTCTCATTCTGCTCCCCAAGGCAAGTAGGCTTGGGGGTGGGGGGCAAGAGACTGGGAGAGGACACAGCCAGGACAGCTGACCTGAATTGGCCAAAGCGATATTCCACACCAAAACCCATTATGCTCAGAAATAAAAACGAGGAGGTTTTGGCTTTCAAGATAGCTGTTGCTCAGAGACTAGCTGGGCATTGGTCTGCTTGTAGGAGGTGGTGAGTGCCTTTGCATCACTTTTTTTTTTTCCTTCTCTTTCCTTCACTTCTTAAACTCTTTATCTTGACCAATGAATTTTCTTGCTTTTGCTCTTCCTATTCTCTCCCCTGTCCTGTTGTGTGTGGGGCTTAGTGACTAAGAAGCTGTGTGGGCTCTTGGCTGCTGGCTGAGGTCAACCCACCAGAACCTGATAGGTCAGTATGGGCTAGGCTACCTTTAAATGTGTGTTTACTAGCCTTCTATTTTATATGACATGGTGAACCAGAAAAGAAGGGTTTGAAAGAAGCGAGAGGGGCTGAATGAGCATCAGGGAAGAATTCTTAGTTTAGAGTAGTAATTTAGGAAGTTCAGCATGCATTTGTTCTTCCTTTGGTTGCTCTGTCTTGCATACTATATTTATTCTATTTTTTTCTTAAAAATAGCTTTCATGGTGTAACTTTTTCTACAACATAATAATGATAATTAAAGGATTAGTATTAACACTGACAAAATACTATTTAATTTGTCTTTTTTTACGTAAAAGAGAGAATCACGTAAAAACTTCCTACCAGGTAGACATAAAGGTATTTTCACACTTATTCTGCCTCTAAGTAGTCCAATACCTAGGTGTATGTACTCTGATTCATGGTAGTGCAGTATTCTGAAGCTAAGAAATACAGCATTTTTAATTAATTTATGGGAAACCATAGCTTTCTTTTTCCATTACTCCCCTTCCTGTGGGCTAGTGCATTTGCCAAGATTCCTCAACTACCAAATCTGCCACTTTTAAAACTTCTCCCAGGTGGGGCTGGGACAATTACAATTTTTAGGAGCTAACTTCTTTAATATATGATCCAAAATATTTGTTCTGTATTTGTCCTGTATTTTGTATTGTTCTGTATTCTGTATTGTTCTGTATTTTGTATCCAAAATAATTGTTCTGCCTCCCTCAAATGTCCTTCAACATCTTCTTTTTCCCTTACTGGCACGCCCTCATACCAGCCACTACACAAGTCTAGACTGAAAACGAAATATGTAAGTTTTTAGCCTACAACATAATTTTTGCAAGAGTTTTCAAGAGAATGAAAAATGGCATTTCAAAATGAAAATGCTATCTCAAACAGAAGTGCAGCATAGTAATGTGCAAAGCTGTAATAGCAGTCTTAGTGCAAAAGGAATTTTAATCATGTATAAAATATACTTGACGTGGTTATTTGAAAACATTAGTACTAATGATAAATCCATATTTTTTTCATGTTTCCAATTTTATACTGGTACTTTTTTGAAAGTACAAAATCTAAATGGTCTAAGAATAGAACTGACCATGTTCTCTTTCTCATCTCCGTTGTGTGTTGCATTTCTAAGCTCTGGTTCTTCATTCCTGTTGGAGTTCATTTTTATAGCAAATAAAAGGATACAAAAGCCAAAAATAGACAATTTCACATTCCTTCATAATGAGGACACACACTGGAATACCATGTGTTATGTTGCATAGAGCTAATTGGCTCAGGCACTGTAATGAGTGTGCTATAAAGTATAAAATGTTTTTTTTTTCTTTTTCTTTTTCTAATGCTAGCTAGTATAAGCAAAAAGAAAAAAGAAACAATCAGGGTAAAAAGAGATAATCCAGAATGGATTGTGATTTTGATGGTAAAATATTGTTGTGAAAATAGTCTTAAAGAAAGTAATCTTGAGTCTTATGCATCACTTGATAAAATTTTGAAAAGTTTTACGAACAGCCAGTTAAGGGAAGCCTGTTTTCTTGACAGATTATGCCACATACTTCTCCACCCTACCCAAAAATCTTGGGCGCGCTGCTACTATATCCTTTGTTCACTTTCTCTACCCATCATATTTACTCTCCCTACATACTACCATCTTATTTCTGCATCCACTAATGCTCTCCTTGACAAGTTCCCAGCTTTAGGAACAAGACCTGGTGCTTTCTCCCTTACGTACCCATTTTTTACAATTTATGAGATCACTTTGTCAGATTTGGTTGCAAATGCCTAATGTGTTCAAAAACCCTGAAGTGGCTGACAAATAAATAGAAGGCACAAACCTCTCTGTAGGAAATTACATTAAGAACAGAACTACAAACACAGATAAGCAGGAAAAAATAAATCTGTTAATTTTTATTTTATTAAATATTAAGCAATACCTTTAAGGGAATTCACTGTTACTGTTAAAAATTTTTTAGGAGAACTGTTTTCAACTGTCAGGCCTAAATTGTTTAGATGTCCGGAATTCAGATTTCCACCAATGTATTGGAAACCTGAAGACCTCTACTAACTCTGAAACCTATAAATTGAATTGAAGCTTTTGAATGATGCCAGGCTGTAGCAGTGGACCCAGGAGTTATTAGCTTTATTTTTTTCTCCTTTTCAGCACTGAATTTTGCCTTGAAAATGATACATATGATCCTGAAAAATGAAGGGGAAGACTTTCTAAGTAATGTTAAATATTCTGTGTGCTGGGTCCTATCAGCAGGTACAGCCTGCAAGAAGCTTGTTTATCCAGCAGAACAATCTCATTATTAGGACAGTGATGTAGTGTGGTTTATTTCATACCCTGAAATCACTCAAGAAAATAACTGAGTGAATGATATTCATCCTGGACCCTGTATTGTGCTATTATGTGTAGCAATAACTGGCAGCATATTAAAATAGAGATCAGAGGCTACAACCATTCATTTGAAGGCAGTTCTGAAATTTCAAAGCTGTTGAATTATTCAACTATTTTCCAATTTATAAAATAAAATAAAAGATGATTCACTGCTTGATGATGCGACGATAGAAATAAAAACATTGAAAAGTCTTGAGTGTATTTTTTTCCCACAGTTTTTAACCAGCGTAGATGGAGGTCTTGATTGTGTGTCGGTAGCAGCCATAACTAAGAAGGGAAACACTAGATATTTTCTTTGGTCAATGCCCTACTTATACACAAAGAAAAGAAAGAAAATCCAGTCAAAATAGAAATGGACCACAGTTAGAATACAAAACTGAATAGAAATCCCTCAATCTATTTAATATTAACAACTCTGAATGAACATTAAGCCTTTGCTCTTCTCTGTCCCTATTTATGAAGGCAGTAACACAAGTGTTTAACATGCAAATACGTAATATTTTTAAGGTGCCAATGTCAATAGAAAAATCTAAATGTTTCTATGAATGTAAAAGGCATAATGAATATAATTAGTCTTTGGGTCTTTGAAAATGTATCTTTACATGCTTCAAGGAATTTGAAAATCAGGATTTTAATTAGGTTTCTGATACATCCCAGTTTTCCTAGACTGAAAAATGCACGTGTGCTCTATACACCACATGCAGAGTGTACATAGGAAGTGTCAGTTATAGTGCATGCATGCTATCACCTGTCTGAGCGTTCACAGTAATCTCATTTTTAAGGACATGACAGTCTCTTTTTCTTTCCATTATTTGGTTTTTAAGTCTCTGCTTATACTCTCCAGTTACAGTGGAATAGGAGCATTTTAAGCACAGAGAGACTGTTATCTCCTGAAATATCACTGTTATCACAAAATATCACAGAAAGGTGTCTGTGTTTTATGATGAGAATGATGAACTTCTATTATATCTATCAAAACTCCATTAGCACCTTCTCATAGGTGAAGGCACATTGGCTGGGCAGTAGTGTGAGGTACCTCCTGGAAGATTTTTAAGGTATTAAATCTTCCAGCTGTAATAAGGTTAATACAGCTCTAAATGACTTGAATGTCAGTGTTGGCAGAGTTTAACTGGTATAATATTTCTGTAAGCAGGAAGAGAAACACTTTCATGTTCACTTAATTGAAAGACCACACTGAGAAGAGGACATAGGTTTTCTTAAGATTGTCAATGAATGTAACTGTAATAAATCACAGAATTACAGAATAGTTGAGATTAGAAGGGACCTCTGGAGGTCATCCGGTCCAAACCCCTGTTCAAGCAGGGCCACCCAGAAATGGTTGTCCAGCACCATGTCTAGCTGGCTTTTGAGTATGTCCAAGGATGGAGACTCCACAACCTCCCTAGGAAACCTGTGCCAATGCTCAGTCACCCTTGCAGTAAAGACGTGTTTCCCAATATTCAGAAAGAGCCTCCTGTGCTTCCGTTTGTGCCCATTGCTTCTTGTCCTGTCTCTGGGCACCAGTGGAAAGAGCCTGGGTCCATCCTCTTTGCACCCTCCCTTCAGGTATTTATATTCATTAATAAGATTCCCCCTCAGCCTTGTCTTCTCTAGGCTAAACAGTCTCAGCTCTCAGCCTGTGCTCATAGGAGAGATGCTCCAATCCCTTAATCATCTTTGTGGCCTTTGTGGCCCTCTCTTGTATTAAGGAGCCCAGAACTGGACACAGTACTCCAGGTATGGCCTCACTAGAGCTGAGTAGAGAGGAAGGATCACCTCCCTCGACCTGCTGGCAATACTTTAGCTAATGCAGCTCAGCATACCTTTTTTGCCGCAAGGGCACATTGCTAGTTCATGTTCAACTTGATGTCCACCAGCACCACAGGTCCTTTTCTGCCAAGCTGCTTTCCAGCTGGGTGTCCCACAGCACATCTTGGTGCATGGGGTTGTTCCTCCCCAGATGCAGGACTTTGCACTTCTCCTTGTTGAACTTCATGAGGTTCCTGTCAGTCCATTTCTCCAGCCTGTTGAGGACCCTTTGGATGGCAGCATGACCCTCTGGCGTGTCAGCCACTCCTTTCAGTTTTGTGTCATCAGCAAACTTGCTGAAGGTACACTCTGCCCCATCATCCAGATCGTTACTGCAGATGTTAAAGAGGACTGGACCCAGTATTGACCCCTAGGATACACCACTAGATAAAACATAAAATACAAATCCATAATATTGTGAACATGCCAGTATTATGTTTGCTTGAGTTGATATTCTCTTAACCTGTCTGGTGGGACATTGATATGGTTAGGGTCAACAAATGACCAAATAGTTCAGTAGATAGTTACCTTAAAATTGTTTGTTGTTTGTGTTTTGTGATATGAAGTCTTAATGTGACACTTTAGACAATTCTAGGCATTTAGGAGTTTTTGATTTGTATTCTCTTTCCATAGAAATGTAATTCAATTTATACATTTGAAATAATTATTTCACAGAGCATTAATGTAAATACAATGCCTACATATTCAATCTGTTGTTAACATTCTCCTTAAAACTCAGGAGCTGAACTTTGATAATATTAATTTTCAATAATTTGGTAATTTTTTCTCTGGTTTTGCAAGTGAGTATAGCATGTTTGCCTAAGCCTACTAAAGTCGACTGCAGGCAATTCGTACCATTTTTTAATGAGGAATGGCATGCTGAAATAAAGGCAAGGATATCTGCTCTGCATAGCTAATGCTTCATTCAATACGAAGGCTTGGAACAGAGTTGATGTTATTCTGCAATATGTTCTCATGGATTCATCAAGCTCAAGGAACTGGGAACCATTAGAACTGAATATCCTGAGAGAGAAAATATGACTAGCAGACTAATATTATAAACCAAAGTGTACTAACTTAATTAGGCAGTGAAAGGCAAGATTAGAATTTGATAATAAAGTATGATGAAGAAGCTATTACCTGGTAACTTATATAATGGAATTAACGCTGCTTAGAGGTGCCTGTTAATTCATTTTTGGCACAGAGATTTAGAAGCAGAGAGAAATAGAATCAGAGCAGAGAGAGAATGCTCCTTCAGAAAGGTAAAAAATGAAATGATCAAAGATGTAAATGAATTCTGAAATAATTTGAAGTTAGTTTCTTAAGTCCTATGGGGAAGCTAATAGTGTAGCCTTGTCTCTGTACACTTCAATTTCTGCAAGGGTACATCTATGTCTTATTAGGGCCTTGTAAAGGTTACTAATTTTTAGGGACTGTTGGGTAGGAAAATTGGAACAGGGACATGTTACTGTCCCTTCCTGGTCTTAAAAGTACATGCAGGAGGAGACAATCCAAAGGTATAAGAAATATTTATCTATGTGAATTCTGTTCACAATGCAAATTGATTCTAAAGTTTTTATTCTTTTTTCCTCCATCTTTCAATGTTGTATTGACTTAGGTTATTACTTGCACAGTGGTGTGCGGAGATGTTAATAAGTACTGTGGTATTATCCAAATTTAAATCTCAAAAATCACTAACTGGCGTGCTATTCTCCCAAATAAGAGATGAAAACATTGTCTATGTTTAAAGTGCTAATACTGCTTTATCTTGCACAGTAGCTTGAATTCTCCGTTAAAGTCAGTATTCAACCAACTCTAGGGTAAGAGACATTTGATGTGACTTAAGCTTTGCGAAAGTTGATTTTCTAAGCTAGCTTAGTTGTCCAAGCTCTTTTAAAATTAACAAAAAGAAGTGGCAAATTCAAAGACCAAATATTTATACAAGTCAGAGATATTAATTTTAAGATGAAATGAATTGTCCTCTGGATGTACGGATTGCTTTCTACTGACTGGATTGAGGGCCTGATTAACTAGCTAAGGCTGGACACCGAGTTTTTAAGTGAATGAACCTAATGCTGAATTTCCATGGTTGAAATTCCTTAAGAAAAAAACCATAAGCTTTTGTTAAGGAAGTCATTGTAGAAAGTATCTGTTCTCCTTTTGTGGTTTTGGTACTCTTAACTAAAAGGGAGGAAGAGGGAGGTTGGGTGGTTTTTTGTTTTGGAGGTTTGGTTTTGTTGCTGGTGTTCAGAAAATCAAACAAATCTAGTATTGCTTTCTGACGAACAGTTATTGTGGGACAGTATTGGTAGTGGCTGACATTATTCACCAGGTGAAGAATATGAAAATTATTCTAGAATTATTGCTAATCAGGACAGGAAAAAATAAAAACATTAATCATTTAAATTAATTTATAATGCACTTCTAGGAAGTCAGGAATTCCAAGTAAGATCTGCTTAACTTGTTCTTGAATAATCCATTAAAAATACTTACGGTAATTTTCCTGGCAGTATCTTTTTGCACATTTGTTCTTATTGCTCCTATTGTTAAGACAGTTTTTTCTCCTCCTTCAAATCTAACCCAGACTTTCACACGTTTTGGTTCAGGCCACAGCTCCTTGTCCTAATGTCTTCTGAGATTAATACCTTCTTTCACTGTAGCCTGAAGGTTTTTGATTGATGCAATTCAAGGATTATGACACCCTGTGTACCACATGGCCTCTGTGTTGCACTAATTTCACTCCAGTATTTTATAACTGCTCATGCTGGAGTTCCACAAAAGAAAAAAGAGCAATTGCTCAATTATCTCAGAAATTATCAACATTTAACACAAAATCTCTAGTAACTGTTCTGCATAGACAAGTACATTACGTTAATGGTGTGAAAATGCAGTTAATTTTTCAGGGATCAAAAGAGTACTGCTACTCACTCAATGGACCTTTTCTCAAATGCAATGCTTTCCCACAGTAAAGGCTGCTGTGTGAACAGTGCTCTCTGAAGCCTTTGGTAATCTCTTGTCATTTTCTCTTCTCTTTTAGCTGATGGATGCACTGATTGGTCTGTGGATTACAAGAAATATCAAGTTCTAGTGGGAGAACCTGTTCGTATAAAATGTGCACTCTTTTATGGATATATTAGAGCTAATTACTCCCTAGCCCAAAGTGCTGGACTTAGTTTGATGTGGTACAAAAGCTCGGGACCCGGAGACTTTGAGGAACCTATAGCTTTTGATGGAACTAGAATGAGCAAAGAAGAAGACTCCATTTGGTTCCGACCGACAGTGGTACAAGACAGTGGGCTCTATGCATGTGTTATAAGGTACTGTATTTTAATATACTGCATTTTAAATAACCAGATATGCAACAAGTCTCTTAATAGTGTTACTTTTGTGCCAAAGAAAAATGTTTTCTGAGCATGTTCCTTTTTCTTCTCCTTCTGGTATTCCCTTCCCTGAAGTGTTTCATGCTTAAGTAGAAATCACTATTGAATGTCTTGAACATTTTAAATTGTTTTTTGTATAAATTTAGGTAATTTATAGCAAGATCTAAAATTTATAAGATGGGTGGTACTGGATGCATAAGCCATGTGTTCCTGCTGCTGATTCTGGTTTAACTCTTACAATGACTATCCTGGAGCAAAAAGTTTCTTTTTCACATTCAGATTTAATTTTATATGGATTTTATTAAATGGTTTAATTTAATTCAGTTTTTTCTGTAAAAAAATGTTATTGGATGTAAAGTAGTTGCATCAAGGAAAATAGAAGGTGAAATTTCAGCATTTTTAGACATACATCCTCTAGAATCACATCTGGCGTAACCTGATAATAGAGGCTGGGTGTCAGATATCTTCCAAAGGTATTTAACCTTCTGATGCATCAAGCTTTATCACCATCAATTGGACTAGTTTTCGCTTCCCGCTTTGTGAAGCAAGTGTTCAGCTTCTTTCTGCATCTTTAAAATGGTTTGCACTGAGATATTGTTTCCAGCCCTTTGCAGTCAAAAAGGTCATCTAGGCACTTTCATATTCTCACAGCCCTATACTAGATTTTCACTAGATGTGAAATTATGCAAATTAGAATTTGTACATAGAAATTACAGAGAAGAGTTGCTACTAATTGTTCAAAGGTTTAAAACAATTGGTTATTGCAGTTAGTTGAACAGACGAAGCAGTGTTCCTCTCTGTCTGCATATCTATAAAAATGTTCTTCCTACTCATACACAGTAGAAAGAGTCAAAAAGAAAAAGTAAGGCAACTGAGTGGCTAGAAAAGGAATGCATGATGAAGCTATTCCAATGTTCCAAGGAAAATAAGGAAATTGTTTTACCAGCACCTGGAGATATTTTGTCTCTACAACTTTTTTTTTTTTTTTTTTTTTTTGGGTGGGGGCAGGGAACGCTGTCTGGGTTGTGTGTGATGAAGGAGATGTTTACCAGATGATGTGTTTTTAAAAACATTTGCTCTTTCAGCTCTTTACATAACCTGTGAGACATTTTGTATCACATCATTTGTTCAATAGCATTTTCAACATGGTTCTGATGATGATGATGGTTTTCTTTAAAAGAAAAACACAAAAAACTACACATTAAGCTACTTAAGGGGAATATTTAGTTATGTTTAAATTAATATTTTTTCAGATAAGTATGTAACAGTAGCCATGAAGATGGCAACAGTTTTGTCAATTACTCCATAGTGCTATTTAAAATAGCATAATTAATCACCTCTATTTAGATAAAGAAAATCTTAAATATCTGATATTGCACTTTCCAGCAAGTATAGATAAATGCTGAATTTAGCTAATCAGACATACTTTAAAATGTAGATTGATGATAGATTTTAAAAAACACAGTACTAATTCGTTTGTGTTCCTGAATACTCTTATGAACAGTTACAAAACCTTTCACCTTGAGGACACCCACTAGAATAAGC
The DNA here is from genome assembly GCF_035582795.1 of Mycteria americana. Lineage (NCBI taxonomy): Eukaryota > Metazoa > Chordata > Aves > Ciconiiformes > Ciconiidae > Mycteria > Mycteria americana. The sequence continues at coordinate 131,612,782 of NC_134365.1, read as the reverse complement.
AAGTATTGGTTAAAGGGTTGGTACTAAGAAGTCTGTGCTTGTTATATCAGTGTTTCAGTTTTAGATTTGTTGGATGCAACCTTTCAAATGTATGATCAAGATGGTTATTGGTAGAAGACACAATCCTCATTTCAGTATCAGAGGAATATATTCTTTTATGCATGTTTTGTGCATACAGTCAAAGGTTGCTTTCAAATAGCTTTGAATGCCCATTTAGAATCAAATTTGAAACTTAATACTTTATGTTCCCAAGATAAACATGTATTTGATATTTTAATCTGAAATAAATAAAAGTAACTACTCAGCAATATAATATAATGGTTCCCTTTTTTCCCTCATTCCTTCAGATTCTTACATTATAAAGTGATTATCTGACCAAAAAAAAAAAAGAGCCTGAACTGATGCCATCTGGCAAAATTATGTGCTCTACCTGTACTTCCAAAGTTATTGCTACAGAAATATCTAGAAAAACCTCTCACATCAAATAGCTGCCTACTGCTCTTTACTGCTCTTTAGTCTCATCACTGAAATCAGAATACTCAGCCGCGCTGTCACTTTGTGCTTGGATACTTGTAGAATATACCAGAGAATCTGGAGAAAGATTAGTGAACAAGAACTGTAATTTCTTTCAAGGAACAAAGATTGCAGGGATGAGATTTAGGAATTTTTTCTTACAGATTTGAAGTTTTTGTTTATTTTAATGGCGAGGGCTTTAAACGCCTTCAGAATTATGTTATAAGCTATTTTAGTTTTAAAGACCCAGTTAAGAACTTCAGTTAAGAGGCTTAAAATTACCTAGTAGCAAACTTAAGTTGGGTGATGCTTGCAATAACTTGAGTGCGAGAGCAGGGAGAAGAGATGTACCTGTGAGGTAATGAGGGCAGGCAGTAAAGGGTAAATGAGCAAAAGCAGAACTGCACTTCGAATAAATGGCTCTGCCTAGTTTTTATTTCAAACATACTTGAAGGGGTGGAACAGACCAGTACTTAGTATTTTCTTTGCTCAGAAGGTCCTTTCTTCACAGTTCTGTGCCTTTGCTACCTGTGCCAACAGTAAGGAAGAGAAATATATCTATTGCATGGGGTGTGTAGAGAACAACATGCTGAAACAGACTGTATGGAACTAAATGAACAATACTAACAGGGTAGTTGGTGGACCAAATTAATTTCTACAGTGACTACATTACAGTAGAAACATGGAGTTTCATTGAGTAGAAACATTCACATTTTCAGTGAAATTAACCTAGGGATAGTAGTGAAGGCTGGCTCTTTTTCCTTCAGAAGCAAAGAAATGACCTTCATCCTTATTCACTACTGTTCACGATACTCTCACCTTTAATTTCTTATCCCTGTTTTAATTCCTATGGGAAGCTGGCTGCCATAAAGGAATTGAGAAAATCAAGACTGACCTTATTATCAAGGCACTGCTGCACACCCAGAGCTGGAGGAGAGGAGATCGCTAGAAATAGCTTTCAGTTCACTACAGTCAGTACAAGGACTATGAGCTGCTTGGCAGAAAATGTATGGGCTTATACTCTGCTTTCAAGGAAGACAATGATGTAGTTTGTTTCAGGCACAACACTGTACCGTTCTGCTGCAACTTCTGTGTGCTGCAGTTTTAAGGAAGCAGAACATGTAAAATATTAAGTCTTTCAGTGGATGTCACATCACACGGTTGCTTGTTGTTTATCATATATGGGCAGTGCATATAACTCGATAAGCTGCAAAAAGAGTTAATGTATACATTCAACTCAAGCTCCCAGAAATTATGCATATATATACACCTGGTATAACAGTAAGTACTAAGTAGTTTCTGTCAAACTTTCTGCCTCCTTTAATGTTGCAAAAAAGCTGAAATATTGTTCCCGTTGAACTGACATTTCCTTCCTGTTTTCATTTTTTCCTGCCCTGCCTGGAAACTTCTATTACAGTATCTCCAGTAATGGCCCAACCTAACATCAGCTCAGGTCCATGGGGCCCAAGAGGAAGGCTGGACTGGGATTTACGCTAAAGTGCTACAATGGGTTGTATTGCAAAAGACAAAATAGGGTTTTATGGTACATTCAGCCAGAGTTTTGCATTGGTATGTCAGTTAAATAGTGTTTAGAAATCATCTTTATCGCTGCATACAGTGTATGTAGCAATTCAGACATCTTTCTGAATCTGAATATGCTCTTACTAACTAATGACTTTGTTGTTTTTAAACTCATGTTTTAAAGTGAGATTGCTTTTACGTCTGTAATTAGAAATTCTCACTTTAGATCTAGAGATAATGTATTTTCCCCTGTAGAAATCAGTTTGGACTTAAAACATGTAACATTTCCCTTTGCCCTCAATTTATCCTTAATAATGATGGTGGTAGTAGAACATTTACTTTTCTGTAGCTGAGTCTTTGTGCGGACGTATGTGTTTGGATGTTTACAAACATTAATTGCTTTGGTAAGCCAAAATATTTAGTGGAGAAAAATGCATACAAGAACCAAGTCTTGTTCAAAAACATGAGAGTAGCTATAAAGTAAGCAGAAGATCCAGACAAAAATAGGTAACAACAGAAGTTTAAATAACACAATATAAATTATGTTACAGGTTAAAAATTTCTCCAACTTTAACACACTCAAAATAAATTCATTACGTACTTATAAAAATACTGCCTATAGTTCATTCAGTGATATTCAGCTTTGAAGTTTCAAATTCAGATCTCACTGCCAGGTTCAGACTGGGAATAACAGCAACTATGGAGATGGTTCAAATCTGTCTGCAGCCCCAGTCAGTAACAAACCTGAGTATCTGCTTGAGAATCTTTAACTGTTTCTGTTAGTCACACACAATCTAGCATTTTAGACACAGAGGTAAAGACTGAAATACAGTGAAGCATATAGAATTTTCTGATTTTACTTCTGAAAGAAAGAAAGAAAGAAAGAAAAAAAAAAAGAAAGAAGGAAGGAAGAAAGGAAGGAAGGAAGAAGGAAGGAAGGAAAGAAGGAAGGAAGGACGCAGATTATTGTCCAGTCTTGTATTTAGCTTCATTACCCTTGCTATGGCCTTGCACATCTGAAGGTAGAGGCTTCAAATATAACAATGTTTCTAACTCGAGAATATAACAACTTTTCTATCTCGTTTTTAAGGTGAGCTTTAATCTTTGCTGTTTAGCTGTATTTTAAATATCTCTACTCAACTTCATAGTGGTTGTGGGTTTTGTGTTTATGTTTACACATAGATATACACATGCATCCACACGTACAGATATTATGTTGCTGAATCTCATAACTTCCCTGCCATATAGTTCAGTTAGTATATAATTTTTTATTTGAGACAGAAATAAAATAGAATACCTTTAGAGATATTCTAAATAAAAGAACATTAATTTTCTCTATACAATTTTCAACAAAAACTGCTTCAAATTATCTTCGAAAAGCATCACAGTGTAGGAGAATATACCATACTTTTTTTTTTATCTAGGTGTGATTGGAAACCTGAGACTGCTGTGAACTTATGAAAAATAGTCCTTTATCTTCATCATATGAAAATTCATTTTAATTTTAGATGGCATAAATTTCTTCTGTTAGGTAGGATGTTTTCCTGTACTGATCATCTTCAAATACAAAAATACTGATTTTCTGTAGCTTAACAGATCTAATTTTGACAGATCGTGTCAATTATGGCTTAACTAATGTAACTATTTAACTGTTTATGTAAGGCTAGTTAAAATAATTGCAGTTATATGAATGATGCATTATTATCAGCACATAGTTATTTTGTGAAATAAACATGAGATAAATATAAAGTTTAAAATAACAACATATGCAATTTATTTTTAGAGAAATTTCCCTTAGTCTTTTGTTTGTTTTTTTGTTTTTAAAGAGGCTATGGAGCCTAACCATCCCCTGCAGTAACTTGTTAATTGCCAGTGTTCTTTCAGATATTATGAAGTCTTGTTCTGTTCATTTTAAGAAGAATATCTAATTCTATATATCGTTCTGTTGGTTCCTAAAAACCATACATTGCACATAGTCATAGTATGTATGCACACGATTGTTTAATGCATTATCAGAAATCCTGAATACAGAATGTATAAGGAAATCTTTGCTTTAATGAAGGAAATGGTGAGCAAAAAAGAAATACAATTAATTTTTCATAAACCTTGTGCAAGCACCATTTCTTCATCATCTTGAATAATGTAAAACATGTTTACAAATGGGAATTACCATTTCATGGTACCAACCATTTTTAAAATCTGTCTTAGTGTAGGAGGGGCTTTTACCCTGGCCATATATACTTACAAATATTTTTGTTTCTTTATACAGTTTTTACCAATCATTATCTCAAGAAAAAAGTAAGTGTTCAGATAACAACTAGATGTTAAATCTGAATGAAAATCAAAAACAACAGAAAAGAGAAAATATCTGAAAATTAAGCCTTGTAGCAGTTTATCTTACAAGTTTCAAGAGCTAGGTGTTCCCTAGATCTGCATGGGATCCCCGGTTACATTTAATTGTGTGAGTAACAAAGAAATCTGACAATGGATGAGAGAAATAAGCTTTCTTAAGGAATACCAAATGTGCTAACAATACACAGAAATAACTCTCAGAAGAGCCTGGTATTCTATTAATTCCTTTAAGTATCCTCACAATGGTAAAGTAATTAGCAGAAAAAGAGCACTAGAAACAGATTTAAAATTACTCCAAAATAGTTTGGAATGCAGAGTTGCAAGTTTTCATGATTTGCGTTTATTGGGATGCTTTTGAGTGAAGCCCAGGGCATTGGCCTGCACAGAGAAAGTAGTTTTGTAAGCTTTTAGCAAATAGGCATTCATAGCCTTATGGCAAGAAAACTGAGGGAATGGAAAAGGAAAACAGAAAAAAAATAAGGATGGAGGTGCCTGCACCACTTGAGTTATTTAAATGTTTGAACCACCATTACAGGTCTTTGTACAGAAGTCAACGACTCTGACAGCCTCTTGAAGTGGTGTGCAAGTTCAGGAGAACATTTATTGCGCACAGGAGACAGACTTTCCTTGATCCCCTCTTTCATGTTGATTTGGTTTTTAGAGAGCAGGGGAGACAATTGACTGTGCCTTCATTATTCCTACACTCCTTTTGTAAGCTTGTCTGAGCTTTTTCCAAGGTCTTTTTCTTCCATGGAAGTGTTTGGTAACCATGACAAGGAATCTGTCTCTTATGGTGATCAAGGTTTGATCCATCTCCTTTTCAAATGTAAGCTTGGTAGACTAGCCAGACATCCATGAAATTTTTCATTGCAACTTAGGGATGACTTGGTGAGTAGAAAAAGCCTTCAGGCTAACATTAGGAATGTATACAGGTTGGGTTGCTGGAGCTTACATTAAGTGACCTGTACAGATGGAAGAAGCAGTTGCTAGTTCCGAGCAATAAATGAGATCTGAGATTTTCTTGAAATAGATGCTTGTTGGAAGCCAGGTGATTGAAATCTACTCATTCTTCATTCCCCCTGTCCTTCTGACACTGCAGGAGCTCAGTTGTCTGACATTAGCATCTTTATTGGACATAATAAATACCTTTCACGTGCATTAGGACAAAACAAATGCCTAATACTGAAGAGATAAACAGGTGAGCGCAGGGTACCTCTTCTCATTGTTAACTTGATACAAGCTATGTATAATGCTAAATTCCAGTATATGTTTTCTATTTGCTTGGCTCAGTGAGAACTTGACACTGAAAAACAAACAAGCAAGCATGGTGGTGAGTAGATAAAGGAGCAATATGATCTTTACAGTGGGTAGAGTTATGATTTTAAGTGAAGAGTCTTGGTGGACTAGATGTAAACAAGTCTGAGAACTAAAAGAGTTAGTTCAGAGAATTGTTTTAGTTTAGACTTCATTAAAGGATATGTTAATTTATACTGGGGGGAAAATAAATAATGCCTGTACTTACACAGAATAGGGGAAGGATGTTGATATTGGAAAAGAAGAAGAAATTGGTGTATTTGACTGAACAGAAGGCACTGTTAATATCCCATTTTAACAGCTCTGAACTTACAGGAATGGCATAGACAATGCTTGAGGAGAGAGTTGGTTGAAGAAAAGCCTTCTATGTGATACCAAGTTTCTTTTACTACTAATTCTTTTGTTGTTGAGTTATTTGCTGAAATACAGCAATGTAACAAATAACGTAGTCTGACTATTGCTTCCACTATTTTATTAGAGGTTTGTTTGTTTGTTTTTCCTTAAGAGTACTTTTAGCAAACCAGTTTCACTTGCCCTTTGATTGTAAAGGTTCTTCTTGTCACAATTGTAATATTTCTGACAAAAAAAGTAACACTTCAGATCTCATTTCAGTATAATAGTAAAATATGACTGTGATGTTTGGTTTTGCAGCTGTAATTTAAGAGGGAAAAGTCCTAACATGTAGTCAGGTTGCATTGATATGCATTGTTTGTAGTAAGAAACACAGTTTCTCTTTTGTTAAAGAATAGGCGTTATTTTGTCCATTTTACGTTCTCCTGCTGACTACATCCACCTTAGAAAAGGACCAAAAGCCATGTAACAGTATGGAAGAAGTGGCCTATCAGCTGCCCTTATAGCAAATGTGGGAGAAGGAGAAAATACAGATAAAGTTAATTCGATATAATAGATACTTAAGTCAAGGCTAGATAATTTTCTTTCAGGCACTTGAGAAAATGGAAGACAACGGCAAAGAACTAAAATGACTTGCACATGTTTTCAAAACAATGGCTTCAATTTTTTCTTTGTCTCCAAAGTTTGTTTATAGATTTTAATTGTTTCCTCTAACAGAATTCAAAACAACTAAGAAGTTGTATAGCTAGTAATAATATGGGCCTCCTACCTTTTATATGATTGTTTAAGTTTGCTCTTAGCAACCTATTTTAAATTGTATTTTGAATCTCTGTCCTGCAAATGCTTATCTCTCTGTATATAAACAGCCTGTGGGTGTCAAGTTCAGTTTAAGCATCTAGATGCTAAATAGCTGCATGTGAATTGTTTCCTTCTTTAATTCCCGTTGTTCTCAGGCCAGAGACCAATTTAGCTGATGTTAAAATATAGCTAAGACTTGATTCAGTTACACAGGGATAGGTATCTAATACTATTTTAGGGACACTAGGAGTATTTCCAAGACATTTGCAAGGGAATGACATATATGGCACTGGATCTGGAGGAGGCAGAAAGTGGAGTACATTTGGGCAAGCCACATGCCACTACACACCCACTCTTAGGTAAATAAAATGAGCTTTTTGTGGCTTTTCAGCTGAACCATTTGCTAGGCTCCATCAGCCAGACTGATAGCTACAGTAGGAGTTTAGACATAGCACACAGGTATATGAATGTAAGTGGATCACAGAACTGAAATGTCTTAAACTGAATCCCAAACTAAATTAACTTCATTTGTGTATTCATACCACATACATTGAAATGCACTGGCTGGTGTGAAAGTTAAGGGACATATCTCTGTACTCAGTGCTATGTCATGAGGCTGACATTTTAAAATATTAAACTTATTTGAAGAGTCTATAATGTAAGAATGTAATGTGATTGAATTAATTTATAATCTAAATTCTTCTGAAATGCAAATCTAAAATAGTGGTTGAGGCTCCCAAAATTCATCAAACTGACTTAAAAGCCATCAGTTCAACAAACAAGACTCTTTCTCAGTAATTAGATTAACATTTCCAAGGTTTCTGCACAAATAAATATTACAAATGCTCCTTTAGAAAAGGGAAGGAAAAGCAGCAGCTGAGATTCTTTAGTCAGACTCCAAGAAGCATCAAATATTAGATGATCTGTGGTGAAGTCTTGCATGACTTTTTCAGAAGGGTTAAATCTGAAAAGGGTGTGTGTGCTGTAACCCAGAAAGGTTACAAATACAGTAGAGAGACTGAAGAGAACCTGCCTACTGACTCCTTTCTGGTGCCACTATGCTAGGAATGAGTAAAGATGGGAAGAAGGTGCTATGTTTTCAGGATGTCTTTGGAACAATTCAATCAACCCTTGCTTCCCACAGCAATTAGGCTATTTCCCCCAGACCAAGAATGATCTAAAGCAGTCCTAGCAGCGTTCAGAGGTTCTTTCATAATCTTTGTTCTGATCCTTGTTTCTCTCTCCTCTCCCTTCATAAATGAGAGAAAGGCACCCAATATTACAAAAATGAAGAAGAGCTTGTGTGGTCCCCAAGTGTACAGAAGATTGGAAGGGTGGAAGCCTCTACCCCCCTTTCTCTTCTCTTCAAGCTTCTCCTCTATTTTGATGAAATCACAAAAAAAATCCTGTGACTTCCTCTTTATCTGATAGGAAGAAAGGAGAAACATCTTTGTTGCAAGTCTTCAGGCTAGGACTTTATTATTTATCAAGAAGGTGTTCATGTGTGCTATGGAAAATTCAGTAAATGTAAGAGGATGGCATGGTGATAAAAATTAAAAAAGAGAAAAACATTTAGTGGGTTTTTTTATTTCTTACCTATGAGGAGAAATATTTCAAGAAAATTTAGATGCAAATCAGATGGACATTTGGAAACTTGTTATGGTCAAAACAAAATCATTGAGGGGCAAAACAGTGGTAAAAGTATCGATGAAAAATAAGTAGACTGTAATGAAATAAAATTTATCTTTTCATTTAAGTTTTCCAGTATGTCCAACTGATACTCTTTTTGGCAGTCCAGTAAATAATTTTACTGAAATTCTGGCTCCTAGACAAAAGCACTAGTAAGAGATTTTCAGGTGTGGTGTGTTTTGGGTTTTTTTTGTTTATTTGTTTGCTTTTTTTTAAAGAATTTTAATGGTAATATTGTTGCAGAGAAAATCTTGAAAGCAGTGAATCATAAGAAAAATTCAAGAACTGGAGAAAGCTTATAAGATATCTCTCAGCTCATACACATGGGTCCAGATTTCTATGTGTGGTTTTGTTTTGGGTTTTTTGGGGGGTAAAAGTAGCAGGTTCACATTAGCAAGACATATGAAGGAAAATTAATCAGCTATGCTACATGACCAAAATGCAAAGTTCTAAATGTAAGAAGACCAAATAAATAAATAATAATAATAAAGGGAATAATTGGAAGATTAAAAAACTGTCTTGATTTTCTTGAGGACTTATGTACTGGTTTTGAATATCAAAAATTTTGTGCCTGTCCTTTTGGAAGAAAAATATTATCTCTCATCAAAAAGACAGAACAGCAGGAGTTCCAGGGAGGCGGATAAGCAAGTGAAGAAGAAATTGAAGAAAAAATGTATTAGCCTATAGAATCTTGAAGGCAAGCTATCAAAATTATGTTGTTGGAAAACCTTGTTCTGACTTAATTTTGCTTTGCTTGGTTTTTCAGTCTCTAAAGTCTTGAAGAAATAAAGAAATCCCTCTGTTTCTCTAATCATATCTTTAAACAATTTTTGAGTGGATTATATTGATGAAGCCTGTGAATTTTATCTATTTTCACTGTGGCAAGGGTTTCCTACATAGAATTGTTTTAAACAGTGATGGCTATTAAGATGCATTATCCCTGTTTTTAAGGGTCTCTTCCAATAGTCACAGATAGGTTCATCAAAATTTACTAATCTGAAAGTCTACTAATAAAAACAGAAACTTGAGAATAGGTGCTAAGGCAAATCTCTGTTATACACACATTTTAAAATTATCAATATACAAATATATATATATAATATATTATAATAATACATTATATATAATTATAAACTACTACTACTACTGGAAAGACTATGCATCATTGTTCTGCTAAAAATGACATTTAGCATTTATGTTGAGTTTTTTATTATTCTTATTCCAAATGTAAATTAGATGCTGCCCATCTCACTGAGATGGTATAATTAATTAGTAACACTCTTGCTGAAGAAAAATGATAGTAAATATCTTGGAAAAACAGTTAATGGATGTTATTACATTTGTATATTTCCTTGGACTGAGAAAGAGGGGGATTTGGATTAAATTTTTTTAAAAATATTTTGGTCAATAAAAACTTGGTTTAGTAGCATTCATTCTCACATGTTCATGTCCTTTAAAGTATGTATGGATAAGATATTTGATCCAAACAGTTCATGGTCTCATTATGAGATAGCTCATAGTTGGTGACGATGGAGGGAACTGGAGGAAAAAAGCAACACGTACTCGTTTATGCAGCCTGTATGTTGATGAAATATTGCCTTGGAACTGTAGGGCATAAGGAGAAACAAGTTACTTACTGAGTCTAGCAAAGTCAAATGGCAGGTTTTCCATAGAGGTGCTGATGCACATGAATCAATAGTCCAGTGCAAAGACGGTAGTGTACTTGGAGAAGTCATGCGAGACCTCCAGGTGACTTCAGGTTTGATGTCCGAGAAGTAATAAAAAGAGATCTTGTAACACCTATATCGTTTGGATTCAAAACATATTTCTCTTTCTTCTTCCATTATAATAAAGTCAGAGTTCACATGTAAGCATAAGATAAATAAAGATCCATGTTTGCAATCACCATATTTCATAATGAATTGTTTCATCAGTTCCAGTGGTGCCTGTAGAATGACTAAAGTGTACTCTTTTATAGTAAGCATATCCAAAATCGATGGTAGTCTGAAATGGGTGAATTTACCTTGGGTTTTTTTAGTGTCTTCCGGACATAAAGCTTACAAGCAGACCTAGCAAGTAAAAATTATTTGTAACACTGAAAATAATATTGTGCAGATATTCCCACTATAGAGGAAAACTAATGACATTTGCGTATTTGGTGTTTGCTTAGTGCTACCATCTGTCAAAGTAACATAGCCTGGTGCTGCTAATTTCAAAGGTGATGAGACTGACCCAACAGATCTTGAGGTATTCAATTGCAGAGGCTGAGAAGTTGATCAAAGGTCAAGATTGTCCCTATAATCTTAATTCAGCCTTTCAGTGCTGGAAGCATTATGGTATAGCCTTTGAGGGCTAAATTTTGACTTCATTTAGAAAATTAATCAAGATTGGACAGTGAGGAGGGCTCCTGTTTTCACTTATTGCAAGAGTTAGTGTGTGCATGTAAATACACACACTGATACATACACACACACATATCCATACTTGCATACCAGCATGTGCATACACATATATATATATGTGCATAGTGAACCAAGAAAGAGAATTAAAGGCAAGATAGGATGGTCTGAATACAGTTGATGAGGACATGCTTGAAAACTGCATTTAAATTTTGTCTGTCACAGACTTCTTATGTGGATATGGCCAAGTCATTGGAACGAGTTTGGCCTTTCTCTTTTTGGGGCTGCACTGTGGATTCTGGCCACTCTTTTTCAGGCTACACTGAAAAGAACACCTGTAAGGCATTATTTCATTTTTTTTCTTTGAGATAATGATAATGATATCAAATATGCAAATTAAATTTGTTGATCAGCAGGAAATCTTTGTAATATGACCTTTCCGTGATTTTGGCATTTATTTTTTCAGCCTTGCATGCTAAATCTTGACATAAACTATTTAAAATACATGGCAACATATAAGAATATAAGGTGGCTTTTTTGGTTTAGATGTTTTATCTGGATTCATTTTCATACATATACCTGTTGTCTGAGAGTGAAGAAGATCCCAAAGTTTTATATTTAATGCAATTATGTAATGAAATTTAATTAGAGGGCTGTAGTAAAAATAAATCAATGTTTTTAAAAGTAGTCTAAAAAGGAAATTTAAATGATTGTGTTTTGCCTGATATGTTAAGTTGCTTTATGATAGCCTTGAAGAACAGAAAATGCCTTTTATATACTCTCTTTTCAGTTATTTACAATATGTAGTGGAAAGAGCAAATAATGGACAGTTACGAGGTTTTTTTCCCCTTTGAAACAAATTTTTCGACTTTCAAACACAAGATGAACTGGATAGATTTAGCAGCAAGGAATAATCAGCTACTCAATCAGCTTCATTTCTGTGATGTTCTTAAGATCAAGTTGGCTGGCTTCTAAGGGCAGAGAGTACAGATTAAAGTTCATCACCTTCAACTGTGGGTTATTAAAGTGACAGAGAGATTGCTCAAACGAGCACAAGTACTAATGCCTTTTCAGTGACATTTTCATGACATGTTTTGGTTGGGTTTTTTGTTGTTCTTTTTTTTCCCCTGAAATGTCTGTCTACCTTTTCTGGCCATTACAATTAACCCTATTCAATATAAACAGCTCGATTCAGTGTTTGGTCTCAGGTGTAGTTCTGCCTCAATATTAATTCGAACTCTGCTGTGTTTTTGTGAAGTTTTATGACAATAGGACAACTGAAGGGAATTCCTCTTTCCACTGTGTGCTAGCTAGCCTCAGGCCAAGGCCAGGCAGGTTGGGGATTCTTGTACGGCATTAGTCAGGCTTCACATTGCACAACTGATGCCCAAGTAAGATGCCTACAACTACATGAAGGGGCGGGGGGGTGGGGGGGAAGTCCAGCATACAAGACATCAGCACTGTATCTGTTGGTCTCACTGTGTGGTGTAGCACCCAAAACATGTCCTGAATAACCGATGGAACTATTGTTATCAATAAAGGCTTGTGGAGAACTGCAGGGAGAAGTGTTGGCAGTCATAAATATTAGGAAAGATACAAGTGATTTTTCTTCTATAAGCAGGTCAGCCTCAGAAGGGACCTGGGGGAGAAGACCGAGGGATGATCCAGGAAGGGAAAGTGTGTCATTGGTATCGACAGTTGGAAAGAAGAGGAGTGTGAAGATGTCTTTGGCACTTCAAGAGAAATCGTTTCAATGCTTAAGGGCAAAATTTAAGAAACTACAGGTTTTTACCTGTGCATAGGAGCTGCCATTGACCCCATTTCCAGTTCTTACTTCATCTGCTATTCTGCATTCTCGTATTTAACATTGTGCTCCCTCATTCAGAAAGTGGGCTTCAGTTACTGTTGCTTTTCTTGATCCAGTAAGAACTATTTCTCCCCACACACACACCTTTTTCTAGGAAAGGTGCTTCTGCATTTTTGCTACCTTAATAACTGTAACTCTTCTCCTTCATGCTTAGATTTGCATATGCATATAGGTATAGTATTTGAAAACATATATATATAATATACATTCATGCATATGTATATGCAGGTAACAATAGGATTAATGACTTTGAGGCCCAGGTTCACAGCTACTCTCAATCTAGATGTCGCAAACATTATTCTTACATGTTACAAGTAGCAGTCAGTAACCCCCAGCTGTGGTATTTTAATAAATGAAGAGCAGATAGTCAAATACACTCTCACGGTTGTGTCTTTACAGATAATAAGTAAATGACAGTCACGGGCAGTTTCTGTATGTGTGACATTATATCTGCTAAAATAACTGTGGTTCATTGTATCTTCAGTATTGTTTAAAGTACGACTATTAATATGGTACTTTACTGCCAAAGGTCGAATCAAATACATTCAAAGTTCTGTTCATTATTGGTGTTACATACTAAAAGTAGCTTTGCTAGTAACATCTTTGCTTTTGGCTACAGTTTTCGTGCATTGTTTCTCTGTTTGTGGATTCTTGGCCAAAAACAAGGTCTTATAAAAATTAAATTTATTTCAGCATCATATTTACAATTAAGGCAAATGAAAAATAAAAACCAAAACTTTGTCTTTTAATGGAAATGTGCTTCCAGATACCCTTTTCACTCAGTGCTGGGGGAAAGAAGGATAAGGTGCCTAGACCTCCTGGCTTTGTATCTGTGCAGCACCTGAACGGAGCAGATCCTCAGTCTCAGCAAACCCTAGGTCTTTCTACTGGAATGCAGACAAGGGACATGTGAGATGCAGTGTCCTGCAGTATGTTGCTGCATAACGCTAATAATAAAGTGTAAAAATCAAAAGATGAGGCTTCTAAACAAACATCTTTACTCAATTCACTACAGGAGCACTGGATATGCAGTATTCCAGGACTGACAGGCATTAGTTTTTACCACTACTCCCAGCTGAGCTGGAAAAGAATATCTTGAGAATGTGCACTTAAAGCCTTTTTTTTGCTGCAGCATTAGTTTAACAACTGTACCTGCTGTTCTGGCTTCAAGGCACCTGAATCTCATTTACTTTAGGAACAATTCTTTCCCCAATAAGCAAGGGGTTATTCTATTACCAAAGTGCAGAAAATATGAGTACTTTTCAATAGAAAACTGTTCCCTCCCGAAGTGTCTGAGTTTTGACTGAAATTCTATCTTCTTAGTCACTGGCAATTGACTGATAACTCCAGTGGGACCTGGATTTGCAGTTATCAGCTTGTATTAAAATCTGTAGAGGTGTTAAAAAATATGAAGGTATTCTTTACGAACATAATCTTTCCTTCTATCATCATTAATGTGTTTTCATTTGAAGTGTAATTCAAGTGTTGCTGGTAATGTCCTTGTTAACCACATAGAGTCTTAACTTGAATGTAGGGCTACTCAGGTAAGCAGCTGGAACTCAGAAGTTGAGTCTACATAAGTTACACATGGAGTCAGCTAAGACTTTTTAGCTGCTCATGCAGTCATTCCAAGTACATGTCATTTAATGGTCACTTTCACTCAGTCAAGGTTTATTTGAGAGGAGTTAATCTAAGAATAGAAAATTTCAGTTAACTCTCCAGTGAAAACAATTAGCTCTTTATGAATTGTTTGGCTCAAGTTTTCAGGACAGGGCAGAAAAAGGAAAAATAATTTCCCTGGGAGACTGCAGTCAAATATTCTAGTTTGAAAGGTGAAAGGTTAATGAAAAACTTGGATAGTGCAGTGATAAAACTATATACGAGCTTATAAGGAAATGAAATCCTTTGTATTCAGTTCAGGATATGCAGTAAGTAAAATCGGGACCTGCATACTGAGTGGTAAGGTAGAAAGAAAGATGAGATCAGAGCACATTTACTGGAGATTGTACATCCATTGTACATCCAGAGTACCAAGTAAGAAGAGGAAGTGGCTGAGCGGAGGAAAGACTGGGGAAAAAGAAATGTGCTCATGCTATTTAAAGATAACATTGGGGTAGGCACACAGGGTGGCAGGATTAAGGAAACTTTAATTACTGCATTCCTTTACATCTAATTTTTTTTACTTCACGGTTTTTGTTCATGCATTTTAAATCTACAGATTGCATGGTAGTAGAATTGTATGGTTTTAATTTTAATGGGGCGTGTATGCCTTGTTAAAATTAATATGTCATCTCCGACTCTTCTGTCCTATGAATTTTACTCCAGGCTCTATAGCACTATAGGTAGAAAAGTTATTAACAATTTGTATAGATTTAATGTTGTACAAAATTATACTGAGTCCTTGTCCTTCTTAAAAACTTCTCTAAGATGGTGATGAGATTTAATAGCAAGACACGCAGGTTTCCCATGTCTAGGTTGTATGGTCCTCTTAGGCCACCACATAGGAATGAGCGGGGCAAGTGTCCCCCGGCAGGCACAGTCGAGGCTGGTGGTGACACTGAGGGTGCATCCGGTCTCCCCACTGCGCAGCACTCACTGCTACATGGCAAAATACCCTCTCCCCAAAAGATTTCCTTCACAGTACCATTGGTTTCAGGCTTGGAAAGTGACAGTCCCTTTTCCTGCTGACAGCAATGTTTCATTGATCCATTCATCACTTGAAATGAGAAGAAGAATGGCCTTGCATAAGTGTGAGATCTACTGGACTGTTATGATACACTGACAGTAAATACTCCATTTGTACTTATTGAAGGTGCTAATTTTTCCATTTGGCTCTCAAGTGCTGAAGCCAAAACAGCATGCAGACTCCTTTATAGGCCCCAGGAACACCCCCTCAAGCTCAAATCTGTTCTTTATTCAAGGAGTGTTATATTAGAACAGTTGTCTCGCCTGAAATATTGCCCCTTGCTTTTGAAAAGCTGTTCAGTTTTTCCACAATGAATAGTTTTCCTTATCAGAGCAGATTTTTGTTTATGTTTTGTGGGAAAGTTTATTTATTTAGGGAATCATTCTAAAACTGTACAGGTCTCAGCATTAGACTTTTTGGTTACAGGGAGTCTTCAACAGGGAATGAATTAAAACAGGGACTCTGTTAACCTCTCATATTGTTCACCAGAGAGAAAATACCTGGTTGTTAATTAGAGCAATAAACCAGCAGTGTATGTAATAATGTACAATTTGTTTAGAGTGGTACTTTTAAGCGGTACTTTCCTATTCTTTATGAGAAAAATCCTCCCACACATCTTCAAATCTTGTGGGTGTTCTGTGCATGAGGAAAATTGGCAAAGGCCAAATGAAATGAAATCAGCTAAAATAGAAGAGTTTGGATGATTTTTTCTCCCTTTTTCTAACATGTTCTTATATTCAAAATAATAAGACCAACAAGATTAATCAGTAAATGCTGTTTCTGTGGACTTGATATGGTCTGAAAATGTGACTTGCACCAGCTTTCCTGACAGTTACGTTCCATCAGTGAAAAAAGTAAGATACAATTGCATGGACAAAACAATATGAGAAAAATATGTTATGATCCAGATTTTTCTGAGGCGTTCTTCAAGCACTGAAAATTGGAATCCCCCAGTCCCACGGGGGCAGGGTGGGCATGGCTGGCTGCTGGATGAGTTAAGCTGTGCTGGACAGTAGGTCCCTGCTGTGTCTCACACATAAGACTTGACATAAAGTGATCTACTTGGGGCAGCAGGTATTGTCTTGTGTGGGATTTGGGGGATGGCCAAGCATGTATGTCTTCCCTCTAAAACGATGAGAGGGGGCAGTAAAAATGTGGATGAGGGTCTATAGCAGACTATGGGGTAACATTCTTGCATGAAACAGAACAGCAAATATTGCATGAACACCGTAACTTTGGGAAATTACAGTGAATCCTACTGTCAGTCTGTCTTCTCAAAGTCTCATTTAAATGGTGACTTTAAATGAGCAATCTGCTTGTGTTTCAGTCCTTTGCTGCCACTGAGATCATGGACATGCTGTACTTACTTTGACCACCATGTTTTGCTCTTTGGTGTTTAGAAAATGCATCAAAGAAATTTAATTTGAGTGACAGAATAACTATTATAGACTCTCTTGTTTTAGCAGTGTGAAGACTGCTAAAGAGGAAGTAAGTAAGTGAACAGCTGAATGTTTAATAAAGTTTTGAGCATTTTATATGCACTAACATCTACCTCTTTCTGATTCTTCAATAGTTCTATCTGGAAGAGGTGTGAGAAGCACATTTATGCTTGCTGAAGCACTGTATATCAAATTTGCAAATTTTGCGAATTACAATACAAAACCGATATATCTTTGTATTCATGTAAATCTGAATTGCATCGTGGATACTATTTCTTTTAAAAGTATAAATACTCACTGTGAGTAGGATGATGGTTTTGATTTTCTGTCACCAAAAAAGGAGAAAATATTTAGTGTAAGGGGACCGTCATCTGCTACTGAATACCTGTTATGCTGCAATTGATAGAAATTGGTAAGGAAGTAATTTTCATGTGTTTAGAGTGATTTTGATGTCACCGTATAGTTAGCAATCACAATCAAATGTGGGTGATTTACTCATCCTGTACGACACTCTCAGAATTGTTGCAGTTTATTCTTCTGTTCTCATTTTAAGTGCTTAAAGGG
Organism: Mycteria americana; assembly: GCF_035582795.1. NCBI lineage: Eukaryota > Metazoa > Chordata > Aves > Ciconiiformes > Ciconiidae > Mycteria > Mycteria americana. The sequence goes on along the minus strand of NC_134365.1, from coordinate 131,595,289 downwards.
TCTAAATTTTCAGTCATTTCAACTACATTAATTAGCAAATTACCACTTCCATAAAAAGAAATTTAAGGGGTTTGACATGCAGACTATGTCAAAAAGGTCTTTTCATATTTACAGTATTTGTGATCCTGGTTAGGTCATGAACTTTATATGAATTAATGCATTTAGGTAAGTGATGGAAGTGGAAATTATGCAAAAAATAGTCTACATCTTGTTCAAAATGAACCAAAGCTCCAAAGATCACAAAAAATAAGGATATCATAATTCATCTTATTTATATTTACTGAGAATTCCTATGTTTACCACTGTATGTCCATATGATTTAGTTTTAGGTAGTCCTGTGAGGAGCAGGGAGTTGGACTCAATCCTTATGGGTCCCTTCCAACTTGACATATTCTATGATTCTATGATCTCTGTGGAATCTTCTTCCTATAGCCTTGAAGATACACATTTTCTCCTCAGAGACGACAAAAATGATGCCTCCCCTTTTTGACCTTTTATGACTCAGAGAACAGGCAGTATGCACAGGCATGATTATCTTCTGTAAATCTGACAGGGTAGCTTCTTGCTAGCAATAAATGGCTTCAGCTGGAGAACTGACTGAACTCTTCAAATAGTAACATAAAATGTTTCCAGTTCTCTGGGGTATGTATAAGGAAGGAAGGAGAGGAGGATATACATGTTTAGAATTCTCTCCAGAATATATATGTTCTTAACACACACTGAAACAGGGACAGTTGCAGGTATTCCCTTCTAGTTCATAGCCCGTTAGTTCGTCTAGTATGTAGTACTCTCATAGAAGAAAGATGATTTAAGCAGTTATTTAAGTGATTTAAGTGGTGATTTAACCAGTTTGGAGATCATTGTCTTATTTAATTGTAATGATTTTGGATGAGCTTTAGGGAACCTAAAAACATATTGTAACTGTATCTTAATCATGCCTTCAAAATAATTTTATTTTCAATAAAGAAAACAAAACAAAAATATCTGGCTAAACACCTAGTAATATATTGTGGAAAACAAAATCTGATCATTTTTACACTGCTGTTTTGAGTCCAAGTGAAATCAAGAATGCAATATATTAAGTTCAAAGTAGTGTAATATGAAAACAGCTATTTTACAAAACCATACCATGATCCATGTTTTTCTGCTTTCCTTTATTGTGCAAACACTGCTATAGCTACCACTATTACAAACGTGAAAAACTAGCAGACAAGGATCTTGCAATTCACTTGAAAATTTTGCTTTCCAAAAACATTATGTAGTCGAGTCTATAAATATGTAGTTACTTGATTATTGTTATATAGATATATTTTTTTAATGAGGAAATATTAGGAGTTCAGTTGAAATAAAGTACGTATTGAAGTGCAGAAATTGTGTAACGTCCAGCAGAGCTAATAATAAACTAAATTACCTCTGGGAAAGTACGGGGATAAGGTTGAGAACTGTGATAGACAGACAGCAGTCAGAGATAACCCGACTATGTTAGCACTGTATATTTGTAACAGGTTGTTTAAACATTTCAGTCCCTTCTCCGGCCATTACAAATTTCTGCTTTCTAGAGAAAATATATAATTATTCCTGGCAGATTTACAAAAGCAAGACATTTGGCAGATGATAAATTAAATAGTTGTAGACACCGATTTTAATTCATAATGCAGAGTCTCTTCCAAAATGTGGACATTTAATCCCATCATATATGCATTAAAACTTCTAGAACAGAACATGTATCACATGTACAGGATAAGGAACTCTGCCTAGGAGTGCAGTGACTGAAAAGGTCTATGGAGTCACTGTAAATAATGCTCATATATGAGCCCCTGTTTTGTTTCTGCATCTATTACCCTGAATATGTGACAGAGGATGGGAACATCAAGTACGTTGGGTCAGCAAAAGGCAGGACAAGGTTCTGTGGCAGGAAACTTGAGCTACGTGCACCCCAGCTAGGAACAATGACTCATTCATGATTTATATTTGGAGTCATTCACTTAGTGTTTTGGTGAATTGTTCATTTGCTGGAACATTTCAATTGAGTAAAATTATCTTTGTAAAATACATGCTACATCTCAAACAGAAGTTACGTTCCAGTACTGAAATCACGCATTTCATAGTGTACATCATGCAGGTGGTTAGACTAGAGGGTTATAGTATGGTCCCTTCTAATGTTAAAAAAAATAAAATCTTTTATAATGGAACAACAGCTTTTATTCCTCAAAATGCACCTTATTAGGAAACAGATCCTTCCCTGCGAAGGATCCTAAAATAGGTATATCTGGGAAACTTAACAAGGAGCTTTGATAGGCCTGAAGAAAGTGATGAGCATAATGCTGTGAAATAGTTCTTTTGTATGCTTGTGCTAAATGAATGTTCATGTGTGACCAGTAGCCTCATTATTCATTCTTTGTCATTCATTCTTCATTGTTCTTTCATTCAATCCTTTTTTTTGATAGTGTAATGAAGGAGGACGTGATGCATGTATGGTAACATGTAAATGTCCAGTCATACAGGATGAAAAAAGAAAAAGAAATTATAAACAGCAAAAAGAAAAAATTCCAAAGAATTCCAGGATATAGAATATATTTCCATACATCATTTGAACAACTTCAGGAGTTCTAATGCAGACCCATGCAAATATTTACCAAATCCTGAATTTATACACATTTGTCCCATGTTGTGTGTTATTTGTGATCTGTACATAATTCATATTACACATGAAAAGATGAAACTGCATAGCTGACTTTAACAAGATGTTTCACTGAAATTAATGGACAGGTAGCCAAGGTAGCCTATGGATTTTTGAAATGAAACAAATAATGTGGACAGAATGGCTGAGATTGATTCATTGTGATTTTATATGAAAATGTAGTTTCTTTTTTTCTTCCATATGTGAGGGTATGTGCGAGGGACAAAAATAATGTGAAATCAATGAATAAATCTTATGTATGCAGATAGATTCATTGTTTGAGATTGGATTGTGAAGAACATTGTGGATTATGAATTGTGTCACTATCACATCACATTTAAAGCTTGGAAAATAAGAAAGGGAGCTTATAAAGAGAGGGAGCTTATAAGATCATGTTGTCCATAAGTATTTTATTTTTGTCAGAGTAGCAGTAAAATGCATGATAATGGAATGTGCAGGCAACAAAGGGCTTTATGCATTGATTAAATGTCTTGGCTTTGGTCTAGTATTTAATCAACTGCCAGAACATTTTATTGCCTAGCATACCCAAGCAACATGAATATTATCCTTTCATCTTACTAGTACAGACAAAACAAATGCTAAAGTTTCTGGAGTCAGTAAGCTAAAAAACTCAAGTGTTTCAGTATATACATTCATTGTGTATACATATATTTGTCTGTGTACATAAAAGTCAAGATAAGATTGTGCTATCATGATGCATTAATAAAGAAAATTACTCTCCTTTAGAGCAATTCTCTATTACTGTTATCATATTTCTTATTAGCAAAGGTCAAATTTTGTAGTTGAAAAGTTAAATCCCAATACTATTAATACAACTTTGAAAAATCACAGTACGCACTGTGTAACACTGGACTTGAAGATCTCTTTGAACATTATTTTCATTATTCACTTACAAGGTCGCAATGATAAGCTTTCCACCCCATTTCCTATTACATTTTAAAAAATTGTGATCAATTGCATCTTCTGGTTGAAACTGGTTCTTCTGACACAGGAATTAATGAATTAATTTCAATGACAAAAGCAGGGGCACCCATCCAAGTCTTGAGCATCAGCAACACGAGTTAGAAGGGCAAAAATTAAGTAACATAGCAGCTTATCTTCTCTCATCCAGAATAACTGAACTTCTTCAACCGTACCAAAGTACCCCAAAAAGATATAAAGCATGTATCATGGAAATTAGTGTATGTGATGTGCTAAGAACAAGCAGTTAATGTTAGGCTTTATTTCTCTTGCAGTTACACTTATAAACTGCTGACATTGAGCTGTTTGCGAGCAAAAGATCCTAATCCACTATAACTAAACCCTGTAGCAGCTGACAAGTTATACCAAATGGGGACCTGACTCATAATGACAGCCTTGATCTCAAGAGCATAGGACATAAAAAGTGAGATAAAGGTTAGCATTAAGAGCAAAAGTACACTGACTTTAACATGATCAGAGAGCAGGTGGAGGAGGGTTAATAGAAGCCATGTTTCCTGAATCCTGATGCAGCTTGATATCCTGCATATAATGCTGCAATTGCACCAGAAAAGAAAACAGAGAGTGAAGTTCTTGTTCTATTAACATAGGATAGATGTTCTGGAGACTCCTAAGAGCATGCCTAGCAATGCAGGCTTTAATGTGAATGTGTTTTTCCTACATCTGATTAGACATCAGTTTAGATTAGATTACAGAATAACGGAATTACAGAATCATAGAATGGCTGAGGGTTGGAGGAACCTCTGGAGTTCATCTGGTCCAAACCCACTGCTCAAGCAGGGCCGCCTAGAGCTGGTTGCCCAGGACCATGTCCAGGTGGCTTATGAATATCTCCAAGGATGGAGACTCCACAGCCCCCCTGGACAAGCTGTGACAGGGCTCAGTCACCCTCACAGTCAAAAAGTGTTTTCTGATGTCTAGACAGAACCTCCTGTGTTTCAGTTTGTGACCACTGTCTCTTTTCCTGTGACTGGGCATCACTGAAATGAGCCTGGCTCTGTCCTCTTTGCTCCATCCCCTCAGGTATTTATATACATCAGTGAGATCCCCCCGAGCCTTCTCTTCTCCAGGCTGAACAGTCCCAGCTCTCTCAGCCTTTCCTCACATGTGAGGTGCTCCAGTCCCTTAATCATCTTAGTGGACCTTCGCTGGACTCTCTACAGTGTGTTCATGTCTGTCTTGTACTGGGGAGCCCAGAACTGGATACCGTACTCCAGGTGTGGCCTCACCAGTGCTGAGTAGAGGGGAAGGATCACCTCCCTCCACCTGCTGGCAATACTTTGCCTAATGCAGTTGAGGATACCATTGGCCTTTTTTGCTGCAAGGGCACATTGCTGGTTGATGTTCAATTTGGTGTTCCCCAGGACCTCAGGTCCTTTTCTGCCAAGCTGCTTTCCAGCTGGGTGTCCCACAGCACATCTTGGTGCATGGGATTATTCCTCCCCAGGTGCAGGACTTTGCACTTCTTGTTGAACTAGATAATATGGAACTGATATGAATAAAATTATTATGGGGGTATGGGTAGTTTTTGTTTGTCATGGGTTTTTTTGGTTTTGTTTTGTTGTTTTTGTTGTTGTTGTTTTTTAAAAGAAAATGTTATTAAATTACCTTAGCTAAGTGGTCTCTAAATAAAACAAATTTGTCGTTACCTCTCTTCCCTCTTCTACCAAATGAAGAATTAAAGTGGAAACTACAGATTTAAAGAGAAAATTAGTAATTTTTTCTGTCACATTCTAGAGCAATACCATAGTTAAGGACAGGGTTCCCACCTTAAAAGAAAGGGAAGAAGTGTCACAGGGTTAAGTGCATGGGAATAGTTTGCTGGAATCTCCACTCAAAGCAGCACAAGTTTGCCTAGAATAAAAGGGTCTTTCTTTGATTTGGTTAGAGGTTTTAATTGAATGAAGGTATTCCTGCGGATTGCCCATCTGTTAAACAAAATAACTGAAAGCTTATCATCCTTCTCCTAACACCTGTTTGTTAGGAGACAAACACCAGTTTCCCTATATTTTCTGAAGGGACTCTGCTCACTCAGTTGTTAAACAAAGGGGCTCCATTCTTCCTGTACCTCTTCTTGCCCTCTGTCACAAAGCTTAACTCTGTGCCAAAGAATGAAGCAAACAGCACCCTATCAATCAACAAGGCCTTCCTGTGCAAGTAGGTTTTTTTTTCTATGTTTCTTTAACAACAAAGTTTCAAACTCTTCTCTGTCAGTAATTAAAATCACTAAAGAAACACAGAGGATTTTGAAAATTGAAACATGGCCATATAATTTTTAAAAGCTTGATTATCTGTTTTGCAATCATAAAGTTCCAGTGAGATAATGATCATGCACTAATAATTCTGCTTGTGCATCATCAGTCTCTGATCTCAAGTCTGTAACATCTCTGATCTTGCCTCTCTAATCTTTGGTCTGTGTTTCCCAATAAGGATTTTCATTACCTTACCATAAGTTTTTTGGAAGGTGTTTCAAAAGTAGAAAACATGGAAAAGAGAAATTTTGTGTTCCGAGGAACAACAAGAAACTTCAGGATTAGTTTAGACAATACTTGAGTGGTCCAAGAAAACTAATCACTAAACTACTAAAACTAACACTAACCAAAGTGAGTGCAAATGGGGAGGAGAAAAAGTTTTTGAAACTTTTTCTCCCCAATACATACAGTCATGATACTATCAGTCTAAGTGATATCTCCTAATTGTGTGATATTGCAGCATCTATTTCTGTGGTAGAAGCATTTTGGAATTTTAATAGGTCAGAAGGTTACAATTCCTAAAATTCTGGAAACTGTTTAATAGTGTAATTTAGTTAAAAGCATATTTCAATAACAAATTGTTAATGATTCTTTACACACATAGGGTTTTTTTGACAATTTGGAAATAGTTGAACTTGGTTCTGTCAGTTGCCAGTTCTCATGTGCACCAATTTCACCCCAAAAATCATTATAATGACAACTCTTAAAGTAGAAAAAAAAAGGAAAATATAATGATTTCTTGTTTGTTTGTCTTTATTATTCACGCTTACAAGTACATGTTAAAAACTGTGATTAAGAATATTTCAACTGATGAAACATTCTAAACCAGGAAATGAAACAGAAACCACATTTATTTTATTGATGACTTTTTTTTTGTCTGATTAATGAATTTTAAGCCTTATACTCCCTCTTTGACTTTAATATGACCAGAATAAGTCACCTTCTTTTCTACCTGTCATCTATCAGTCATCTTCCTATCCTTTTTTCTTGCCAAATATCTTAAATGGTAAACAGTGGCTTGTTTTAAGTAGAGTAGTTCTGGATTTCCACCAGAACTACAAGGTGGTACTTATCAAATTTCCACGTAATCATTAAATACAAACATAAAATGTCACTTTTAAAACTTTATTTGGAAATTAGAGAATGTTCAGGTTTTTCCATGATGTCTCTGGTTCAAAATAACTCTGGAGAAATAAGTTGGTGAACGAGTTGAAATACTGTAGAGAGAAACCATCTTTAAAATGAGAACAACTCCTAAAATATGTTCTCCTCATGACAGTATCACCAAAATCTAAACTAATGGTTCTAACAGCTTTAATACTAGTCCTGTAATGAAACAAAAAAAGTTTGTACATTTTAAGTCTGCAAAGTTCCAGTGTCAGTGTAAAAAAGGTTGGGGTTTTTTTTAGGCACATACAGGAACTATTTTGGTCCTTGCCTGGTTCTGTATGGTGTTAAATTTTAATTCCATATGTCACCTTTGAGTCAATGTTGTCAAAGGATTATAAAAGCAGAGCTATGCTCTATGTTGTAAAAAAATTTTTTGAATGGGCTAGCTTTCAGTAATTGTCAACAACTGATAATTAAAAACAGAGGGAAATTTAATACTGGTCTGTTAGAATTTTTCTTGAAAGTATGAGTTCAAATTAAAGGATTCTGCCACAGATACAAGTTACAAGTGATGAGATTCAAGATGAGTGAGTGTATGAGGAATGCTTCACCTGAAATCAGTACTTCTTTCAGTTTCTTAGCCCAAAAGGAAACATATTGGTATATTCTATTTTTTTACCTTTAAGAAAAATGTTTTCCATGGGAAAAAAACATTTTATTGAAATGAAATACCAACAATATCTTTTATATTTGTATGCATGTATGTATATGTGCGTGTGTGTTTCTATATATGTATGCTAATATGTATATACATATGTGTGTGTGAACACATAAATTAGGTAGCAGCAGACATTGATTTCTGTTTCTTTATTAGTTTGCTCCTTGCCTCTTGAGCATAGCTTTGTATTCATCAGTGTGTCAACTATTGATTTGCAACAAGTAAAAAGTAGGTGTTAGTATGTCAAAATATAATTGCTGTTATAACTTTCTAATGTTTCAGTGTTACAACTAAGTCTCTAAGGAATAGCATTACCTAATGATTCAGCACTATTTCCAAGAACTGCTGCAACGAAAGTAGGAAATTCCAAAAGAATATTGATTTGCTTTATTATGGAAGGCTGTTAATGGATTTTTGAAAGAAACTTTTCTTGTACATTTTTAGTCATTATTTACAGAAGTATGCAGGTTGAAGTGTCTTTCGGGTGATTAGATATTTGTTCACAAAAACTTGGATTTTTCTTTTTCTTAAAAAAGAAATAAAACCCATAGCTTTCAATAAGTGTTGAGGAATGTACTTATAAGTGTATGCTAGAATGATAATATAAATAACATGAATATTACTCATGAAAAATCAGACTGTCGGAGTAGGCTATAATGGGCTACTAAGCTTCTGTTGTACTCAGAAATAAATGACATGGTCAAATCATTGCAAATTTGTCCATTATTAAATTTCACTTTCATCAGGGGTTTGGATTTGATGACCTCTGAAGGTCAACCTAAATTATGGTTACATTAATCCATTGACAGTTAGAGTGAATATCTTTCCCTTTCTATTTTTTAACAAGATGATGCTCACCCCCAATTTCAAAGAATTTTGCCTTGCTTTTCTCTGGTTTCCCCAAAATGAAACTGTTTCAGGTTCTACCTACTCCTAAATGCTCTTAAAGGATTGCGTCTGACTGCAAATAATGCAGGTCTGTAGCATCCGACGTAGAGCAAAGCAACTGGTGCTGTGGATCTGACATTTACATTACATATATTTCTGGGGTTTTATTTTAGCCTAGATGCAGTCCGGCACCTTGGATTGAACTTCTGTTGGTGGTGATCAGAGCACATTAAGTGTGATCTTGGAGCAATTTTTCAGTTTAGTTTTCTCTGAAAGGGCCCGGCTGGTACGCTCTGAGACTGCAATAGGCATGATCAATAAGTTATCTTTGAAAGTGCACTCCTGATCCGAATTAAAATGCTAATGTAGGTGTGCTCTTCTTCTCCTTCCCTCATCTCTGTGACTCCTTTTTCTCATTTGGATGTTAACTATTATGACCTATCTTAAGGTCTTTTGAAATACTACTGCTGCTAGTTTGTTGTCTCGATGACACTACCACCTATCTATCTTTTCTTCCTCTAAACAATATATTACGCTTCTCTGACCTTGCACTTTTTAGCCATGTTCTGTCCATCTCATTTGCTATTAATCGAGCCATCAGTTCTGTCCTGGAGTACCTGTTTACCTGTACTTATGCATGGGAACACACTCATTCAAAATCTCCCCCCTCACTCCAAAACCCTATCAAAACTCATGTCTCTAGTAATGCATACTGTAACTTGCAGCTTAATCAGGGCTAGATAAGTTCCAAACCAGGATTACTAACAGTTTAAAATATGATTCTGTGAGAGGAATATTATATTCAGAGCAAATATATGGTAATTTTACTTATTTATGTGTGCCACTGTAAAACTTACAATTTTTAATTATTTATTGCTGCAGCTGATGTTGCAGTTGCATATAGGACCATTTTCTGTGACACCTTTTCCCAGCATAGTTTCAGCTGAACTGAATTCAGCAATGAGTTTGAGAAGCTCAAGTTATTCTTTGAGCATGTGTTTTTTCACATTGCCTACAATGTTGGATATTGCTTTCAGAGAGAGGAGCAGTCAGTTTGTGTAATGACTTCAGTAAGAAATTGTTTTGTCCTGTGGCAAAAGGAAGAGATTTTATTTAAGCTCTACTGCTTGGGCTATTACTCAAGTTTAACTTGTTGGCATGTTTCAAAAAAAGTCAGTTTGTTAGGATGAGATAAATTCTAAAGTATTTAGCTCTTCTTTTATTCTGATTTTCATGTTAATGTATTTTCTTCCATTTTACTTAATTGTTATTCTTTCATAATACAAGTAACCCAAGTAATCCTCTGCTGTGGCAGCTGACATAGTTTTCTACTGACAGTGTTTCATTGATTATTTTGTTTCTGTTTATATTTTTGCCCTATTGGAGGAAATAGAGGTTTATAGCTGTGATAGTCCTGAGCTGTAATTCTCACTGAGCCTACATCTGGGTGGTTGCAGACAAGCCACTTGACCTCCATATGACTCAATTAACCCAGCAGCAAAATTGGGTAAACATCAAAATCTCATCGAAAAGCAGCTGCTGCATCTAAATTGAATTGTCTAAAATTGCATTGTGACAGCATTGCCATTGGGTCTCTGAAGACCTGAATTTTAATTGCTTTTCAGTCATAATGCTACATGAAAACGGCCCTAAAAAGCATGCAAATAATGATGTCTCTATAGTTTTGCAATGACATTGTCTGTATAGTCAATGGAGGCATTTAAAGAAAATCTATAAAGTGAGTATGATAAATTATTCTTACATTTTTCAAATTTTGTCATAACCATTTACATGTATATTTACTTGCAAGGGGTGTGTGGTTTTATAATTTTGGATCAGATAGCAGCAATTTCATCTTTAATTCATCATACAACTGTAAGAAATTCATTGATCTTGAGGGCAACCTAGAAAACATGAAGATTAAAAGAAGTTTTATGAGTTTTTGAAAAATGAATGGCTTAGTCTTGGGAAATATTCCATGACAGTTATTGCTTTTTCCCTTGATTTGAACATGCTTCTTTTCCAGTTTGCAATATCTGCTCCATCAAGTATTTTTTTAGGCAAGGTGAGATGTTCTTCACTTGAGCTGTGCCATGAAACTTATAATAAAGGGCTGTAGCTGGAGTATGACTGTACCTTTTTTCCACTAATGGTGGAGCCCACGCTTCTGAAGTCATGGATGGCCTGGGTGTTGTCTCTCCTGGCACAAGCAGTAACAATGTTTTGACAGGACCTGAGTTAACATCTTAAGGAACATTTTTTCATCGTCTTGAATTTTAAATTCTGATTTTTTTTTTTTTTTAATATGTATTGAGGCTTATCTTTCTCATGCAGTCCTTCCATAGGACTGTAATTTAGGATTTTGGCTGCTACTTCCCTCAGCATACTGAAGATCCTTTGCTACTCTGGGATCTTTCAGGATCAGCCACTTGGAAAATAATTACTATTAATACTGATCACTCCAGTATTCTGCTCTGCCACTAGAAGAAAGACCCTTAGCTTACTCAGTAAACCTTAAAGACAGGTTCAAATCTGGATTTGTCACACAGGGCACTTTATTCAGACACAATGGCTAATAACAAACATACATACTATCTTTTTTTCTCATTATGAAATTAGTAGTGCTCAGTGAAGTCAAACTATCCAACAGCCTGGATCCAAGCCTGGAATCCTTCTTTTTTCTATTATTTATATATTCTTCCTTAGGCATTGCATCATGATTTTTACCTCCTAATTATCTTTTATTGTGAATCACTCATTATAATGAATACACTCATTATTTTTTATCTATATGCAATGCACACGCTCAAGTGCCAATCAGTACAGTAGCAGCTGTATAGGCAATACACATTTAATACCATACTTGCTATTTCCTACTCTACGTATTGTCTTTGAATTATGACCAGGCCTCTTGTGAAAGGGATGGTTTTGTGAGTCACTTGATAACCTACAGAAAATTTTATTTCATACAATCAAAAATATATACATTGTCTTTTCACCATAGTGCACAGAGCTTCTGAGGTTATCAGTCAATTATTATCACTCAATATATTTTGTAAAAGCAATCACATGACGGAAATCTGATGTTTGTTTCAGCATGGAACCTGCTTTATAGTGTGGAACTTCCTATGTGTGAAAAACAATTTTATCGTTGTTTACTATCAATGATCTGCTTACCTATATAGCAGAACAGAGATTAAATATCTTTTTAAGTTATAAAAGTTAAATAAAATTTCTAATTATGAAAATCAAAGGTACAGCGTACAACTGACTGTGTACAAGTTCAATTCTTCAATGCTATATTTTATCCTACTATATTTACTAATCACTAAGGTAGTCATAGCCATATGATATCAACAAAAATAAAAATATATTCCTGATAGGACTTACTAAGCAGCCTTTAGATTAACTGTAAAAAAAGTTAAATATTTGGGATCTGGTCTCTTCTCATGCAAAAAAACCCACTGTGCTTTAAAAAAAAAAAAATCAGTATCCTCGATATAATGGGTAAGTGGAAAAAAGATTTCTGAAATCTCAGTACAGGAATCTTAAAAATAACTTTTATTTAGTAATGTAAACAAAACATAATCATTACTAAATTTAGAATCAATTACCACGTATTGTGAATAGAACAGAAGAGCAATATGGCCCACTGGCAACAAAAAGTTCAAGAATATACTGTCCTGTGTCTGGCAATACAGATTTAATGCTTTAGGTAATCCGATGAAATAGGAATATGTGGTTACAAAACAGTAAAAAAAATGAGGCTTAATTTGGCCTGAATTAATTTCTTATATGAAGCCAGTTATGTAGAGCCAAAACCATACAGCAGGTCCAAAGGGATACATGGTATAGAAAATCAGTACAGCTGTGAATCCATGCTCTGTATGGACACTTCTTGTAACCTTTTGCTTTTGACTAGTTTTCCCTCCTGTGTGATGGAAACTATTGTAAGGAGCTACAGGATTACCCAGAATCTGACTCTCCTGCACTGAGAAGCGTGTGCAAGGGTGGGTGAAGATGAATGTTTCAGTGGATGGTTATATCAAAGACAGAAAAGGAAATTTAGCTCATTCCCCACCAATTTAAAGACTGACTTGATGACTTGCAGTTGAGATGATGGTGCCTTAAAAAGACTTAGTAGGTAATGACCTATCTATCTATCTATCTATCCATCTATCTATTTCTCTGTCTACCTATCCTTTCTCTTCCTCCCTATCTATAAGTAGGGCCAGACAACTAAGAATGAATGAGAAGAAAAGTGTAAAGAGTTGCTTCATTTCCCCTATGAGTTTCAGAATATGTTTCTCTTTCTCTTATTGCAAACCAACCTGCCAGAAGCAGCCACAGAGTATCCTTTTTCTAGGTTTTCCCACCGTAGATGAAGGCTGTGGGCACTGAAGACCCTGACAAGTCCCCCACCCTTTGCTCTGGGATGTGGGGACCTCTTTGAATTTGCAGTCCTCCCCTGTGCCTGGGGTTTTCTGGGGCAGAGCAGCTCCCACCCACACCAATGGAGCATCTGTTTGGGGCCCTCAAAGCCCCCAAACTACCTTAGCTACTGGTGTGACACCCACTTGGTCAGATCCTAAATGGCCCTTTGGAAAACATTCTGCATGCCTGTGTGTGATAGCTTCTGTTTTCTCACTGCTGGGTCCTGCCCCCCTCATCAAAGAGGGCCACTTCGGTGGGCAAGCTTCTGCTGCCTCTGAATACCATGGCTCAGGTAATGGCCTAATTAGCTCAGGAGTATAAAATAGAAAATCCTCTTGGAGCAGTAGGTGTAAACTCATGGCATTGCTCACAGGATCTCCTGACTCATGCCGGTCCTGCAGGAAGAAGACAACCCTGGTGCACACATGTATTGAGTACCCTGCTTTGTATTTCCTTCCTGTTTTCTCTGGGACCTCTTGTTGAGTTGCTGGCTGTGCTTTTCTTCTCCCTTTTTTTTAATTTTTCGTTTCCCTTTGAAAGCCCATTATCTCTTGCATCTCCTCCTTGCCTTAAAAAGCTGGCCCACAATAGGGCAAAAGGGAAGAAGCTTGGGGTGTGTGGGGGAGCAGGAGTGGGGAGATCCCACAGTCTCACTTCTGTTTTCTTCTCATGTCACGTCCTTGGACATCCCTAATATTTCATTTTTCACTCTCACCCCTCTTCCTTTTTTCATATTTTACCTCTCACAATGATTTGGTTTCCCCAAGCTGTTTTCCCTTTCTCTGTTTGAGGAATGAGGGGAGATAATACAGTACTTCTGTGTACAGACTGATTCCTGTCCCTAACTGGAAAAATCAATAGGAGCTGCAGTCACAAGTGTATGCTCAGGGAAGAATAATGACAGAAGAAACAGTTTTCGTGGAGCACAATACACAAGCACACAGTCTGATGTGTATAGTGAGCATAGACTTCTGCAAAAGTAGACAGCAGCCCAGTGAGCAAAGATTTTTCTAGTCCTGATGACATTCTGTTGCTTTGCAGGATATCTTTCAGGGTTTTAGTTGATTCTGTTACTTTCTCCTGTCCTAATGGAAAGGACCAGCATGTAGTTCTCAAGATTTTGTTGTTGTTATTCTTATTTAAGAAAAAGAAACAAAGAAAAAGAAACAGACAGAAGTGTGTAGTGAACAAAAATTCTTCAGATGCAAGTAATTTTGTTGCTTCGTTTTCTAGGCAGTCTGTTACAATATATTACCAAAGTTTTATTTTTAAACAATTAATTATAATAAGGAAAATCTTCTCTCCATTTAAGCCATCTTTAAAGGCTTGTAGTTCAAAAAATCAATGTGAAAAGAGTGCTCAGAACTGCCCACATTTTGTGTTTAGCAATTGAAAAATCCTAAATTGCTGATGGTTTCAACACTATAGCAAAACTTTCTCAACAATTTTATTCGATAGTCCAGTGAACAAATACTGTCAGCACCAACTATCGTCAGTAATGTAATTTGTGCTATACAGTACCTTGCAGATAAGGATCTGCAAGTCTTTCACAGACAATCACTTATGCATGAAGTAGATAAGCTGGGTTAAACAGAGACATATGATAATGTCTCCTTATTTTCCTAGAGAAAATACACTGAAAAGTGAGACTAGATGCCAAGTCTTCATTTTTAAATACGGTGAAACTTCAAAATACAATGTACAAAGTGGCCAGATGTGATTTGAGCTGGAGAAGTAACAGAAATTCATTAACATTTAGTCTTTTGCTGAGCTTTTTATGATTCTTCCTGATAGTTTAAAAACAAACAGACAAACAAACAAACATTATTAAGTTATTTTTCCTGTAAACATTACACATTTTCATGAACAAAATTTATTAGAATTCTAGTCTCCAATAATTTTTAAGAGTAAGTATTTGTGTTTGCAAAAGATGCAAATTGCAAGTAATAATATTCAAACAAACAAAAAAAAGAAGAAAAGAGTGAGATGTATGATTCCCCTTTATAAAATATTCAAATTCTCTGTTCCGGTGACTGCAACATTCTTGTCTCCTTTAAACTGCAAAGAAATAGTATGCTCATTCACTATATTTTCATTTGAGGTCTACATTTTGTGAAGGAGTTTGACTTTATGAAAGTTCACTGATTCTGATGTCCAGCTTGCTGAACTTTGTGGCTTCTCTCTGATCAGGTCTTCTTGTTTTTTAGTCCATTTACAGTTTTTATCTATAATATTTAAAGAGTTTCTTTCACTGTATGTGATTGTCCCCTTTGCACTCAGCACTGGTGAGGCCGCACCTCGAATACTATGTTCAGTTTTGGGCCCCTCACTACAAGAGAGACATTGAGGTGCTGGAACGTGTCCAGAGAAGGGCAACGAAGCTGGTGAAGGGTCTGGAGCAGAAGTCTTATGAGGAGCGGCTGAGGGAACTGGGGTTGTTTAGTCTGGAGAAAAGGAGGCTGAGAGGAGACCTTATCACTCTCTACAACTGCCTGAAAGGAGGTTGTAGAGAGGTGGGTGTGGGTCTCTTCTTCCAGGTAGCAAGTGATAGGATGAGAGGAAATGGCCTCAAGTTGCGCCAGGGGAGGTTTAGACTGGATATTAGGAAATTTTACTTCACTGAAAGTGTTGTCAAGCATTGGAAGAGGCTGCCCAGGGAAGTGGTTGAGTCACCATCCCTGGAGGTATTTAAAAGATGTGTAGATGTGGTGCTTAGGGACGTGGTTTAGTGGTGGACTTGGCAGTGCTAAGTTAACGGTTGGACTCGATAGTCTTACGGGTTTTTTCCAATATAAATGATTCTACGATTCTAAGATTCTGTGGTTCTATGTTTGCTGTGGTCAAGAAAAACACCAGAATAATTTTTTAATGGCTGTATGGAGTTGGTAACCATGATTCCATATGAGGATCATGGTTTACTTTCAATAAAGACCAGATACCTGTTGGAAGTAAATCAAAAGTTCTTATTCCACAGATGCCAAAATAGGATACTTGACAAACTTCCATGAACGAAAACTTTTGGAAGTGGCTAGAATGAGAAGATTAATAAGCAAGTCTAAAATTCATGAAAAGTGACTTTCCTCAGTCACATTACTGTATTTTGACTGACCATATTCATTATGCTCGTAAATATTGGAAACAATGTATCTGAGTTCCTTTGGCAATTTTTTTCTGCAACACAGTATTTACATATTTATTCTTTCCCCCAATGGTTTCAAAAAACTTGTTATTTTCTGAAATACCATTCAGAATAGATCCTGGCACAAGTCTGTTTATTTTAATTACTTTTAATGTAGTATTTAATGTAATGTATTACTGTATGTTATCTGAACAGCTTTTGATCTTTCACATTTGCAACACTCCCTTGAGGCAGAGGGAGTGAAGAGGGACATGACTGGCAGACAAGGCAGGTTGCAGTTAGATATTTAGGATCCTAAATCCTGTTGCTTTGTATAAACCTCAAGTGCTTAAACATTTAAAAGTACCTAACTGAACTAGCTCAAAAATTGTACGGAAAATGTATGGTGGCAGAGGAAGTTGAAACTGCCTCTGCTGAATCCCTAGTCCCGCACCTTGATTAGCTGTGTGGTTTTCCTCCCTCTCAAAAAGCATTTACTGAGGAGCTTAACTTTTAAGACAGCACTATAAACACATACACAGGTATAATTTTTCAGACTAAAGTCCAGATCTTCAGAAGATCTTTATATATCTAATGGTCTGGTTAATTATATTTTGCAAAAATAGCACTCAGTTTTCCAGAGAAACTTTCACTGAGGAGAGAGAAATTACCCATCAGTAGGTCACATTTGGTAAGACATCTTCTGCTGTATGCAGACTCTGCATACAGTATATGTGCAAGTTAAGAGAGTTCAGCAGTTAAGAGAAGTTCAGCAGTTATTTATTGACCAATGCATACGGTAGACAATTGGCAGTAACTTGCTAAGCTTTAATATGTCTGCACTGCGAATGAGACCCCAGATGTGTGTGAGATGCTGATGGCGAGACAGCCATCAGTTAGGGAAAAGTTGGCCTCTGTTGCTCCTTGGGGTGGGCTGATCCTCAGGCATGCGGAGTTGCTCTGTTCCTGGGTTTTCTGTTGGTTTTTTTGCAAGATATCACAGCTTTCATGGTAGCGTGTTTCCTTTGGAAATCTTTAGCTATTGTTTTCTCAAAAGTTACAGTTATTTTTCCAATCTTGTATGGCTTTAGGTTACATATACTCTGACATCTTAAAGCAATTCTGTCAGCAGAACTAAGCCAAAGGATCAAAGCTGTACTGCACACATTTGGCTGTGGATTAGCCAGTTGAATCCCTGGTCTGAGGATGGCAGGGAGCTCCAAACAAAACATAAAATTCAGACTATGCTCTGTAACATTATCCACATACCTAATTTATCCTGGAAGGGATTCAGATGCCAATGAAGAATATTCATAGGTAGGAAAATAGTGTGTTTCAGCTGCCTTTGAGGATTCCTAGGACACAATTCCTTCTGAAAAACTGAGTTACTTATTCAGATAGCTTTTCTTAAACTCTTCAACCACAAGACTAATTAATTTGAATTAAACAATACTAAAATCCAAACTTGACAAATTCCAAAGCTGTGATTTCTGTTTTGATCAAACTTTCAATATTTTAACATTTTTGTTCTGGAGGAAAATGGAGAAACATTTTTCAAAAATTTCTGCTGAAATGGAGAAAAAAAAGAGAAAAATTTGTAATAAGAAGCTGTGTCTGAAACTTCTCCATCTAATAACACTCAAAAAGCTGTTAAAGAGAGTTTCAGTTCCCCAGTACAGACTTTAAAAGACTGAGCATTTTGCTTTAGAGGCACTCTTTTGCTTTGGTTTCTTTTTGGGAGGGGAATAAGGATTTCGCGGTTCAAAAGGGTATTTAATTCATAGGTCAACTGTTGTAGTTTTAACATTGAAAAATACAAATGCATGGAAAAGTTCAGGAAAGGCCAAACAAGCCTTATTGTTAACTCATCTTGGGTCAACTTATCCAAGTCCCTCATCGCTCAAATGCTCACTCATCATTTTACTGAATTTAACATATTCTATATAAATTAACTATGGACATTAATCTCATTCTTATGCTTATAAAATGTCAATTTCCTTCTTTATGCAAAATATCAAATTAAATTTTGAAAGGTTTCAGCGTGGGTTTTTGATATTGCCTTGATGA
This sequence comes from Mycteria americana, assembly GCF_035582795.1. Lineage (NCBI taxonomy): Eukaryota > Metazoa > Chordata > Aves > Ciconiiformes > Ciconiidae > Mycteria > Mycteria americana. The sequence goes on along the minus strand of NC_134365.1, from coordinate 131,577,023 downwards.
GAATGTGAGTCTTACCTTTTTAATGATTTTTTGATAGTCCCCAAGCTGTGGCATTTATCCTTACTATTCTCTGACCAGTTGATAATTGCACATTGTCATATAAAAGCATGCTGACTTCTAAAGCTGGAATGAGCAGATAACATTCTATCTACAGGTAGAAATTTCTGGTTATAAAGCTAAAGAGCAGGAAGTTTGATATAGAAATGTACAGATCTAGTATCTGAATAACCTTAAAGATTAATCTGGGCTTTGAAAAGCTGTATTCATCTGCAAAATAGATATTATTAATGAGAGTAACATGAAGATAGTGGACTGCAGAACAACAGTCTCCTCAGCCACGGTACTATGAAGCGTTTCTTCCTCAATTGTCAGCTGAACAGGTAAAAAGTAAAAGGATTGTTTGGAAATTACATAAGTACAAGCTAGATCTATGTCTAATTGTCTTTTCAGTCCTGTAAATCTCTCTATTAATAGAATTTTGCAGATATATTTCTATTTTATATCTTGTAAAGAAATATTATTTGTTTTTAGCTTAACCTGGCTTGAAGGAAGCATGATTTCAGAATAAGGGGAATAATCTTCAAGTGCTACATCCCAAAGGGCATGATGATCCTTATGTATTGAAATACTCTGAGTGTCATTTACCAGCTGCAATTTAACAATTTCTGAAATGTTCTTCAAGATTCAAAATGTCATTAAACCATACTTGTTTCTAGGATTAGGGGTGTGGGGGGATGGTGGATATTTAGATTTTAATACATTTGTCTTACACTTAGGTAGGATTTAAAAGAATTCCAGAAGTATAGTTCTTTAGTCATACATGTGGGTATTATTTAATAACAAGATAATTTGATCTTCTTTATTGTTCAGGTAGATGATTATACAAATGGAAGCCTTCTGTTCATTTAAGGGCTCGCCAATCTGAGGTGCATGGTTATGGCTTAGAAAGGCTAGTGTTCTTCTTCAGAACAAGTATTAATTTTTTAGAGAAAAGCATGTAAACACAATTGAAAATGTTCTATTATTTATGCCATAAACTAAAATGATGCTACGCATCATGTCAATTATATGCCCATACCCCTTTTTAAAGTATATGTTGTATTATCTCATCCTTTATGGTTTATTACATCAGTTTAGTCCTATTTCATACATGCATCATGATGCTATTCCACTGTACTATTAGAGATTTGTTGAAAAAATTGGTGTGCTAGTCACTTTGAGCATGAGCAAAGTTGCTATTACACTGGAAGGTATTAAACTTCACATTTATTACTAAACTGCACAAAGTGTGACAAACATTGCTAATAAATGATGGTGCAAGACTCTTAGCACTCTCAGATTAGTGGCAATAACTGTAGTGAGTTCTTTCCACTTTGAAGTGATGGGCAATTGAGGCAATGAGAAAACATAAAAATACAAAACAGGGAAATGCAGATGAGGTGTCTTTCCCCAGCTATGGCTCAACAGCACTGGCCATGCTCCTGTCATTGTAGTGGAGTGTGTTTTTCAGTGTTTCTACTCATGGAATTATATTTTAAAGACATTCATGCTGCTTCTCCATGGAAAATTTTGGAGATTACGAAGTCTGGTTATGAAAAGAGTAAGATGCATTGGCACACCAATATTAATTATGCTGATTCATATATTACAGCCAAAATAACCCCCACCACCTAATGATTTATGCTTTTAAGCATTTCTTTGAAAGGCAAATAAATGAAATGTTATTTGCAACTCATATTTCGTATCAGTAGGGTATAATGGCAATACCCGGAGTTTACAGCTTGAAAAATGTCGAAGATAGTTAAAATCTTAAATTAAATTTTTCAATAAACTTGAGGCATGTATTACAATTTCATCTAGTGACATTGACTATAAGTAGTCAATTTTTTTACATTTCTGACTCTAACATATTCTAGAACTATATTTAATTGCTAGAATTCCCAAAGAGGTCTATGAGACCATATTTCCTATAACATGGTATCTCTGAAAACCACCTATTGACTTGCTTTAAGAAACATTAGGCACAGAGATTCACAAAGCATTTGGGGTATATATGTTTGAACACTAGTAAAGCATTTTTACCTGATGATTAATATTGCATTCCCAGTACTGTAGATTTTTAACACCATAGGTCTGTCAAAGAAAAATAGACTTCTAATAACTAGTGATCATTTTTCTTTGTAGTTTTCATCATTCCTGTACTCAAGACTTAGCAAAGCCTAGGAATCCTATTTCATTTTAAAAATAGGAATATTTACGTTAAGTTTTGCAAAACAATATTTGTCACCAAAAAAAAATGCTTTGGTGCATTTTTTTTTTAATTATCATTAAGTTTTTAGCTGATCAAGTAATTGCTAAAGCTAAAAAGTTTCATTTTCCTTCTGCATTTGGCAAGGTTGTAAGTTGGTTTTCTTTCAATATAAACCATCCTGTAATGTATTTGGAAGATTAGGACTGAATGGATACAGCTATTGTATAGGCCTTTTTATTGTCTTAAATATGTAAGTGTTAATATTACCCATCTATTCATGGGACAATTGAAAAGCAGTTTACCATAGGACAGACCAGTAAAAGCAGTGGAGAAAAAAATATATTAGAAAAACAGATCTCATGAGTCTGTACCTTATCACCTAAAGCCATAGTGCTTCCTGCACTATTTGTCTGCTTGGTTGTACTTTGAAGTTTTGTTCCATAGTCTGTATGGAATTCTGGGGAGTTCCATAGCTGACCTTCATGGTCCTGGTTAATGGTCTAATCCCAGGTTACTGAAATTATCCACCTTCCCAGAGGATACCTTCTGCTGGAAATCATAGGAATGGTCTTCACACAGGTAACTGAAGCATGCTCAAGAGGACTACTGGCAAAGCAGTCTGTTTTGTTGGGTTTTTTTTTTTGTTTTTTTTTTTCTTTTAATTGGAAATACTTAGTTTTTCACAGAGTAATTGCAGGGTTTTTTTTCTCATGAAAAAATAATTTTCTTTTTACTCCTTGATTTTCCTTGGAAGAGTGTCTGCCTGCAGTCATTCAAGACTTGTTTTTTTGTAGTAAGTCCTGTATGCTTTTGTGTCTGAGTACACAACTGCTATTTTTTGGGGCAGGGTTGTATATTAGCATATGGGTCTTTACTCTGTTAGCTTTGACTGTTTTAAATAACTATAAATTCTGCTCAGCTTTGGTATATGTACTTTTCTAAACAGAATTCAAGAAATAAATATCTCTCAGACTGTCAAAATTATACAATGATGCAATGTACTATAATATGTCTGAAGAAGCATATTTTTTCTTGGCACCATATGTAAGAAATTTGAGTAACAGCTGCTGACACAGGCAATAATTCTCAAAGTGAGTTTTTTCTCTCTGCTTTCAAAGCTGTTTTGTTTCATTTCTCTGAAAACAAGAAATTGTATAGTCACAGCATTTTTACTAATGTGATACAGAAAGGTATTTAAAAATGTATTTCACATAAGAGGGCTATCTTAGGATGTCTTTGCTATATCTTCTCTGTACTCTCTTTCCCATTTTGTAAATATACTATCTGGAAGTCTAAATCTCTCCTTAACCTGTATCTCATGAGATGCTGACTTAGTTATAACTTAAACACCCAGACAAACATGTATTTTCCTCCTTGTTTCTGGAACACATTGTCCGCTTCATGTTGCAGCTGATCGTGTTCCTGTCTACTGAAAATATGTTAGGGGCATACAGGTCTTCAGGCTCTGCAGCAACTTTTCATGGATTTATTTTATAAACCAATTTAATATTATTTTAAGGGTTTTCATTGTTCTGTCCTCAGCTCTTCAGACAGAAATGCTGCTGGAAATGAGGATATTAGGCACCAGCTTCTCCTGACTACTTGGGTTAGAGAAATAGTTTCCTTGAGTATCTGATTGCCTACCACTGTACCAGTTGTAACAAGATTTATTCCACTTCAGGATATTGAAAGCCTCAGAAGGGCAACCTGAGAAATAGCCTTGGACAGCAGTCCTAGGTCGTGTTTACATGAGGCAGTGCCAGCTCCTCTGCGTGGTGCACGCCGGTAGGAGCCTGGTCTCAGAGCAGAGCCAGCGCGCCTGCGTTACGGCGTCTGCGGGGCGAGTTGCTCGGAGATGACTCGGGAGACTTTACACTCCTCTTTCCAGTGTTGGCTCTTGCAGGGTGAGCTGAGGACACCTGAAGTCTAATTAAGCCCTTGCGCAGGCACATGGTTGCAAGATGACTGGCTTCTTAAAGAATTCATTCCACCTTTTCTTCGTCCTCAGACAGGAAAGAAACTTACCAAAAAACAGCCCTGCTCCAAGTACGTTGAACTAAGTGGAAAAGTTCCTGTTCACTGCAACCGACTTCAGATCAGGAACAAAGTGACCTTAATCCTTTCCTGTGAGGCTTCAGAGATCACTCATCTCGGTGCCGGGCTTCTTCCAGGCCTCCCCTCCTGCCAGCCTTTCTGCCTGCCCTGCCTGCATTCTGCTTCTCCGCAAGACACAAACAGTTTCAAACACTTCTTTACAAGTTCATTTTTTTTCTTAGTCATCTACCTGTCACCAGTTGTAGTCAAAGCACACTCGTCCTTACTTATTTTGCAATTTTAGAAAAAAAGAAGTAAAATTTCAGAAATAAGAGGTAAAAAACCATGTGGCTTTGTATCTTAAACACTCTTCTCTTTTTGAAAGGTTGGTTCTTTTCTAATGTAAGATTTTCACTCATGGGCTTTCTTCTTGAGCGTTTATACACAACACCTAAGACAGGGAGGCATTCATTTTGACCGAAGCATTTTGACACTACTAGAATACAAATAATATGCTACAATTCTAAGACTTGAACTACAGGAAAAACATACGGGATTTCAGTTTATTTTCAGTATAAAGGCATTCGCAAGAGTGGGTTTAAAATTGATGTGTAAGAGAGATATAGATTTGTAAAATCTATGTTTCGTTGTAAACATTTATATGCCTCTACCGTTGAGTATCTAACTGTGACCTATTAAAGAGATCATAAAGGCCAGCCTGCTTAGTAAATAGCAGCTGCATTCAAGTTGTTTCAGTTGGCTAGGCAATGAAAGCATCCAAACCCTTGGTTCAACCTTTTAGAAATGTTACTATTTGTTTCAGTACTGGATGATACATCCCCTTCAGTCGTCTTCTCTAGGGAGCAGGCCAGGTTGTTTGCATGCAGCGTAACGCCACTACCTCTCCGGACCTAAAGCAGTAACCGTTCTGTGCTAGTTCTGCTGTACAGTAATGCTGCTTGACCTCCTTTTCAGTTACTCTTGTGTGTTACTTAGAATATAAAATGAAATGAAATAGAAGTTTCACAGAGAGATGCAATGTGTTTGAATAACAGCATCAAAGTATGGCTAAGGAGGATTGCTCCATTTTTTGGAAGTGATTTATTTTGGGCGAGGCATTGATTTAATAATTTTTTTGTGCCTTTTAGTTGTTGTTGTTGTTATTATTATTATTATTATATTTACTAATTACAGAAGTGAAGGTTGAAAGTCTGTTATGAGAAAAACGAAATATTCTATCAAAACCCCACATATTTTAACTACATCTGTTCATGAGCTATTATTGTTTGTTGCAAACTGGAGACATGGCTTTGTACCCACAGCTACTCCCCTACCTCAAGACACAGCATCTTTGAGCTTGTACTACCAGTGTTTGGAAAGTATTTGAGAAGTACTATTGAAAACCTGTGTGATTCTGCATTTATTTTTCTGTTCATCACATTATACGACAGTTTAGGATTACATTCAAGATGTTTTTGCTGTTGATGCAGTGTAGATTTAAAAAAAAAGAAAAGAAAAAAGTGAGAGCAAAGCAGAGAAGACTATAGCTTTTTAGGAAGACAAAGTTAAAATGTTGAGTCATAGTCAAAATAAAGAGAAAGTAGCAAACACACCTTTCAAACTTAATAGACAAAATAAATTACTTCAAATTTAGAAAAGATGAACTCTGGCTTGGGCCGGCTGTAGGTAATGTTGTATTTTATAGTCCTTTCTCAGTGCATAGTGGCCCCCGCATTTGATTCAAACCATTTCTTTTGCAATGCAGTGTTATTCTGGTCTTTTTAAAGACAGCTTTTCAGTCATGCTACATTTTATGGTCTTTTTCTGCTTTTTAGTATTCAAAATTATAATAGAGTATTTGGTATGGTACATCAAAGTGATGTTCTTGTCTAGTCTCCAAAAGTGATGATTAAACAATTGAAGCTCCTGCCTACCATGTCATCTTTGTGTTGCTTCTGTCTCCTTTTTCTGTAACTCTGCAGAAAATCATGCAACTCACGTCTAATGAATATACTTTTTGAAGATTACAATATATAATAGCCTATGTAAAACAAAGTAATGTTTTAAGGTATGATGATATTGCTGAGGAGGAGGATAGTAAGACTAATAAAATACCATTAGAGAATAATCAGCAGTAAAAATTAAAACCAAATTTTTTCTCATACCTTTGGGATTCAGAATTATGTTGAGTGCCAGTAGGAACTTAATGATTTGCCCTTGTGGTGTGTTAGCCTTGGCTGGCTGCCAGATGCCCACCCAGCTATTCTCTCATTCCCCCTTCTCAACAGGATAGGGGGAAAAAATAAGATGAAAAATCTTGTGAGTCAAGATAAAGACAGGGACATCACTTACCAATTACCTTCCTGGGCAAAACAGACTTGACTTGGGGAAAATAAATTTAGCTTATTGCGAATTAAAAAAAATAGAGTAGGTTTGTGAGAAACAAAGTCAAAACTAAGAACAGCTTCCTCCAGTCTCCTCGTTCTCCCCAGGCTCAACTTCACTCCTTCATTCTCAACTCCTCTACCTCCTCCCCACCAACCCAGAGCGGCACAGGGGGGTGGGGAATGAGGGTTGCAGTCTGTTCATAAGAGTTCCTCTCTGCTGCTCCTTCCTCTCACACTTTTACCCTGCTCCAGTGTGGGGTCCCTACCACGGGATACAGTCCTTGACGAGCTGCTCCAGTTTGGGTCCTTCCCATGGGCTGAAGTTCTTCAAGATTTGTTCTAGCATGGGTCCTTTCCACAGGATACACTCCTTCAAGAACAGGCTGCTCTAGCATGGGCGCCCCATGGGATGCAACTCCTGCCAGGAAACCCCTGGCCCCTTCTCACACAGGCCACCTCTCCAGCCCTTCGCTGCCAACACCTTGCCACGTAAACCCAATACAGCCCTTTATTTTGCCTGGTTCTTCTAATCTACCCTGACGTGTTGCTGTCTGACAAAGGCTTAGTCACTGCTGTTTAGGCTACTCGCATCTTGATTTCACTCCTGCCATTTTCCTGATGTTACCACCCTGCTGTTACACATGGCTATGAATACTTTGTGTAAGGGCTGAACAAGTGAAGGAAAAAATGATAGTGTCACAAGGAAGAGTCATATTTATATGCTACAAATAAAATAGGAATGTAGCTTTTTCTTTCATATGTTTTTTCTGGCTCCTGCTCCTTCATCCCGTAACACGCTAATTCAGAAACTGAGTTGATTGTGGAGGGTAAGTGTTCAGAATTGGATTTAAATTGTTTTTGTGATATTTAGTCATATTCCTGTTTGGGAGGAGTGGGGACATAGTCTTTCCATGTCAGTTCCTCCTCTGCAAAATATCACTTTTACACTTCACAGATGATGAGGCAAATGTATTACAGAGTGTGAAACACTTGGCTGCCTTTGGCTGAGGTCACAGGCAAATACCTGAGCTGGAGACAGATGGGCTTTTGTGTCAGAATATGTCTAGCAGCAAAGCCCACCCCTTGTACTTTTGGTGAGGTCTTTTCTGCTGGTGGTAGTGATCAGCTGTCATCACTGTGACAGCACGTTGTTCATTATTCAAGATGGATGATTATTGAATTATTTTGTGTGTTATACTCCCTGTTTCTTGATTGGATTGCTGGATTGGTTTCAAAGAAAAAAAGAAAAATAAATCTGAATTCTCTTGTTTGTTTTACGATGAGGCTTCCCTTTAAAGGGGGAAGAGGGTTGTATGAAAACACATCTGAATTAAAGTAGTTACCAGATATTTGTGTGAATGCCATCTCACTTTACTGGATGTTTGCATATAGTGAATAAAAAAGGGGTAATTTTTTTAATGGTCAAATAGAACAGCTGTTTTGAAATCCAAACTGAATATTCATAAACTCTCTTCCTGCCTTATTTAACTGATTTGAGCTTTCAAAGTCTAATGCTTCCTCGGAAGTTGTGCTAGAATTGTAACTAATAATCTTCCCATGTTTATACAACATGCAAACATACATATGGTACCTATACAAGCATTATCCTCATATTAGCTAGATTTTGTTGACAAAAAGATGATAGATAATTTAACAAATATATCATTTGCTGACTTTATTGCAGTTTTACAAGAGGCACTGTTATAAAAATGGATATGACATTTGCATTTCTGTTTAATTGCTGTGGAGTGAACATAAAAAGATAAGAGAGCCAAGAGAGCTTATTAAAACTGAAATGAGGGCAAGTGATAAAAGAATGATATTTTAGTGGTGCTGCAGTCAGATCTGTCACTCTCCCCACAAAAACAATCTTATTCTTGGTTTTCTTTGGTGGGGAGAGAGGATGTAGGGTTTATATAACCACTCTCTTTTCTTTTGAGCTACACTTGATATACAGGATCTCTGCATACCTGTATTTTAATTTGGGGGCCTCAGTAGCCCAGGGACCTTCTGGAGAATAATGTGACTTTTTCTCTGCCCTGAAGTATCTTCCTTTTCTTTTTTCTTTTTTCTTTTTTCTTTTTTTCTTTTTTCTTTTTTCTTTTTTTCTTTTTTCTTTTTTCTCCCCCCCCCCCCCCCCCCCCCGAAAAAAACAAGCTATATGGAGGGGCTCCTGAGTCTCTACATGGCATGAGCTATGGCATGCCTCATAGCCATGTCTCTGAATTCCAACACATCCAAGGAGATTTAGTAATTGAGAATTATATTTTTAGAGAAAGTGTTGAAAGAAATGTTTCACAGTTTGAAATGTTAAACATTAGAAAGTTAGGAAACACTAGTCTGTACTGGGCATGTAAATGAGCTAAGTTCACAGTGAAAAATAACATATAATCATATAACTAATAACTGATTTGTACTGTAAGTACACAGAAAGGTAGAGCTAAAGGTATTTAGTAATCATTCAAGTCAGGGCCTTCCTATTTTTTGCATTAATGACATCATAATCAAGGCTATACTTTTATAAATAATTTCATAAAAATTCTCCTAGTTTTAAAACATTAAATGTCTACATATATAAATGTGCATATGCTGCATGCCGCTGTAGGAACTTCCCTCATCTGCTTCTGAATACCACATACCATCTTGCTGTCTGAAACCACCACAGATTATATTTTTATTTAAGCCACAAGTCTAGCTGTGCAGGGAAACTACAGCAGGAAGCAAGTTAGTCAGACTGTTTAGTGCCTAAAGATGATCATGGAAAACACAAAGGCTCGATGAGGATCAGAGGAGCACTGATGGGTAAGAAAATCCCATGATCTGTGAGTGGAAAACCACCCAGAGAAATCACTTGGAGAGGCTCCCTCCTGGCTGAAGGATGTATGAGACTTACTATGGGATGCAAGGAGGAAAAGCATTTTTTGTTTATGTAAAAAATATTGCTGCATGATGTTTTGAAGGGATTCTGGGGATGCATGGAACTTATTTTGGGATGTTTAAGGGAAGAACCATAGGTGGGAAAAAGACTAAGGTATATTGAGAACGAGTGCGGGAAATAGATGGAGTAGAGGATAAGAGGCAAAGGGATAGGGGGAAAAGGAGATATAAGGCTGTCCAGTCTAAATAGGCTGATGGTGAGTACTCTTGTCTGAGCCCTGTACTGTGTCCCATCTTCTCATTAAAGGGCATTTCTATTTTCCATGTGGCTGTGTCGTCTACACTAAGCAGGTGTTGGTGCATGCTACTGAACTTCAAGCTGGCCTGGCTGGTAAGAGATGTCTGAGCTCCAGCAGCTGGTGGGGGCTGCGAACCTCTCGTGCCAGTGCCAGCAACTGGGGAGAGCGGTGGACCTGGGGCCAGCTCCTGGGCTGAATGTCTAAGGCCTGCTGCTGGGGGCACCCATGTTGTGTGCATGTATATGTACGTATTCCACTCGCTGACTTCAACCTGATCAGCTGGAGGGGAGGAACTGAGTTGGGCCAGCTCTTGCAGTTCACGTTTCTGAGAGCACTGCGCGTCTCTGTAGGTGTCTGGATGTGTAACCGGCTGTGTGTGTGTGTGTGTGTGCGTGTGTGTGTGTGTGTGTGTGTGTGCGTGTGTGTGTGTGTGTGCATGTGTGTGTCTGCGTGTGTGTGTGTGCACGCTGACCTATTGGGCAAGCGTGCTTATCCGGGCTGGTGGCTGAACCTAGTGCACAGAGCTGCAGCATCTTCTCATCTGTCTAGTTACTGGACTCAGCTGCCTCTAACACAGACATCAAGAGTGCAAGAAGTCATGGTTCTGAACAAATGGCAAGAAAATAACTGTCTAACCCAAATTGTTCTGCATATTAAAATAATTACAAATAGATATGAATTCGTCCATGAGAAATGTGATAAAATGTTTAATCAATACAGGAATTTACAGGTTCTCTTGGTTCTTTCCAATCTGAAGAAAAAAAATGTGACTGAAATAGATTGCAGAAATAAAAATATAAAACAGGAAATGTGGTACATAAATGACAGTGTAGGTTAAATTTTCTATTCAGAAGGAGTTTATGTATTCATTCAATTCTCTACCAATTATACAAACTGATGGCAGGGTTTTGAGCCATAGTGTTCTTATAAACTGAACTAAACTGTGTTATACAGCTTTTCCTATATTTAGATAGTGGGGAATTTGGGGGTGAAGCTATGTCACAAGGAACAGCAGATGATTAAGCTGGCAGCATCAGCCCAGCTGGAAACTGTGTCCTGCCACAGGAGGAAGCAGCCAGACAAACCAAAGTTGAGATTCTGTATTTCTGACAAATGAAGTGGACTTTTCGGTGAGACCACTACCAAGAAACAATATATGAGCGGTCTCTGCTACTGTCCCTCACATAGCTGTGCTGAAAGGCACTGTACAAAGAGACTGACACACAAAGGTTGGGCCAGGGTCCAAGTGAAAAAGAGCCAGTGACTTTCAATTATCTGAAATGTATTTAGACTTGTTCAGTTTGCCTTTTACATTTGAGATGTGAATTAAAATGCGCAAAGCAAATCTCATTTTTGTCAAACTAAAATAGTTTACACAGGCACACTTGAATTAGGTAAAATTATTCAAAGCTGTCTGTGCAGAAATGCTTTCATACATTCATATTGCCACTGTTCACATGACTTTGGATTTTCGTGTCTGGATATTCTGAATGATGCATGCTTCTGAGGATGAGAGGTAGCAGCAAGCTTGAAAACTAAAACAAGAAATGAAAATATGTAGTTATGGTGTCTGGCATCTATCTGTGCCTTATCCTCATACCTCTGTGTTCGTTGGGGCAGGTGAAGCCTCTGTAACCTTTTCATTTTTCACCTCAGAGTTATTTACCTTGGTAGGTGATAATAATATGGGACAAAGAATAGTATGGTTTCATATATTTGAAACTCGAGGCTCTGCTGAATTCTCAAAGGCGTCACGTTCTGCTTGGGGTCAGACACTGGAGATGGAAACCTGGCATTGAGAGGTGTGAAGGTGTACAGCTGTTCGTTTTTTACATTATGTCAAGAAGATCAGGAAAACAAGAATGTATTTATTTGGGGATACTGCAGAAGAAGGGAATTACTCATTCTTTAACACGGAGTCTCAACTCACTTGCGCTTTGAGAGCCTTGCAACAAAAAGTGTGCCCCTCTGGCTGTCCTAGCCACTTCAAGAAATTAGTTCCAAGGGATTCTTGAATAACGTTTACCTAAAATGGCTCACTGAGTTCTGTTTTCTTCTCTGTGAAGTTGATTATTTTTATGCTTACAGTCTTGGAGACCACGGACAACATGCAGATACATGTACTGCATTTTCAGGAGGCACTCCATAGGGCAACAGTTCCTCTTGGTGGTGGTGTGAGGAGAAATAGTGACACGCTGTTTCTTTGGCAAAAGGGATTGTATGGCTTTGACTACCGAGGGAGTGCTTTGATGCTGGATAAAGTTTGCATTTCTATGCTTTCCTTTGAATGTGTGGACGTAAAGATGGCTTTTAGTACATTTAAGGGCAGACAGGCAGACTGGAAAGAAGCTCTGGAGGCTGGACTGAGAACTACCACTTTCAGCATGGGGCAGAGTAGGTAGCTGGGGTGGGTGGAAGTGCTTGCTTGCCTTTATTTGGCTTCAGGGATGCTGTTGATATGAAGATAATATGAATACAATTTGAGTTCTGGTTTCTGTTTCCTGAGCTTCCATGACCCTGATCTGGGGTCTCCAGGTCAACAGCCTGAAGTGGATCAGGATCATGTTTTAGAGCTCAAAATTAGAATGAACTAAAAATATTTATTGTGTCGATACAGATCACACTGAGGCAACTTTGGAACCTATTTTGTGGTAAAGCTATTCATATGAACAAACCCAAAAATAGTTAATAGATAAATTTTCCATGTACTTTATGGTCCTTGGATGAAAGACACATCCAAAATGTATTATAATCCTTTGTTTATTAATCTATTTCTTCAAATCCTGCTCTCTTTTCAGCATGTAAGTTTCTTATTTGGGAATTCAGGACTTGCTCTGAGGTATTCAACTGTATAAATTTTATCAGGTTTTTGCACCTTTCGAAGTTCTGCTTTGATAGCAGGTTAAGCATTGCCAAAGACTGACTTTTCTGCAGAAACTTGGTACTTTCTTTTGAGTTCTAGTTCAATCTGCACACAGCAATGCTCTTACATTCATCTGTGGGATGTCATACTAATTGAGAGACCTTCTCTCTAATGCTGCTTCTGGTAGAGAAGACTGACTGATTTCTGAATTGTTGTTTCTTCATAGGAAAGTAAATGTAAAATAAGAATAACTAAAAGTGTTTCTTAAGAAATTAGCAGTCATAAGTATTGGAGTTACTTACTTTAAAATTGATAGTTGTAATGCAATTTTATTTGAGAATTTCCAGAACTCTGGAGAAGTGGCATCAGTATGCTAGGAAACAGTTAGCCTTGAAGCAGTAACCTAATAAATGTGGTGAGTTTTCCCTTGTTTAGTGTCTGCTTTTAAAGCATGTCGTACTTATTCCCATTTTTATTGGGTAGATAGGGGAAAGAGTTATGGAGAGAATTTCAAAGGAATCTTATGCATGTGCAAATGTCATTCTTCTAATATCTATAATAAATATTATAATTGTTGGATATCTCTGTCCATATCTACCTTTAATGAGTAACTCTGATAATGGAACATGAGAAATCTCTGTTCAGAAAAGAACACACTCATCCAGAGTTAGCAAGAGATAAATATCTAATCATTCAGAAACAAGACAGAAACCTTCAAGGGATATTCTTTATGCAGCTGCTTAACAGCTGAACAGAAGAATCTAACAGCATTTGAGACTGAACGATAGGATCTGTCTTCCTGTAGCTCTAGTTGAGAACTGTAGGTTGCACTTGTGCTAATTCATCAAGCCAAGAGAGGGAACAAGGGAGAAGTCATTCAGCATCTTCTTTGTTTCCAATAATGCTTTCAGTTTTAGTGGTATAAAAGAAGGTGGATTTCATTTGCAAAAGGGATGATTTGGTGGTAAGGATGTACCAATATTTGATGACCTTCTGAGTCATCAGGATGTAGTAATACCCAGTTGTTCCTGAATGCAGAACCCTGTGTAGGCACAGCTGCTTGGGCGTGCACTGTTGCATCAAATGGTAGACATAATTTTAAGGGCTTCTGGCTTCAATGAATAAGATTTTTTTTCCATTCATTCTCATACCAACTATTATTTTTTTCTGTCCCTTTTTATATAAATCCTTGGAAAAGTGTATTCCTTTAACAGTTCCCCTCCACCCCCTGCCAGTAAAAAAAACCCTAGAAAACAGATGTTCCATGAATAACAATCTATGTAGCTTGGCAGAAGAGGACGTGGGGGTCCTGGTGGAAACCAAGTTGAACATGAGCCAGCAATGTGCTCTTGCAGCAAAGAAGGCTGATGGCAACCTGGGCTGCATTAGACAAAATATTGCCAGCAGTTGGAGGGAGGTGATATTCCCCTCTACTCAGCACTGGTGAGGCCACACCTGGAGTACGGTATCCAGTTCTGGGCTCCCCAGTACAAGAGAGACATGGACAGTCTGGAGAGAGTCCAATGAAGATGCATGAAGATGATTAAGGGATTGAGCATGTCTCCTCTGAGGAAAGGCTGAGAGAGCTGGGACTGTTTAGCCTAGAGAAGGCACAGGGGGGATCTCACCAATGTATATACGTATCTGAAGGGAGGGTGCAAAGAGGATGGAGCCAGGCGCTATTCAGTGTTGCCTGGTGACAGGACCAGAGGCAATGGGCCTAAGCTCAAACACAGAAGGTTCCATGTGAACATCAGGAAACACTTTTCACTGTGAGGGTGACTGAGCCCTGGCACAGGTTGCTCAGGGAGGTTGTGGAGTCTCCCTCCTTGGACATATTCAAAAGCCGCCTGGACATGTTCCTGGACAAGTAGCTCTAGGTGGCCCTGCTTGAGCAGGGAGTTTGGACCAGATGACCTCCAGAAGTCCCTTCCAACCTCAACCATTCTGTGATTCTGTGATTCTATAAATGGAAGAAATGGGAGGAATAATAAAACTCTGTTAACTTGTCATTTTCCGAAGAAGCCATAGTACTGCATTTCTGCTATTCTGGCATATGGTGCTGAGTAAGTTTTAAAATTTAGTCTCCATGATCATTGGTTCCCAAAAAAAAAGCAAGTGCCATCATCTCCTGAATTATGAGGAGACAGTCTACCTAGAGGCGTTTCACGCTAAGGTATTATCTCCCTACTGCAGTTTGTAGAAAGCTAAAGGGATTTTCATCTGTAAGGGTATACTCGCACAGCTCTTCATACTTTTGTCTCCTTTGGGAATATACATTGATCTGCTGCAGAGAAAATATTTAGTATCATTCTGACACATCTCCATTTTAGCACTTTATGACTCACTGGACCAAAATTTCTTCACTAACGATCCTGGGAAACCTCACTGAAATGAATAGCTAGTTTAGCACTAAATTTGTAAGTACCACTAAAATACTAAATGTACTATTAAATTCAGAGTAGTGGTAATCCACATTGTACTCACCCTATATACTCTGTGCAGTACAATGATTTTTTGATTTATTCCCATACTTTTTAACCACCTCTAACATTTTTACCTGTAATCCATATTGCAGGTGAAAGTGCTATTCTCTGAAGGAGTTCATATACCAAATATTTTAACAGAAAGTTATTTTAAAAATTGGGGTTTACTCGCAATGACTAACACATAAGTATAGTATTCATATGCTTTAAAAACCTTTATATGATAACTTAAATCACTCTCTCTGATTAGTTTGACAATTACTGGAATCCCTAATATACCCATATGACTGATTTATACATATATATATCTATGTACAGACACATAGAGTATAGGAATATATGTTGTAATAATATGGGAGTTTTCTTTTAAACTTATCTGAAAAAAAGCTTTAACTTCAAATAAAATGTATTTAGATATTTATTCCTGTTCTGTAGGAGTAAAGAGTTACACTATAGGAATATTTAGAAATTCCTGTACTGTAAGAGTATGGATTTTTTTTTGTTTTTTAATTTATCTGAAAGGAAGCTTTAATTTTAAAGAAAATGTTTTACGGGGAAATTAGTTAATTTTATGCAATCGTGCCTTCCATGTAATTGCCAGTACAAGTTCTTAATTATGATTATTGTCATAATTTTGGTCAAGTATTTTGTACTAAGAAAGTAAGGTTTTATTAAAATGTGGAAATCAATGTCAGATTGATTCCAGCTCTCACAAAGGGTTACGTTTCGCCTAGACTTTAAAAAAGACAGAGATCATACAGAAAAGTCAATAACGTAAAAGTGTACACAGATATATTTTTTTCTAGCTTACTCACAAAAGAAGCTTTAAGGTATTATAAAGATGAGAAAACTCAATTCCCTTTCTAAAGGCTAATTTGTATTTCATTTTTATTGTTCAGAACATCAATAAAAGGCCTTTCACATCAGTCAGTAGCTCTCTCTAAAACAAGGAAAGCGTTACTCTAATGCAGTTAGACTTTGTACTTTGACATTCTCTTCTGGCAGAGTTGGAGAGGAGAAGGGGGAACGTGGGATTGCAGCATGTACCAGTTGTGTCAGAAGAAGACAAAATGTGAAAGTTTTGGCTTCTGAGGATGGAAGCGGGCACTAAAACCGATCAATATTTTGTGGTGTGACTAATTCAAACATTAAAACAAGTATCTTGCAGAGTGTTGATATTCAAATAGTCCTGGAGGCTTGTGTGCAGTGGGTTATTTCACAGTATCATGCATATAATTAGGTGACCCTTGAGGGAATAAATCAGTGCTTATGTAATTCAATTGAGGTCAAATGCAGTTTTCAAACTGGGTTGGCCCCCCGGGGTATGGAAGCAGGAGATAATTTCTAAGGCACAGAGGAAAATTCCAGCCAGCTTCTTTCCATATCCCTCCACTTTTTTTCTCTCTTCCCCCACTCTTGCAGAACTGCCCCAGCACTTGAAGCTCTGTTGGCTCTGGAGGCTTTGTGGAAAAAGCAATCTCTGATTTCAACTATCAGAGCCAGGGAGTGTGGGAGCCAGCCATCCCAGAGTTTGGGGGAAAAAAACCCCCTGAAACAACAAAAGGGAACCTTGCAAAAAAAGTTTGAAAACTGCTGTCCTGAACAAATGGTCCAGAAGCCACAGACTCTGCCACCCAGGGGACCTCATTGCATGGCAGCTATTCTGGCTGTAGTAGAGTACGCTGGCCTTCCTCCCTCCAGCATGTCCTCAAACAACTCCACTGTTATCAAAAGGCTTTAATTTTTTTTTTATGCAAGAGTTTTAAAGCTCACAAAGAGACTTTGGAGCCGGTAGCCAGGAGCACAAGTAGCTTATCAATAAGGTGTTTTTGTTTTTCTCTTGAATGAATGCTTTTCTCTCCAGCTTTCAGGCATCCGAATAACTCTAATAGAAGTTACTTGAACTGAAAATGAACTGAATTGTGTCTACAAAAACATGAAAAAAACTAATTAATGAAGTCAAGAAAAGTTTTCCCTCAAAATGGGATGGGCTATTTATAGGCAGTAGATTTTGACATCAGTGGCCAAGTTTACATATTAAAATTTAAAATGCTGTGAAGAAAAGACTTTTTCCAGACTTTCTTTTTTAATGTCCAGTCTAGGAGTTGGAAATAAAGTTACTTTCCCAACTCAGCTTGTATGATAAGGAGAAACATAAAAGAGATTTTTTTGCTTTCTGTTTCCTCTCCAGTTTGTTTACCCTGGTAAATAGCATAATAGTATAACATAACTCAGTACAAACAACTGATCTCTATTAATGCAAAGCTTGCAGTTTTTCTAGTAATGTTACTGAAAGGGTGAAAAATGAATTTGTTGTCATGATGTACACTGAAAGAACCTCTGCTCTGCTGCCAGTTAACTTCCTGATTAGTCATCATGTTTAATAAACCCTGCAAAAATCCAGTGTCATGACAGGCCATGTACTACAAGCATTACATCCCTTGAAAATGAAGGAGAAATACAGGGTATGCAGAGGAATGCAAAGACTTAAGACTACTGTCTTATATGAAAAACATTGTTAGTGGGTCTTGCTGCATTCGGTGGGTATTATTATTATACTGTGGTTCTGTTGCACCTTATTTAGAACTGCAGAAAGATGTTATTGTGCCTGATAATCAATGCAAGGATCAACAGAGGTCTATTTGCCCTCCTCATCCCTCCTTCGAATGCTGCCTTTGTGTACTAGATGAAGATAGTCTTATCCCGAATGCCTTTGATGAGAGGAACTGCTTCTTCACACAGAAAGCAAGTTGGCTGCACTCTACAACAAAACAAAACAAAACAAGGGTTGCATTAAAATTCCCTCCTCAGGGGGGTGGTGAGGACTTTCCAAAGGGCACTTCTTTCTAGTTCCAAAGACAGTGTGTCTTCAGTATAAGCTATACGCTATACTCCCCTGAATTATCCTGCTGGTGAAGGGTGCTCATGGCAAAGCGCTGGAGTGGACAAGTAATGGAAAGACTCCCAGTTTCCCTCTTTCTGTCATGAATAGGGATGATGAGGATGCTGCCTGGGGAGCACCGAGCTGTATAAATCGACCGCCAAGTTCTCTCTGATGAGGCTGAAGAGGAGATTGACAATTACCAGGTTTTATTCAATGCAGGAAAAAAGCGGAGTTTCATAAAAGTAACCCATATGGCCCATTTTAGAGTTCTATTTTATAAAGACATTATGCTTTAAGTGCCTAGTTCTCTAAGCGATTCCTTCAAATGCAGATGTCAATATTGTAAGTGTTGAAATTTAGAGAAACTATTCTTGCTCAGTGTGTTCTCTGCTTTCCCCCTTGTGACTCCTCTTCCTCCTCCACCTGTTCTTTTCTCTCTGACAAGTTACCTGCTAATTTAATTTTTTTCAGATAAATTTGATTTAAATTGATTTGTTGTCTTAAATAAGAATCCCCAAACAGCTTCTTGCTTCCTGTTTTTGTATTTCGTATGTTTTAGATCTGGTTTTTTTAGTACTTGAAAATCTATTGAATAAAATAGGTAAATGAAAAGCTTCACTTACATATGGGAAAAGATTCTAGCTAATTTTACACTTCTAAACATTTGTGAGTGGACAGATTAAGGAACAATTAACTGACTAGCTTGTCAGGTCTTCTTATTACCCGGTTCAGAAAAAAAAAAAAAAGGGCAAACAAACAAACAGAAGAAACCCCCCAAAAGTATCATGTGATAAGTGAGTCAAAGCACAATTAGTTTAGCTAAAACAGGTTGCCATTTTTCCAAAGCAATCACATCATGGCAGATAGACTGATTGAGAATAGATAAAATCTGAGATTAGACATAAAGGGGCAAAAAAATCTTTTTTAAATATTAAGATTGTTAGTTTCTGACTCTCCCTGTCCCACAGGCTCTTGATTGCTACAACGCAAATCTGTAAATCAGTAGATGGTCAGTATTGCTGCTTTAGGCTCTTTTAAATGTAAAGGTTCTACACAAATGTACCAAGTCAGACAGAATTACAGTTAGGATACATTTGTGTATGTACGGAAAAGTTATTAATAATATTGTAACATTTGAATTTAGCTAAATTCAGATGAAATAGACCTGTTACTGCTTTAAATATAACTACATTCAGTAACACGGTACGTCATCACTAGTCAGTGGTAATTAATGGAACAAAACCTACTAGTGATGTATTATTAGCGATTGCTAGTATTCTGTGATGATTGTCTTCATTATCTATCTGTATCAAAAGTGGAATAAAGTTAATTCAGATTAATTGTTCTTCTGTTCCTAGACACAGAAGTTAGCAACTTGGTTGAATCTCTGGTGTATTAACAACTATTAAACATTGAACGTTACGCTGACTGTGAGACTTCTAGCAATTGGCACCTCCCTCTTTTCTTTAGTTTGTTTTTATATAGAACTTACACTGGCTCTTTTTTTATGTGCTACATATTATAACAATGTTATACACAAAATTGAATATAACACTAAGAATTAAAATACATGTATCTTTTTAAAATTTCCTAATTTTATGATTTATTGTATTTTCATGTTGTGCAGATATGATACTTCTCTATTGGATTAACTGATACTACATTGGACTACCTACAGTAGTATTAAAAAAAAAATCTGGAGTTAACATATTATATAAAATCCACCAAGCTTTATGATGTTACTGCCTATGAATTTCTCATCTGTGCCTGTGTGTATTTTTTGTTTCTTTGTTCTTAATAGCTTGCTTACTAGAATGATAGGGAAAGCAGAAACAGGGTTTTTTGCATGGTGGCAGGCCTATGGAGGTATGAATTACAAAATAGTGTTGGCACTATGGCAACCGGCAGTTCTGACCAGTATTTATTTTCAAGAGTTATTTTAGACCTTACTTAAGCATATGTAAGTGTACAAAAATATAATTGCAATATCTTATATGAAATCAAAAAAGTCTTGGAGATATTTGACATGGTAGAATTTAGAAATGTTAGAATAATTTCCTTCCCTGATTTTTCTTGTGATGATGCATAAGTTGCTGCCCCTAGATGGTTTCCATAAGAGGGAAAAAAATACATACATACACCCCATATCCAATGTTATGGGATTCTGTATCTTTCAGTGGCATGGAAACCTGAGTAGCCTGGCAAAAGATAAAGTATGAAGGTGATATGCACAATGTTCCTGGTCAGATCTGTTCAGTGGGCACACATGCAACACAAAAATGCAAGGCAAAGCCAAATCAAAACCCCATACATATCTTTTATATACCACTCTTTTTTTTTTTAACCTGGAATTATAATTTTTACTATTGTCTATTACCTACCTGACAAGTAATTTAATACAGTTACTCAATATGTAATCTGTAAGAGATTTATTTCTACTATTTTGTTGGTTATCTGCCTAGACTATTAATATTTTATTTAAAAAAAATAGTTGATAATTTTTTTCAATGGCTCAGAATTTATTTTGTGGGGTTTTGTCTGTGTGTTTTTTCCTCCCTACTACTGTCAAATGACAACTTGCTTGATCAAATGCCATTTTTCAGAGATTTATATTTTTTTCTCTACAAAGTGATAAATCCATCCGTTTTTCTTCTCTGTTCTGCTTGGTGTTTCACCAAGTTTAAAAGAAATGCTTTCCATGTAAACAATTCTTGTTTAACAGGTGAAATATAGGATAGAATGAAAAATGCAGGGGAAAAAATACATGAAACCTGTTGAGAACTACAAAAAGGGGAAAAAAAAGTATAAATCAGCTACAAGAGTTTTTTGTATACTTACCTTTAAAAAGAGAAGGGAGGTATATATTGATGCTGTAAACATGAAGAAAAGTTTCCTGGTTTGTACAAAAATATGCTTAATCCATATTCCTTGTATTCTTTCACATGGGGCAGAATAAGGCAAAGTTAATTTTCAGCCGTGTGTGAAATTTGTCTTCACAGGCTGCTGTGAAGAGTTTTCCAATGTCCTCTCTTATTTATTCATCAAATTGTTTTTCAATTCTTGCTTCTAAGACTGAATTAATGTTATATGTTAGAAGTTTGGTATTAGAGGATAAGATTAATAACCTGATTTTATGAAACAGAAGGATGTTTTTGTCATGTCTTTGTAAATGCAAAACTTTTGGAAACCCCCAAAGAAATTAAAACAACCAACAAAGATAATCTAATCTTACTAAAGCAAACTCATTCTTCAGCTTTCTACTCCTAAAGTTCTGCCTTCTTAAAGCTTCTCAAAGTTATTCGTTGTAAGACATTTGTCTGAAGTTTTAGAAGTTAATCTATGTCCATTCATGGATATTTTGGATTACAGTACAGACTTCTGGCTTTTTTTCTTGAAAAAAAAAAAGAAAAAATCCATTGGAAATAAGATTTTCAGATGTCTACTTTTATCATTTGTACGCTTTTGTCATTCGTACTCAATAAGGAACCACTTCACAAGTATTTTAGTAGACAAGATCTCAGCCTTATATTAGTCAGTGAAAGTTCTGTATTTGTAGGTCCATTCACCATTCATGATTCTTGTCAACAGCTCATATTTTCTTTGCTACTTGATTGACTGGTAGTGTTCAAAAGTGTATCCTCTGGGATATTCTCATGATCATGTTGCTTGATCAAAAGAAAAATACCTAGATGAGAAATACATACATCTTTGCCTTTCCAGATATGAAAAAATACTCAAAAGCTAACACCTTGAAAATATTTAGAGAATTTTACTTGTGCACCCTGGTAGTTTGTAGATCTTTGAGCACTGTTGATTTCATAGGTATTGTGTGATAAACTTCACAAGAGTCTTTACTTTGCTAGACATGAACAATGATGGAGACAGATATTTTAACAGTCCCACAATTTTCCATGCAGTCTTTCCTTTAAGTGTTTTTTTGTTGTTGTTTTGTTGTTTCTACCTTTGTGTAGAAATCCACATGAATAAAGTGGGACATGCTTCTAGACTAGATACCTAAAATGCATGATGTATTCCTTTGTTTTTTTCTACTTTGACCATCTTCTCTTCAATTAAGAAAAGAACATGAAATGTATGTGTGTATTTTCCAGCCTACATCTCAGAGAAACAACATCCTGAAGTGGCTGTCAATTCAAGCAGAGAAAAGGAACAGAGAAAGGAAAAGAAATATTTTTCTTCAAAATGTTTGGAGGTTCTTCAGCAAAAAAGCTTAGTTGAAGAAAACCTTTTAATAATGTTATTGTTGGTAATTGTGCTGATATTAAAGCATGGCTTACGTAGGTAGATGACAAGTTTTACTCTACTGACTCACTTTAATTTCTAATTGCATAATATGAAGAATGAAGTTTTTAAATAGCAATAAGTACTGCAATTCCTTGAGCTGATGAATGAGTTATAGTCATAATACAGTTTCAGTTGCTCATAATTATTTCAAGTTTTAAGTTTGTTTTGTGGAAATAGTTAATTGTAATCCTAAGTTTTTCAAAAATCAGTCTACCTAATAAATTTGGTTGTAAGAGTAAAGTATTGCATAGACCTGTCTATTACAAGTTACTATAAGTCCATTTAATTTAAGGAAGATATACCTGTATATAGTAATTGATAATCTCAGAGGACTGTAAATAACCATTGATCTTATTTTAGAGAATACTCACTTGGGTCATGAATTAAGCAGAGTCTTCAGGGTGTTGCAAGTCTTCAGTGACTTCTGGGTCACTGTCTGGAGAAGGAAGAGATTTTGTAATGTGGCTGTATTTGTGGCTGTTTAACCTACATTCTTCTGCGTTTCATCAAGATCTCCTCTTTAGTCAACTGTACTTTTGTTTTCTTTACAAGACTTTTCCACACTTCATGCTCTTCTTTTCCTCAAACTTAACCATGTTCTTTTAGTTCTCTATGTAGATCTTTTCCAGTCTTCACTCTGTCACACTCTTCTGTATCACAGGGTCTGACTATCAAGGTATCCCATAGACAGGTATCCTATATGAATCTACATCTATGACAATTACAGATCAACTAACATTAAGGCGAAATAAGTGCTGATGAACTGAGGTGAGGTGGATGTCATTTCTAGCAGAGAAAAGGGTGAAAAGCAGAAGTCTTCTGTTCTTATTTAAACAGATTCTCATTAGTTAGTGCTCTACATGCTTTCACATGGCTGCTGTACAACCAAGAGGTTAAATAATATCAGACAAGAAAAGGTGAACCATTGATTCAAGGGAACTGTGGGAAGCTGAGCATTAGAGCAGCTATTCCTGGGATATAGAAGTCATCAAGAATTTAAGCCTTTTATACATTTTTCTGTCCTATCATTATCACAGGATCCAATCACACATCCATTGCTACTGGGCCCTAAAATTTTAAGGATGATAAATGGCTACAAAAATAAAAGACCTATAATGGAATCAATGTATTTAAGAAGATACTATTGCCATATTGTTTTTACTTTAACATTTATAGATGAGTAGTGTATAAATGACATGTTAGGGTGAAGATGGGCACATGGGTCCATGTCAAACACTGGAGCAGCCTCTGTCATACCATATGAAATAATTTTTATTCAACAGTGGTAGCAAATGGATGAATATTTTCCTAGTCCTAATAAGCAAGTTAGTCTCGTGGACAAGAGGAAACACATACAGTTCTAGTAAACACTCTACAATGTATTCATAACTTGTGTGATCTTCATTGCCTGAATTTTACTTAAGTAGCTGTTGCAGATTTGAGGTTTTAGACTAGTGCTGCCTTGAAGTGTAGCTGCCTAGTGATAAAGGTCCACAGTTTGGACCACACTGGAGAATAAAAGGAGAAAAACTGTTTGCAGCATTTGCTTTTAATAATGAATGTAACATTGAGTTTCTATTGGCTTATATGTCCTTGAACTCACGACATAGATCTGTTTGTTTGTTTGTTTGTTTGATCTGGTGCCTCCAGTAAGAGACATATGGAAAATTTTCTTAGTTCTAACACATGAACATTTTTTACCCTCTGCAGTATATGCGTGCTTGCTGGAGGGCTCTGCTGCCTGCTACACTTTCTGCTAGCTGAGGGGCTCCACATCTACTGTATCCATCATGCTCCAGCTGTAATCAGCAAACTCATCTTGTCATTCTTCATTCCCACCTGGGGACTGCTTAATTTTCCTTCTCTTTTTCTGTTCTGTGAGGCCATTAACTTGGTTTCCTTTGCTTATACTGTTTGTGTTGCTCTGCCTTTTATATAATTCTTTTTGAGTTTTGTTTCATCCCAACAGCCTTGGTTTCTGACACAGCGTACAAGATGAGCCAGATTGACAGTACAGTTAGTATTTAGAATTGTAATAAGAAAGTCTGTGTCACCAGGGGACATCCAGAGCTTTAAGTTCTTTTGATGATATTTTGGGCTTTTGAGAGAAAATTCTGTTAGGGAACTCAGCTGACAAAGTATCTACCCAAAATGTTTCAGTACCTTATATCTGACGGTTTAGAACATAATTACCTTAAAGTTCAGTCAATTGGTGCTTCTGTCTGCAGGAGGTTTATATCCATATGATTCAAATCACAGACACGCACAACTTTGAGTCATTAAATACCAACATCCTCCTCAAACAATGGGTTTAAACATTCCGAGATATTCCAAAATACCTCTCTTCTTATGGAACAGGAAGCCTAAGCTGCATCTGGTAAAGGATCTGCTGTTGTGATGGAAACCTGGATGTGCCTCAGAAGGAATTCCAGCTCTGGCAATTCACGTTGTCACTGTTGCAGAACAGAACTCTTAGTAGACCAAAACATAAATCAGATTTTTTGGCCAATTCACTCTGAATACTGAAGGAAGACAAAAAAACCATATATGACAATTTTACTTAGCTTACTTCTTCAGAGAATGGGATGACAGTTAAGTGGGGTTTGGGATTTTTTTCCCCTCCAAGCTCCTTCTAGAAATTTTAAAATAATGAGATTCAGTAATATGAACACAACTTAATGCTCAAACACATGGAAAGGAATAAAAGAGAATATTTAAATTTGCAAATTAAATAGCCAATACCTTGCTATGTATTGCTCCCTGTCATCCAATAGTGGAGTCCTCTCATCTACTTAATGTACTCTTGACCCTCAGAGCTTGATGGATTGTTTAGACCTTCTCCCTATTTCCAAGGCATAGGTATGTCAAGAACAGAGAAAGAGAATATTACCAATTTGGAAAAAATGAGTTAGGTAACTTTTTATGATGTTCTCATGCAACATAATAAATAAATATTCCAAGTAGCACCTTAATGGAGGAGTAACATAATGTACAGAATGAAAATGTATTCTTTAAAATACTGTATGATTTTAAATTGCATGTATAGGTAAGAATGGTGATCAGCTCTTAAACAGCTTGAAAACAGCAAGAGTGATCCATATTCAGTGTATGCATTCTTTGCTTTGCATAAAGTTTCAACAACTTTATTTGCTTTATACAGCCAGATTCTTGGATGGGGTAATAAATTATACTTCTAGCTTCCTTATAAGGACTTAATTTTGTTTTTGTCTTTCTTACAAGTCCATGAATTAGCTGGATAGCTAAGGGTCATTCCAATCCAGAATTTACATTTCTAAGAATATTTTCTAATTCCTAATATCTTCCTTTTCAGGTTTACTTTTTCTCTAGAAAATTGGACTATAGAGTTCTTTGAATGAAATTCCTCTTATTCTTTGTTCTTAAGCATTTCTGTCCCCTCTTGAACAGAAAAAGGAAACAGATATTAAGAAATCTAAAGAGGAAAAAATGTAGCCAGCTTTGAGATTCTGCCATGTCCGATACACATAAGACTGTTGTAAATCAGCGATCAGCTCATAGAGTCTGAGAATGGAAATAAGAAAATGAATGTTTCCTCAGTGCTCTCTGCAGGATCCTCTTTCAGCAGATCAGAGGTCAAATGCATTTACAAAACAGTAGGAGAGAAATCTTGCATTGTCACAGTGTGTTCCTGGGGAGTACTCAACTTTACGCACTCATTTGCTGCCCACCTGGAACTCAAATGAAAAAAAAAATTTTTTTCAAGTAATTTTGTCTTTGAGCCTAATTACAGTGCACAGTGAAATGCGGGAAGGAAGGCAATGTTCCCTAGTCTCTGGCTGCCTGGTTTATCAACATCCAGCAGCAGAAGAAGTAACAAGTTTCAGGAGAGAGCCCAAACTAATGAAGACTGTAAGCAATGCAGAAGCAACATTTTGGCCTGGGAGTATAGGTATTGAAGGCTAAGGTAAACAAGTTAACAGTCCGTTAGGTAAAACATCCTTTATGCTATAATTGGAAGGGTCACAAGACTCATTTTAATCAAAGGCTGCAAAAAGGTTTCCACTTCCACTTCAAAGCATGCTCAGATGTGATGAGTAGGTGGCTCTCAGTGTGGTGTCCAAGTTCCAATTTGGCATTTGCCTGTGGTACTACAACATGACCTATTCACCCCTAAGAGCTGTTGTAATGGTGTCTGTCAGCAAGTTGGTTGTCTAGTTTCATTGATAAATACATGGAGCTTTTATTGCGTATTTGCTTTTGGGGAAATTGTCCTCAAATACACAGTAAGAACAGTAATGTTAGAAGGAGTTTTAACAAAAGGGAAAAAGAAACCTCTAGTCACAGGGTAAGGCCAACACCTTCTAAATATTGTAGTTAATGGCTGAGAAAAATAAAATTATCATAAAGAGCTATAAAATACAAACAAAATACAATGTCTCTTTTTCTATCTTTTGCTTGGGATGAAAATAATGACTTAAAAACAATGATGTCATATACATTGGCATTTTTTTCATATTAGACTTTTATTTCTATTTTTATTGCGTTGCAGAAACTCAACTTACTGTATGAAAGTGTCCATTTCGCTGACGGTGGGTGAAAATGACACTGGACTCTGCTACAATTCAAAGATGAAATATTTTGAAAAAGCTGAGCTTAGCAAAAGCAAGGAAATCTCATGCCCTGAAATTGAGGATTTTTTATTTCCATTTAGGGAGCCTGAAATTCTGTGGTATAAGGTAAGGAATGCAAAAGATTTTCACCTTCAACAAGATATTATGCAATGTTCTGATGATTTTCGTGATCTAAATATGATATGCCGCTTGGATTGTTTTAAGACTTGTTAAGAACAGACAACAGAATCAAGGACAGAAAAGAATGAACTAAGTGAGAGAGAGATTCAAATGTTTCCTTTAGTAAACTTTAGAGCTGGTGTTTTCTTAATATCCATTTATGGATGTCAAAGAATTGGCAGCTTTCTGCTAACAAGAGGGCTAAAAAAGAAAAGTGTTACCAGTCTGGGCTTGTTTGATATGCTAAGGTAAAGCCATGTGAGCTGCTTATACAGCAATTGTTTGTGCTATACCAGGCTAAAGAGTATGTTTCTAAAAACTCAGACATAAAATCTATTTGGAAGATATAACTAGGGTAGCTATGCATGCTGTTATCTGAATGAATGGCTTAATTTTGCAGCATAAAATTCAGCAAAGACTTCCAAAAATTTGGTCTTTACGTATTAACTTTTACTTGCAAGTATCAGTGATTTCATTGTTTTTATTAATAACTTTATTTCAGTATTGTGTATTGATTTCTAGATCATTACTTAAGGGCCAAGTTTGTGCAAATAGTGCTGCCTGTGGGCAGCTCGCGAGAGCTTCCATAAAGAGCAGCTTGAGTTCTGTGTTTCTTACCATCGGCAGGAAATACTCAGTACCTCAGTACTGTAATGCACACAATTTAAAGTCCCCAAACAGTTCGGTAAATCTGAAATTTAGATTCTGTGTATTTTGTGTCCACAGTTATCTACAGAAGTCTGTGTATATAGGAAGTCCTAGTTTAACTATGTGCTGGTATGCATTCTAATTATTTTTTTTAAGTCTGATAATTTACTTGATTACATAAATGCATTTAAATATGGTACACAAGACTATGCCATCTAAGTAAAAACTTCTGGCCTAGAAGGATTCTGGCAGAATTAACTGACAGTAGGTCCAAGATGGGAGTTATGTAACCAATTATTTGCTCATAGTCATCTTGGATTTTGTGTTTGTAATACAATATATACCTGAAGTTTTATCAAATTTAAAACTATGGCTGGCTTCTTAAAGAAGACCTCAAAAGATTGGCTTTTTAAGAGTCATTGACAGTATTTGTGTGAATGAACTCAAACGACCTCTTATACTTTAACATTTTTAAAAAGCCCTTACTGTATAAACAATGATTATGCTAAAATAATCAAATAAAATATTTTGTGACAGTTCATCAAAAGACATTTTTCTTATGAAAAGCACCAATCCCTTTTCTAATAGCTTATAAATATACTGGTCTGCAGTACAAAAAAAATTAGAAAACCTAGAAATACTAAGGCTATTCAAAGCTATTTCAAGTAGTACCTAGGTTAATTAGGTGAAAATAAGTTAATAATTTTAGGGAGCTAAGAAGCATGCATGCAAAAATATGTATTCTGTATTATAGCATAAAAAGTAATGTTTAGGTAGTAAAGATTGAAATGCTAACCCATTTTTGTAGATACAAACCTCACGTACTCTTCTAAGAGTTCAGAGAGTTTTGATTCTAAGATATTTTTAGAAAGAGATATATAACTGAACCTCATTTCTCCTCATTCTCATATTCTTCCGTTTCTCTACTTTTTTATTTATAAGTTTCTTAAAAAATAAATTAAAAAAAAATTCTCCCCTGCAACCTGTAGCTACTGGTAATACAACAGTCATGGATTGCAGATATAAGTGTAATGGCAAATAAGTAAATGAAATAGGAGCCCCTCAGCAAACTATTGTCAAAAGAAAACCGCCAAAGGAATCAACTCCTTTTTCTTCTCAGAGGGCAAATATTAAGTCAGATGATAAATTTCTATAGTCTTTTTTCTTTTTAATCAACATTAACTGAACTGGATTTTCAGATATTTAGTGTATGTAAAGCTCATAACTAGCCTGAGCTCTTGCCTAGCCTTCTTGGCTTTGAGAACATTGTCAACAGTGGTCCAATTTAAGTGTAAGAACCTAGTCACTGAAGTGTTATATTATCTTTAAACAGGAATGCAAGTCAAAGACGTGGAGATCAAGTATTGTGTTTAAAAAGGACACTCTTGTCATTCGGGAAGTTAGAGAGGATGACATTGGAAATTACACTTGTGAGTTAAAATATGGATTCTTTATTGTCAGAAGAACTACGGAATTAACAGTTACAGGTAATTACAGGCTCTTGCTATCTCTTATATTTAGAAAAAACATTGAATATTGTGATTTGAGTTGTGCGCATTTGAGTCAATGTACCTACATAAACCGCTTTTGCACAAAACTTTGCTGTGTGCCTAGATATGAACAGCTGATACATCAAAGCTGTCCTGAATACTTCACAGTAATATGTATAACATTTTGAAGAAGTCTGAGTTTTGGTCTATTGCAAAAGCTTGTGGATAGTTCTTGGTTTTGAATGGAAAATGTGGACAAGGAATAGGTAGCTTCAGCAAGCACTACCCCTAACAAAAAATACGAACATTAAGTCTATCATACTTCATGTGGTTAAATGCCTTGGGACATAAGAATAGCTGTAGCTACAACCCAATAGCAGCAGCTCTAGCCCAGTGAGACAATTGCAACTGGGTGAACAGCGCATGGCTGAAGCATGATTGCATTCTTCCCCTGGTATTCTCTCCCAGCTTTCTGTAGTTTATAGTTCAAGAACTTCCTGATCTCAATCATCATGTGCCGTGGTTACCAATTAACCTATTTTACATTACTCTGATTATTTTTTAATGCTTTTATTCTTGACTTGAAAACCATTTTGAAGTATCAAGTTCCACAGAGTAATTATGTAACATAAATGAACTCTATAATTTAGCAAACAGCAGTTGAAGAGGATGCATTTAATATAATCTGCATTTAAAACTACCATGTCAATATGTAAAATCCATCATAGATGAAAACAAAATATATACCATAATGTCCACAGTGGCAGAACAGTATGAAGAATGGTCCATTAAGTTTTCAGTTCCTCACTAGACCTCTAACCTGTTTTACAAACATGTAAATAATTTAGCTGAACATACACCTAAGGTAGAAAATTAGCCTCTAGAATTATAGGATGACATTAGAAGACAGGAATACATCACGATCTCTGTAATGCAGTGCAGTTCCACAGGATATTCCCTAAAAGAAGGCAGAAACAGGATTTTCTTGGCAAACTGGAGGTGAACTAGATTCAGACGTTTGACAAAGATGTTTGTATACGTAAGTTCTCGCACCTTCAAAGTACCAAATAAACCAAGACACAAATCTTAGAGGAGTTCTGTGGCCTTTTCTTGTTCCTTTTTAGTATCTAATATATAAATATATTGTGCATCGACAATTAGTTACAGCACTTTACATTGTGCATTAGGTTGAATTATAACAGTTTCCTTTTATGGTGAAAGGTTTGGTTTCTATTTTAATGTATTCCATTTGCCCTCCACATTATCGAGATTATAGTGAATTATGGTTTGTAATTTTCTTTCCAGTCTGGAAATCATATTGTTTATGTTGTTTTGAGAGAGTTCAAGTAATCAATCATATTTATTTAAGCTCAATATCCAGGATCTCTTCATAATTTTTCTTTTGTATGGAACTGATTTATTTGGTTAGTACAGACAGGCAATTACTGTCTAGTGATTAACCTCACAGTAAACATCCATATACTCTGTTTGATTGACTCTCATATGAAGAAAGCAGAGACAGAGTCTTCAAGAATTTGATTTATACCAGAAGGAGGTTGTCAATTATCGGTTGCAATTTATGAGGTATGGATTTGAAGAGTACATATTCCCCTAGTCCTCAGGTGATCCCTTCTGTCCCTATGGTTGGTGCTCCACTGCACAGCAGTATTTCAAACAGACTCAAACTGACAGAAAGGAGAAAGAAAAAAACATTGGAATGACATGCATGTTACTATTTGTAGTAATAGTTTAAAAATGTAATTCATCACTTGTGGTGTAGGTAGGAGTTCAGTATTTAATGTTTAACTAGACAGAGACAGAAAGAGACTTGGCTGATTTTGATGTGCTGAAAATGAATGAATGCATATGGTGGGAATAATTCAGTTTCCACCTCTGCAAACCCCGGCAGATGTAAGGACAACCTCCAAATTACTAAACTGCTTGGGTAGTACTGTAGGTCTTCATACCATCTTTATAATATTATGTGACTAAACGAAACAAACAGATTTACTTATAGTACTACTAATTTTATACTATCTCTGTATTGATGTCTTGATAAAACTTTTTATCAATGCCTTATAGGAGGAGATTCACAGTTTAGGTGCCTTACGCTTTCTCTGTGAGCTGAAAAACAGTTTGAATTGCCCTGGACACACATTGAGGAATATATAGAATAGATGGGGGGGTGGAAGGGACTGTTTGTTTATTTTGAAAAAGGAATTAAACTTTAATTCAGGAACTGAGAAATAAATGTTGTAAATGTCAAATTAAAAGTAGAAAATAAAATTGATAGTTGATTGCTTTACTGTATTAATGAAAACATAATTAATTGAAACAAAGGAATGTTGTGTCTTTCTGACCTACAGTCTCCGACACGTCTCCAGGCAGTATCAATAAATGATGGCGTTTGTGTGAACCATTGCTAAGAACAAATTCCATCAATAAATCCCAGCTCCACAAGGAGTGAACAAATTATTTCTAGAGACATTTGAAATTTCTCTTTCAAACATACTTTTTAGTTAGAATAAAAGAATTTTAAAAATATGAGTAAGAATTATCACTTTGCCTCAGACTTTCCAGAACGTATGGGAAGTTGTTATGTGTTTATCACCTAGTAATGTGTTTATCAAAATGGGATTTATGAAAATAACTCTCTGTATTCAGTAACATTACCTTGTGTGGTAATTGTGGGTGTCCCACCATCACAAACCCATCGTGAGAAAACAGAGTCACTTATTTTTTTCCATTTTCTGTGTGCTATGTTTCCATGCATGTGTTTAAGTAATATTGGAATTTGGGCTTTCTACATTTCTTTCCTTGAATATACTGTCTTTCCTCTAGAAACAGGAAAAAAACCCTACCTCTGCTGCAAGAAATCCATGAGCCAGATATTATATAGGTATACATTTGTAGTATTCTATAGAAGCTGAAGATCCGCCTTTGTGCATTATTACCATTACCTAGTAACAAATCAAATGGTTAATTATTTTGCTAAGAAATCATAGGTATCTGGTTGTTGACATAACAGGATTCAGTGTGTTAAGCAGAGAGGAGAACTGAATTAAAGCAGCATTCTTGTCCTTCCTTCTACCTCTTAGCGGCAAGGAGAAACAGGCAGAATATCCAGTTAGAGTTACACAATCATAGGGATACTCTCCAGTTACCTAAAATTTTCTTCTTCCTTTGGCTCTCCAAAACTCAAATCGGAATGAACAAGATAAAAATGATTATTTTGGAAAGTAGCATTATTTCAGTGGATAAGCTATCTCTGAACAATTTTTACTGAAAACTTTTCTTCAGATTGGAAACTAAATTTGTGCCCAGGCAGTCATTTGTACAAATGTCTTGAAGTTATTTATTGTAAACAGTCTTTTTTTCAAATGATAGTTTAGGTGTTCTATTAAAAAAATCAAACAAAAAAGCTATTAAGACTTCCTGAGAATGATCCTTTGCTGAATTTGTGGGGTGGGAGAGATGCTAAACATTTCTTGCACAGACTTCCTGTGGTACTTTACACAAATAATATATGTGTTCTTTATTTCAAATACACACAAGTTTGAATCTCAAATTCTAAAGTCATTGGCACCATAGATCTACCTAAATTAGAATGGCAGACCTAATACTGAGGGGACCTACGCACATAACTACATGTGAGGGATGTATCCTGTAAGAGTGTTGAAAGTACACTGACATTCAGAGTAACCTGAAGTTCCTAGTGATTTTTAAGACAGGAGTGCATTGCTCTCTTAATAAAAAAGGAAGAATAACATAAATCTTACTGGAAAATAAAAGATAGGATGTCTTCAGACAATATGAGAAAGGCTAGAAACCGTTTTCTTGACCTTATAAACAGTCATAAAAAGCCTTCATTCTAGTATTACGCATAGCAATTAGAGTAGAAGGTAGAACATCTTCATAAGAGTTTGTTGGAAGAACAGGGCCATATGTATAAGCAACTGCAATACTGTAAATTAAGTAGCAGCTCCTGGATTACTTAAGGCAGGCAGGGTGAGCCAGCTGCGACGCTGGTGGGACGTGGCAGCAGCCTGCCTTCCTCGCCTCTCCTTCTCTCTGGGCACTGTGGAAGATCACTAACTTCAGGATCCCCTTTACTTTTCCACACAATGCACTTTGGCAGCCTTGCTGTCTCCTGTAGGGAAACCATTGTTGCTATTACAGACTATTAAACTGTGGATATAATTATATAGGCACATTATTTTCAATATTGATATTGTGTATGCTTGTTGTCATAACCTCAGTGCTTCACACCTTACATACCTATGCGCCTTATAGTGGAATATGGAATGGCTTGTGTTCTGATTTAGAATTAAAGTTGGGGGGGAAAAAAAAAAAAGAAGGAAATTCAAACATTTTGAAAAAGGTCAAACTCATTTTATAGGTGGTATCCATTTCATCTAACTGTAGCATTTGAAAATCCCTAAGCCATGGAAAAAGATTATTTTCCCCCCTTTTAAAGAATGAGAAAACAAATTGCCCATTCTTAGCTTAAATTATAAGCACTGAATGCCACCTTAGGTACACCTTTAAAGTAACAACCATATCTAGTGCTCGTATTTTTGGTTTTATGAAAAAAGTCTTGTTAATGGCAGCAGCATGGCACTAGCATTTGTAAATAATACACAAAATCTTCAAATGTTATGTAGCTGTTCCTTATCAAGAATAAGTATATACTTTACTTCTGATCCAGAATATGATTTCTTCTTAGAATATGGATGTATCTTTCAGGTTTTTATTAGGATAATTCTTTTAGCTTTGATTTTAATGTTGTTTGGAAGATCTGTATCTCACACTGAAAATATATTATCATCTAAATGATTTGAATCAATTTCCTTATTGTTCTGAGATCTGATTTAGAAATGATCTGCTTTGCAAAATACAAACTATGCACTGATTATTCTAGCTTGTAACTAATGAAAATATTCACAGAAACAGCGTAAGTGGTGCTTCTTGGTTTCTGGTTATGTAATTACACGTTCTAAAAAGTCCTACAGCGTACAAAAATGTTTGTAGACATTTATACCTTCGGATTGGTCAGATTAGCAATTTTTTCTTTTATATGTGGAATTTTAATTAAGGCATACCTGCTCTCTGTGACATACTTAATTAAGTGTATGTTCAGACTTGGGAAAGAATCATGTTTTAACAGCATAATATTAATTTAGTCATATTGCACAACATGGGTCAAAAATATTTTCCAGCAGTGATTTCTTTTAATTAAAAGTTAGGTTTAGTAATATTCTTTTTGTTACTTATACTACCAAGACATTTGCAAGCACAAACTGTTTCCACTTTTGCAGAATTTCATTCAGGTCAAATGAAGTCCAGCTTGCGTCTAAGAGAAAGTATATGTGTCCCCACTGCAATATCAAATAATTCTCCATGATGAACATCATAAAACAAACAGACCCCGTCAGCCTTGCAGTTGGAGCATTACTTACTCAATTCCTCCATGTCTTTTAGTTTTAAATATTAAAATATTTTTTCCATTCTGTTACAATGAAAAGCCCTTATACTTTGCAGATGGAATCAGAGCTAATCAGTATGTTCTTACTCCTGAAGCCTTTCCTCAGAGATATCCTTTATTGTCTTTATTCGTTGATTAGTGCCCTTAAAGTCCCCTTGAAAACAACTCCTGCTGGAATGAGCAATTTTAGATTTAGAAATTTGAGCATGTTCACAATCAAGCTTTAGCAATACTAAATTTAATGTAAATTCATACAAGTCTTTTTATTATTTAAATTTAGTCTGCTTGGTTTAAAATATTTCTGCAATAATCTTGAAAGTACCAGTTTACTCTTTTCTGTCTACTACCCATAACTTTTTTCATCTTCAGTTTTTTTAGGCAAAAAAAAGAATGTAATTTGTCTGTTTCACAGTTATACGGTAGTTGACTCTCTTAGGGTTACTTAATGGTTGGAATTTGTTGAATAAGCTTTGTTTCTTTTGCTTTCTGACAGAATTAGTCATCTTTAGCACAGCAGAAAATCTTAAAAATCATAAGTATGCATGTATTTTTAGTGCTGAAAAGTCCACTATGAAAATAAATAGTATGAAGAAATAATTATAATTCAATTATATACCTAGCCTCACAGCTCACTACATTTGGATCTTATACACATGGCCAGTCACCTTTTTTTTGGGGGGGGGGGGACGGGACACGACATGACTTTGAAGGTTTTAGCCTGCTTTAAGTGGTCTGTA
The DNA here is from genome assembly GCF_035582795.1 of Mycteria americana. NCBI lineage: Eukaryota > Metazoa > Chordata > Aves > Ciconiiformes > Ciconiidae > Mycteria > Mycteria americana. Next base: position 131,541,511 of record NC_134365.1, on the reverse strand, counting down.
TTCTAACCATGTAAGACAAAATGTGCACCCTTTTTTCCCCAAAATGTTGGCATTAATTCTTTCCAGTTCTGCTGCTCTTTCTCCCTCAACACCTTGGAATGCAGAAAGGTGCTGCAATAAGCATGTACCTCTTTTTTTTTAGCAGGTGCTAAGTGAGAAAAGTGTTAAAGAACAAAGATGGGTTTTTTTCCAAGCATTTGGAGCTTAAGAACAGACTCTGCTTGGTTTCTGCAGTTAATGACAGGGATGAACCATTTTGAATGCACCCAGCCCCTCCTTGCTTCAGCTGATCCTAATAATTACCAGAGCTGATGCTCATTCCTTTTGTTCATCATGAATTTAATTCAACTCCAGAATATATTCAGATAGGAATTCTATTTATTCTGTGCAAAGACTAATAAAATATAAAGCAAACAATAGACTCATTATGAAAGCAGCATGTTCAAAATACCAACCTAGCATTTTTATAATACATAAAATCCTGTAGGTTTAACAAATTCATGGCTGAAGAGTGGGTTGGATGTTTTTTTTAATTAGAAATGAGAGATCTTCTTTTATAGTGCAATCATTTTTGTATGGCTGAAAACAAGGGTCTAAATTAATCTCCTGTGTGCATTTGAGTAATAATAATCAGAATGTTATGCAGAGATTTGATTAAAACATTCTCTATAAATGTTCATTTAACATATTCATTGTAAATGTGGTTAGTGGGTTATTCAAAACCAGCCTTATACGAAGACAGCAATGAGCAAAGCTTTATGTATTTTACTTTAAAGTAAGTGCAAATGATGTCATGTACTGTATGTTATAGGATGAAATTATGAATTAGAAAACCAACTTCAGCAACTTAGCGAAAGAACAGATGCATAAGTTAAAGGGAGACAGATTCCCAGCTCTATTTTGAACCTTGCTGCTCGTGGCCTTCTGACATTTCTACCTTTGTGATATGCCAAATTGCGGTGTTCACAAAGGCCAGCTTTAATAATTGGAGATAACTGGAGAGACAGAAGCTCCTCTAGACGGTAATTCAGGGATTTAGACAGAGTTGGGTGGTCAGAATTTATAAGGCAACCTCTATGGGCTGTAGAAGGAGTAGAGTTTCCTCTGCCTAAAATTAGATTTGATGAATAATGTGTTCCTTTTGGGTGATTGATACATTTATATGCTCGTCATTCTGGACGAAGTCCTAATTCATTCATAAAATACCTTGTATAATATCCTCTCCTTCTTAGTTGTTATATTTTTCTGTTATTTGTCAAAAATTCCTCCAGGACATGGCCACTATTGCTGACTTTTCTTATTTTACTGATGCTTTTTATACAAGTACACCTTATTTTGCACTTCCCTTGCTATAACCTAGGTCTTCCTCTCTACCTAATAGTGTATCTTCAGAAGAGGAGAAGTCATCAGTCTCTTGCGGCTTTTTGTGTGGATAATGTGAAAATAGAACATTAGTTATAAAACCCTGAGACATATTAGAAAGTTTTGTGTTTAGTACTTTAAAGTAAGTTTCAGTATTTGTGAGCTTATTTTAATCATCCTAGTTCACTGTGTGTCATGCCCGTTGATGCCTCTGCTTATCTCATACAATGTAAATGAATGGAAAAAATATGTAGGACTTGTGGTAGTTACTTGGGCAGATGCTACGAAACAGTATAATTGATGGTGCAGCCATGACTTTTGTTGGAGTTCTGTACTCCCTGTTGACAATATGGTGTCAGTGAAAGTTAAGGGGGTGTTTTAACATGTCTTTATCAGTAGAAGAAATCTTCTTATTCGCGGGTGAAAATTAAGAATTCCACCTAAATTAGATATTATGTAACAAGCACGGTATGTTGCTGTGTATACTGTTGTTAAAACTATGACATTTTTGCTTATTTCTATCCATAGTATTGTTATTAGGAACCTGATGACTTTTTAAACTTGTATTAGGCTTTTTTTTTACTGCAGATTTGTTTTTCAGTTGTGGCTTTGTGTGTAAGGTTAAAAACTAATGTAAAAAAATAAGAACTCCAAAAAAAAGTGTTTTTTACATCAATTGAGAAAAATTTAGCGAAATGCTATTTCTTGGTGTGATGGAAGTTTGTTTGTGTGAGTCAGTTTCCCTTTCTTCATGAGTCATATCAGAATACTGAAATATAAACATTTTGAGGAGATGATGTTACCATGGTGCTGCTTCCCATTGTTTCAGTTTAGTGTGGTGAAGTTAAGATGAGCTCCATTCTACAGAGAGAAGGAAACTGTAGAAAAAATGTTTCTCACAAAACTGTGTTAGTGACTACTAAAGACATAAAAGACTTATAAACCCTTAGTTCAATAAGATGTTACAAAAATTAAATAAATCTGTTCTTAAAGCACCCAAGATGCTTGTTAAGCAACCTTTTAAAATGTAGTTAAATGACATTCAATGTTAATGTTTTGTATTATTGCTATGGAATCAGAAGACTTCGTTTTACTTTTACGATCCCCTAGAGTATGTTAAATCCAACAATATTGTCCTAACCGAGCATTTATCATTTCCCTAGCTTTTCTTTGAAATCTTTAGATAATTTATGTGTACAGTAGAGTCTTCCAGGATGGTATTTTAATAAACTAGGGTATAAAATGTACAAATACGGTAGCATATGGACCTCGTCTTGCCTCCATCCTTAAAAACAATCTGTACACATCCTTAAAAACAGTCTGTACACAATTACACTAACTGAATATTTAGCTTTAAAATGAGGGCAATTTTACATTGTTTTCAAGATCTTTCAGTTGGTTTAGTCAAACTCTTAACTCACAGCTACTATGTGAAACGATATTGGTAGTACATACATTCAGCAAGAAATTCCAGAAAATACATGTATCTGAAATCATTGCAATTGTTATTACAGGCAGAAAACCTTTGTTTAAAGAAGAAGAAAGGCATCTCATTTTTACTGCAGCATTACCTGCTTGGGTACAGCATTAAGAGAACAGTAACATCGAAATAATGTAGAAATAATCTGAGATGTATACCACTATATCAAAATTACACTTATCTTAAAGTCTATTCATGTCTTGAGATGACCTCAGAAATATTGTCCTCTGCCCTTCGCCATCCCCCAAAAAAGAAGTTATCAGGCTTTTTTTCATGTTGTTGCCTCACAGTATTAATTAACCATCTAAAATATAGTACACAAACAATGGAACAACAGTTCATATCAAATTTAAGAAATAAGTTTTACATGGAATTGTTTTACAAGTGTGAATCAAGAGTGAAATCTTGGTTTCTTTGAGATCAGTGGCAGTTTGCCCATTGACTTAAGAGAGTCAATATTTCATCTTCTGGCTTTTTTGTTGAGAAAGATCAGAACTCAAATTCATTTAAAAAAGTGAAATCAGATTTAAAAAAAAACCAACGCTGCAAATCGCCTTGGTGTTTTATTGGTTACTCTCTCATGCAATTTCTTTAAATTAATTAATCAATTACTTTTTAAAAAGAAATTTAAAAATACTTGCATCATGTTTTAGTAACAGGAAAAAAGGCATGATAGCTGCATAGTGACCATCCAAAACAGAATGAACAGAAGATTAAATCTTTTTTACCATAATAAAAGGGGAAAACCTGCCCGTCTATTTTTAGATGACTCTACAATACAGTTTTTAATTTTGGATCTATCTGAAACTATAGTTCTTCCTATTTTACTCACTTGGTGAATAGTTTGATCCTATTCTTACTGGAATCAGTATGGATAAAACAGCTACTGGCTTACTGGAAAAAGTACAGGGCTAAAGTAAAGCAGTCAGGAGAACAAATTTTCTGTTCTAGGGTACTTTATCTGAAAAGTTTAAAAATGAAAGATAGGTGAAAAGGAATAGGAATGAATAAATCAAAATTATATCATAATTTAACTTCTCATGTTTTACTTATCTGTGTGAGAGCTTAATATAGGAAAACAATTTCACCAACTTATTTTTTTTTCTGTGGGAAGTTGATAACACAGGGTAATTGTTTGAATATGAGAAAGAAATTGGAACCAGCAATGACATTTTTCATTTCTTTAATACAGTTTTTCTTTTCACTTTGGAGTATTATATTCGCATCCAGAACTGCATTAATTTAACAATAGGAGATATAACTTCATAGAAACAAGATTGAAGAGTGATATAAATCAGCGGATTTCCTCCATATTCTTTAAACAAAGTGGAGAGGGAGGAACTAGAATAGAAAGATGCCTGTGAGTTTTCTCCCTTTCTAAATGATTCTATCTCTCCTCACTGCATCCTTCCTATGTTAAACAAGATGATGATATTTCTCCAGACACAGGATATGACAAGAAACATTCTCAGTCCTTAATAAGCCCTTTATGGAGTCAACAGTCCCACAGCATAATTTTACTCAAGTTGTGGGAGGTTTATTTATGGTGAGTGTATGATCCGTTGTGTGTTTTTTCTCTAGAGGTAAGATTCCTCTCACCTAACTTTAATACTTACAGCACTGCATAATTACTTATTATTACACTGAATACTTACTTATCTGCATATAAGCTAGTTGCTCTTTATAGCAATTCCATGGCATGACTTGTCTCCTCCTAATGCCAATGTGTGAAACATCAGATGAGTTGTGTTATACAAAGTCCCACTTCCATCTCTTGACTATCAAAGGAACTTTAGGTGAAAAACTCAAATGTAGATTTATAATATCGGCATCTAAATTATATGAATCCTACTTTAAGGTTTCACAGTTGTTATGTTTATAATCTTTGGAAATGGTAAGCTGGCTCTACATAATATTTTATTGTTATAAAACAAGTCCAAAAATTGATGACAACTTTTTGAAGCAGACAAGAAAAAATATGTAGTAGAAATGTTATTTGTTTTTTAGACCGAGATGTACAGCTGAAAAAAATAAGCCAGCTTTTGGGTGTACAAGGTTGTCTTCAGATCTCAGGGGCTTAATATACCAGCTGGTCTAATAAAATATATTGCTTCTACCTTGTTTCGTCTAAGCCATCATGTCTACAACAACATTACTATTATTGTTTTTCATGGTATTTAGGTTTTCCTAGGATGGAATCACAATATGCATTCCTTTAAGCTAGCTGCATTGTGCAAAATAAGTATAGGGTTTTTTTATTAAAATATTACTGGTTTGATTCATTTTGGCAGCTAGAATAAACTGTGCTTCACATGTAACACAGAGTATACCCTTTTCCATTCTGTGCTTTCTTTAAAAGTGATGACTGTATTTAGAAGACAACTGAAAGCTTTCCTTTTGTATTTCAGTATTCTGAATACAACTCAAACTAAACATAAAGAAAATTGCGTCCTCTCTGAAAGCAAAGGTTTTGATTTGAGAGCTGCAGTAAACAGAATATATGTTTGATTAGTAAGTAGGTGGGTTACGATGTTTCAGTGTAGAGATGGTAAGTTTATTTTAAAGTACTACTTCTGTTCACTACTTACCTACTTCTGTTCACTACTTACCTGTGTCTTCTAACGGGGCATTTTTAATGTTGATATCAACTGGCATTAATGCCCAGATGGGTAAAGAACTTGAGGAGAGATGTGATTTTTATTTTGTTGTCATACAGCTCTGCCTTGTCTCTTCCACGCGCAGCAAAGCGTTACTCGCTGTGAACACCTGCTTCCTCCGCAGCTTAGTGCCTGGTGCTAGAGCCCGAGCACCAGCTGCCTTATAGCAACCCGTGCTGGACCTGTCCTAACATACCAGCCCCCCTGAATCTGACATAGTTTGTGATTTCAATGACCGAAACAGGCCTCTCTCATTTTGCTAGCCCGCCCTTTGAAAGCACAGACCAGCGATGCACTTTGGGTCTTGGCGGCAGCAGCGGGCACCTCCAAAGGGGCCACCCTGCCTCCCCACAAACACTGCTGCAGTTGTTCCTGCCCTCTGCAAGCCACCCGTCTGCTCATCCTCCTGTGTGGGAGATTGGGACAGCTGCAGCGGACAAGCCCAGGCTTGGTAGGAAGGCAGCGTAAGAGTAACCTGCTGCGGATGGAGGCTGCAGGGACCACTGCTTCTGCGGGACTGAAGGGAGCACCTACCTACCCCCACCCAAGAAACAGAGCAACCACAGCCTCTGGTTGAGCGGTCAGCCCTCCATGCAGTGGCAGAGCATTGCTGAAAGCCTGTTTTGATTTTTCAGGTGTTTTGTTCCTTCAAAACAATTCCATTAGTTTTTCGGAATTTTTGAGCTAGCATTCAGAATTCAAAAAGTCACTCATGAATAACTTGGCAAAGGGCAAAAAATGCATTGTGATAAGCTAATTTAAATAGAAATAGGCTCATTCCTTTGTGTGGGTTGCATATGCTTTTTTAAAAAAAAAATCTAGATTTTTTTGAGCAAATTCAGTTTTCTGAGGAGCTACTCCGACATCTGCAGGAAAAAAGAAAAATAAGGCTAGGTGAACTGTTTTTCATTTTTGTACAGCTACCAATATCTAGACTTTTTGGTCACATTTGAGGAATGACAGTTTCTTAGGATGAATAGGAGGGCAGCCACAGAGATTAAGGAAGAAAAGACACTTGCAAAATGTGGATAATGTCACATTTACTGGAAATTATGTGATCATAACAGAAAAAGCATTTATTTTTCCCTACTCTTGTGCACAAATAAAAAGCTGTACACTTAATAGGAAATAGTCCTATGCAGCTACTGTTCTGACAAAGACAGGCTCAAAACATTGAAGGAGAAAGATATTTGAAAGAGCTATTCTGGCTTCTTAAAAGTCAAGGACATTTCAAAATACTTTTGTATGTGCTCTGTAATGCCTTATTCTAATATATTATAAATGCTAGCTGGCAGATTACATCTCATATTTTCAATAGATAAGTTCTGTACTGTTCTGCTCTAGGTGTCTTCTTGTCTATGTGGTTCATGAACATCCTCGTGATCTGTCATAGTAGATTTGATATGCACATAAAGCTGAGGGAACAATGATTTATAAACTCCACTCTGAAAGATATACAGGTATATATGTCTGCTATGGGGTGGACAGAAAGCATAAAGCACTGAAAATGTCTTACTTTATGCTGTAGTTTATGTAAGTTGGAAGAAAATATTATCTTTAAATACAAGTTCAAGGTCCTGTTATTACTTAATAATTCCATAAGAAACATGATAATTTCTTTTAGTTGTCAGTGTCACTTGTTTTTTTCTGACCTATCTTTTTAAAACAGCAATTCTGAAAAATGTTACTTCATTCAGCAAAGATAAAACAAATCCAAACAATATAAATTAGTCTTTTAGGCCTTACAGGCCAAATTAAAAGACTTTCATGACTTGATAATTTTCTTTCCACTTTTGAATGTATGGTAAAGTAACTCTTCTAAAAAAACATTCCAGCTGACCTAGTTTCCTTATTAAACTGAGTGCTTCTTAGTATCAAAGGACAGAAAACTTGCATTAACTTGATTAAAAATACTATACTGAGTCAATAGAAAAATGATGAATCTACTCTTGGGATTTTAAAAGGATTTTGTGAGCAGAAAGGAGACTTTTTTAATAAGTAAATTGCTACAGAATGAATAGCTACATGTGTAGAAGGTCCTTATAGTTCCTACTCATGTACATAATGGAAGAGTAAATGAAATGAGTAGAGTATGAAATGCAATTCTGGCTCAAGAACTGAATTGGAGGGGGTCTTAATTCTTGTTTGTTTATGGCAGTTGATAACATCAGTTAAATTAACTGAAATACTGTTAAATTTTCAGGGTATGGATTGTTTCTTTGCCACACATAGCAAAAGGGTATTTATTTTATTAGAGGCCTTTCAGCATTATTGGCATGTTAGGATAGAAAAAAGTTGTTTTTTGCAATTTCAGCTATTAAAAGAGATGCTAGACCAGTGCTGGAATAGGTCTGTCTTAGAATAAAAATACTGAAGTGGGTTTGCATTGACACTATTTGTATTTTCCTGCTTTATTCTAGTCTGTATAGGATTTTGAAAAAAAAAAAAAAATCATTCGCACTGCAGTGGTGGGTTGTTATGTTAAAAGATTTGAAAGAGGCTGAAAAGTGCATTCATCTACAGCTAAGAGACAATTGATGATTTTTTACTTATTCAAATATAAAGCATATTCACATGACTTTTAAAATTAATTTTACCTGTTGTACTTTTAATTAAACATATTTAAGTGTTTATAATTAAACATACACACACCCATTCACTAAATCTGAATGGAGCTCACTGATTACCAGTCAACAGAAAACATTCCCAGTTCAAACAAATCCTCTTTTCCTTCTCCAAAATTTTTGCCAACTTTTTTATCTGGGAGGAGAGGAGAGGAGAGGAGAGGAGAGGAGAGGAGAGGAGAGGAGAGGAGAGGAGAGGAGAGGAGAGGAGAGGAGAGGAGAGGAGAGGAGAGGAGAGGAGAGGAGAATAAGTTGCTTGTGCGTGTGTGTTTTTGTGGGGAGGAAAAAAAACCCCATATTTTAACAGTATTTAGCTGTATTTAACCTTTACTAAATTTGAGTAACACGTCATTGAAGAAATATATGGGACTTCCTGCCCTGTGAGGAAAAGACACTTTTAACAGGAGAAAGATAATTTAAAAATCTTACTTAGAATATATTATTAGAAAGCTCTTCTATAAGAGGCAGATTTTTATGCCTATAGTGATGCACAAACTCTTTTTCCTAAATAAGATGACAGTTTTTCGGGGGGGCAGGGGAAAGGGTTGCTGTGATTTCAAACCAAGACAGCAGTACAAGTGTGGATAAACAGAGTATTTGTTTGAGACAAACATATCTTTCCTTCTACTGTGGAACAGAAGCTCGGGAAGACTTTAACAATACACCCTGAAAGATTCAGTGGATATGGGACAAAATGAATATGTGAAGATGGAAGGAGTAAGAAGCTTCCACTAGTAGAGATGGAAAAGCACACATAGAGAAGATAGTGATTTTTTTCTAAAGACCTACTGTAAATGTGTTTATGATTTTCTCTACTGTTGGAATCTGTACCATTTTTCACAATACAGTATTGACACTGAAGACTGTGGTGAGCTAGTCAGAAGGCGGGAATATATTTAAATGAATAATAATACAGTTGTATCTGCCATCATGAATGGCTGCTGTAATCACAGCTTCTAAAACCCATTGTAGGTTTCAACAGTCCATGGTACAATGGAGCTCTTCAGAAGACAATAGTTGTCGACATTCCATTAAAGAAAACAATTTAAGTGGAATGAATATGCTTAGATTTCTTTTTACTCTGTATAACTGATTTATAAAAGAAATAGCAGAGAGAGAGAGAAAAACAAGAGGGCAAACCGCTGTGAAAAGTAATTAAAGATATGAATAATTGGGAAGAGTAAAATACTGCTACAGCTACAGTGAAGAGTATTTGGCATTCTTTAAACTATCAAATGGATTTTGGTTTTTAAGGTTGTATATTGAGATATTGTTATGACTATCAGAGATACCACACTGAATTTTGATTCTAATTTCTGATAAAAAGGTTATATAAGGCTTTTAATTTATTGTTTATGTACCAACAGGCTCTATAACAGGTATTTTACAAGATTTGCTGAGTTGAAATTATGAGTAGTTAGATTTTTTGAGAATTTCAAAGGTGATGAATATTTAGTTAATTTTTTTACATTATGCATTTATGCATGAAGCTGGAGAAGAATGTACCCTACCTGAATCTCACTGAAATGGTGCTTCTATATAACCTTACTGCCCAAGGTTTGTATAGATTGATCCAATGAAAACACCAGCTAAAAGCAGAGCTAGGCATCATTTCCTTATTTAATAAATAATGATTTTTCCCGCCGAAGGGTAGTTTTCATAATCATTTTAGAATTTCTATGAAATCCATTGAAGAGTTTTGCCTTTACCTGTCAGCTTTGCCTTTACCTGTCATCATGAAAGATTTCAACTGCATTATGCAGCCTTTTCCTGTTTAAAAAGCTTTATAATTGTTGTCCTCATTCTAAGTAACATAACAAGTGAGAGGCTCCAAATTGCCTTTGAAATTGTTACTATGTAATGGACTGCATGATTTTGGTTTACTTGCTTAGTTGCTTTTAATATAGAAATGGCATTATAGCAAAACAAACAATACTGGCAGATATATGAACCTATTTTTCTCCCTCCCTAAGGTTATGTTGGCTACCTATACAGTCATTTGAGAAGTATCTGTGCATCTTACGCAAAACTGTTAAATAATATTGAAATGTAAATACATAAAGAATATCGGGATAGGTTTTTAAAAGGTGAAATTAATGTTTAATATGGCTTTACTATACAAATAACCTGTCACAGCCTGTAATCCCTCCTCCATTCTCTCCCTGCTGCACTAAAAAAAAGCCCAACACTTTAGCTAGGCAAAATGAGAAATACTTTTTATTTTGTCTGGTAAAAGTAAGGTGGGATTTTTGCATCCCCATATCACATTGTTTTAAAATAACCTTGAATGGCCTTTAGAACTTGATTCCACATGTCTGGTATTCCACTCAGGCATTGTTATAGGGGTTAGATCGCAAGCTGCAAAAATTGTAAACGTGAGTCTGAAGCAGCTCGACAACTAGACAAGCAGTTAGAATTCTTCTAATCTTTTTTTCATATGTCATCTGTAAGAAAGTGAACACTTACATTATAAATCAGGCTTTTAAACATTGCTTGCTAATGCCTTGTTTTCTTTCTGGGAGATTTATTTCTGCCTAACACAGCAGGAAAAATTAGCTAAGATTATTTAGTTTCTTTTTTTTTTTTCCGAATCATGAGTCAAGTCTTAATGGTCAATGAAATACGAATGCAGAAGAAATTGAAAAAAGTCTATAGTTGAGAACTTAAACGTGTGGAAGTGAGGAAATTCAGGAGGAGGTCATATGTTAGAGAAGGCAGATACTGCAGCAAATGAGGCTCAAAAAATCTTAGTAATACTACTGGTGATTAATTATTAGGATGTGCTGCTTGAAAGATCACACTGTTCACAAAGTCTTTTTCTGAGTGACATAATTCTGTTACTTCCACAGTGGTTCCATCAAGTGATGACTTTTGTGACACTGCTGTGTCACCCCTGTCTGGCAGTGATTCTTAAAAAGCAGGGGTTTGTTACCAACAAAACAAATAATAATATGTTCTAAGCAGCTGCTGTAATACTCCATTACAAGAGTAGTAATAGGCAGGAACTTTCTGGATATGTCTAGACAGTTCCAGGTTTGGAGCTCTTTTAAAAAATTTTCTTTAGTTTCACTGCTGATGAATTCAAAGACTCAAAACTCAAATCTCTCTTCATCTCTCAGTCATCTGTAGCAAATTCAGGAGAGACACTAAATTTCTGCTTATAAATTAACAGGCTTGTCTCATTGTGATTCCTGTCTGACAAACGTCTACATCACAAAAAATGCCATTACAGTCAGCAATAATTGGCACCCTCAATGGTAATCTCAGCAAAGAAGAGACTTGAATAGTTTTGGAGGCTGAGCTACCAGCGTCGCTATTAGGTAGAGTCCCAAAAGTAGAGTAGCCAAGGAGGGGTGGAGAAACCTTCTCTTCTGCTCTGGTTTGTAGATAAATAGAAGAATTTGGTTCACAATATCGTGATTATTTGCTACTCAGGACAAATAACTTCATTTAAAATTAAATGGTCTATGTCCTGTTTCTAAACTTCTTTCAACAGTTTGCCTGCAGCTGTTATAGAAATGCAAAAATAACTCTTGAATTTCAAATCAAGATGTTTTTTAAAATGTTGCCTAGGTTCAAATTCTTTTTTTCACACAGAAAGGAAGAAAATAGTTGTGGTATTCCCTCATGGCACTACAAGATTCCTTCAGCCCACCTGTATTTTGCAGCCACATAGTTCAGAAGCTGACAGTAGGTGTTAGTTTGTGCACTAACCCTTGACAATGGCCTGAAGAGATGATCCGTCTTTGCTATTTGTATTTGAAACTCACCATTACTGTAATCAGGATCCTGGAGTTCACTTGGTATTCTCACTTGGAAGCTCTGCGAGGCGTTATTTCACAAAATAATTTTGTAGAATTAAAATGGAGACAGGTGTCATGACACCAGTGTGGATACATATGTATTTGTGATGGTATTGATTTTATAAACTAGTTAAATCATTAATCTTTTTACTCAATTTTTAGATAATTGTCTTCAAATAGTGATTTATAGGGTGAAAATCAGTATTAGCATTCAGAAAGGCAATATTACTTCAAAGCAAACAAACAAACAAACAAAACCCTGCCAACTAACAAGATAATTGTTAGTGATAGCCTGTCCTGCCTATCCCAAAATGTGAAGGGAAGGCAGAGCATTTGTACTCTGCTGTCAGTGTTCTGCCCAAATTTAAAGCCATTGCCTTGAAGTTCACGGCTGCATTGCTCTTCTACTGCTCCTAGCTCATCAACACTACTGCAAAACGAAACTCTCAACTTTGCTGTGAAAGCTGAGACAGACATCAAAATTGTAAAGAAAGGTCAGCTAAATATTCCCGTGCTGCTCCAAGTCTCTCTCCCCGCTAGCTCTCAGGCTGCCCACAGCCCTGCTCCTCAGAGGCAAGCTGTGCGAAACGCTTTCCAGCAGCACCCACTTGGTAGTTGTTTCTCTACCTAAAGATGCCAGTGCTTCTAGACTAGGCAACGTGTCAAACTGACGGTGAAGACTGCACAACACGCAGTTGCCTACACCTGTCAAACCTTATGCTGTTGATGCAACAGGTAAACCTCAAGGATCAGTGTTGGCAGGTAAGAGCCGCCCATTTCTAGCTAATCTAGATTTTTCTAGTCAACTGCAGGCTTTTATGAAGACGGGTTGGATGTGACAGTGCTAGGACTAACCATTAGCTTTGTACTCTGTAAAATGCAGTAAATTGTCTCCAAAGCGTCTTTCAATTGCTTTATTACTAATAGAGACATGCAACACTTCTTTGTGTGCTTGTCTTTCCAGTCACAAATTCTTCTGATCAGATTCCGAGAGAAAGGAAAGTCTCCAGATATTGACTTCAGATTCTGCAAGTCCAGCTAGGTTCATAACTTTATTATGTTCCAAACAGCATGTGGACATCAAAGTAATGTAGCATTCACCCTGAAAATTTCTAGAAAGACCTTTTTTTTTTTTAAAGTTAAACCAACTAGTTCAAAAAACAAAGCATTTTGAATTAATACTGCTCTTCGTTTCAGAACAGCAGCCATAGAAAATGAAAGATATGAAATATGAAGAGCTACAGGATAGTTAGTTACAACTTTATTTACTCAGTACTTATTGCCTGGATACTAGTGCAGGCTTCAGTTCCTTCCTGGATCATCATCCGTCATGGAAAACTTTCATTAGCCCCTCGCTGACCCTGAGACCATTTCTAGAACTACATTCCCTTCCCCTCACATAGCAGTAAAAGGTTGGTCAAATGGGACTGTCACTCTGCTTCCCCAGGAGGTCAAGGCTTAGCATTAAAAAAATACCTCTCTCTCTGCCATTAGTGCTGCTTTGGGGCAAGCCAAAGATGACCCTTGGATCAGGACCAAGCTGTCTGTAAACTGACTTTTCTTCAGATAATCCTTTCTTCTCTGACTCTTGGTTATCAAGGAACTAGAGACCTTATGAAGTGAAAAATAGGTACAGGATTCATACTCATGTATGCATACATAGGTATACACATGGATACAAGGAAGCAAGAATAAATAATACGGTTGTTTGGACCTGAAACATACTTCCTATAAACCCAATTTTTCCCCTAATTTTGACTCAAACTGAAAAGACTATATCTTTCCTGATCATCTCTGGTACTAGTCATGGTACTTTGGGCTCTTAGCAACCATTTTTAATTGTCAATGATTCTCACATTTAACATATTAACCATAAATACCCAGTTCATTCTAGTCATTCCCTTCACTACGGCACTGCTGGCTTCTTTAGAATCACCTACCAGCAAAATAAAAAGTAAAAAAATAAAATTGGGTCACTGTATTCTCTTATGATTTCACTTAAATAAATTTTCATGGAATCAGTTTAGAACTGTGTTCACCTGAAAAACCAGAACATAATTGAAGTGGAGTAGCACTATCCATTGCATTGAAAAAGGGAGTGATCTTTTAAAATTTGCTTTGCAATAAGTAAGTAAATAAATAAGCTTTATAAACATGGAAGGAAGTGATTAAAAAAATAATCAAATTGGAAAGAGGCTGTGCAACAAAATAGCCTTAGAATGACAGTCCTATTCTCTCAAAACAGTGCATCTTTTATCCATCTGTAATAGTTTCCAGTTCCTTGCCAAAAAAAAAAAAAGGGCAAAAAATAGAGTGACAGAGGAAAAAAGGGCATGATGTTAGGCTAAATACATTTTCTTCACAATTCTCTTCTGTTCCTTGAAGGCAGAATATTTTTATTTCTGGTCTCTACACAAAAATTGTAGTAAAATATAATTAACTGTGAAAATACGAGGCAGAAGTGACTGCTTGAAGGTAGAAGGGATATTTCCTCTGTATTTGGTATTTAAAATAGGTCTCAGATAGGCAAAAAACTTTTCTAATATGATAGGCTGCAGCTAATTAGAGGTATTAAACTATTGCTGAAATTGTAATTTCTAAAAATAATCATTACCACTGAAATTCCAAGAATGTTTGTTGGGTTTTTTGTTTGGTTTTTGTGGTGGTTTTTTTAATAAATAATTTTGAATTTGGACTAATATTTTTATTAGAACACTATACAGTAAGTTTTCCAAGCAGTCTCCTTTCTGATTGCTTTTTTTGAGGTATAGATGTTAAAGTAGTAATGATAGTGGCCAATAAAGGGGGAAAAAAGGACATGAATCTGTGTATAATCTTACCTGTATTCTCAAAGAAGAGAAATTTGTGCTGACAAAAATAGGATGGCATTAAAGGTCTCTTGCGAGCAGCTTCCTCCCTATTACTATTTCACAATATCTGAGAAATGGTTCTTTCCTCATAGTGAGAGATGGAAGTCAGTAGGGCATTTCTTCTCTGAAAAGAATGAAAGATACTGCCTCTCAGATGAGTATATGTTAGTATTAGTAGCATATTTTATGGAAGAAAACTCAATTTTAGATAGTAGGGCCATGGTTTGGCAAGCCAGACCTCACTGGCTTGACTGATTGGTGGCTGCCTGCTTGTAGGCACTGAAATTACTACCTTGTATGTTTCAGAGTTATGTTTCAAAGTGTAAGATCTGTAGCTGGGCCTTAATTGTGATTTTAGATAAGGTTTAGCTATAAGAAGGGAAAAAAAATCTCATAAATTGCCTGTTTATACTGATATCCATGCTACAATTACCAGCTTCCTTCATGAGGCGTTTATGTCCATCAGAAACCCTGTGCTCTGTTAAACTTCCAGTAGAAAAAAATTGTATTTGTGCAAAAGAATCTTTAAAGGTTTGTATTGATGTGAGACTGTTTTATTTGTTAGTTGGCACTGGAACTGACTGATATTTGCATCTATCAGTTACTTTCAGCATAGCTTGGTCGTCTCTGGGGAAATGAATCTATGATCCAACTGAGTAGAAGTCCCTGTTATCACAAAGTCTGCTGCCAATAGCTGGCATCAATGTGAGCTGTTACTGATTTTTAGTTTTTGAGTTCAACTAGAAGATGTGTAACACAGAGATATATTAGTATTTTCAGTACAGTACAGTATTTCATTAAGGGAGAAAGAACATTAACAATCTTTATGTGAGCTTTTATAAAACCACAACCACTTGTCTGGGTAGGTGTGCGGTATAACTTTTAATGGTGCATAATATTTGTATTTACTATGTGCATTGTATATTCATCTTTTTTACATTCCTTATTTTACCTGTTGCCATCCACTCTATTCTTTTAGTTAAATCAGAACCAAAGTGTAAATTTAGATTTATTGTAATGACAACATGTGTTCTGCTTATGAAATGGCTGTAGTGTGTAAAGTAGTGAAAAAGAGAAATACAAGGAAGCTACCCTGACTTTTACTTTTAAATAAGTAATTTATAGGATAAAGATTGATCTGTTTTAAAACTGAACATCTGTATTAATTAGTAGCTTCTAGACTAGTAGGTATGACATGATTTACAGACCCAATATATTCTATTACAAACCCAAATATATATCTATATTTAATGCTAAGATACTAATTCATAGTACTGCCAAAAACCTCTTTACTGAAGATTTGGGTTTATTTTTATAACATTTTCCTGGCTTATTTATCATTCTAACATAATAGTGTTTCAAGGAATGTAACTAATTTTTTAACTTTTCATGTGCACCTCTATCACTTTCACTTTTTTAGACAGAAATCCTGATTGCTGTATTTTTAGCATAGTTAAGAGTATTTGAATAACTCTGAACATTTTGAATTTAAAAAAATTTAAAAGAATGATATCTTGTGTTGCAGTGGTAATTAAATAATGTGTGATTTCATATTAAAACTGGCAATATTGACCAGAGGTACTGCCTGTAGAGCTATAAATGAATAGTATATATGAGTGGTATTGGATTAAATGTTTGTAAAACAAGATGACTAATCAGCTTTCCTCCATGTTCTCTCTTAACCTTCTCCCTGAATATGCAAATACTTTCAAAATATGTAGTTGCAACACCCTAAGTTCCCAATATATAGCAAACTGAGTGAACAAAACATAGATTTGTAGTCTAAGACATAAATTTTTCATTGAAGTTATAAGAAAGCAGTTACAGTGTGTGTTTAAGTTTTCTCTTAGACAAATGAAGTAGCTACTGGATTCTGCATCAAAGGCAAATGCTGAGAAATTGAAATAGGACACACATTCATAGAGAATTTGTTTATATTTGGTTGCATATATCATTTAATATTTAAAACTCCTTTTATCATGTACTGTAGCTCATGGAAGTAAGCTTTCTTCTCATTTTTAGTTTTGGGAAAAGGTTTTTCAGTCAGAGGATTCTGGGATTTAATTACAGAACTTTTCAGAAGCTCTTAAATTCTGGTCTGAATTAACCCATACCTCCACATGTGGACTATAGTGGTTGCATAAGGAGAAATGAAAGAACAGGGTAAGCATGACCATGATATTTCCTAAGAATATCCTCCAGTTTCCTCTTACTTGAAGTTCAGGGAATTCTTCCACTGCTGATTGTACCTAATTATTATCTTTTTCCAATCTCTATTTCACTTATTTGTCCAGTCCTATGTACCCTTTAAGCCTCCACAATATCTTGCAGGAAGGAATTCCACTATTTTAACCAAGTATTGTGTGAAAAACGATATTTTTTTTTTGTTTTGAAACTATGTTCTGTTAGTTTTGTTTGATGCTCTTCAGTTCTTGTATAAGAAAAGCTAGTGAATGGTCTTTCCGGCTCTTCTGGCCACTCCTGATTTTATTATAGCCCTCTCTGCTATCTGCCTTCAGCCATCTCTTTTCTGAGTGAAAAGCCTCAGATTATCTACTTACTCCTCACATGAACATTGCTTCTTATGTTGAAAAGAAGTATAGGAATGTATGTTTGTAAAACAATATTCAGGTATAAAAATTTGAAAAAATATATTTGAGGAAGATATTGTATAAGATCAAACATGATACTTGAGCTTTGTCATTTCTTACATTACCTGTGCATTCTTTTTCTTTTTAATTGTCTATATTGCCTTAATCTTTTAGCAATCAAATAAATACTTTAAGTTATTTCTGATCTATTTCTTAATTTATTTCTTCACATTTTGTGTGGTTTAGGATTTTTTGACAGTGAAAATAATTCAACTGGAAAAATCTAAATCTGTTTTCTTCTCATCATGAGATTCCAGTATCATCTGGAATATTGGGATAGGATAAGATAAGAATATAGTATATACATATGGTCATAAGTGCCTATTCTGTCTAGCTGAATATCTTGACAGGTCAGTTTTAGCACTCAAAGGTTAAGACACTTGTTGAAGGCATGGTAATTGTAAAACTAGTATATATGATGAGTACAAGCCATTCAGAGGAAATGTAATATTTGTCAACAGTTATTGACAGTGACTGATTCTATTCTAATTTACATTGCTGAAAATCAAGGACATAGTTGATTTTACAGTTGTAGCATAGAGGCTTCAAAGAGAGGCTGTTGTCATGCTACAGAATATTCTGGTTCTCAAATCTAAAAGTATGTGATTTCAAATGTCTTCAACTACATGTTAGTGCAAAGCATGCTGAAATCAATGAAAATACTTTATAATTGTCTGAGTTATAAACTAGCTCTCAAGAAGTCTGTACCCTGGGTTTTTAAATGTGCTCAAGAAGGAGGTAAAGGCAGTATTTGTTTGGCTGGTTTGGATTTCTTCAATCTGTCAGTATTTATGCCCAGCTTTATTTAAAATTTTCATTATTTTTGGAGCCACAGAAGCTAAAGCGTACAGATAAAATAGTGATCAATTTAAAATTACAATAGTATAAGACAGTCACCTAGATATGCTCCCAAAGGCTGAAGTTATCCTGAAGCCTTTCAGGAGAAATAAACTCCACAAAAGTACAGAAAAACACACGTAGTGTATGGTGGTAGTCAGTGTGTAGTTTTGTCTCACCTTTTTCTAGCCACTAGGCTAGAAAAACACTAGGCACTTAGTCAGAGCTAGTCATCTAGGCTCTTGCCATAATCAGTGGAGAGCAGCAAAGGACCATGGAGAATATCTTGTGATTGACTGACTCACACTTAGAGGTGTCCATTTCTCTCCTACCTCAGTTAGGGGAGACTGTATGCACTTTACATGGCTGGGGTTAGTGAAATTATGTCCATTCAGGGTAAGCAGAAATCATCAGTCATTTAGAACTGATCGCAACTCAATTCTTGTTTATAAGATAAAGAGCAGACTCATGGCTGAAGTATTTGGGTGCTCTCAGCTTTCTGCTACTGTTTTTCATTCTGACATTTACCTTCCTCCTACCTTGGTTTCCCTTTGAAAAAAGGACACAATTGTGCTTTCCTTCTCCTCCTTGTCAGATAGTATATCTCTTTAGATTGTCTTTTACTTTTTTTACTGTGTGTTGAGGTCTTTTGCAAGTTCTGCAACGTAAATACTAAATGACAGTGTTCCCTACCAGATATGCTGGATTTAAGATACATCACCTTTCTCAGAAATCATCAGTATTTCATCTAACCCTCCTTCCTTGTTGCTCCCAACCCAGAAATGGGCAGGACAGCAAACTAAATACCAAGTTGCTCACAGTGAATTATTCAAATATTTGAATGTCCAAATGCACAACATAATCTAAGTTTACAATGCTGCTCTTGTGAAAGGATTTCACAGTAGTCAGCATCAAATGAAGAAAAATGAAGCACCTTTTTTTTAATTCAGTAAAAAAGAGCCACAGAAGGTGAAGTGTACAGATAAAATAGTGATCAATTTAAAATAACAGTAGCATAAGACAGTCACCTAGATATGCTCCCAAAGGCTGAAGCTGAAGTAACTTTTTTTTAATGGAAAAAATGAAGCACCTTTTTTTTCATTCAGTATAATTGTCACTAAGCAAGACAAAAAAGGTCCAGCATATGGTAAAACTAGAACAAGTTTTTCAATCTTATCAATTTCCTCCTTTTTCCACTCTACCCTTACTCTCATTCATATATTGATAGAAGCATAAAATAATTATAGTAGCACCCTGGAGAGATGTAGGCCATGCACTTCCCATGTAGTGGTGCCATGGCGTATAGGAATTAAAGCTTTATCAAGATCTTGTCACATAAGATGGCTACTCAAAAAGAATATATTGGCCCAGGATTTGAAACTGATCCGCAATTTACAGTGTTGCTGTTGTACAACACAGTTATGAGGAGAATGCTAATAAGAAATACTCCCATCTGGTAAAATGTATCTTAACCTCATTAAACATTCAATGAATGGAGCTTAGGCTTATGTCTGAAAATTAAACACTGATGCCTACAAAAGATGCTACTTGCTGCAACTAATATTGGAGAATTTCTGTAATGGAAACCTTAAATCTGCTCCAAATAAAAGTAGAGACAATAATAAGAATTTCAAGGATTAAAACTGTGACGTATTTTAATTCTTGACACTCCTAATAAATTTCTCATATTAGTTTTGCTGATTAATTCATATGGCATGAAGAATAAAAATTACAGTTGAGACCAGAGAATGAATATTTTCTTACCAGCTCTCACTGATCACCCTTGCAGACTATATAACGTGTTTTCCAGCTACAAAATTGTAATCTGTAATGAAACATGCAGACTTGTTGGAAGGCCAGTAGCTTTCAAAAAATCAAAGGTGGTGTTAAGAATGGTGCTCAGATTCATCTCTCTCTTCACCATTTTCCTTTGCTGTGTTTAGTTGCATGGGATGGAATTTTTCATCCATAAAGAAGGTGATGGAGGAGTGGCTTTGAAGATTGGCTAGGAGCAGAAAATCAAGTATCTATGAAGATTTCAAAGTATCTTTGTTGTGAACCCTGCCTTTTACCTTTGTCACTCTTAAAGGTGTTTAGATAGAGTTTATCACTATGCCTTATTTTTTATTCAAATGTAATGTATCCTTTTTTATAATGACCGGATGATATATAAAAACTTCGATTTTTTTTCAGTAGAATAAAATAATATAATTCAGTAGAATAGAGAGTTGACAAACAAGGTGAATTTTAGTCATTACTCCTTAATAGTCATCTGGTGACAATCGTATGAGCACAAAAATTTTAATTTTATCTAGTTGTCATTGGTTTCTGTGGTTAACCACCGAACCCCTATTTCATATTTTCAACTGTTGCCTCCTGTATATCTACCTCCTGGAAGGCTAAACACTGTATATCTCTTCGTGGGATCAATCAAATTGCAAAAACTGAGTTCAGGTACCGCATGAATGTTTGAAAGTGTCATGCTTATAAGAAAAAGACTGTCTTACAGGTTTATAGCAACTGTCAGTCATTTGTTGAAGTCTTTTGAACTCTTATGTGTTGACATCAGTTAAGCAGCATACACATTTTCCTTTTTCCCAATAAAGTACAAAGCATTGTCAGGAAAAAAAGGCTTTGAGGACTCTTGGTTTCTCCATGTAATAATATTTGAAAACAAAGTGGATATTACCAGCTGGGCTCCCTGAGACAAAATAATTAGCTTAGATGCTCCTAACTTTTAATAGAATAACACACCAATGGCAGAATCTCACCTAACACCTCGCTGGCTTCCCACACAACATCCCTGTTATGTTTCTATGCAGCATCTTTTTAAACTCACTGTGCTCATTAACATGCAGCAGCCTACAGGTGCTTGCAATCCAACATACATAGTCCAGATTTCCAAACTGTTGTGTCTGCATGTATAGTTCCTGATGTGAGATTAGTAAGATTTCTTAAGGATCTAGCTCCATATTAAAGGAAATAGAAAAGATATTCTATATCTTCCCAGTGCTTTTTACTGTTTAAGTGGGTAGGAGGAGCGTCTTCTGGCTGAACTGCAAAGTACTGAGCAATAAGTACATTTTCAGAATGTAAGAGCCTATGAAGGGTTTGAATGCTGTCAAGATGTTCCTCTTTCTCAGATAACTTTACAGAAGTACAGAAGTAGTTTGGGGTTGAAAGGCATTCTCCGGTATGAAAGACAAGAAAATGGGATTTGAGGGAAACTATTATTCTGTTCAATGTACAATATATTTCATATTGTTTAGCTCCTATGCTACAACTTCCTTACTCTCATTAATTACTCAAATGAAATTATGAAGTTAAGTAGAAATGCAATGAAAGACAAAGTATTTCCATTATACTAGTGCTATCTTAAAGATAGTTTAAACATTTTTCCTAACAGTTGATTTATCATTATGATTACAGTTTATGTTCTTGTTAACCTTTAGGAGAAAGCTGAAATACTAGGTGACTGAAAATATGATCAAATTAGCAATACCAAACGGACTTGTATGTGATTTTCAGAGAAGGTAACACTGAATCCAATAGATTATGTAGTAACAACATTATATTTATATGGATCCATTGTAATACATGCTTAAGAATGTGAATTGCATTGGCATTTTTAGATGGAAGTTGTGACCCTTTTTTGATGATACTCTAGAACTACCTACAGAAAATGGGTTCTTGTTTATACAGAGCAACATAACTTTGCTCCTGCTCTCACAGAGAGCATGTAGTCTCCAGTAAGGGTCTGTAATTGGTATGATGACTTGATAAATACTAGCAACAGCTCCCAGATAGTCATAAAACACAGCAGGGGTGAAATCCGCCCAGAGCTCTCTGCCATATTTTTAAACTGTTTCCATGCCATCCGGGAACAATACATAAAGTCTTCAGTAGTCCTGCTTGAATTTGCCATGTGAAATAATTTTTACTGCAGCAAAGAAATTTTCCATAAATGTTACAGATGCGTTTAGCAGCAAAATTCCTAATACTAGTTTTCAAACTCTTCATTTATTTTTCCCTTGTGTGGTTTCTCTCCCCCCGCCCCCCCTGGCTTTTTTCATCTTTCTCACTTAACTCCCTCACATGGAGGAATTTCAGTCTGCAGCACCTCTCCCTGAGGCTGATGACTGAAAGTGTCTGAAATCCTTCAGTGGAACTGTCTTTCCTTATGCTTTGTCATACCAATGATGACATTTGGAAGGGCATGAAATGGACACTGTTGCTCCAGTTCTGCAATACTGCATCTTCTCATAAATACATTTCCATATGTAGGTCAAAGGGGTTCACATAGGGCAGCACATACCTACTGCCCACTGAGTAGTTTTCCTACCTACTGAGTAGTTTTCCTACATACTCTCTGCTAGATCCATCCTGGAATGGAAAGAAAAGCTTCACATAGTTGATTCAATTAACCACCTAATTTCTTATAGGCACTTACGGTAATTCTTATAGGCACTTATAGGTCTTATGGTAATTAATTCTGCCAATGTTTTTTGAATAAACATGATGAAAGAGAGACATGACTATAATTATATTGTTCTTACATACTTTAGAATACATCAGTATTGTTTATAACAAGCATTTCTTTATAACAAGCATTTCTTTATAACAAGCATTTCTTTATAACAAGCATTTCTATCCCTTTACCTTTCTCATTCCTCCTCAAATCCATTTCTTTTTCTGGAAATACTGAAACTTCTGAGATTAAAGGCAAACCAAACACAAGGGCTTAGATGAGAAAATGATGTAGGTACTTTTATGATTATTAATAATACTTTTATGTATTAACTAGTAAATACAAGCTCTAAACACATTAATAAACCCTCAGGTATGATATAATCAATATATTTTTACAGTGACAAATGCATTCATTGTTCCTTATAAATATTCTTTTACCTCAGCAACAAATTGAAGGAAAACTCATAAAACTGTCATAGTTTAATGTACCTTGAGACTGAATACCCTTTAAGTCTTTTCTTTTATAATTTTTTTTTTTTTTACATGAAAAAAATTAATCAGGGAAGTTTGAGTAACTTATTATATATATAGTGACATATACAAAATCAGCAGTACCAGAAGTACCTTTTCCATTAAGGAGCAAACCAAAAGAAAGTTACAAAATTAAGGGAGATTCACAGTAAAATTAGTGATTGTGGATAACAAAAATAGAAACTTAGTTAAAGAACTTAGTTACATACAAAATATGTTCATACATTTATTTAGAAAACTCCTTAGTAAAATATTATGGTGAAGGAATTTCAGCAATTTTAGGTGTGTTGCTGCTGTTTTCAGACCATAACATTAAGTTGGAGCTACTTCTCAGATAGCTGTCACCAAGCAGCCTTCTTTTCTTAGAAAATAAAGCCAGTGCTGGGCTCACCATTAAAAGGGAGAAATGGACTTACTGGAGCAAGCCCAGTGAAGGGCCACAAAGATTAAGCATCTGGAGCATCTGACATATGAGGAGAGGCTGAGAGAGCTGGGACTGCTCAGCCTGGAGAAGAGAAGGCTCAGGGGGATTTATTCATGTGCATAAATACCTGATTGAGGAGTAACAACAACAGAGCCAGACCCTTCTCAGTGGTGCCCAGTGACGGGACAAGAGGCAATGGGCATAAACTGAAACACAGGAAATTCCACTTAAACACAAGAAGAAACTTCTTCACACACAGGAACAGGTTGCCCAGAGATGTTGTGGAGTCTCCATCCTTGGAAATATTCAAAACTCAACTGGACATGGCCTTGAGCAACCTGCTGTCATGGACCCTGCTCTGAGCAGAGGCTTGGACCAGGTGATCTCCAGAGGTGCCTCCAGGCTCAGCCAGTGTGTGAATCTTTGGAAATATATTAATGAACAAAAAATGGCAAAATGAATAGTTGTGGATAACAAGTGTCAGTCCAAGAATCCTGCCTTTGTTGAGCATTGCGCTGTGCCATGCTTCTTGCCTCATCCTTTTCATTTATTTAATGAGAGGCTGCTGAGGTCAGGTGCAAACAAATGCAAAAGGAGGTAGAAAAGCACAACAGTTCTGACTTTAGGTTATGTCTGAACTTTTTATGCTCCTTTTTTACTTGGTGCATTCTTTACAGATATTAGGTAGCCATACACAGGGCAAATAAGATGTAAATTCCGTAACAAAAAAGTAAATGTCCAAGAGTTGCATTCAAAAAATATCAGGTTAAACTTGGTTGTCAATATAATAGTTTCCAGAATTTTGGTGATACCAGTGGGAAAAAGCGAAAGTTATATCAATGGCAGCTTTTTGTAACTTGACTGAAATTATCAAGCAGCTGCAATGTCTATTAACTGAAGCGATTTTTAATTGTGACAGTTATCATTTAGTTAGCTGATGCACAGAAAGGAAGTATGTGCCTGAGAAAATAGAGATGAGGTTTTATCATTGCCTGATAGAAGCTGAAGGTCTCTTTTTGCTGCACCATTCTTGGGACAGGCTTCATTGGCCCGGCTTTCTGGGGTTATCTCTGAGCTCATGAGTAAGTAGCCGCCGGTGTGAAAGCCAGCGTTCAGCCCAGTCACCCTGGGCACTTGCTCTTTGGAGCCAGCTTTCAGTTTGACTGAGCTGCTGGGTTGGACCCTTCGTTCTGGACAGATTCCAGTAGGGGTAATTACAGTCTGCTGAATGTAATTATCCCCTGCACTTATAATTTGCTGTGGTATTCACTTCTGGTCTTGTGCAGTTCTGTGAACTGTTGTTAATTGCTTCATTTTATTCCAGAGAATGCTGTATTTTAGTAGAAAATTAAATGATTCTTCCCTGCCATCCTCCCTTTCCCCTCTCCTCTCTCTCTGGATGTACATGTGTGCATATTTATTAACGCTTTTATTAAAAGCTATTGCTAAATAAAAACTGTAATATAGCTTATCAGTTATTTATGATACATAATTTAATCATTTTCAGATTCACTGCTTTCCCAAGTATTTCAAAGAGAATTAGAGAGCGGCAAGTAGAATAGCTAATATCTCAGCTCTCCAGCAGTGGAAAGCATGGCATGTTTCAGTTACATTCAGTGATATGAGAGGTATACCTTAGCTGTGTCACAGTTACTGCAGCTTTGTTGAAAAATGCAAATAACGTGCTGCATCATCTGTGTATCTCACTGGCCACTTCAAAGTCTTTTAAGTCTGTGCTGATGAAACTGGTATTTAAAGGGCACAACCTTAGCAATAGAGCAGTAACCTAGGATACCTGTGTACATCTATAGAACACTTTCAGACAAAGTACATTTTTAATACAACATAAAATTAAATCAAAATAGCAGAGAGGACATACATATCAACCACTGATTTGCAGGGGTAAATGTAGGGGAAGCTGGTGGGGAAAAGTAATTTGTCTTTTTAAACAAGATTGAAGATGAGTATAGAGAAAATTTACTACGTAGCTTTAGCCTGCAGGTCTGTTCTGAAATTTGCCTGTGTGCTTCCTCCCAAAGATATAAATCACTCATAGAAACCACATGTTTTGGTTTGAGCTTGTGCATAAGTGCTCACAATAGAGTCCCTAAAGTAAGAATACTGATTTGGGTGGAAAAAATAACAGTAGTTATCACAATACACAGTGGTTTCCTTTTTTAAAAAAAAATTCCTCTGAAATAGCTGTCTCTGATTGACATTGTGAACCTCATTTAGTTTGCTTTGTTATTGTTTACCATGACTCGGATCCCCAAAGATATTGAGATGCCTAACTTCCACTTCAGTCTATATTTCCTGTGACTCAGTTGCTTAAATTGACTTCAATATTAGATGTCTATTGCATTTGAGGATCTGAGCGTAAATGGTTATATAAGAAATAAAACTTATAAACTATTATTTTGTTTTGAAAGAAATGGCATATTTTTCAATTATTGTATATGCATTTGACCGTAACTAAAAACTTTTAAAATGTACTAACATCTTACTTCCCTGCCTCTTGGTAACCTAATTTCATTTATGATTTTGGTCATAGACATACAGCTAAGGACTTCAGCACTCTTTAATGTTTCTTTGAACTCACTCAGACATTTCCAGATCCTCTGTATTTTGTAAGCATCTTTAATCGGAGTGAAAATATAGAAACAGACGCATCGCTTTTCACTTTTCTTAAGGTTAAATTTAAACTTTTTAGCATAACTTTATTTCAGCAATAGTTATAAATGTTCCTCACTTCCATATGCAGCATAAGTATGCAAGAGAGCCAAACACTATCTCATTTATGGTGCTGAAAAGAAAATGCCTGGAGCAGATTTTGCAATATCAACCGTGCTGAAAGAATTACTTGATTTGAAGAGAGATGCTAAATTTTGTAATGTCCTAGTCATGTCAATGAGAAATAACTATTAGACCTGAACTTAGAATGTGATAAAAAATATATATGCTGCCATGCAATATTAGACATCACTAAATACTGTTCAAGATAACCATGAAGAAAATGCTAACAAATTTTTAACTTGAAATTGCAGGGATTTTTTTAATGTCAAAAATTGTGTCTTAAAATTTAACTTCTGAACACGAAGGACAATTATTGTCATTCTCTCTTCTACTATTAAATACTCACTTGCAACTCTCCTAAAATGATGTTTTATTGTTCTATATCATTTCATACAAAACATTTTCTTTAAAAAAACCCTTCTTGGGCATGTAATGCAAGTAATATTATCCTATGTTGCACAAGTGCTGAGTATGACATTAACAAGCTAATGACCTTTATGCATGTTGCTGATGACATTTGGTGTCAGATTGTTTCCACTTACCTTGGTTAATGGGTAATTCGGATACATCATGGAGGAAAATGTCATGCTTTGAATATAATTTGAAGGTTCACTGTCTGAATGGGTCTATTCCTACCTGTCACTGGGATTTATCAAATTTCCGAGTATGACTTCTCATGACAAGTATTCAGAAAGCTCATTAACACTCAAATACAGTTGATACATATTTTAGAAACTCCTCATTCTACAGTTCAGCATCTGTATATGAATTAGCATATGGAGATATGAGTAATTGTTTTAATGAAAATACCACCTCTGAACCACTTTCCTCTAAGTTCATTGTGAATATAATTAGGTCTGCCATAGTCTTCTCCCTGTGAGACTGCAGATAAGGCACAGAAAAAAAATACTTCTTTGCTGTAATCCTTCTGCTTAAAGATGATAGGGAGGCACTGATGAATTTAGTACCATTCATGTTCTCTGGACTAGAATGCTTTAAGTAATAAAATATCATATAATGTCTTTTTTAAGAAACACTTGTTTTTTAAACAAAGAAGGAATAAATCTTTTAAACAAATACACTATAGGGCACCCACTATAATAAATGGAGAAACATATCCCATACTCTTCAGTCCCACACAAACAGGAGCCTGGACATGCCCTTCATTTGACCTTTCATTAGTAATGACTAAAGGAACATGTTTTCTCTCTCTGTGTGCCAGTGTGGCCCCTTTGTTGGTGGTTTGTAAAACACATTAATGTGACAGTAACCATTAAGTAAATCTTTGTCTTTATGTGAGCAGTTGCTGAAAGATTTTAACTTTGGAATTAATTCAGGGATATATTCCATATATATGAGGGATATATTAATGGATATATTCCATATATATATGAGACTTTGTTTCATGAAGTCTCCCAAGACTTGGGAAGGTGAAGCAGTTACTAATTTTTAGCACAGCTTAATGAATGTCAGTATTGTTGAGCTTTGGCTGAACTCTGTAAATGTTCATCAATTTATCATGTAAAGATACTTGCTTTGAGAAGGAGATTTTCTCAGTATTAGCATCTCTATCTCTATATCCTGATGACGTAAATAACATTGACTTAAATGGAAATTCAATTATAAGAATATTGCAGACACCTTCCAAGCTGCAAGAAATTCTGGAAGACAAATATTGTGCTACTATGGAGGGCCTGTTTTAGTGGAGGGATTATTAAACTTTTGTGAAACTTTCCTAATCCTGGAGGAAGTGATGAGACGCAGACTAGAAAAAGAAGTGCCAACCATGTGGCAAGTTTATAACTTTTTTCTTTTATGGTTGTTTGCTGGGCACTAAAAGAGTGCTTAGTGCTTGTAAAGCACAGGCAGAGCAGATTATACCTAGAGGTACCTTGGTGACTTTCAGAGCTTTGGTAAAGCCACAGCACATATTGAGTGATAATGTGCTTTGAATGGTGGCTGAAAAGCCTACTGGTTTTTATTTGAAGAGTTTACAGGGAATGAAGATTTCATGGAGAGCGTTTACGGGTTTGTCAGATGAAATGCTTGCTGAAAGAAAAGGCTTACACAAGTACCTGTTTCTCCCTGAAGCTCTATCAGAAGCTTTCAATGAAGCCTTTGGATCATCCTAGGGTGGCATTTCACTGGTAGTCACCAACAAAAAACCCACTTGCTCTTTTGTAAACTGAAAGAGTGACAATTCATTATCAAGACAATTTATGAGAGCAAATGAAAAGGGTGAGTTATAGGAAAATGCTGGAAGGCATCAAGTCTTGTCTTACTATGCATAAGTCTGCATCACAGGAAGACCTGAGGTTTTTCAGCTGAAGTTTCTGTTAAAAATTTATAATAGGACAACCTGCATATTTGAAGGATAGAAGAAAACTATTTGGTATCCATGCTTTTTAAGTGCTGCTTGTGACCTTGAAAAAGATGTTTTACTTCCTTATCAATGAAAAATAGTGATACAGACAGAAATATATAAACGAGAACAAGCAGAGTACCTGAGAAAATCTGGAGAGGCTAAGTGGCCATTTTCCAATGTATGTGAAGAAATTAGTAAAAATTTTCTAAAGACAAATTGATAGATATAATGTGTTATGTCCTACATATTTACTATGTGTATGTTTTCATTTCAGATTTGTCTGGTATTCTTATTTGTTGCTCATGCAAATCTTCCTGAAGAGAACTTTGTTTGTTTGTTTGTTTGTTTGTTTAAATATGAGCTACCTGATCACAGATGACTGGTCAGCTGGTACCATCAATTTTTCAGTAAGAAAGCAGACTAAGTCATTTGGAGTGCTGAATGTTCTCTGGAGGCTGAAAAGGTCACTTTCTGTCCATTTTAGTCAATTAAAGAAATTGGATGTAGAAATATAATAACTGGCATTGCAGAATGCTTGTTCATGCTGAAGTAGACTGATTCAATACAATCAGACCAAGATAATGATCATGTCAGCTAACCCTTCAATAAAACACATTGAAAAAATTTTGGCAAGCTTGTCAGCCGTGACATGAGAGGTCAAGCACTGAAATTTGGTAAAAAAACAAGGATTCCAGAAGAATAGAAAATGATCAGCTTTAATCTTGGAAGGAAGGTAGCAGGCTTTCTGAAATACTTGCTTCCACTGATGGAAATTTCTGTACTATACAACAACCAAGGAGTCTGGAATATAGAGTTAGTTACTTCTGTAAAACTGCTCCTGTAAAGCTAATTTGGATGTGTAGCGTAGTGAGGCATTGGAAGTATAGTTACAAGAAGAAGCCTGGTAAATGAAAATAGGTGATGAGAAAGATAAGGAAAGACCTAGATTTTTGTATACATATATAAACTTACTAGTTATATTGGGGGGAGGAGGTGGGGGGGTTGACACACTTCTAAAGAACATTCAGTAGGCAAAATTACATAAAATGGTTTACTTTGCTTTTCTGTACTCAGTAAAACTGTAGAGGACCCAAAATTATTTTGTAATGCGTCAATCTTGTTTGTGCTTTCAAGTTGGACAAGTTACCTAATGCTATTGTGGAGCTATACTTTAAATGAACCTTGGTTTTGAAGCCTTCCTTGTAAGAGGGATATTACACTGGCGTGACCTGCATCTGATCACCATGGCAATGGCTTGGCCCTCCAAGGCCCATCAGAGTGTTTCATCGTTGGCAGTGCCCGCTTGGCCACCTGCCCTCCTAAGGGCCCCTCAGATCTGAACACTGGCAAGCAACCACCCTCTAACTCTCTGCTCTGTGCCCAGTTTTTGCAGGGCCTCCCTTTCATGATGTGGCAGACAACAAGCATGAATCAGTCCCACAAAAAGCATTCTTGTAACTACATGTAACCAGAGGCTTTGTAATGAAGATCAGGGGGCTGGAGCACGTCCCCTGTGAGGACAGGCTGAGAGAGTTGGGGTTGTTTAGCCTAGAGAAGAGAAGGCTCCAGGGAGGCCTTATAGTGGCCTTCCAGTACTTAAAGGGGGCCTACAGGAAAGATGGGGAGGCACTCTATCAGGGAGTGTAGTGATAGGACGAGGGGTAATGGTTTAAAACTGAAAGAGGGTAGATTTAGTTTAGATATTAGGAAGAAATTCTTTGCTGTGAGGGAGGTGAGACACTGGAACAAGTTGCCCAGAGAAGTTGTGGATGCCCCCTCAATGGAAGTGTTCAAGACCAGGTTGCATAGGGCTTTGAGCAATCTCATCTAGTGGAAAGTATCCCTGCCCATGGCAGGGGAGTTGAAACTAGATGGTCTTTAAGGTCCCTTCCAACCCAAACCATTCTATGATTCTATGATTCTATGACTTTGGCAACACTGGTCAAGGTACTGCCATACCTTACGAGTGAGCAGCCATGACCTGAAGACCTTGACTGTCTCTGTGAGACACTGCCTAGGCTTTCTCAGTAGAAGACTGGATATTGCCAGATCAAACTACAGAGTTAACCCATGAGTTTGAGAAAGTCCTTCTGAACCCTGATCACTGCCCACCTCCAGAAACGATTCGTTACCCTCTTTAAAGTCCTGAAAGTAATTATGCTGGAAGTGCCTTTATGTTAAAAGAAAAGCACAGCCAAAAAAACTTTCTCCTCAAGAGGTCCTTAAGGCTTTTTCTGCAATCACTCTATTAAAATAATTACTTATTAAAATAGATATATGATATAACCATTAGTATTTCTACATAGATATTTATAGAAGTAGATAGAAGTGAATGGATGGTAGCTGGAAGTTTTGTGGTTTTGTTGGGTTTTTTTGTTGTGTTTTTTTTATTTGCCACTTTTTCTACATCATATTAAAGACGCTTGGGAGAAAAATCTTTATTTGTCCAATAAGGTAACAAATGCCACCCCTATAATT
Organism: Mycteria americana; assembly: GCF_035582795.1. NCBI lineage: Eukaryota > Metazoa > Chordata > Aves > Ciconiiformes > Ciconiidae > Mycteria > Mycteria americana. Next base: position 131,510,166 of record NC_134365.1, on the reverse strand, counting down.
CAGTTCAAACAGAAATCCCAATTTGCTTATCTTCTTATAACCTGTAGAATTATTTTGAGTAGAATTAGTACTAGAATGATATAGCTGTAATCTGGGTGAAGCAGGGGCCCACACAGACTTGCAGCCAGGGAAATCCAGGAGATAATGGCACAGAAAAGGTAAAAAGAGATGTAAAAAAAAAAAAAAAGAGAAAGGGAAGCTAGCCCTCTTCCATGAATCTTTTTTAGGACTTATGGAGGTGTATAATATAGGCAGTCTGAAATGATGGTTCATCAAAATGCCTCTCATTCAGACTGTTTGCATTGTATTACTTTTTAAAAGAATTATTTTGCTTTGAATTTTTAAATTATTTCTGAGTAGCTGTATAATAGAGATAATTGAAATTTAGCTAGTGGCTTTATGAATGCTTCTCAACTTGTGTTCTCATAGCTTACATGACCCAATATCTAAGAGTTCTGTTATATGATGGCCATTTATCAATTTGTTAATCTTTTCTCTTTATCAAAAAAAGTTGCTGAAAATCAACATTTTTTTACAAAGCTTTTAGCATTTATTGTGTGATCCCTGTTTTTGCCATGCAAAGATTATTATGCTTTTATCTATTTCAAAAAAGTAATTCCCAAAGCCAAATTGCTGTCTTCGAGAACTCATAGTGGGATATATGGTCTGTCACCTTCAGGTCATGAGTTTAAATTCACCCAGGTCAATTGCATCTGAGGATCATTATTATCTGATAGCTCACTAAGATAGGAAACTTGTACTACAGTGGTTTTGGTCAATAAAGTTTCCATTACTGTTATTCCACACTTTTAATCTTCTCTGAAGTTATTGCATCCATGTCAGAACCTAAGACTCCTTTAATTTTTCACTTCTTCATGCAATCTGTCTTCCTGACCCTCAAGTTCCAGACATCTCTGAATAATGTATGGTTTTCCTTTCTAGACCTCAAACTGAGTTAAATGTCCCTATAGTGCTTTAGGTCAATTAAGGGTTATCATGTCCAATGTCACGATGTAAAGCACGGTCATTTCACGATTAATGAGTTTCAGCTCCCATACTTACTTTGGAGGAGCAAGGCAGAAATGCTGTAGGCATTATGCTTATTCAATAGCTACACTAAAAAAAATAAACAAACAAACAACAAAAAACCCTAAATAAACCAACTGGAAAATAATGATGAAAGAACATGTACATAAACTCCAAATAATACATGATATAATTTTTGAAGTTGGTCAGATATTGAATCTTAAAGAATGGGTAATTTTTCTTGAATTCCTGGTTTCTGGTTCAAACAAAAGGCAGATTAAGAACTGCATCATGAAAATGAAAGCATTTTGAGCTCCTAAAAGAGAAAAAAATCCACTAAAATAACTAAGGAAAAGATTCACTTCTTTTGGATCTCTCTTCATCATCTGAGAGAAGTTGACATTTACATACATAATATATTTCATATAGGGTAAAGTAACATGATGCATTTGTATTATTGCTCTCCTTTGGTAATTGCTGATGGAAAGGAAGAACTAACGAATTGAAACAAAGAACAGAACTGAAGTTCATGTGTCTTATCAAAAGTAATTACTATAATAACTCATTAATGTAATAATGTAATATCTTCTAAGTATGTATTGATTGGTATATTCTATATAAGTAAAAGATATTTGATAAGTCTGCAAATCAAATAATCTCACATACATTGTTCTTATTTTATTTCTCATGAGTCTATATTTGCCACTAACAAAGAATGTTTATTATTAAGCTTATTTTTTTATTTTGAAATCTGAAATTTTAAAGTCCTTTTCCTTGCAATACCACAACAGGCTTTTATAAAATGGCTATTATTAGAGATTAATTGTTTATAAATATTGATAACTGGCCTCTGATAAAAAGAAAAAAATGAAAATCTATTGCACATCTTTGTTTTATGAACTTTGTGTATAAATAACGTTGAGAGTATTTTATCATTTCTCACTAGTCTACCCACTTTAATCCATCTTGAGAGAGAAAGATGCAGTTTATATAAATGAAGTATTTATGAAGAAAACCTTTTCATTTATATGTTGTCTTAAGTATAGACTATTACAGTTGGCAAATGTTTCTGAAAATTGAGGTAGAAAAGATTGCAAAAATACTTTTGTGTGAGAATCCACAAATTCATGGAAGGGGGTCTGATTGTCCAGGTTTTTCTTGCTGGTCTTCTAGTACTTAAAAAATTGCACAGGAGGCTTTTAATGAACAATTAAAATACTCTTTTATATACTTTCCAATCCTAATTTTCAAAAGTTGGTTTCTGACAGGGGTTAGGGAAGGGGATTGAATACTAAATAAAAAACCTGAAGTATGTATTCTGTTCAGGAGCCAAACTGAAGATTAGAAGTCAAAAGACCAGCTGTGAAAACAAATTGTGATGGGGATAAAAGTTAATTTATATGTATAGTAAAAAACATTCTAAAAAAAGTAATAATTTTCATAATTTCAACCTTGGGTTGATAACAGGCATAAGTTTTAAGGAATGTCCTCATAGTTTTAATATACTAAGATGTTTCAAACTGCAAGTTGCAAGGAAACATCTGTAATCAATCATCAGTTTTGTTTTTCTGAAGGCTCAGAGACTTGTATGTAAAATTTGATATACCTCCTGTCTCCACCCTCTATCCCCAGAGCCAGCTTTTGTACATTATACAAACTACTCAGGGAATTGTAGGGGGAAAATATCAATTGATTAATTAATGATATCTCCCACAGAACTTAAGTATAGAGATAGATCTGATTTGCATAGGTGCCCTCTTCCTCAGCTCTTAGCAGGTAATTTTTTTAACCATGATTCAGAAAATAGAAACATCCATCAAGATGCCCTTCAAGAATGGTACCTGAGCTCTTAGTTAAAATTTCTTTTCCTGCTCTGTCACCATGAAACATAGCTGTGCCTCATGGACATGTGCCTCATGCACCTCATGCAACTAGATGGCACCAGACATATATGAATGGTTCCTCCATCATACTGATGGCCAGGCCAGCAATCTTGCGGGTGTTTCCTCATAGGCTGTATTAAGTGCCTTGACACTAAGTCCAGCTGTGAATTTGAAGCTAGTTGCCAGAAATAAAGTTCCTCTCAGAACGTCAATAATTGACCTGCATATGACAGCTCTTTGATGTCAGTCCCCAAGAGGGTGAATTCGGTGACAGGTGATCTAAGCGTACAGTGACTTGTCCTTTCTGTGTTTTTGCATGCAAATCTCATGTATGGCATCATACCATGGTAGAGTTATTCCCTGCACAAATGTTTCAGATAATGTCCTATGCAATAGTTTCAAACCTTCCCATGATTTCAGCCTATTGATATCACACTCTTTACTGTACCTTTCTGACGATAGGAATGAAACATGGATTATAACAAGTTTCTTCACTCTGAGGTATCCTTTTATCCCTTCTGGACTGTTTCCTCTGATTTCATTAAATGGGTCAAATAATCAAGTGTTTTCCACCTATTTTACCCTTTGCTTTAGTATTCAAAGTTACATCACAATTAGTGGAAAAAACCCCCAAAAGAACGTGTATTTCATTTTAAGGTCAGAATACTGGAACGACTTAATTTCCTGCAAATGAGAACCCTAGAAAGTAAAAATGCTGCAGTGGTGTTACAAAATAATTAAGTCCTTTTCATGACTATATTAATATGTAATATTTATTGAAGTAATTGCCGTAATATGATAGTACAACTCACAGAATACCTATGGATTGTATTTTGTAAGTGTTACTACAAGTAAAGTAATTTTTAGATAGCAATTGAGAATTTAATATATAGGACTGGACGATATGAATTTAGTGAAGCTAATCTACTTAACCATGGACCACAGAACATCCATTGAGGAAGAGAGCTAATGGCTCCTCTTGTCTTGGAATGACCTTTTGGTATGAACCTTTCCTGTTATACAAAGTATGTACCCCCAAAATGATGCATCAAAACAGAATATATTTTAATTATATAATTATATAATTTTATATTTCTATTCTCCCAATAGAAGGAGGTCTTGTCTAGACTCCACTCAACAGGTGTTTGTAAAATGAAGAAAAACTCTTCTTTCCCTAAATAGCTTGCTATGTAAGGGTGAAAAAGAATCCATAATAATATTATGATTTATACATAATAGAGCAGAAGGAAACAATAAGACATTGTTAACTAGACAGTTAACTGCCCGTGGGGACACAGAGAAGGAAGTGCTTTGTAAGTGAGTGGGAAGTGCAAGGTGAATCCTTGATACTGAAGGAGAAATTATAAGACTATCGATATACTCCGAAGCCTTTTGTCTCCACTTTCATTTATGATATGATAGAGAGGGGAATTCAACAGAGAAATAAAAAGAGGGATTTCATATCGTCAAAGTTATACGAGTGAATTGTGAGTTTGGCACAAGCATCTTGAATATCTTTGCGTTTGAGATGGAAAAACAGTTTTATGCTAAGAAAGACTAAAATGATAAAAATTCAAAATTGTCTTAGTTGTAAAAATAAAACTTGTCAAGACATAGATAGCCTGGATGTGGTGACTCAAGTAAGAAATATGATTTGAATATGATATCAAAGTTAAAAGCCTGGATTGATGGAGATGGAGAGAGACTTTTGGTGATGAGAACAAGTTAGCAAGGAGGAGCAGAGGGAAAAAGTTTGTTTTAGGCAACTGAACTTACACTTACATCTGAGCATCCAGAAAAATGTGTATCAAAAAGTCAAACAGAGGTCTTAGCTTTGACAGTCTGAGTGGGACTCTGTGACATTAACATCTGAGCTAACCACCCAAAGTCTTTTATAGCTGAGAGAAATAAGACACAACTAGGAAACCATGCTTTCTAAAATAGTTATCATCTGAAACAGATCACTGCCTAAAAATGCTGTGGTTTGTTTGTTTGTTTGTTTGTTTTCTGAAATGCCTGTAAGAAGAGATGTGGTTTAGCAGTACAAGTATAAGCTATGTAAACTGCAGATGCCTGAAGTTACATGTGGTAAATTTTCGGCAAGAATACAGTGCTGGTATGTGTTGCCATGTAACAATAGAAGGTAAATTTGCTTTCTATGGAGAGGTTTCATGAAAGAAATAATTTAAACAGAAAATGTACGAGGCCAAGAGGACTCTGGTAACCATGGGGAAAATTTCCACAAGATTTGAGATCATATTTTTATGTTTAGGATAGACTGAAATAGTGATTCAGGTGAGGTAAAAAGAAAGTTAAAAAATGATGGAATAGCAGAAGAAAAACAAAGACAGGAGAAGAAAGTTGGTTTAAGGAAGGTAGTAAATGAAAGAAGGAAAATGGGCCACTTGTCTTAATATTAGAATATACAGAAGATACCAAGGACTTTGTTTTAATAGTTTCTGGAAAATATATGGAAACCTAGTTAGGGGTTGACATTGTAATATTCTGTGCCCATAGAAATTGAAGAGAAAGGAGAGGAAAGTTGAATGCCTTTTTCTTTAGAAAATGGAGGGGACTTGAGCATGTTTGTGCCGTGATGTGAAAGACAACAAAGGGCGATAAACTCTGGGGGAGAATGGTTTGCAGAAAGTGGCAAGGCTCTGAATAACATCTCCTGTTGCCACTGCTGAGCTAGATGCAACCAGGCTTTTTCTGACACAGCTGGACATTTCTTATTCTCTTAGAGTAAGATGCAATTGAGAAGAGTGAAAATTAAATGAGAAATGTAGGGAGGAATTTAGATTTGGCACGATAACCTGCAACAGGAAATTTAAATCTACTTTGATGTCAGGAAAGGCCTCTGACCCATGGTTAGGGGGAATGGCAGCTGCTGAGGTGAGGAGGGTCTGCAAACTAATTGTCAACCCAGCACAAACTTAGAATTGCTCGTGGCAAGCCAAAAGCTAACCATTGCTTGCTGAATTACTGCATGAACACAGCTACCAATTTATTGGGCCACAGGTGAATAACATGACACCACTATGGCTAAGACAGCTGCAGAGCTGATTATCTGTGGGTCGCTCTTGGAGCTGCAATGCCGGGATGGAGAGCTGCAACCAAGGACCGAGTAATCCATTTTCTTTGGCTCAGATTCAGAGCTAGCTCAATGGGCATAGTGAACCATCTGTCAGGAGAAACTGGGGAAGGACATAAAGCTGTAGGTCCCAGAAGGGGGAGGAGCTAGAAAGGCAGCGCAAAGGCTGCAGTAGCGTGGGGAAGAGCAGGGGAGAGTGAGCCTTGCAGACCCCAGGCTCTGAGCATCAACTGATACAGGGGTGGGTGAACACCTTCTCCTGGCAGCCTTGGCACGCTAGCAGGATGCCCCGGTTGTCCTGTGCCTGCGCATGGGCTTACAGGGCCGACTGAGAGGTCCTGCAGACCTTCGCAGGTTGGGGCAAACTCAGGAAACTGGGAGTGCTCATCCAAAGGGATCTGGGAGTGCTTGCAGTAACCACAACACTATGTTGTTAAAACTTACCGTGATTGTATGCCACTGAGTTTATTAAAGTTATCCACTGCCAATTGTCATATTGTAGTTATATCACAGACACAGCCTGTGAAATTTAAAGAAAAATAGTTGATATAACTATATCTGCTATTGCCAAGCTTGCATAAAAACTATTAAAATTATATAAACTATTAAAATTAACTATGCGTATGCCTCATACATACAGGGTTTTTGTTCCTTAAACAGCTGTAAACTTTTCTTCCCCACTATCAACATTAAGAGATCATAGAATAAAAATTGAGTGATTGAGACAAGTATGACATGAAGAGCGAACAGTCTGTGTCTCTGGATGAGAAATAGAGGAGAAGAAAGCAGACAAAGGGGAATGATAATGTCAAGCGTTCTGTCTTTTTTTTTTTAACCACAAAAAACAATAGGGTGGCCCTGTCTATAGAAAAAAATGAAAGGAATACTAAATAAACAAAAGCAGCTTATGAACAGAACTGGCTGTTACAGGTGTTAAAGGGTATAACAGAAGAGATTTAAACTTGAAAAACTAAAATGCTTTGTTAGGAATAAACCATATGTGAATGGAGTGTAAAGGAGTCATGCTCTTTAAAGAGAAGATGATGTGAGAGCAGGAGAAAGGAGAGACAAAGCTGACAGTTGGGAAAGTATACCTTACCATGGACCGATTGTGACAGTAAAGATTTTTTTCAAGACTGAGGTTATAGAAGCTATAGAAAGATTAGTGGTAAGGTCAAGTTTCATTAAGGTTCTTGTGTCAGGTAGGATAACTGAAGCACATTCTGAGGACAAAGAAACATGCAGTAAACATGAATCAGAGGTTATCATGAAAAGTGCAAAACAGAAGAAACAAGTTTGGTGGATGGAACAACAGAAAGATAGGAAAGGAGAGATTCTGATTGACATGAGTGGCAATCATAATGACAGTTGATGTAAACATATATGCAGTATGTAGCAGTATGCACACAGTTATACTGCAACAGTTTAACTGCTCCTTGAACTGGGTACAATTCCTTGGTCTCATGGATCTGTGAGGAACATGGTAAGCACCAAGCTATTACCTTGTCTCAACTGCCTTCTGTCTTCATTAAAAAAAAAAAAAAGATTCACCTAAGAAATATCCTTGTCTAATATATCATCAAAACTGGAAGGATGAGCATTAGTAGCTTACTGATGACCATCATCTTTCTGAAATGCAATTTGATACACATGATGGGCCCAGAAGTTCTGACTGACTTGGTCTGGCTGTAGTGCAATCTGGTCTATAATACTAAGTTTCTACATAGATATATTTTTGAAAAGTTCAGGTGGAAAGAACATATTTGAATAATTTATAGGAGGCACATTTAAGTGTACAAAATATGTAACTATCTTCACATTACAGATATGTTGAGATTTCAATGTGCACTTACTTACCTTATTTTCCAGTCAGCTTTCTGGAAAAGACATGAGATTCTGACTAAGCAAACACATTTAGTCAAGCTTGCTTTATTTCCTGTTCCTCCACTGTAGTTCACTGATCTTCTAGCAGATTCTTAATTCAACAGAGTACATTTATTCTGGAAAGCACCTCAGAGAATGTATGATTACTGAAATGTTTTTTTCCTGACATAAAAGTTAGACAAAAAGACCAATGAATCAGCATGGTAGCTGTTTACAAGGGGTGATGGCAAAATGCATTTTATATAACAAGTTATCATCATAAACAGTTTGTAATCTCATCATTTTACCAACCCTGCAGTTATGTTTTATTATAGGCTTTACACCTCTGAAAGATAAAGATGGTATGTACAAATTTGTTTAAACCCAGCTATTTTAGAACCTTATCCATGGCCATTTTTTATTGATTTTGCTGTTAGCAAACGTTAAAAAAATAATAAGGTTGCAGCATTTTCCTTTGTCAGAGCAGAAGCAATATGTGTTAGAGTGAAAGGGACTGAGTGCTTAATCCCCGCACTGGGAGAGGAAAGGTTAATGGGAGCCAGAAAAGCTTTCTCAGGAGCACAAGAATATGGACAGGTAATGAAAGTATTACTGTCTGCTGCCTTCGCGTTCTTTTAAAAGTAGACAGGGAAGAAGAAAGAACAGACAAAGTCCAGAAGTGGCTCTATGCTTCACAACAGATTGGAAACTTAGAAGCATATCAGGAAAGGATTAGAAAATTAAACCTGGGGAAGGCTGAAAATGTTTAATTTCTGTTTAGTGCTCCCTGGAAAGTAACCGTGCTAAGGGAGCCCAGGGGCAGGACAAGATTTCCTGAAAAAAATTGTTTGACTAAAAGACATGTTAGAAAGTCAAATCAGGGACTTGGACTTAAGCTTCCTACAGTAAACACAAGGGATCTGCTGTTCTGGAATGGGTGTCTCATTCCTTCTTAAATAGTAATATATATCTATTAAAAAAATAGGGTAATTACCTGACATTGTATATTCTTTAGCAAGGTACCTTAGCCAGCAAATTATAGGTCTCTCTCTTTTTCTTGCCCAGTTCTTCTCATCTCCCCGGCCCCCACAGCTCCCCTGCCTCCACTGCCATTGCAGCATTACACATCTGCTCTTGGCTGAGTGCTTTATTTAATTCAGTCAGGAAACTGCAAAAACCAGTTCTTAAAAACTTTGACAAAAAAAGCGACACCACCCCTCCACCCCCCCTTAAAAAAATCCCTCAAAATCCAGCAATGAACCGTGTGGGGAACAGCTTGAACCTGTGCTCTGGCAGACCCAGGTTGAGTCACGTAGGGTGTGCCAGGCAGAGGGGGATTTAATGTCTTCCCTGTTTTATCTGTGGTTGTTTGTTGGACCTTTTTTCCCCCCTAAGAAAACCAAACCCAAACCCAAATCTGCTTCTTTTGTTTTCCAAGATTGTTTGTAATTCTCTCTTCCTGGCTTTGACCAGAAATTCCAAATGGAAAGATGAATTCTTCCTGGAAAGCCTACTAGAATTTCACACGCTATGGCACGGGGTTTCACCGTGAGCCTTTTCTGGGATCTCCCCCCTTCCCTCACGCACACGCATCCACACCCACACCCACACAGGGCAGCACCAAAACGCCCTGCCAACTCAAGCTTCACCTAGGCTATTTAACTTGCAGTCTTTTAGAGGATCATGTTATTAAATAATTCATTATTCAGTGGTGGCATACAGTAGATGTTTGTTGTCTTTCAAGATCCTATTAGTTGTTTCCAAGTCCCCTTTAAAAATACGTCTCCTAAACAGGGCATGAACCCATATGAATTTCATTTGGCTTCCAGTCTTCAGATGCACTAAAGCACTGTGTATTCTCTCACTCTCTCTAGAAGTCATATTTGGAGTATAAGCATCCTGTCAAACAGATAACACCTGCTGGTGGATGAACTATTGTAACCCTGAATGGAGGCTCTGTTACCTTTAAAGTTACATTTCAAATGTTCGTACTTAAGGCAAGGAGGCTCTTATTTTTTTTCTAGAACAATTTCTGTACAATGCTTTGGTAAGCTACTGTCTCAAGAATAAAATTTGCAATATATGCAGATTTTTTGTGATTTTTTTAATGAGGACTGTTGTATTTCTCTGGATATGAATTCCTAAATGTACACATAAAAAACACATTTTCATGGAATCACATTGAAACTGTGATGTTGTTACTCAGAAATTTTTCTATCTTATAGAATATTTAGTTTCTTCCATGTTTGAATTCTGGTTTTGAATGTATTGTACAGCCTAATGTCTGAATAACTTATTAAATCATTTGTTAAATAATTAGCCTTGAAAATTCTGAAGGAGTCATGAGTACTGCAGGCAATGAAAGACTTTATTCTTTAGACTATGAACGAGAAAACCGACTAAATAATGTTACTTCTCATCTCCCCGGCCCCCACAGCTCCCCTGCCTCCACTGCCATTGCAGCATTACACATCTGCTCTTGGCTGAGTGCTTTATTTAATTCAGTCAGGAAACTGCAAAAAAGATCATCCAGGTTCATAAAGTTTGAAGGATAGTTTCTACTATACTTGAAGTATTAAAATGTACACTTGACTTTTCATTCCATTTTTGCAAAACTAAGTATATAGTTTTTCATAACTTATGAGGAGCACATTTATAGTTAAATAGTTGAAGTTAACATTAAGTATAAACATTTAATCATTTTCAAAATACTTTTTTGTTTGTAAAATACAGTTATCATTGCTTTTGTGATTTTCCTAGGTACTGATGTGCAGTGCTTGTCAAGCAATTCAGACTAAAAGCTGTAGCTGGCTGCAATAACCTTCAGAAATTGCAGCAAGAATAATTTTGGAGTATGCTGCTAACATATTGTGATTCTTGAGATGTCATAATTGATCACTTGCTGAATAGATCCAATTTGGAACAAGTTATAAGTAGTCACTTCCGTGACAATACAGCTTGTAATGAGATAAGATCAAGGCACATTTGCATTTGGGCATAAATTATTTATTATATGTAATCAGGATTAAAAAATAAAATCCAGTCCACACTATTCCCCAAATGACAAACTAATGTGATTTAATTTACTTTAATTATATGAAATAATGATATTTTAGTGATATTTAGTGATAATAATAGTCACAGCTAGTGACAACAGGGATATTGAGTGATTAAGCCCATGCAAATAATTAAATATTAAAACTTGAACTTTAAAAATACATTTTAAGAGGAAACTATGTCTCAAATACCTTCTTTCAGTAGCTTTTGCAGAAATTTCACTGTTTTGAAATACTGCTTTAAAATATATTTTTCCTATTTAATGTGTTCATTTCTGTTAAGAATTTGGATCAAGTGCCAGAGTGCATCGACCCTGTCCATTCACTGTCCAGCACAAGTATTACAATGAAGTTGTTAGAGCAAAATAATTTAGAATGCTAAAATCACTGAGCATTCTTTTCTTCTGATGGTGCACTACAGGTCTCACAGGAGCTGTGGGCAGTCACTGCCACTATGAGTAGAAACGTGAGGAAAGCCAGAGATGTGGCTGCTGGGGAAGTGGGTTGGAGGGAAGGGAGAAATTCTGTTTGTCAGCAGAGTATTATATACTGCGATCTTTCAGATGTTTTCTCTTATAAGTCAGAGTTTTTGCCCTTTTTTCTCATATGTGGCTTGTCTGAAACTTGTCTCCATCAGTCCGGTAGTTTTATTTATGTATTCAGAAAACTATTTGTTTTTGGGGAACTGATGTTATGTATGAGTTATAGCATTCATGCCTCTAGTGCAGCACTCACTTGGTAAGCAATCAGTGCCATTTCAAAACATCACATTTGATAAATTTCTCTTTTTCTTCCTTCTCAACAAAATGGACTATTAGAGACCTGTAAACCCAGGGTAGAATATACTATCAGCTCTACATAACTGTCTGCTGGATTAAACTAAGGGTTTTAGATGAGATGGAGGAAAGATTTAGACACTACATTGAAATAGTCTCTTTGGAAAGAAGGGAGGGAAAGTGGTTTAAAGTGTTATGTGCTGGCTTTTAGATCAGTATTTCTTATTATTTTGCTGTGCACCCATATTATCCAGTACACACAAAAAACCTAGAATACATATAGAGTGCGAAATATTCAAAATAATATTAAAGCTGTTTTCATTTATTTTTTTACTTTAAAAAAATGTTAGTTTCACAATGCACTGTGGAAAGTAATTAATATGCACTACAGTTCAAATATATTACAATTGAAAGTGTGGGTTTAGGGGTAATTTTCTCCATAAGTATGCTTCACGTGTTAGAGTGGTATTTGTTACACATTTTTTAACTATCGTCTGCAGCTCACATTTAAATAGCTGTTAGTTATTTATAAACAACTGGTTTTGTTTTAATGTATTCTGTTCTTTTGTTCTGTAACAATTTGCTTATATTATTCTCCACTTTTTTTTTTAAAATTAACTCTTGTTTGGTAATTTGTTTGGAAACAAACCTATATCACTGCAATATTATTACACAATAAACATAGTAAACTAAAATTATTTATTTTATTCTGGTGAAATGTAAAGCTAGCCAAAAGTATATCATAGTAAAGTTGTTTGCTTGTTTTTTGAATTGAAAATAGAAATTCACACATTGGTAATTCACTAAGTATGCACTGAACTAAATGTGTCATGTAAATGCAGATGCCATGGTGGATTTCCACATTTAGACTACAGTACCCTAAAAATTTTCATAAATCTTTATGGTCTGTATAAGTCTGATGAAGCAGAGACACTGTGATCGGCCCCGTTTCACAATATATTGCCATTACTGTTTTTACGCTGGGATTGTTAAACAGTGACTGATCAAGCAGTAACCTTGAAGTCTGGGACATCATACAGAATTATGACAAAAATGTTCAAAACATCTTAGTCCAAGCAAGCAAAAAAAGAATTCTGGTGTTATCTACCTAGTTTAAATGCTACAGTGATGAGAAAAATATTTTAAAAATACCTGCGGAGCTTTGACTTTAAGTCTTTCAACAAATAAATATCAATTCTCACATTACATTGCACATATTAATGCACTGCAGCTGTAAAAGCTGTAAATGGTCATTCAGTCTATGGCATCAGAATAGCGCTAATCTGAAGGGTTTTGTTTGTTTTTTAAAAAGGGCAGTCATCCACGCGCACAAAACAAAACCCTGAAATGTGTATGTGTATGTCAGGTCTTCAGAACCAGCTGTTTTATTTAACAGCTCTTCTATCCATCTGTACTACTTACCATAGTACAGACATAATGACTGCTTCTGTTATTTTTGTTCAACATATATAAATTACACATCAATTTTTTCATTATAATGTAAATATATTGGGGAAAATATATATAGTCTCTAAGATTTTGATTGATGTTATTAATCTGCCAAAAACTGGACCAACCTATGCAAATTGAAAGTGGTTATGGAGCATTTGGTTATATCTCAGATATGTGCCAGCAAGTTGAGAATTCACATCCAGATAAATTCAGATTTTTCTATTAGGAAAAAAAAAACGGGTTACACAAGGCTGTGATCTACACAACCCCCTCCATTTACCTTTTAAACAGAAATTATTCTGTTATAAACAAATCCACTCTAACACCAATTGTCTGCCACAAATAATAGTTATATCTAACACTTCATTTTATCTTTTTTTAAGATATTTTCATTGGAAACACTTGAAAATGCACTTAGTTTATGTCTCATAGTATCATTTATCCCCCGTTCTGGATTCTAGGCACAGCATCAGTCTGGAAATACAAAACACTTTCTTCCAAGTCATCCCCTGCATACAGAATGTTTTTCCTAAGCTAATTTACATGAGTGTGCTTCTATTTAACATCCACTTCTTGAAGGCTGCATTAATGGCAATAAACGCATCCTTACATATAACAAATTAGTCTTTGCTGAATATCTCTGCCGTCTTATCTATTACACTGCAAAGTTTTCCCCAAACCCATATTACACTTATCCCTCTGCATAAGTTCCTACTAGGAGTGATCTGTCTTATATTTCTACATCATGGTATGCTTGCCAAATTTTTGTGTCTATAGAAAAGAATGAATTATATGAATTAAATGAAGAATGAATTATAAAATCACAAGGAGTTTTTAATGTAACCTTCAGGAAATGTTGAAAGGACCCTCAAATAATTGTATATAGTACTCATTGGAGAGTTGGATATTTAGCACTAACACTCTTTTAGGAATGTATCCCTCTGAATACTGAGTAGCTAATTTATTTTTTTCCCATTTGTATTTAAAATGTATATACAATTAAGGAAACAAACTACCGAGTTCTGATATTCGTATATTAGTATCAATATTTGCAATGCCAAATATCGCTAAAGTTTGTGAGAAAAGAAATATTCACTACTATTAATACAATAGAGTTTTATTTGTGTATTTTGTTATGTATCTTTGTTCTTGCCTTTTTTCTTCCGAAATTCTGTATGGAAATTAAAATTATTAGAAGTTTTATTACGTATCTCAAATGAAACAAGAATGACAGTTGATTGCAAAAGATAATTGCACTGCCAGCATCCAGACTTTACATTAATCTAAGCAGTTTGTACTTATAAACTTTATTACATCAAATTGCTAATACTTAGATTGAATCATATTGTGCGGATTAATTGCCTAAGGAATTAAATAAAAATGTTCTCAGGTTTGCACAATATTTCTGTATTGGTGTTAGAATTGTTTCCTCATTAGTTAAAATGTGATTACATTTTAGAACAGCGTGGATTGTAAATGGGCCAACGATCAGAAATACAGCATCCTATGATGACAGGGAGAAGTGACTATGCAGTGCATAGAAAATTATTTAGTAGTCAGCATAAAGACAAAATCAATTTTTAATGAGAAGTTAACATTTATAGTGAGCTTTCTGTTGTTGTTGCTGTTATTAACAAACGTATATATTTTTAAAATAATTTCCTCTTACATGACATTCTATTGTGTGTGCACTGTTTGCTGATTTAATGAGTCATGAAACTCCTCAAAATGAAAACAGGGATAATATAATAAAAAACAACTTCAGTAAATCATTAATAGCATGGCCCATTTGTGTTTATGGGTAATGCCTTTGTAGGACAAGAAAACAGTATCAATATAAATAAAGATACTAAGGTTATAAGACTTCTTTTCTTTAATGAATGTTTCCATAGTTAAATCCTCACAGTGAAAATCTAGAAACAGTTTTACTTTGTCCTCTATTTGTATATTTACTCTAATATACTTAGATTGAGTTACACCATATACTATACTTGGGTTCTGAAAAAAATCCACAGAAAAATAGAAAAGATGAAAGATTGGCTTTAATTCTCAGTAGCATAGTATTTCAAAAAAAGACAGGCTAAAAGACCAGTGTGGAATAGAAGCTCACACTTTTTATTTATCATGTAAATGACAGTGGATGGGTATGTATTTTCACTTCTGTCTAAAAAGTCTGGGGAGCTACTGGTGGCTTTGCTGTGGTCCCTGCTGCAGACTGGGCAGAGGAAGTGGCCAAGCTGCAGCCAGGGCAGCTGCCAGCACAGCCCAGGGCTGTGGGGAGAAGCACATTCACCCCCCAGGTGTTGGGATGAGTTTCCTTGGACCAAGATGGGGAAATACGGGGCTTTCGGCCATGCAGGAAGGCACAGGAGGAAGAAAACCGCTTGTTGCAGCTCTGTCTTCTCTAATGACTTTAAGTTTCTGTCTGACAAAAAAATAAAACTTCTAGTTTTAACCTAATAAAGCAAATCACTTTTGAGTCTAAAACGGGGGGGGGGGTTGGAGGGGGGATTGCGGGCGGCAGGTGTCAGTGGTTTTTTGAGAGCTTAATGTATTTGGGTCCAGTCATTTACTATAACCTTTTTATTTATTTTTTAAAAGTTTTAGTGCTCGCCTTTAAGTTTCTAAATTAAAATGTTTTCAGATTTGCTGGTTGTACTTCATTATAAATGGCTGCATCATTACATTTGTACTGGCACATGTAATTAGAAATTCTGTTCTCTGTCTGGTAAATAAGTAAACTTGTTTTGCAACTAGCTTAGTATTGTTTCCACATGCTTTCTGAACCTCCAGTTCAGGAGGGGTGCAGATTAGAAGACTAGCATATACAAAATTGATTTTACCAAGTAATCATTTTTTAATACTTCTCTTAATTGGCAAAGAATATTTTATGTAAGAGCAGTGGCATGGAGAATAAAGTTAATCTAAGTTCTATCAAAACATTGAATTCCTCTAATATGTATGAATTTTTGACTGGAAAGAATAGCAATTACAGCTTTTTTTTTTTTTTAATACCATTTAAATGAGGATTTGATTTTTTAATATGTGCGGAAGATAATTTTTATGTCAAGTGGAAAGAAATACAATGAAGTCTCCTGGCCTGTATTGTGCAAGAGGTCAGATTATATTATACAAAGTGCTGCTGTCTGGATTTATAATAGAAGTATCTCTAGCCTATAAAATTAGCTTTATTAGTTCATTGTTTGATCTCTTATGTCAGGGAGGATGAGGCTGGCTTTTATTCTCTGTAAGGATTTTGAAAGGACAGTTGCATTTTGGAAATATTGAATTTTTGATTCTGCAAGTTGTGCTATTCGGTGTCCTCCTTGCATCTTAACAACAGAAATGTCATACTCCACTCCATCTGAAACACAAAGGTTGCCCCCTGCACTCGTGGGGCTTTGTGTGGGTCAACAGTTTGATTATTATGGGAGAATGCAGCAGAAGGTTACAGGGGGAGAGATGATAGCTGCCACAGGACGGCAACTACTACAGATGGCTTTAGATATCAGAACAGATAGATTGAGCTGATCTCTCAATTCATCTGGGAGAACGTGTACAGAAGGAGGGACAATGTGTTCTCATGGTTGCTAAGCAGATGGCCTTTTGCATTTTCTGCTAATTATGGCTTTTCTTCTAGATGGGTGCTTTTGTACCGGGGTGTGCTGAGCTGGAGTAATCAAGTCTCATGGCACAAAATACGTGGTCTGCTCAGGACTTTGATATGAGAAGGTGTGAAGTCTTGGCCAGGTCTGGGCTGTTGCTTTGCTCTCTTTGGTACCTGAGTAGCCTTTACCAGTGCAGAATTGAGAAGCAAAACCCTCAACTTATCCTGAAGATGTCACAGGGCAGGTGTAGCCATAACTATCTTCGAATGTTAGGCCATCACCATAGTCTTAGAAGTGTTTCCTAATCTTTCCACAAACATCAATGCAACCACAGCATGCTTAAGTTTTAACAAGTGTTCTTCTGGTTGTTAATTTCCTAGAGTTGCCTTAGAAGCTGAGAGGAAGGTAAAGGTATAATTTTGTATAAGATACTAAGAAGATACAAGTCTCTCTGGGATCTGCATACTCTAAGATGTTAACTTGTTTGTCTAATCGCCTTTCTGAATATTGGCTTGAGCTAGCGAATTTTTTTTCTTAGTCAGTAGACACGTATTTAAAGGAATGCAAGATCAAAATCATCTATACAGAGGGTTATTTTCGTTGTAGTTTTTAGTGTTGTGGCCTCTGCAGTTGTTAAATATTGCAGACAGTGAAACTTCTCTCATTTTTCCTACAGGGATTTTTTTTTTCCCCAACATTTCTCATCAGCTTCAATATTCCAGTGGAAGAGCAAGCCAAAAGTGAAAATTATCTTGTTGAGTATGTAAAATCTGTACATACATGAACAGACCATCTTCGACCATCATGGGAACAGTTGTCAAATTAATCCACAGAAAGATAGCCTCTGGAGATATAGATCAGTCAACTGGTTTAGTTATTTTATAGGGAAGAGTTTTGCTTTTTTTAAAGTGATTTCAGATGTGTAATGAATACTCTCTGCTTTCAGAAATTTGCTTGGGTTCAATCAAAAAAGTGACATATTCTCTTGAACAACACATTTTGATAATAGTGGTCTGATCCCAAAAGATAATCCTAAAAAAAAAAAAAAGTGAATGGTTAATATCTATTGATTTAACTTTCTGTCAATTTAAAATCTGCAGAGTTTTAACTTTATTTGTAAAGGCACTGTAGCAAGAGATTAAAAGGGCTTCTGAATCATATTTTGAGATCATAAATGATAAATTGGGAGTAAATTAAAATCATGGCAGCCATTGTACATCCCAAACGAGAGGGAAAAGAAAATAGCCCCATCACTGTATTTAGTGTTGGCACTCTTATATGCATTTAAACCTTTATAGGCAACTTTGTACCGATTTATACAATTTTCTTTTTGTAAATAAGTCCAAGTTGGAGAAGCGAAACTTCTGTTTTAATGTTGTAACTTTAATATTTACTAGTTTATTTGGAAGGTAATAGTTCCTCTCATTCTCTCAACACACAAGACAGAGGGAGGCTACTAGTGTAACTAGGCTTGTCAACTTCTCTGTCACAATTATTGGTTGTGTTTCAGGAAAATGTTTTCCTGAATTTCCTGCCAAGTCAGCAAAACTTTAGTCTGCTGTTGCTGTGAAGTCTCTTCTTGTGAGGAAGAAGGAACTCTGATGAAATCTTTAAATATAATTCTAATGTCTCTATCAAAACTTAGTTTATTCTTTAGCCAGCTTTTTCCCCTCATTTCATCAATGAGCATGGGTGAATAAATGAAAGAGAATGTGGTGAACTTAAGGATGCAACAATCTGTGTGCGTGTGCATGATATATAATCGATACATAGATGACTCTAAATAGCATAATCTCTAAAAATTAGGATGCTAATTCTTGTTAAATATTCTTTTAAACTAATCTTAAGTATTTGAGTCTTCTTTAAGCCTGCCTAGAGTACTTGATTTCTTCCATTAGCTCATCAGAACCCAGGTAAGGTACTTGATTTGCTGATTTATTGGAAAACCATTTGTAGCCAAGCTCCTTATGATCTTCTTCCCCCAGGCATTGCTGGCAGCTCTGCTCAGCTGCTGTATCAGGGCAAAAGCTCAGTGGGTGAGGCTCAGGCTCCTGCTTGGGTTCCTCTGAGTGCTCCCTGCCCAGGGGAGCCCAGTGCACCCAGCTGCATCTCTGACACTGCGATGACTTGCCTTCATTTGGGTTTCCCACTAGGGTTTTGCGGCTGCATATTTTATTGTTAGTAGGAATTTGCAGAACTTCAGAACTTTCACTTAGTAGCATATAAAATTTGGCAGCTCTTTTAAAATTCTTGATACAGTTTAAGGCTGGTACGGAGCCTATACAACTTTATGTTGCATAATTAGTGATGTCTGCATGGACTTTTTACACAATTCTTGCACTTGTTTTTTATTTTTCAACACAAAAGATCTGCATCCAGCTGTGAAGTTTACTGTGCATTAAGCTTGCCAGGTAATTCTGTAGTTCCAAACAAAAAAACTGTACCCAGCTACCATGCATGGGTCAGTACTAAGCCAAACCCATAACTCTTGTTCCCTGCAAATAGAAGATCCAGGAAAAATCTCCCCAAGGATTAAACTACAGTTTTGTTAACCTCTTCACACAATCAATGTAGAGAACTTTTAAGTAAATGAATATGAAATGCATCCCTATTCTCTGTTATTTTTTATGTACAATATATGTATATATTTTGGTTTTGTATATCACTGGTGGCATAGAGAGACTGGAAAGCATGCTACATCTCCAGTAACCACTCTTACAAGCTATGGAGGGCAACAAGAGCTTGGTTTTCTTTGTCATCCTCAGAGGATTTATATGCCAGCATAATATGACTGAATGAGGTGCTACTGTTTTACCACTGAAAATCTTAAGGAACTGGTTGTAAAGGGAAAGCTATTTATTAAAATGGATAAACTGTTTGTATTCTGCTTTCAGTACAAAGACAAGGAGAAAATAAGGATTAGCAGCTGTAAAGATAGATGAGGGATAGACTAAAAAGGGTTAGCAGAATTTTGAAAATAAAATAAAAGTCTGGTTCACTCAAATTCACGCCAGGCTGGTGGGAGAGGTAGGATAGGAGTAATGAAATACAGACTTCTGGCATCCAAAGTTGAGGTTGATGTGGCTAATAGATTATTCTTACTCAGGACTCTGAGTCCTGGATGCTTCTTAAATCCAGACAGTGGAATATTCCTGGAAGACAGAGCAAAGTTCTGGAAGTCAATAGCACGTTGAAGAGCAGTTGCTGCTATGTCCAGACAGTAGTGCCTGAACAGGAGTGCTTACAGACTCCTGCGTGGAGTGACACAAATTCTTTCCTTCCTGTTAACATTTCCAGTTCTGGTTTTGAGCTTTTTGTTTTTAACCCCATCTGGGTTTTAGTTGACATTGTCTTGAAAAAAAATCTTTTGAGATAGAAGCACTAGATGGCAGAGAAAAACAAAACCACAAACTGGAAGGTGAACCAGCATATTAAACATAAGCAAATCTGACGAAAAAGAGAGGGTCAACTTTGTTTTGGTTGTCCCTTGGCTTCCTTGTCTTACTTTAACCACATACACCTTTGAATCACTATAACATCAAGCAATGAAGAAAGGAGGCAGAGGAGTGTCTGTGCTAACAGCACTGCATGTTCAGTGCTGCTTATTTAAATATGTGGCGATGTGAAAATTAGCATTGAAAATACTTTCACTGTCAGACAAGTGCATGGTGTGTGTGACTGTAATCCGTTAGGCAAGAAGCTAACTGTTTTCCTGGATTACTGTCTTGTGGTCCTCATGAATAACAGGAATGGCCACAGCAGCTCAGAAATATTATGGATTTCTGATGTATAACTTTAGGATCACACTTCGTTTCACCAGACAGGCAAGCAAACAGACAATTGACCATGTGGTACCTTTTGTGATTGTTAGATAAAAACAGTTATAGACTTCTTTTTCTATTAGATTAGGAAGACTCAGAATTCAAAATTCATGTCTGATCAGCATGGATGGTACAAGATATTCAGTATGTGTAAATTGGTCTAGCCCGCTTAACCTAGCATTATTCCACTGAGGTTATGTGGACAGAGATGTTCAGTCTGTTAAAATGAAATCTCTGCCATACTACTGTAGTGCAAAGACAGGGATATGAAAATGTTTTGAAATGTTGTTGTGGGTGTCAGTCTCTTTTCCCAGGTAACAAGTCATAGGACAAGAGAAAACGGCCTCAAGTTGTGCCAGGGGAGGTTTAGATTGGATATTAGGAAAAATTTATTCCCTGAAAGGGTTGTCAAGCATTGGAAGAGGCTGCCCAGGGAAGTGGTTGAGTCACCATCCCTGGAGGTATTTAAGAGACATGTAAATGTGGTGCTTAGGGACATGGTTTAGTGGGACTTGGCAGTTTATAGTTGGGCTCGATGATTTTAAAAGTCTTTTCCAACCTAAATGATTCTATGTTTCTATGATTCTGCGAAATCAGTTCTTTTTCTTGCTATATTGGCTTGTTTTCTCTAGTTTAAAAACAAGCTATATGAGAGCATTTGAAAAATTCTACATTTTAGTCCAATTTTAGTATCATTTTCACACAGATTTTCAGTAAGTCGCACTGAATTTTAGATTCATTAGTTTTTTGCTGGTTTGCTTTATTTTTCTCCAGATCAACATACTTGATAAACCTGGTTAAATTCTAAAACTCAGCATCTAAATAGCTTTATATGTTGTGTCCATCCCTATTTTTATATCAAACATCCACTGTATCACTGTATCCGATTCTGATTGCCACATTTTAGGTGTGTAGAAAAAAAGTTGAGCAGCAAAATGGTTGAACATCTGATTAAAGGAAAAAAATCTATTGGGTATGGTTAAAGGAACTAATTCCCTTCAGGGATGGTATGCCGTAAGAGATTCTTAAAAAATGAGAGAGGGATCAGTCATTCTAATTTTCCACTGAATACACTGAAGAAGTAATATGGTTGACCTGCAACTCAAATGTTAGATTTAATATTAAGAATGTCTTCATAATAATGAGAACACTTCGGCAATAGATCATGTTGCCAAGGGAGGTTGCGTTGGTAAAATTATCACTAGCTGAATACAA
Organism: Mycteria americana; assembly: GCF_035582795.1. Lineage (NCBI taxonomy): Eukaryota > Metazoa > Chordata > Aves > Ciconiiformes > Ciconiidae > Mycteria > Mycteria americana. The sequence continues at coordinate 131,488,372 of NC_134365.1, read as the reverse complement.
TGGAAGTGAATCCTGAGAGCAGATTACCCGGGAGAAGCCCCTTCCTACACAAATATTTCTGTCATCGGTGCTGTGTGTGAAGTCTTTCAACACTGTAAGACGCACCAGTAAGGAGCTTTGTAATCCTGATAAGGCTTCATCTAGAACTGAACTCCTCCCAGGTATTTAGTGTACATTTTGTTCTTCATTTAAGGTGTGTGAAACGGATGGTACGATTTTAAAGTCCAGTATGAAAAATCCTTCTGTAAGGATATAATTTGCCTGTAAGCTATCTGTAGGTCCAGCTTCAGTTCATTGGAAAGCAAAATACTTTCTGACGATGAATGCAGTACACTCACCAACTCCCAGAAAAGCCTGTTTACTGTGAAAGATCTGGTTGGTCTGGAGTTGTATGGGCTACATGAAAATTCCCTCCCTGAGCTCCTCCATCACCGGAGGCAGCAGAGACTTTCAGAGGTGGTCAGATATTGCAGTGTATTCCTGAATTATTGCTGTACATAAACTTTGAAGTTTCCTGTGGAAGCTGCTGAGTCGTAACTGTGACTTTTTCAGTTGTTTGCTAATCTCTTCAGATTTCCTTACGATATAACAAACTTTCCGAGTCTGTTTAGAGACAGCATGATTTAGGAGCTTTAACAGTTTTTGAATGATTGTTTCATACTCAGAAAAGATCTTCTTTTAACTGGTGACAGTAACTCAGGCTTTCCCTAGAATCTGTAAGCTATACAAATATTTACTAGTGTACTATAGTCTGATATATAGTAAAAGATGTTTGAGCATCTAATAGTCTCATATGTTTGAGGAGTCTTAAGGACTATGTTTTTGTGATGGGAGTTAAATACACAAAATTTGGTGTATAAGTCCTGCAATATTCACAAAAGGCAGATAGGCATCTCTACAAGGGCTTCATCACATCTAACTGTTACACCTGTATTGGGATGTTAGGATGTTAAGATGCTAGGAACTCCAGAAGAAAATCAGCTGATTACATTAAGTTAGTTGCTTACCTTTTATATCACTGAAGCTGAAGGGCACAAATGCTGCATTAACTTTAAGGCTTTTTGCTACAGCTTTAGAATTCTGTGTCAATGTAGTGTTTCATGAGGTTATAAACACTATTTAATTTCACATGGGCAGAATGTCTGTCTTTCTTATTTGCATGTGTTGAGGACAGCATTATCTAGCCTTATATATGTTTAAAAAAATAAACAGAAAAATACCATACTTCTGTTAACTATTAACAGCTAAACTAATTTCCAGCAATAGGGACAATCTAATTTTTCTCTATCTATCTGGATCATGTGTACACTGAATATATATGAAAAAAATTGGGGTTTTTTTTGTTAATCCAGACTTGCTAGCATACATATGAAATTGCACATAAATAGGAAAGATTAAGAAACCCTACCCTGTTAACACAGTTATATATGCTGTACCTTTGGTGGTGGGATGTGTTATGGCAAGGATGACATCAAAAGCCTGACTGGTTTTAGTTTTGTTTTTGTTTTCTCACTTGAAATCTTGAAAGAAATTTTCTAAAGTCTTAGGATGATTTTTAATGCCCATGATAACTTTTCAGCTAAAAATCTTCTCTGCATACCAGCCATTTGCAGAGTCAGCCTGGATCCACCACTGTAATACTGTTAGGTCTTACAGGAGAAAATGCTGTCCTCATGCAGTTCTACAGGCCCATGGAGCATTGTTAAAACAAGCAAATGTTAAGTGTTAATCTTTATTGGTCTGTGCACTTAATCATGCATAACCAGGAAGAGTTCATTTTTTTAATTAAATCACCCCCCATTCATTACTTATGTTATCCTCAAAGGAATATCAGTGAAAAGGGTCAAAGTCTGCTGGACCTCTTGCTGTTCATTTAAATTAACACATCTTCTGATCGTAGGTGTACATGTTGTGCTAAATGTGAAGATTTCTACATATTAGAAAAATGGCAGTTCTTTCTGAATGACAGAATGAGATCAGGATTTCTGGGAAAACTGTTTGTCTGCAGCCTGTGTTTGTGAGTAACATGCCCATTATTTTATAGAAGCTGGCACCTATGAAAATTCTGGAACAATAAAATGTCTGTTGCAAATTGCTTTTAAAAATTATACAGGCTACTTTAATAGTATCTGAAGAAAAATAGATCTTCTTTTATTAGATTGTCTATGACAGAACCAAATAACTGTATGAAAACAGTCTTGGAGAGGGAAATAGAAGGAAGGACTTTACCTCATTATTCATATACCTGTTATATTAATAAAAATCACTATTTGAGGAGCTATAAATTTTTCTTCATCCACATAGCATTTACTTATCCCAGGGGCTAGCTGAACTACATATCAGAACAAGGATTATTCACTTGCATAAGTTCTTCCAAGAAAGTATTACTGGATTTCATGTTGCCTGTTTCCATTTTGAAAGGCTTGTCAGTGGCTTATAGCTTCCTAATATGTGCAGGCCACAGTTTTTAGGTTCAGGTGATTTATTATGGCTTCTTTGCTGAAGTTGAGAAAAGAATACCACAAATCACTACCAGTTTGTGGGGTTGGTACTATAAAACAGATTATCATAAAGGAAATCTCATCAGTAGACAGTTTGTTTTCAGAGAATAGAGTCAAGGTTACACGATGATTTTAACCTGCAGATCTACAAAAGATTGTCGTGTTACATTATTTCACAGAGCATTGACAATATCAACTAGCTCAATGACTGCAGAATGTTAAGGACTTTGCTAAAATCACTGCAACTTCTCAGTCACCAGCCTAAAAATGATGAATTCATATACCTGCTTCTTTTGTACCACCCAGCCACTCGCTCACCCTCCCCCCCTGGTGGGATGGGGGAGAGAATCGGAAGAGCAAAAGTAAGAAAACTCATGGGATGAGATAAGAACAGTTCAATAATTGTAATTATTATTATTATTATTAGATAACAATAATTGTTGTGAGAAGGAAAACAACAAGTGAGTGAGAGAGGAACAAAACCCAGGAAAAAAACAAGTGATACAACTGCTCAGCACCTGCCGACCAACACCCAGCCAGTCCCTGAGCAGCGATCGCTACCCTCGGCCAACTCCCCCCAGTGTAAATGCTGAGCATGACGCCATATGGTATGGAACAGCCCTTTGGCCAGTTTGGATCAACTGTCCTGGCTGTGCCCCCTCCCAGCTTCTTGTGCACCTGGCAGAGCAGGGGAAACTGAAAAGCCCTTGACCAGTGTAAACACCACTTAGCAACAGTCAAAACATCAGTGTGTTATCAACATTATTCTCATACTAAATCCAAAACACAGCACTATAGCAGCTACTGGGAAGAAAATTAACTCTATCCCAGCCGAAACCAGGACATCCATTGAACTAATTGAGACTATATAACATTTTCATGCAAAGGAGCATCCAAAATAGAATTTGCTGCTTGCTATATATTCATAAATCCTCATCAAAGTTGTATAAAGGGTTATCACCTTCCTTATAAGTGATGGAAGGCAACTCTATCCAGCCAAAGATCACACTAGAGTTTTTGATCATGCTATTACACAGACATTTGCTGATGGAAAACCAGACAAATTTCTTCACAACTTACTTCCAGTTAATTCTGTTTTTTGGCAGTCTCAATTATGCCAGTAGCCTGAGGCAGTCAAGAGATAAAAACCAACAACTATAGAGCAGCTTCCAGTTAACAAATTACAGACTATCACAGGGGACACGTTAGTAATCCTTTCTGACCTGAATGAAAACAAAACCCATAATTTAAAGAATTTGTCACTGACCTCATTTAAAAAGTCCTCCTGTCAGGTACACAATACGGAAACATCTGTTACTTGCCCTGGTAGTTCATTTATACTCCTTTTCTTAAAAGTTGTAATCTTGCCAAATATTTACTTTTGTGTTTTACTTGCTAATTAACTGTCATTACTGTGAATAGTGTATTTAGTATAAAGAGAATTACATATTCTGTTCCTTATTAGCATGCTTTAAAGCCACACCAAAAATATACTGATACTTGGATGCTGCTTTGTAGTCTTTCAGAAGTATAAGTTTGCAGTTTGATTGATTAGTTTCCACCACCAAAAAGAAGCAGCTGCAGCTCTGAATAAAATTGTGCTAATGAAGCTTTCAAAGTGGTGATCAAAAGCAGACTTTGCTCTTTCAATTGTACACTTTTCTGAAGATAACTAATTGTGCTGTTTCAGCAAAATGTGTATATCAAAGCAGCTGAATCATACATTTCAGTGGGAACTTCAGAGCATGTTTAACACATTATGATGGCTAATCTTTGTCACATTTGGTCTGTCAGTTGCAGAAGAGTAGAAAGTGATTAACTATTTTTAGCACTGATTCATGTAGTCAATCAAGAGTCTGAATATGAAGAATAGTCTATATTTGCTCATAGACAACTATATTTACACGGCTGGGAAGACACACACGTCTAGATCACTAAGTGTTACCTTATGCAATAGTTTTAATAAAATGTACAAACCCCATAACTTCAAGAAGAATTTCAGTCTGCTGGACAGATGAGACAAAGTTGTATGAGGGGTTTGAGCACAATGCCATGGTCTGCCACAAGCTTTCTGTCAGATGTCCTGGAATAGTCTGCTAGAATTGAATTTTTAACATATTTTGGCATCTAAAGACAAAGCCATGTACCTTCAGGAATTTCCCTTTTTGTGTTCAGGCAAAGGCAAATTGTTCCCAGCTCAGTTAAACCTCCTTATATCTCTGCATTAACTTCAGAAGGCAAATTTTGCTGCCCATAGTGAGTTCTGCACAGCCGTTTTTAAGACTGCTCTAGGACCAAAGCCACCTACCTCATGCTAGTTCCACCACTTTCTGAAACACACTTCAGTCCTTTCTGCACTGTAGGAAAACCCACACACAGCAGGGGCATGCTTTGTCATGCTAAAACTGTCAACAAAATAAAAAGTAAAACCAAATCAAAACCATAAACATAATGAAATCAACTGACTGAAAGATATTAAAAAAACCCGACAACCCACACATGGGTGAACAGTTGAACTGAATTACTGATAATGATATCTTATATAATTTTTAAACTTATTTTTAAAGTTTAAATGACGCCAATGCGCTTTTCAGGACATGCAGCAAAGAACGTATGGCAGAGCCACCCAGCTCTCCTGGCAAGAGATTTTTGTCTCGTCTGTTGAGCAGTTGTTAATTTCTTTGTAATTATGGGTTTTGTCTGTTCAATCCAAACTATCTCCAGAATGAGTCCAAGGACTTTGTTATGGATTTCAGGTTCAAATTGCTATGGTACATATAACAACCTTATCAACCAGCTTTCCAGATGGTGTATCTACGTAATAAAGTCATGGGACTACTCTGAATGATATTGAATTAGGTAGCTCCTCTGGATGACAACGTTCTTCTTTTAACTCAATCCACTAGGTGTCATTACATTGCCTACCTACTATGTCTTTATTCTTGATATTCAAATTTTAATAATAAATACATATCTATTGTGCAGCATCCTTTTTTGGCCGCTTTTCCACTCAACGTTGAAAGTACTAGGCTCAGTGAAGATATCTTGCTATGCCTCAGACAAGATATGTTATTCTAAATGGTTCAAAATGGTTGTATATGTTAACTCTTGAGAAAACAACATGCCAAGTAATGTTTTCATGTTTTATGTAAGTAGAGGATAACTTGGATGGTATATAGAAATATTCTGACCTTTCTAAATGCTTATCAGGCCAGTAATAGGAATTATTATTGCAGCAAAACGTTACTTTTTGTATTTATTATAATGTTTTACATGGCCTCCACAGAGAAGATTAATTTTCTCTTTCATTCTGCCTTCCTTCTGTTTCTCTATGCTATATATCTTTTTTAACCAACTTAGTTCCAATTCGGTGAAATTAAGGTTAAATCTTTGTTGCACAAAAGTAATCTTCTTCCTGAACTCCTGTGAATTATTTTATTCACAAAGATAATACCATGAAGACAGACAAGAGAAAGGTCAAACTAAGACAAAACTTCAAATTCTTTCAGTATCTGTTAGATTTGCTTCATCTATAGTATATCCAAAGCCACCATTTTTATTTCCATTCCTTATCAAACCAGAAATTAAGTGGAAAAACCTTCCTTCCATTAGCAATGTTATAAATGCTCAGCCAGCCCTGCTTTCCATTCCCTGTTCTTCAGTATCAAACAATACTTTCTAATAATTTATACTATTTTATGAATAAATAAAATTTCAACACCCTTATAAAAATATTTTTAGATGAAATATGTATTTTTAGAATACCCTGATTTTTTTTTTGGTCAATAAAGTTAGAAGATGCAACCTAAATATTACCACAGTGTCCAGACTTCTGAAATAAATTATTAGCATCCAAACACTCCACAATTTGAATAGGGAAGATAGGGGAAGGAATAAATAATAAAAAGTGCTAATTAAAAAATAAAATAATAATGAAAACTGTTCGATTTCATCTACACCTTGTGCAATTTCTACATAAAAGATGTCCAGTTAAATCAACTCTGTCATTCTCTAATTTTTTAACTAAAATCCCATTATTTCCAGTATTTTTCAAAAATCTTAATATTCAGATATGTTTAACTCTTTTAAGGATGTAAGCATACAAACATAAACTAAAGCAATGTACACCTGAAATGGAATGTATTCAATTAATTTAAATTGAGGTATATGCTTAATATGTCAGATTCCACTACTATAAATTGATTTATAATGAGAGTAAAATCAGAAAAAAAAAGATCAAGGTGACTCTGGATGTCAGAATTGAGCTCACAGTTATGTATGTATGTAGTTATGTATACATATAGTTACATATCAGTTATGTATCAGTTACACATAAATATACACATAAACATTTCCTCTTACTTTAATTTTTATTTTGCACCTGTCAATTGAAATCATGCATTGCTCTAAAACATAACTGCCCTTTAGAGCCATGGTCATTCATTAGAGGTGTTTCAGAGGTTTTCCTGTCTTGTAATATTTAAAAGCTTTTTCTGGATTATGTCATTATTTCACTGGCTCTTTTCACTCCCTTCACTGCCAATATGATTTTTTTTAACCAAGGTTATAAAAAATGGACAAATTAGATGCCCTATTTTGAGAGCTATTTAAATGGACACTCTGTAAAAATGTGGGTTTGCTAACAACTATATTTGCAATCAAAATGCCCACGCACCGATTAGTTTGAGGAACCTTTGCAGAGATGCATTAGCCACATGTGGAATGAGGTGAATGGTTTCCCCAGGGTTCCCGGTGGGCAAGCCACCACATGGGGTACTACTCCCATGTACAGTTTTTACCTCATATTCTGTCCCGTTGCACTAGGGTTTTTTCTGAGCACATATATATTCTTATACTTAAAGATGGTCCTTCAACAAAAAGTCTGAGACTCCTGAGGGCAATGTGGGAATCCCTTCTGTCGCTGTCCAAACTCAAAGCTGTACAAAAGTTACGAGCGCAACGGGTTATTTTCTCAAATACTCTTTGGGAGTTGTTTATTTAAGCTAATTTTACTCTTTAAAAAATTACTTCCAATTACTGTTTATACATTTTTCAGATGACGGCTTAGTCTGGTTAAAGTGAGCTGGGTCTTGTGAAATATATGTGAAATGAGGCAATATTCAAAACTCAGATAATAAGAAATAATGTTAGATGACAAAGTATGATGTTCATTTGAATTTATAAGCATTTCCTAGACATTAGAAAGTAAAAGATCAAAAACTGCATTCAGCGCGGTACCTGTTTTCCATCCTTATACCTTCTTCATCTCTGCAACTAGAGGTTTTCCCAAAAATCTCCCCACAAAAAAACCACTTTCAGAATTTTAGTGTTGACTGAAGGGAACTTTTTGATTCTACCTCTTTGTTAAGGAAAAAAATAGAAAAGGAAAGCTGTTTATGTCATTGTTTTAGAATCCCCTTATTTTCTTTCATTTTTGTCTGAAAAGAGGACTATATCATTGTTTTCATCTAAACGTGCTTTTAAGTTTCTTTTCCTTTTCTTTTTCCAAACTACACTGTTAATCTGCAGTTTATTTGCTAAGATAATAATTTTAAAAATGGGTTGCATAAGAATCTTGGTGAGAAAATATTAAATTTCTGCTGTTGTTAATAGGAAAATATTATTAATATGCAGCTGAAGTCACTCTGCAAGTCCAGTGAGAATTACATTTTATATGTCATGAATGCAATAATATGTTTGCCTTATTTCTTATTTCTTACAGAAGGAGCAAAAATGTCATTACAAAGTCTTTTATAGCAAATAATTAACTTCAAAAATGAAAAGTTGTTTTAAAATAAATGGTATATAACAGTTCTGGGAAGACAGCTGTTGGAATTCCTAGAAAAGAAATAGAAAACATACATTGTACATCAGAAGGATTGTTCTTTCCAAGGTCTTCAACCCAAGGTCCTATTAGAATCTCTCTATTCTTCCTGCCACTGAGCCATAGGTGCCTCTTCCCTGCTCTCAACCTAATCTTGAAACGATTCCCTAATGAGTCATCCCATTTCAGAGAATTAAGGAGAGGGTTCAGTAGCACCCTCCTCTCACATTTACAGCATGTTCAGTATTACCTTTGGGGTCCATGCTTTTGTGTCTCTCTTCCTGTAAAGCTGGGACTCTTAGTTCAAATGACCTGTACAAGAAAATCTACATGGAAAAAAGAAATTGCATCAAAGTGCTTTTGCTTGTTCCATAGTCAGAATGAGACTGGGAGCTGGAGAGTGTGTTACACACCAGTAGCAAGACACTTGTCATGGTGCTGGGCACTGCTTTTTTTCCTCTCAGAAAAAGTCCATGTGTCATTAGTTAATTCCAGGGTCCAGAAGGACTTTCATGATTATTTATAGTTTCAGATTTCAGACTCTGTAGAGATTTCTTTAATTTCCATACCTTTTGACTGCAGTTACAGAAAAGCACCCCATTATCCTCGTTATTCCTAGGCTGACAAAGCTGTAGGAACGTTAACGATCAAAACCAGAAATCTCACCACGTCGCATGGTACTAATGATATACTTATTGTGTAATTTTTTAAATTTGTTTTATCTTCAGATATTTTACATTACTAAGATGCTTTTGCTCATTTTCCAGTTTTGTTTTTTTTTGTTTTTCGTTTGCTTTTTTTTTAATAAATGACTTTGTTAATGTGAATCTTGAATATCCTATACGAAACACGTGCCAAAACAGAGTAACACACAGGCCACTGGAAATAAGATAAGCTTGCTAGAAACTTAGTACCACTAAAGAGACTGGAGTTCTTTCTTAAAGGAGTGGATATTTGTGTCCGTAACTACTGAGGTGAAGATGAAAGCATAGCTGTAGCTAAGCAAAAGACAGATGGGGAAGCCAGGCTTTCCAGTGAAACTTTGGCTTAGTTCACTTCTCATCTCACTTGCTCCTTCCCTCCTTAGCCTAAAGAGACCCACTCTGCCAGCCACTTCTTGAAAGCTGGCTTCAGTCACCCAGCTGTGCCTAATTTCAGGAGTGTCAGGTGCAGTGATACTCTGCCTGCAAAAGCTATGTTGGTATAGACACTCCCCTGGGGAAAGCAGAGCAAAGGAGAGCTTTTTTTTTTTCCTTCCCCTTTTCAAGCTCTGATGAGGTAGAATGGCTGGGAGAATCCAATAGTAAAATTTTTCCTCAGCTGAAATAAAAAGGAAATAGAGAAGGATTTTTTTAAAAGAGTTCTTTAGGTTTCTCTGACAAGTGATACAAAAAGTATATTTCAATACTACTACTTCTGCTAGTTATTATTTTCTAACCCCGTTCTCTTTCCCTGATACAGAGCAGTAATAACACAGACTCTCCCTTTCCACTTCTGTATCCAGGGTCCATGCCAAGAGGGTATAACATCTCATGTGCAGTTACCATATGCCACAGTTTAATCCTGATTCAATGTGACAGTAGGACCCTTTTCCTTCTGTCATTTTATTCTGCTTGCTGAGGTCACTTCGTATCCCCAGTCCGCCTTTCCTTTGCAGCAGTTCTATGAGCTGCATAGGTACGTAGCACTGTGTGCATACAACCTTGCAGCTGGAGGAAGGTGCATAACCTTTTCTGGTACACGTCTTTTCTGCCCATGTCTGTGACAGGAGAACACAAGAATGAATTCTGGAGACCATCCTCACTGAATTTTACAATTAGTTTGTAATGTTTTTAAATATTCCTCTTCCGATAAAATCTTCTGGCACTTCAAACAGCATCTCTGATATCTTTGATTAGTGCCAAATTTGTGCTTGTTTCTGGCTGCAGAACTTATTACCAAGCATTTGGTAGGAAAAGTGTTTTCCAACAAGGGCTTCATTATAAAATGTGTTGTCAGAAAATTCCTAGTTACTGATTTTCTTCTGACATATGAACAATAAGGTCAGCTTAAGTGCAAGCCAATTGCATGAGAGTACATCTTTATTTTTTCTTTTTTTTTTTCCTTTTCTTCTCTCAAAATTTACCTGACAAATTTCCATTTAAGATTTGTGTTTATACATGCTTTACATTACATTTATGACCTAAATGAAGAAAGTAGAGTAGATGTCTCCACAGCATGGAGGAAAAAACACAGGTAGATTAGTGAGAGCTTGACTGAATTTGCACCATGTTTGTTCTGAATGCTTGATTAGTAGTTAGGACACTAGCCTAGGAGTATGACATATCTCGCTTTCCAGTATTACCAAAGACTTCCTGTAGCACCTTGAGTACATGAATTAAAGTTTATGAGCCTCAGTCTTTACCTACAAAATGAGAATTTCATACCTCATGCGTGACATAAGGGCATATCACGTTGTGAAGTTCCCTGGTCATAGAGTAACATTAGTATCTGATTCTGTTTTAAATATGAACTATTCATCCATTTTCTGAGTCTGGTGGGCTAGAAGCATTGTAGTGCTAGCTCTGCACTGAAATCCAATATGAAGAAAGTACTGGCGACTACCTGGTGCTGTCATACTGTTTAATCATCTATAGCTGGGGGTTGTACAAACCGTACAGGCAGCGCTAAAGCCTTTTACGTACCAGAACTGTCATTTTTAGAAGACTTATCTCTGCCTCCTTTTCCATTTCTTACGTTTCCCGTTCTCTCCCCTTCATCCCTACGTCCCCCCTGAACTTCTCTTTTGCAGCGTCTCACAGTGTTTTTCACCACCTGAGGGTATCCCACCCTCCGCCGCTGCCTTCCCAGTCTCACCTGTCCCCGGCTGTCAGTGCTGTATGCGCTGCCCCACAAATGGTGATATATTTCCTGCCCTTTAGCCTTGCAGACATATGTGGCAGTTTGCTGCTGCCCTCCTGCCAGCTCCTTATGCTTTCACAGATGCCTCATGCCCTTCTTTTGATCCTCTTTAATGTCAGGGAACATGAACAAACGTAGCCTTCTCCCTGCTCTGCGCTTGGAGAGCGGACCATGGGAGCCTCTCCTGTCTGCATGCAGCACCGTAAAAGAGCTCCTTACGCTTTTTATGACCTAGGACTGCTAGGAAATTTTGTTTTCCTCTCTATTCACCTGTTGTTATTCTCATGTTGTCAGTTACGTAGGAAAGATCATTCCACTAGGTTCAACCTAAATATACAAATCTCTGCTAAACAAAGGGAAACATCACTGTTCTTTGGATGGCTGGACAAATTCCAAATTCTTTCAATCTACTGTAAATGTGTAAATGTACACATCATTTTGAGATTTACTATGGTTTTTTGAATCAGGGTTATAGATATTTTATACATAGGAGAGCATTGGTCCCCCTGTAGATCCTTCTTTTCATGGGATACTTTGTTGTTTGGTTGGGGTTTTTTCTACTAGGAAAAAAATGTGAACAGGACTCAGTATAGCCATTTCAGTAGAATTATTCTCTTGTGTATGAACCTGCTCAAAATGGAAATATTCTCAACAAAAAAGACCTTTGTGTCTATTTTTTTTTAAGAAATGAAAGAACAGTGAGTAATTGTCATGAACAAAGTGTTATCAGAGGTGTTTGGTTTTTGTCAAAACAGTAATTGCTGTTTATCTTTGGTAAGTCTTTTATAACCTCTCCTCTCTTTTAAATGGATGATGTGTGTGTGCTGGTTTTGGCTAGGATAGAGTTAATTTTCTTTATAGTAGCTAGTATGGGGCTATGTTTTGGATTTGTGCTGAAAACAGTGCTGATAATACAGAGATGTTTTATTTGTTGCTAAGCAGTGCTTACACTAAATCAAGGACTTTTCAGCTCCCCATGCTCTGCCAGGTGCACAAGAAGCTGGGAGGGGGCACAGCGGGGACAGCTGACCCCAACTGGCCAAAGGGATGGCCCAGACCATATGGCGTCATGCTCAGCATATAGAGCTAGGGATGTTTTATATGGAAGGAAGGAAGGGGGGGGATGTTCAGAGTGATGGCATTTGTCTTCCCAAGTCACCGTTACGCGTGATGGAGCCCTGCTTTCCTGGAGATGGCTGAACACCTGCCTGCCCATGGGAAGGAGTGAATGAATTCCTTGCTTTACTGTGCTTGTGTGTGCGGCTTTTGCTTTCCCTATTAAACTGTCTTTATGTCAACCCACGAGTTTTCTTACTTTTACTCTTCTGATTCTCTCCCCCATCCCGCTTTGGGGGAGTGAGTGAGCGGCTGTGTGGGGCTTAGTTGCCGTCTGGGCTTAAACCACGACAGTGTGAGAGAGGGACGCTTCAGGAAGGCAATGATGAGCCAGTGCTACCACAGCTCTGCCCCCACTGACCTTCCTTCTTTCAACAGTCTGCAGCATATCTGTGTGAAATTGCTATGTATCCCTCATTCCTTTCCCAGTTCCTTCCAAATATGTACAGGGATGGGAATACGTTCCAGTGACTTCATTTGTCTATGTCAGTGAGAAATCATGATACTCTAGCTGGTCACTGTTTCAGATCCTGAAGATCAGCAGTGTTGTGTAGTACTATGTAAAAATAAGTAATCCTTTCCTTCTTTGCCAGTATCTCTTCTATCTTAGGATGCAGAAGGTAATGCTGATCAATGCAAATTTGGGGAGGATCTGACAGAAGTTTTGGTATTGGAAAATTAGTAATTAGATGTGATCAATGTATTTGAGATTGGGGAATTGTAGTGCATCACCCATCGAGAACTCTGGAGGTCTGATCTGAAGCCCTCTAACCAAGAGGGGTTTCTCTGGTGTACCATGAGAATAATGTTGTTTTGTGAGATTTGCTGGATCTCATCTCTCCACTATGTGCTTTGCACATTGGGCTCAAGGATTACAGACAGGCAAGCTGCTTTCATAACTTCTCCCAGATTTGGAATTGCTGAAATTCATTACTTATATTTGAAATCTGCATTGGAGCAGCCCTGCAAAAAGCCCCAGTGATTCCCTGGTTATCAATAGACACAGCCATGACACTGAGTTGTATGCTTTGTATGCATGTCTGCTTTGTCATGTTTGTATTAGTAGGCTTTGGTAAAAAGACTTCAGCATGAGCGAATTTTTCAAGCAATTTCATCAAACAAAACTGATAAAAGAGATACATGTCCACAGATGCCAAAAGGTGCATACCAAAATTTAACACTACTTTTGATGTGTATTCAAAAGAAGGATGGGCCTTGTGAACAAAATGGCCAAAACAACCGTCCTCCATATTTTCATCATAATTTACCGGTTTATCATTCAGTTCAGTCTTATTCAGATTCCATCCCAGTTCAAGACTTAAGAGGGCCCAAATTTAGCCAACACACAGGGGTATTAGAAAAATGACAGCCTCATATAGGAAATAAACAGGAAGGTGATACAATCTCTACCACTCCCAAACTTGGGGAGCTATCATTGCTTGTGAGCAAGTGATCATTATTGTCCTCCAAGATCTTATTGGAGAAAAGAATGGAGAAATACCATCTAGCTATGAAAGACCCGTCATATTGATGCTACTTTGTCAAAACTTTATGGAAGTCTGACAGATGTCAAATCATCACAGTCATCTAGCATTTTATTCATCACGGAAGGGTTATAAACTACTGAGACTAGTTTCACTTCCATAATTTCCATTGAAAAGGACTGAGGAAAATCTAAGGACTAAACATAACACCCAAGTTATTTCACCACAACTCTCTACATACCTCAGTAGTAAAAGAAAGTTACAAGTTCAGAGTACTGAAATGCTTCTTGAGCTTAATAATGTAAGGGTAAGATCTTGTTGCCTTGAATAGTGCTTTTTCAATACTTTAGTATTAGTTTTATAACTACTATTTCATTTATTAAATGAAAATACTTTTTAAAAGTATTTTTATACTGTAAAGTACTATTATCCTATAAAATTCTACTATACTGTCAAATATTTTTAATGAAAAAAAATTTAAAATAAATAAATTTTGGTTTGGTTTGGTTTTCTTAATTGTACTGATTTGTAGACCTGAATATGGCATTATTTTGAACCTTTCTTGAATTTGTGGTTACTCTGACCATAAAATGTTATTTATTATGGCACAGAGGAACTATATGTTTTCCTATTAAAACAAAATATTTTGGATTTCAAATATTTTTCATTTTTTTGTCCAGTTACAATCTTTAAGCTCAGATCTGTGATTTGCTCCACAGAAAAATACTTTGATGTTTGCATAAATTTAATTAAGATACTCCCATTTTTGAATGAATTTCAGTGACATTTATGTCACTGAAATTATCCCTGTAAGTGTGACTATCTTTAAATACCTGTATGGTTAAGTTTACAGTGTGGAAATTATTTTTTACATCTTGTACATCTTGTACAGTCTGAGATTTGTTTGGTTTTTTTTGGTTTGTTTTGCCTTTTTTTTTTTTTTAAGAAAGTAAATTTCCTCAAGACAAGCGAAAAAATATTTTGAATTCTACATTGTACAGACAAATGACCTGGGAAAGTACTTGCTGAACTAATAAACCCATTGTAGCAATTATGTAAATCTTGTACAGTATTTTCATGTTTTACTGTAAATACAGTAATGGTGAAATGACTTGAGCAAACCAGCATCTATTCTATTAGTATTTTTCTAACACATAAAATGTTGATTGTGTCCTTGTAAAATAGACTTTAACTGTTACTGTGTCACAACCACTCATGTTTAATGCTAATGAATCAATAAGAAATGTGAAGGATAGATGAGCCATTCATTCCGCTATGTTTACTACAAAGAAACTGAGGGACTGAGGGGGGGAAACACTGACAATCTTTTAAAGTCAATTTCTGAAAGGTCTGAACTGTAAACATAACACTGTATATTTTCTTCTGATTTGTGTTTTATCTTTACTTCTTACAAGAACGACATCAGAGAGTTTGCGAATATCTTTTAACACCTTATACAATTTTTTAAATATATTTTTATCTATAGAATACATGTGAAAATGATGTTCTAATTTGAATATTAACATTTCCTAAGTCGCTTATTCCTATAAAACATCAAGCTAGTGGGTTAAGGGTAAAACTTTCTCCCCCGAAGGCACCTTTCTAATTTTGAACCAGTTAGCTAGATAAACATATTCATTGTTACCATGGTTATATATGGGCCTGTAACTAACTTTTCAGCAAGATCCATCAAATCTAAGTGTTTGAAGGCATTGTGAGCTTCCACTGAGGACACAGCAATGTCACTATTTTGTAGGAGAATTTAATGGTTGTTATTTACCAGAGCAATGTATAATTATCACAAGAGAAATTAGGCTAGAACTTGAAAAATTACAGTTCATGTCAAAAACCTGTGAGATTTATGTCTTGGAAAAATTCCACTTATTCATAGTGCAAAAATCCTACCGTGACATTCCTATTCTCTTTAATTATCCAGAAATCCTGGTTTGGAACATTTTGTGTATACTCCCTTAAATCCTACTTCCCTTTCATATGTTTCCAAACAAATAATTATTTAAGAGAGAGTCATCATGCAGGTGCATTGAAAAACATTCATTTTAGTATTTGGGGACAGCAGATGTTCAATAAGTATAAAACTTGAAGTGGAGAAATTAAATCCATGTAAGTTACTACATGCTGTTCTTCCTGTATTAAGTCCTCTCTTTCATTTATGCCTTTCCTTTACAATTCTGAGCAGACAAATACTTCAGTTTGGTTTTCCATGACTTTTGTATTATGTACAAACAGTTTTATTTTCATAGACTAAAGCATGAAATTGGCAAAAATATTCTGTTGCTATTTTTTTGTTCTGATTAGTTAAGGGTGAGCACCTTTAAATTTTGTGTCCTGGGATCACAGTCCTGAGGAAGAGAAGCAGACATGTTCCAGAAATTATTGAGCAACAATCCTATTTTCATGCCACTTTAGACTTGTCTTTCCCGAGACAAGATACTTTAAAACATATAGTACTGAAACACACTTAAATGCAGTGACTTAGGGTTCTGCTCATGAGAAACCGGGCTGAGAGAATTCTCAGGAGAATTCTTATATCCAGGCCATGTCTTATCTGAACTGCATTACTCCAGCTGCAAAAACTGGGATAGAATTAAAAAGTATAAATATATCAAGTTAACTCCGAGAGATGAGTCCAAAATCCAGCTACTGAACGGGAGAAATCAATCTGTTATAAATAAGGTGTGAGACTGTTTATCAATACTTATCAAATTAAAGGAGGGGAAAAAAACCAAGCCAACCAACAAGCAACTAAAACCTTTCTTACAGGACAGTTATTTAGACAATCTGAATTTATGAGGGCTCTGGTTATTCCACTTAAAATGCATTGTTTGTTCTTTGCTTTTAATTTATATTTTTAATTTGTATTTTGTTGCCAGATTTCTTTTGTAATACAACTTCCCAAATTGCACAGCTGCAAAGGAAAAAAAGATTAAACGTTCTAAACAACTGCAATTTCTTCCTCTACATGAATCAGCAGGAGAGATTAAATGGTTGAGTACTGTAGCACATATTGATCCTACCACCCTGCCAAGGCTGAAATCTGGTCTTGCTGGATGCACTCTGAGGTGGTGTGGGCACCTCACACTATTCATGTGAGGTATCTTTTTGTGTTATAACTACGTTCATGAGAGTATCATGGAATGATCTGATATTATGTGCAGGCTCTATAATTAGTTGTATCTGATGGTATCCATACCATTCTAATCCCAGTACCAGTCTAAGGAAATAATGAGTCATGTTTCTAATAAATCATCAAAATGTGTGTGTTAAAAATATTTTTAAGTGAGAAATCTAAAAATAGTGCACTGCACTATTATTCCTATAGCTCCAGGCAGAATACTTGATTAGGAAAATGCAATAAAAATACTGTATCCAAAGACAATGTACAAAATCTTTTTATTTTGGTAAAAATATAATTACTTAAATCTCAGAATTCTCATATTGCCTGTTTCTTTTAGAAATGATGATATATTCCCCGTCAAAAAGTATTTGGTACCAAATTGCATATAAATGGTATTTGATGCTATGAAACTACTGCCTACTTAAATCTGGCTCTAAGTGTGAAGAAAATATTCTTGGTCTTGATCTTACTCTTGATTCTCCTGTTATTTCTTAGAAAACTTTCTTCCACAATTTGAGCTCTAGACAAAATAATTTTGTTTGATCCTAGCTATTGTTCTTGCAATTATCTTTCAACCTAAGAAGGTAGAGGATGGACTGTTTTCAGGGTTTTACTTTTATTATAGTTTCACATGACTGGGTCTTTCAATTATTCTTTACCTCTTTAGGCTGGCTTAATGTCTTTTTCATGCAGGAATGTGTATTGCCACCCCTTTTTCATTTTCTTGCAGGCTGGCACAGTATCAATGTGTAAATGTAATCTCCACGTTTTCTGGTAGCTCTTAGATTTTTCATGTTGGGCATCTTATGAACAGAAAGTGTGCCATTAAAATAGAGGAATCTTTAGTAATACTGGGTTCTGGTAGTAATGAATGTAGGCTGAAAGAAGGCTACTGTGTTTCAGCATAAACACTTTCTTTTGTGCAAAATATGTTTTTCCAGGTTATGAAATTGTGATAGAAGTTCCACATATTGTGTACAAGATAGGACAAAGAACAATACTGTCTGGTGAATACTCACGTCTGATAAACACTCAGAGAAACATACTGTAAACTATAGGTTGAAAATCATCCCAGTGGTGATGCTTTCTTTTTGCTAGTTATTTTCATGCTATTTTGGTGTGTTGCAGTGTAGGACAATATAACAGAGGAATATTTGATTGTACTGAACAAATCTGAAATATATGCAAATGAAATCTGCATCCTCTTAATCATTGTAGCATTGTGACAGTGTAATATGTGCAGTGAGTATGTGTGTATATGTACAATAGTATAATCTTTATTTGAAGGTGCAGTGCAGTCTATCCTATCAGACTGCGGCTTTTCATTTAGGAAAATTGTTGAGTACAGATGCTTCCAAGCACCTCCATCATGACTAGAAATGAAACAAAGAAACACTTGCAGTGTGAATGTGTAATGAATCAGTCAAGTTTTTGGCAGTAAAACTTGTATTAGGATTAAAATCTTATTTTATTAAATGCTAAATCAATTATCTTGTACATCTATTTTTTTTTTCTTTTAGCTTGATTTTGTGTAGCTTTCTCTTTTTGTCAGTTCTACTACCTTTATTTTTGTCAGGTCCAAATAAAGAGCTCCATGATTAAAGCAGACAATCTTGATTTGGTTTAATTGATTGGGACAGAATTTTCATAAATAATTAAATGTTTTCTGTTCTCTCTAATTTAGTTCTTTCTAGTCTGCGTCAAGACGTTTGTTCACACACAAATTAAAAAGTTGAAAGGAACTAATAACTCAAGACATGTAATATGCCGTCTTCATTCATCAGCTTTCTTGTTACATTGGCTTGCCAGTCTTTGCATTCAATTTTTCTAAGTCCTGTTGAATCAACTATGGCATTTTGGTGAAATGAAGACAATACGTTATAAACTAACTGTACCAAAGTATGAATTAACTTTGCTTAAGTCTTTTAGCCATGATCATCTTCAAAAGCTTCTTGTTTTTATTTTATTTTTTGTTCCTTAAGCCTTTACTTGATATCTTAATTCCTTGCCTCAGAGAAACTGAGTGGCAAGTGTTCTTCCCAGTTGCTATAGGGATTGATTTGCTATGAATACTATAGGAACAGGGGAGTTTGTAAGTTTCTTGTAAAAATTGGACATCTATCCTCTAGAGATTATAACGTACATGGTAATCTCAGCTTTTGGAAGATGGTAAAAAACAATGGAGTTTTTCAGCAATTAGTCTAACAAAAGGGAACTTTCTCATTTAATTATACAGCTACAAAGATTTTCAGGTTTATTTCTGGCTCTGAATATGCCATCATTTTTATTTGCCTTTTTCCAGGCCTTCTCAAAACATGTAAAGTTGTATTGTCAAATAGAAGATGGCAATATCAGTGCCTTGATCAGAATTTCCATTAGTTCATCCAAGCAAATGTAAATCAATGTTCTTATTTGCTGCACCTGGGTGTATTCCATACCTGCAAGCTCAAACTGAAAGAGACAATTACTTTTTATTCTGCTGTAGCTATCAATCCATTACTCTCAGTTAGGGTATTATGATTTCCATATCATTCTTAATATTGATTAAGTCTCCTGAAAGGATTTGCTGTTTTTTAAAACACCAACATGAAGCTTTTTTTCAATTTTCACACTTCTATTCATCCTGAGATGCATGCCCTGATATGTCTGTTTCAGTGATACCATTTTCAAGTGAATATTTGAAATAGAAACAGGTGAGAATGGTGAAGTACTAGTATGGAAAATATGAAGCCTTGAAGCCGATTATAAGCAGAGTAAACAACTGGTGTCTCTCATCACTGTCATTATTCTTGCATATGGCAGTTTATTTCCCATTCAGCAGGAAATTTGTTATGTTATTGAATGATAAAGTGTAACTCTATGTTTAGACAGAGGATATAAATTCATCAGTTCTGACAGGTAGAAACAGGTCTTTAAAATAAAGTGATTAGGAAATTTTGAACGTACATTTAAGTAATTTTAAAATAATTTACTAATGTCCAAACAGTTCATAAAAAGCTATTTATTCACTTGAGTGCATAATGTCTTCGGAGGGAAGGTTTAGCATTTTGTTTCCACATTATATGGATTGCAAATATATTCAATAGTTTAACATTATATTTAAAGAAAAAATAGTAAGAGAGAGTTTGATTTAAAATCATGTATCAGTAGTTTCAGTTCTGCTTAAATCAAGCATTTAAAAGCAACACGTGTGTGAACAAACAATTCTTCAAAAATACTGCCTAGTAGAATCTTTACTTAATTACATATTTATGTATACATACTGGTGACTGAAAAAAATATATTTATATCGCTCAATATAATAACAATAACTGCACTCCTCCCAATTGTTTTTAAGCTATTAAATGTCATTTAGGCATTCCTAAAATATTAAAAATATTTTCTAGTTATCAATCTAGATCTACAGTACACATTAAAGTAGTTGTCAATAGCTGTTTCCCCAACATTGAGGGGCAAAACCACCTTCAATTTAAACTAAAATTAGTCTCACTGTCTCTCAGATGCAGAGTCGCTGTTACAGCTAGTGTCCAGTTATTAACATGACAGGGTTTCGGATCCTGATACGCTCCAGCCCACGCCAGATGTTCCAGTCATGGTGCCTGGAATCTTTCTCATCCTCCCACTTTCTTTATGACTGCTATGAATATTAGGCTGCACAGCATCTCCATCTCCATCATTTTATGGATGGAACTGCTGGTGAATTAAAAGAGAAACTCATAAAGCAGTTCTTAGTAGAACTCCACTTGTAAACTGAGAAAATCCATTGCTTAGATTAAGTAAAAAAAACCCCTAAAGTATGTGAAGGAATAGAGACATATTTAAATTCTGCCCTGCAGCGATACCATCAGAGAGGAAAATGAAGAAATTTGCCATTAAAAATCAATTTTATGAATCTGGGACATTTGTTTTTGCACTAATCATAATTGTGTGTTTATTTCATGTTGCCATTACAAAGAGGAAGTAATGCAGCTGTCAATCTCATGTGCTATAGCTTATGATACACTGCGTGCTTGTATAACATATGCTTATTTATGTCATCAGAGAATTTCAAATATATATAGGGTGAGTTCTTGTGTAAGTAGAAGCAAAGACTCACTACTTTTGTCCGTAAGTTCATATGTTGTCCAACTCATATGTTGAGTAATTTTATTGAGGACAGAATTTATTTGTTTACTGAAGTGCTTGTAACATGCAGAATTCACAGCATCTCAGGTTCTTTTAAAAAATGAAAAAAAAAATCAGATAAACCCATATTTTGTGTTCTCTGATTCCTCTGTGAGGAAAAAATGTCACAGCATTTTGTTTGCTTTTTCATTTCACTGAAGAGTATATAAATCTTGATACTCTGCTTGATTATTTTAATTTTCTCAGATAGCTTGTACCAGTATAATTTATTTCTCATGTAAAACTGAATTAATAGCTTATTGTCATTACAAAGAGAAGCTACAGTACTGTATCTGGACTCATCTTTCTTCATTTATGATTAGCATATAAGCTAGCATGTAGACAGTCATTAACCTGGCTATGGAGGTTGCATACTCATTATCTCATATTTCCATCAATACCTTAATGAAGCACCCTTACTGGACACCTCAGACTGCTGTTTTTGGCATACACTGATTTTTCTAGTTTCAAACTGCAACACAGAGCATAATCTAAGTGCTACTTTGGCCCTAGGTGTCAGTGCATGATGTTGAATAACTTGCTTTTCTATTTTGCCTACTTTTAGGAGATAGTACATGGTGCAGAACCACCCATCTGCTGCTGACTATCCCATGGTGGTGTATGCCTACATTCTGAAAATATATGTAGTTTAAGCTTGACTCCTTTGGAAATGTACAGATGGAGATTTTCTTCAACTTCTAGCAACTGCGAAAACAGAGAACATCACTTCTTGTGATTTCAGTCAGGCCATTGCAACAGAAAGTTTCCACTACATTTTCTTTCTCCAGAGTTTAAAAAACTGTGGTGAGGTGCAGATCCACAAGTTGAATGGCATAGTCTGGCAGCAGCAGGTGGATTTTACCTTGTATAATAGTTTTGTTTGAAAAGAGACTTTTTTTACATTTTCATATACTTCCTGTGTCCCCACAACTTCACGTACATTATTCTTCTACAAGAGTTAATACTGGTTAAATAAATATTATACTGGTTAGAAATGAAGCACATCCTCTTTACAGCTTCTTTGTCTCTCCCCACCTGACAATTTTCCTTTTATGTCCCCAGCTGTACTTCAACAGGGCTTAGCAGGTTCCGTAGGTTCTACAGACTTGGGAGGAGACCTCTCAGTCTTTGATTTCCTCTCTCCGGTGTTCTTTTCAGCCCCTCCTGCTCCTCTCTGTACTGCAGTAAGCCCTTTAAATTCCGAGTAATATGATTTTGAAACACCCCAGAAACTGATAACCAAAAAAATACCTGGGGTGTGTGTAATATGACACTTCTTGATAACAACTTCATTAGCTGTAACAGAGAAACCCTGTTAAGTTATATCTTTTTTTCCACGGATTTCCATTCTCATCACATTCAGGTCTTGCAACCACTTTACTCTGAATGGAAAGCTGTGATGAACTACGAGCTGCACTTACGTATCCTGATGGTGTAACTGACTTCAGGGGTGAAACAAAGAAAGCAGGCATAATAACTTTGTTTAATAACAGCACATCATAACGATGTCAATTACAGTGCAACATGGCTGTGGGATTTTATTAATAACATGGTAATACAACCTGAAAAGGATGTATTTTATACACATTATTTAGAACGCATCTTTAGATTATCCAAAGATTCTGTCTTGCAACACTTGCTGAAGGTTGTTTTATGGTACAGAAGCTGGGGAGGCTTACAGCATAGTTTTACCTAGATAACCTACAATCAAAAAAATTTACTATCAAAATAAGCTTATTATGTGGTAAACTTTTGCCATACTAGCACCAATTGCTAGCATAAAATTTTATTGTTTAGCTGTAACGGGAGCATAGAGCTGTGAATGTGATATCCTTTGTTTGTCACTTACACGTTGGAAATTAGTCACTCTGTTCCCCTCAATTCCCTAGCATGACTTCATCTGGAGAGGATTGTAGGAATAGGCTACAGATGGAAAAAAGGCTAGAGAGAACTGATAGCATTTATGAAATTCTATTACATAGTTTCTGTAATAACTTATTATACTGCAGTGAATTCACAAATGAAAATTAAATTATAATTATGTTTTGTTTTTTATAAAAAGCAAAACAAGTCTTAAGTCCATGGGGCAAAGTAATGTATGTATAAATGTATACAGACGTGCACACAGAGTGATTACTTTGTGCTGTAGTTCCAATGTACCAGAATACTTGAGGGATTTTTCTGTTGCTATTATAACAATTGTTCTAGGCAAGCTCATTCCTTTTGTTGTTGGCATAGAGATGAGGAAAAAAAAAAGTAGGATGGTACAAAATTCCACGGGATCATCATGGACAAAGTTCTGAAAAACGTGCCACATTAACTGAATAAAATTGTGACTTGTACCTTCCCTGATTCATCTTCAGATATGCTGTAGGTCTGAATCCAGATTGTAAAAAAGTCCAAGTATGATAGGGTCACACATAAATTCAAATTGGATGCCTAAATTCAGCCCACATTTGTGAGGTGTATTTGAATCTTTAAAATTATGGCATAAATAAGCATCCTTTACATGAGTCTCAGTGAGAGCATTCAAGTGTAGAAGTCCTTCAAAACCAAAGAATCCTAAATATATTCTTTAAGGAAGGGTCTCAAGCAAACTTGTTCATTTATGTTTGTGGGTTTATGTTACCTCCTTCAAAAAAAATTGTGCACACTACTTTCATCTGCATTTTCAGCATGGCAAATATACTCAAAAGTCAATGCAGGCAAAAAGGCAGGATTTAGCTCTCAGAAAGCTTTTAAAATGTGTCTCCTCTGTGCTGATCATCCTGTGAAAATTGACCTCCTTGAAGAATGCTGAGAAGAGCACAGAAACATTCCTGGTCCGCAATGTCAGATACTTATTTTTACAATGATTGTTCATTCTTTGAAAACATCATAATGTTTTTTTACTGTTCCATGAAAGAATGGGCTCTCAGACCTGGTTTACTCATATCACATACTGCTCAGTGAAGTGCATGGCTCAGAAAGAAAAGTGTGAGGTCATTTAGAAGCTTAGCTAGGAATGTAAGTAGAAACCATAGGCAATGCTCAGATGTTGTTCTCCTGTTTCCAGCTAGTCTTTTTAAGCAGTTTACTACTGCACCCATTTTTCTGCCATCTCAGTGTTTGGCTGTTTGCTTACTGTTCATCTTTAACCTTTTCACCACTCATTTTAGAGTGGTGCAGCTTATGCAGCATTAGGTTTCATGATGATGGGGACAGTCTCTTATGTTTCTGATTTATAGTTTCCCTTCTTTTCACTGATTCACAGTGAATAAAAATGGTGAGATTGTCAACATAATCTTGTCCAGCACAGTATTGGTGAGACTTTTATTCATAAGTTTGTCCATTGTAAAGTCAAAGGTTTTTTAATATTTGTCTTCAGTTGCTCAAAGGCTGGAATTCACTATATTTGCTTAAGGTATGTAATCAAAACAAGCAGCGTTCAGCAAGTTCCTAAATAAAAAAGTCATGAATTCAGACACAAATGGCAGATAAAAGTAACATTGCCATTTTATCTGTCATGCAGGCAGACAATATTCCTTTTATCAGTAAAACTGTTGTGTAGAATTTCTTCTGCTACTTTTCTACTGGTCTTGCAGAGTTACGTTTACTTAAGAATAGCCACTGTTGATGAACAACCAACAGGACACCGGTACAGTTGAAATACCTGCCTTGTGATGAACTTTACAAGTAGCCATCCTGTGTCTCCTAGCTCTATTAATTCACAGTTGGTATCAAAAGCTTCAATCCAAGTAAATAGGAAAAGCTGTACGAAATCTATTTAGAGCTCCTTTGCATCAGAGAGCTAGAAATACAATTCAGAAATTACTATTTATTTCCTACAAAACTTCCACAGGATGAATACTGCACTCTGAAAATACTTCATCTGATTTATTGAGTATTTGACATGGGAGACAGTTGCATCTAGGAGACATCAACTGACAAGTTATATAGGCTTTTAGCAGACAGAATACGTGGTTCATGACACAAGCTCCTGTTACTGTAAGCTGTAAGAAACAAGATATTAATTTGTCACAGGAGGTTTGAGATATATCCTAGCTATATATTTTATTTTTAGTATTGGTTTTGCACAAAGAAAATGCAGCAATGCTGCTGTATAAAAGTCTTTACCTTTGACGTGCAAATTATTAGTTTCAGCTCATATCTCATTGTGCCAAATAATTCACAATATCTAAATGAAATGTCAACTAATTTTTGAGCAACTAAGCAAATGCTATTCTGTTAATGCAAAAAAAAAGTTTTAATGAGCAAAAGTATTTAATTAGATGTATTTCTAATGCACTTTTCAGTGTAAACCACAGCTGAACAATGATTGTAGTTATATTATACAATTTTTACTGGCCACTGGCAACTTTAAAAAAAATGTGGAAGTATGTTATTTGGTTCATTTCATGTAAGCACATACTATGCTTTAAAATCACTGTTCCACAGAGCATCACTTCTACTTAATTAGGGAGAAACTGCATGGGAAAAAATATCATTTTAGCAATTCTCCCAAACTTTCAGAAAATACTTTTATTAGGTGAGAGTGATTTGGCCATATGAGTAGGAAACAGGAAATGGCATACATATTCTCTAATAAAACATCTTCACCTATAACAATTGTCTGAGTACAGAATATTATTGTTAGATGCCCTTCTTCAGTACAGCTTGCAATCCTGCATTAAAGCTTTATTTAAATGTAATACATATTTCATTTAGATGTGAAAGCCAACTTTTGAACATTTCTTTTCATAGTTTTTCTAATTGTCCATGTTCCTTGCTTCTGGATGGAGCTTAAGTATGCCTTCAAACTGTAAAAAAATGTAGAGAAGCTGTTGGTGTGGTATGTACAGTTTTACTTTTGTCTAGGAGGAGAAAAATGAACTGTTCATATAGTGAGTGACCCCCCTCTAAGGAAGATTTTATATCGGGCTTTCCAAACGCAGAGAGGATTGCTGAGCAGTTAGTTGCGTTTCGAAGTACATTTCTGAGTCTTTTACAGGAAGTTCTTCGACACTGGGAAAGGAGCATTTCCTGGGCATCAGGATGGGAAGACCGGAAATTATGAAAGGACCAGGAAGTGGAAGCCACGTTGCTGGCAATTCACATCCTGAGAGATCGATGGCTGCTTAAGAGAACAGTGGTCCTCCAGCATGAAAAAGCTAGCTTTGTACTTTTTTCTCTGTTGATTTGGTGAACAATTTTTAAGGGATGAAGATCAAACTGGCTCAAACAGTAGGAAAATCTTGTGCTTTTCCGACTGTTTGAGCCAGTTTGATTTTACACGTATGCTGGAAAGTCTAGTACAAAAAAGAAAAAATCCCAGTTTAATCACCTCAGCAGATGATACACAGAAAATCTGCTACAGGGTATTCAGAACAAGGTGGATGATATGCTAACAACACGGTGTGATCACCAGTTACTGTGACCGTACTAGAAGAGTTCCTTAAGTAACAAGTTGTAAAATAAGAAGTACAGATTGCCATGATTATGACTATCACCATGTTTTCAATTTTTTGTGCTTTTCAAAAGCAGGATGCTTCTTCCAAACAGCAGGAAATGTGGATTGATAACCTTTATGAAAATCTAAACATAGAATTGATGTTTCTACTGTTAATGATGTTAACTTGAGCTCTGATGGGCAATGCTCATGAGTAGAACTAGTTTGAAAAAAGGCTGAAATTGAAAAGCCATAGAGCAAAAATAAGTTTTGTCATTTACTCTGTCTAGAACTAAAAATAGAATAAATAAAAAATAAAAATAATATGCTATCTGATTTCATACTGATAATAACTTTTCATGTAATTTGGTTGGGGGGGCGGAATTTGGGAAATTTATGTATCCTGGTCTCTACACAGAGAGTTAGTACCATGGTGGCAGGGACTTTATTGACTACAACTGTTCGATGTAAGTGATGACAGTCACAAAAGTACCTGTTTTCTTTGGGTTGGACACCAGTTGCATACTGGTACATCTTTGGACATTGTCCCTAGCCACATACAGTCCTGTACCCTGACCTAGGTTTGGCAACTCTGACAGTAGCATCCCAAAAGGTGTAAAACATCTGATTTTTCAAATACTTCAGTACAAGTAACTTATTTCAGATAGTTGAAATTGTGCAGTCAAAGATGGTTTCACACTTTCAAGAGTCTAATAGCAGTGATATTTTGCTAAGAGCAAAGATACCAGTGTGTAAGAGAAGTCGATTATTTTGGGAGTAATAGTGAAGAGTAATTAATAACTCACGTTTCCATGATGATTGAAGGTATAAGCAAGAAATCTGCTTCTAGCAGGACAGCATTTAGAAGTAGAATGCCCTCTTTTTAACTGTTGTCTATAATCCCTTGTTAGACAGGGTATTAGTTATTAAATATATTACTCTTCAGACAAGTCTAACTATGTATCTTTGCTCTTAGCATAAGCATTATTATCATATAAAATTTCAAATACAGTAGTGATTTCAGCCTTGTACAGGACATGGTAGAGAAGGATATCATTCCCCTTCAGATATGTCTATTACAACAAACTTTAAACAAATATACTGAGAAAAGCATCATTAGGTTTGTTGTCAGAACAGAACTGGGTTCATTGGTGTTCAGAGGGACATCAGCTTTCTGTCATTCTATTGCAAATTGGAACCTGAAAATTAAACCACTAGATAATTTTAAACAAAGAAAAATGAGTATACATATATATTTTAAGTGATCCATAATATAGTAATACAACTACACTGGTAATTGGCTGTTTCATAACACTTAAAAATACTTCAGAATCATTAGCTAATTAGCAGGGTACTTACAAAGAGCAACACTACACAAACATAGTGAAAGTGTGTTGAGCCACTCAGGGATGTTTTGCTTTTTGGCACAAGATAAACATATATTGACTTAAGAATATATAGCCTGGTAAATCCTATTGCTTTTAAAATACAGCTTTTAATACTCTATTGGGGTCCAGCCATTTCTGAAAAAACAAAACAAAACAAAACAAAAAAATCTTTTGCTTGTTTGTTTGTTTGATTATGTATTTGTAACATCTCTCCAAATTAAAGAAAGCTGGGTCTCTATTTGCTTTTTTTTCCTTTCATCTTTCATTTGTCTGCCTTTCTGAGTTAGCCTGTGTCTGGCCCTGTCACTTGAATGACCTGAGAAAGAACGCATCCTAAGGGCTATGCTCCATTTCTGTTTAGCAGAGCAGTTAAGAAGGCGCTTCCCAACTTTGTCTTTGCACTGACAGTTCGGTCAGACTATACCTGATTTGAGCAGCTAATTCAGGTATTCCTACACCTAAAAATAGGCCCTAAGCACTAACATCATGATTTAGTGTCCACCTTAAGCACTGAGCCTTCTTGCACAGCCAGATGCACACAAGATGAAGGGGGCAAGTTTAGAAAAAAATTGTTCTGTATGTCTTGTCTGATGTGAAGACAGCACCCAGAAAACTGCATTCTGAAGTGGACCAAGGTTTCATTGGCAATCATGACTTGATAGCTGGAAGATTTTTACTGGGGGGGGTCATGAGGCCAAGAACTAGTTAACCTTCCATGTCTACTTTGGAGGGAAATCTCTGTAAGTAGCTAATAGAAAATGATGGATGGTCATATTTTTAAATGCTTCTCATTTCCACTTGCATATATGATAGTTAATGAATATGCAAGGAGCCCATTTATATTAGACTCCTAATGTTACACAGTGATAGTTTTTTATAAGCAAAATACAGGAAACCTCTAGATATGGTTGCCATGCATGATGGTGTGATTTCAGCTTATCACTCTTTAAATGAGTCATAATTTTTTAATACTTCAGTATTTCATTTTGCTTTTTACTATATCATTTTAAAGCATGAGTGTTCAACTGTTAATATAAAAAGTCATCAAAACCACATCATTGAAATAGCTCTTATTTTTCACCTATATGAAGAACGTGAAGTACAGGAACAGAGCAGTTAAATGATTTTTCCCTGTATCTACTCTTTTAACACTGTTGACTGACAGTCTTGACTTTAGAAAAAAGAAAGTAAAGTGTCTGTATTCATCTGCATGCTATAAGTTATTGCATATCTAGAAATTATTGCTAGGGTGCTTTTCATAGAGTTCAGATATCTTTCTGATTTGATACACATCTAAAATATTGAATGTTTATTGGATGTTATTCTAAATCACCACTTTTGCATCATGGCTGTGGAAATCCTTGAAGAACAATTTTCCCTTCACTTCTCATTAGACTGGAACAAAGAGAAGTGGAACGAGGAGGAATGTAAAATATGAGAGGAATTATTTTTTTTAACTTATATTCAAGCATTTTGAACATTGGTTGGTTATTCAAAGGGAATTCTGTTTTTTGTTCGATTCAGTTTGTTTACCTATGCATAATAACAATGCATTTTATGGGTATTTGATAAGATAATCTATAATCACTGTATGACACTGAAATTTTTATTGTATCCATTTGAGCTTTAATATAAATTATTGTGCCTTGATGCTTACAATTTTGAATCTGAATATATCACATTTAGGAATGTATAGTTGTAAGTATAGAGAATGTTGTATGGGATATAAATATAATGCATACAATGCATTCCACATGCTTTACAGGAGGTGTATTATTACAGCTGTAAGCATGATAGATAAGAAATGCAAGGTTGGTTTTAGCTAAAATACTTGGGTTTATATATAATATATATGTTATTTTGCTGATTTTTTAAAAAAGAAGATTAGTTTTGTGAAGTCTAGAATATACTTTAGAACAACTCATAGAGGAGAAAACAATTTTTGAAAATATATCTATGGCTTACACATTTTCTGAAGTTAAATAGAGGCTGGAACCAGTCTATTCCTTTATCATAGCTGAAAGTCTGAAATTGCTCTAATAGGAAATGTTAAATAATGAATTTCGTTATTTATAGAGCTAGCCAACTTTACGTCAAATTATTGAAGTCTTCTTATTCCCAACTGGACTCACATTAAGCAGCAAAGTGATGGGAATCTAGGTGTTTGCAGCAAAGACATACGTCTTCATCCCATTTGGTTTGGTGCTGCATACCTAAATAATTTTTGATACTCTAAAAAAACCTGTCTGCTGATACAGTTGCTGACAAACAGTACAACCATTTAAGTCAAATATCATTGTATAATGTATGTATTATTAACTGCCTGTGACCAATGTTGGAAGATAGCTTTAAGCTAATTGTGAGTACCTTCTTATTGGACTAAATGAGAAAACAAATTTTCTAATTTTATTGCAAAATTTAGATTTCTTGCAGAGAAGAATTTACCTAGCTACCTACTTGAGCAATAAATACATGGACATAATTAATTTTGCAAGACACTTTCATATTTTAATATATTTATAAATACATATACATATATAAAACAACTGTTTGCTTAGAGATGGTTGACTTTTTGGAAAAAAAAGGAATATATAAAGTTGTTATTATGAAATTCTCATATAAGAACTCTTATAAGCTCTCTGAAGCTTTTTGGTTACCATGGCAATGGTTATTAGTTGGGCTTTAATGTAGGACATAGCAGTGTTACAACTGTAGAAATTCAGTCTCCATGGTAAACTTGATAAAAACATCATGCTCTTCTTTTAGATATTCTGAATCATTCCAAAGAGCTGTACTAAAGACAGATTTCACTAACAAATATATTTTTAATAATTTATAATCTGTAGCAGAGATCAAAGGTCGCTGGCATCTAATTAGCTAATTAAATGACTGTGATCTGTGCGTAGTATATGGCAGCAAATTTGAAAGCAATCAAGGAAATGGTATTCAAGACATTTGCTATTGTACCCATCCCAACCTGTTGATGAATGAATGACAGTATAATGCTCCCTGGCTTTTTGATGAGGACATAATGATCTGAAGAACGCCTCATCAAGTTAAAACTACTCAAGCTCATCTGTTTAACCTTTTAAAAGTTTAATACGGTGTGACTGTGATTAGAAATCAGTCTTCCGTCTAAGACAGGAACTGACAATTCAGCCTGGTCTACAGGACACTTCAGGTCTGTGTGGCCAGCATCTGCAGGTAGACCTGCTCAAAGCTGGAAAGGTGGCTGACCTTTTCGCACGCACGTGTACAGCCTGTGGTCCCCGGGCAGAGAGGGTTGTGGGACTCGGCCAGATGCCACAGGTACAGCTCCTGCCACCAGACATCTATTGCACCATGTACTGTTTTGAACATTGTAATCCTATATAACTTGGAACAAGCTTCCTTAGCCCAGAGCATATTTAATTCCTGTTTATACAGGGTGACCAGTGGTCAGTTTGTGTGGGGTGAACCATTTAAGAGATTGCTGCTCTAGAGGCTTACCTTCCTGGCCCTGGGGGGAGCAAGGTGCACCTCAGCCTATGAGTTTCTAGTTCTCAGTTACAAATAACTCCCCAGATTTAAATGCCTAAGTTGTTCCTGTCAGGTTTATTAACCACTGACAGTCTCATAACATTTAGCTGTAGTTTAGGGAGTAGAGAAGAAAACTAATTTTCAGCAGCTTAGCATTACTTAAGCTACAACTGGGGGCATCGGGGGCATTTGGCAACTGAGATGCCATTTTAGGATTATAGAATAGAGGTACAGTGTGCTTTTAGTTGGGCTGTCTTCAGTGAAATAGTAGCATGTTTAATATTTGAATGACCTTTTTCAGATTCCTGGTGAAATTAATTGTGATGAGTCAGAGCACATAATACTTTCAGCTTTTATGATTTCAGGCTGTTAGAGGCGCGACTGCTTTTGTTGCTCTGTTTATTTCTGATTCATATCATATGTTATTTCAGAATTGCAAGAGAGAGAACGTTCTTTCTCTTCTTCTAAAAGAAATCTTACGCTTTAGGAGCATGTTTATTTCAAGGGATGGTGACACATAGAGGAAAATTTGTAGAGAGATATGTGTTGAAGCAGCCTTGTGCCAGGTATCCCAACCTTAATTTTATAACCTTCTTTGGAAAGAAAACTTGTATTTTAAAAACAAGCTTTGTGTCTTTCACAAGGTCAGAAGTTTGGAGTATCCCTTTTTGGGGGAAGTTCCAGTGCTAAGAAATCTCTCTGATCCTCAGTTGTTCAGAAAAGGGATTATTTGAGTTGCAGCAAACTTCCTTTGCAAATGTGTTTTTGAACACATATACATATACCTATATCTCCATATATGCGTGTTTATATATAGTGCAGTGGAACAAATCTTCATAGATTCCTGCTCACCCATGCGATGGACAGTTCCTATGAATGTCTGTAGTGACTGCATTTCAAAATCTGTGGCTGATGATAGAAAGCCACGTTAGTTTTAGAACTCGTGTTTAACCATCTTTCAGAACCTGCCAGCAACCTGTTTGTGACATCCCTCCCCTAAAATGTCTGATTTAGTAGCCGGTGTGTGTGTCTACATCTTTCCTTACTACGATTTCTGGTCTTTGCTTCCCCACCGCTCCAGGGAAAGGGTGGTCCCAGCATTGGTACTAAAGGTATTGGTTTTGTTTGGTTTTTTTTCTAAAGTCTTCTTCATGCTCTCCCCTCAATTAGTGTCTCTAAAGAAAAACAGGGCTTACATTCAGACAACAGAGAACCTGAAATCTAGATAGTATATTTTGGTTTTGAAATATATGTTTGTCTGTTTTTTAATTAGCTAGCAGTAAAATAAAGGAAGTACTAAAAATACAACTCTCCAAAACGCTTGCTGCACATCAGGTAAGGATAGCTGTCTATGTTAAGGATTCATGAGTCCTTTCCATTATATAATCACATGGTTATTACTAAGCAGATGAAAGCATCTATGGCTTTTGTACCAAGTTTGTCATGTGCCCCAAGAACATGTTTGTGCATGTGCTGATGATATTTTCCAGCACTGTCATGGCTATAAATTTCAACACTAATATGCAACCTCGATATTGTGTGGAAGAGGGAGTGATTTTGTCCTCCTTTGTTTGCTATTCTGTTGCTTACTTGCTTTGACTTACTTTTACATTTACATTTGACATTTCTATCCGTTATACCTACGAAAATAAGTTCAAAGTTTTAATACTGATAAGCAGCACTCTGATAAGCTTTGGCATTTCAATGTTAGAAACAACATTATTAGTCAGGAGACTTTTTCTTTTTTTTTTCCCAAGAAGAAAAGACAAAACTCGAGTGGCAGTTTTGTCTTTCTTCTCTGAGCAACAAATGAAAGGCAACCTCATGTTGAAGATCATAACCTGGCTACTTAGAGAGGCCAATCTGATAATATTTGTTGTATCTAAAATTTGTTTTGAGAGGATTCATTTGTGCTCAGATTAATTACCTGATTAAGATGGGAGAATCACATCTTCAACTATTGTTTAACTTGAATTAGTAACCAAAAATGTAAGCTTAAGGTGCATTTTTGTGTATATTGAGCTCAGTAAAGTAAATATGACTAAGGAACCGTTGCAAACATAGACAAACTGCAACTGCTTTTAATTCAAATAAAGTTTTGAACAGCTCCACTTCCAGTAATTCCAGATGAGAACAGATGTTTGGAAATGACATAAAGTTGAATTAATAACTTACTTGATGTAGCTTTGTTCTGATGTTCCTGTATTGCTCACAAACTTGCTCTCACTTATGTAGCCCTATAAGACTTGACATACATATTTATGAATAAGAAATGCATTGACACTAATTACTGTTTGTCCTGGGTGTCTAAGC
This sequence comes from Mycteria americana, assembly GCF_035582795.1. Classification (NCBI taxonomy): domain Eukaryota; kingdom Metazoa; phylum Chordata; class Aves; order Ciconiiformes; family Ciconiidae; genus Mycteria; species Mycteria americana. The sequence goes on along the minus strand of NC_134365.1, from coordinate 131,454,598 downwards.
AAGATACATCAAAATACAAAACCAGTTTTATAAGTCATGCATGAACTTAGTCTATTTTTTAGAGAAAACAGAGATTATAGATTCTTATGCAGAAGAATATATCCTGTGGAAAAAGATTATTTGGGGGGGGGGGGGTAATAAAGCATTCAGATGTCATTGCCAATTATTTTTATAAGAATATTGAATATTTTTCCTGATTTTATTTTAACTTACAGGAAAGTACAGGTATTTTAGTTAAGTATTTTAACTTACAGGAAGTAGAAGGCTATTATTAGTTACAATGTGTCTGTCCGTGAATCAATAAATAGTTTGATCATAGAGAAAATTAACTAGACACTTATATTAGTTTAATGTCAAATAGTGTACAGTTTGATTCTATTTCAGAAAACGTAGATGTAAGCAAAATCCCCAGTTTGGTTTTGTTGCTAAAAAAGCCTCTTCCTTTGTGTGAAAATTCCCAGGGGACATATGTGGGCAATAGCTGGGAAACTTTAAAATATGGGGGGTTTATATATTTTGCTGTTTGTTCTGGTACACAAGATAAAGCATTTTGTATATTAAATGTTGGATATATTTAGGTTTTAAGACTACAGAGGTGTTTCAGATAGTGGTGAATTGTTTTTCCAAAGGAAAATGAAGTGTATGGGATTTCATCAAAACAGAAGTTTGAAAGGATACAGGATTTTATAGGAAGGCAGGTGGTGTTCAATATACTTGTTACATGTCTGGAAAGAAAGATGAAGGAGGAGGTGAAACAAATGAAACAATGTCCTTAAAACAATGACACAGGTAATCATGTGTGACAGGTTATTCAAGGTTATAGACTTTTAATTCAGTAAGTTGTAGATTCCTTTCTTTTATTTAATTTGTAAATTCTCCAATTGTATTCTCTTTCTTCTCTTCTGCTTATTTGTTATAGTTAACATACTTTGTCATTCCAAATATCCATACTGTGCCTTGGTATACTATGCTTTGTTAAACACATCACTGTGTTATATTTCACCTGTACGTGTAGTCAACAAGAGAGAAACCATACTTTTTCAGTACGCATCTATATCGCAGCACTTTTTGCTGGCAGCTTCTAATAACATCTTTAAATTATGCATATTATTTGGCTTTTTATTCATAAATCAAAAGGGGAAAAGCCCAAGCAATGAAACCATCTCCTAAGAAGTTTGTAGTTTACTACAGAGTTGGCAAAACCTATTACAAATAACCATTATTTACTCTAGTAGGGATGCTTCATCGATTTGATATCATTTTATCATTATATCTTCCCCCCCCCCCCCAATAGACTTTGCATATTGAATGGGTTTGGTAGGTTTATTATGGTTAATTCATGATGTGAACTAGGAACTTTATGCATTGTCATTTTCTGCATGTTTTTCAAACAGGAGCTAGCTTAGTTTCCATTTTCATTCTGTTTCCTTCGTGAGGCACACGATGCTTAAAAAATAATTATCTTCATAATAATCTCCTTTAAGCTTTCTCATAATTTCTATACTATTCCCCTTCCTCTCTCCCCAAATGCTGTTTGACAAGATGCTGGCAGCAAATGTTAAAGTGACTAATTACGTTACATCTTCTACAGCTGTAGTGTGCTACAATGCAGGCTAGAAAACTGGTTTCTGGCAAAGAGTCTTGGCTTCAGGAACCAGGTCACTAATATACAGTGGCCGGATGGAGGAAGAGCGCTGGTGCTTGATTGATGTGACATGAACTGTACCGAAAGCAGCCTCCCCGGCCCTTCAGCTGAAGGCAAAGGCTCTATGTGAGTAGCCTCCAGCAAAATGCAAGTGAATTAATCAGGAGACAGTGGGGAGAAACTTGAAGATTAATGTAATTTTGAAAGGGTCATTAAAAGACTTCTTAGCAATTCACATAGCGTTAAGGAATTATCATGGTCATAGCATTGCTGTTTCATAAATCTGGCATACTTTATTCAGCAATATGCCTATAGGTAAAGGTATAAACTGCTTGAGTACAAAAATAAAAACCAGTTTAAAAGTTTAATCTGTCATTTCTTTCAAGATGCTATATTTTAAATTTTCCCTGTTAAAATATTCAGAAGCACATGGAATTAGTTCTAAAGTTAAAATACCAAATAATGGTTGTTAAAAATATGCTTTCATTGTTAGAGCTTGTGCAGTGACAAGACTATTTCAGGCAAATGCAAAACATCACATTGTGACCTTTTACCAAACAAGCACTTCTCATAATTGTAATTGCCTTGGGCTAGTGAATGCTACTCTTACACTCATTTTCACAATAATTGTACACATATTTGAAAAGATATGTCATACATCTTTGATGCCTAACTTACAATAGTTCGGTATGATTACAGCTAATTAAATCAGATGGGAAAACTGTACTTAATCATGTTAATTGCTTGAATAAAAAGATCAAGAAATTTGTAGATAAGACCTGTAAGGTATTTCCCATATTCTCACTGTGAGTCCAAACTGGCAACTTTTTTTTTTTTTTTTTTTTTAAGTTTTGCACCCAGTATTGCTCACAGTTTTTGGAAATGTGGATCTCTTGGTGATTCTTTTTCACTCCAAATTTCAATTAAGCATTTGGTTTTCATTTATTATGTAGGGTTTTTTTCAAAATGACTAAGCCAATGATGCCTAGCAGAAAAAAAAAATAAGCTAACTTCAGACAATCACTTTTGATGTCACTGACGTGGTTTTAAGACTTTCCTCCTCATCCATCCATCCCCTCAACTGTCACCCCTGCAGTATAGCTAGGAAAATAAGTTTGGCGTGTGCATCTGTATCTGTTAATATTTTATTTCACTTTTTGTTTTGTTCTGGGACGTTGGACTTCCATTCCTAGTGTGAAACAACCAGAGGAGCTTCATGCTGAAGAGTTAGTTTGCTCAGTGGACCTGTTACCTATAGATGATACAGAGGAAGACTAGACCACGGGGTTTGCACCAGCTGACACATTGTGAGAATGGTCTCAGACTGGACCAACTGGCCCAGAGGCAGAGCTTGCTCTCTGTACATCAGGAGGGAAGTTGTAAACACTGCTTATGATTTTAGTACAAAGTCCTCTAGGTCTGCTTAAAGAGCCACAGGTGGGGATGTGGGTCCTGCATACAGATTCACAGTAAAAATCTGTGGAAATTATTTCTGCTGAGGAGTTCAATGTGGACTGCTAAGAATATTTATAAGGTTAAATATAAAATACAGACAAAAGTGCTGAGCAGCAGGAAAATCTTTAAGAGAAATGAATATATTTAAGTAGTTACCTTTTGACAGAGTAGTTTAACACTTCTATAAGCAAATAATTCCCAGCAGATAGAAGGACAATGGAGATTTTGCACATTTTAATTTTCACTTCTCAAAAACAATTGTTCTTTCTGCTAATAGACAGAAGCTATTAGACAGCCTATTTTATTTCCTTGAATCTCTTACTTTCATTAGAGGTCAGTAGGATTTGTCTACTAATTGTTCTAATTTTTAACCACCCTAGGATTACAGAAATGTGGCATTGTAGTTGTTAACCCTATCTGACTATCTTTTATTTATTTTAACAGTGTATTATTTATTTTACAATTAGCACATAGTCATCTGTCTATCTTTTCTGTGTTCAAGTCCTGCCTTTTTCCATTTGTGTATTTCCAAAACACCAGAAAAATGCACATTATAGCTACTTAAATATCTGGGGAGGATGGGGAATGGAGAAGCTAAAACATATCTGCAGACTGAGAAGACAACAGTTTATACAGAAGAGTATAAAAGTGGAAATGCCTATTAATGAGGTAAATCCATTTTAGTAAGTGCATCTTAAAGTGCATTTACAATAATAAAAATGCTAACATGCATGTAAATGATCTCAGAATATGATTGTTCTTAACTTCAAAGTACCTTTTTCTGATGTTGATTCATAAAATTAAGAAAGTCTATTGTATGAAGTAATTATTGAGATTAAAAATGTATTTTAGCTGTTCCTAAGTCTGCTGCCAATGCTCAGCTATTAATAACTTGGCTATCACTTACAAGCAGCTTTTAGTAAGTCTGTTTTTTCAAAAAATGACAACACTTGGCAGAGAAATTGGCCCTTATTTTCTTTGTAAAAAGTTTAGCAATCAAAAACCTGTTTAGAAAAAAGTTTGAGTGAGTCTCATTCTCGTGTGAGTTCTTGTGTCAGAACTCCAGTGTGAGGGTCTTCTGTCATGGGCAAAGCAGAGTTGGATGGGAATGAAACGGCCTCCCTTCTTCATCCAAAACATCTTTAATATAGAAAATACAGAGAGATGATTAGGAAGATAAAAATTTATTGATACAACAAAGATTATTTTTTTATGGTCCCTTGAACATGAGTTGGTTATTTTACCCTACTTTGAGCAGGGGTTTTGGACTAGATGACCTCCAGGCTGAGGTCCTTTCCAATCCAATCTGTGATTCTGATATTTCACACAATGAGTACGCTCTTAAAAACCCTCTTTGAAATATCCTCATATTGATGAGGCATTCTGATTAATATATGAATAAATCACCAAATACTTGCAAAAATTACAAATCGTCCAGCAATACTTTCTGTTCAAAAAGACTTATTGCCGCCTGCTTTTAATATCTTTACCATATTTGTTTGTGAAATGTGTTTTTTGAAAACTGTCCAGTGTTGCACATGACAATTTTCTAGCATGATTTGCTATATACTCGTACTTTTTTTTCCTTTTCTTTGCACTGCATTATTTGTTCTCTGGTGTATATGGCTTGGTTTGGTTTGAAGAATGTATTAAAGCTAAATCTCCTCCTTTCTCTCCTTTCCCTTTAAAAAAGGAGGGGGGAGGAGAAAGGGTGTGTACACATCAAGGGACACACATTCACTGTGAATTCTTTTGCCTTCCACATTGTTTCCTAGCATGAGGTTTCCCCCAGGAAAATCACTATGGCATGGCTCCAGGGTTCTTCCACACCACAAATTTTTCCAATTTCTTGCTTATTGATTTCTGATAGCTTGAATCCACCTTGTACTTTAAAGCTAGTTGTACTCCCAGAACTGAAACACAGGATAATATATCTGGCTTCATGCCATTTTTATTATCTGTTTCTTTACTTGTTTTCCTGTTGCTGTCACAAATGGAATACATTCATTTCAAATTTATCAGAAGTGAGTCTGGCTGAACAATGCTTAACTTGTAGCATATTGATGAATCTGAAATACACATGAAGGATAAATATATACATACGGAATTGGTTTGGGACCCACAAACATTTGATAAATTTGGTTCTATCAAAATAAGTAGCAAAGTAATGATAAGGGAGAAAGCCTCAAGTGCTGCAAGAATTTGAAGGTTTGCATTTATACATGAAGCAGCTAATTTCAGTAGAAATGTGTGATGTTGTCATGCCTTCCTACACTCTTCCTTATGCAAAGTGAATTTGGAAGTGTTTTGGTTTCCTTTCTCATTCTCTTCCTCTCTGTCACTGAGTGTGCTTGAAAATGATACTTATTCCTAACACAGAAAGGACCCTCAAGTTTCCTTTTTCTGGAGTGCTTTTTTACTTTCTTTTGAGCCTCCATTGTGGCAGTCTCTACATTTGCAATTTGTGATTAGTCCACTCGATGACTAATTTAAGTTAGTTCACTACAGCCTATTAAGCTTGCCTCCACCCTAGCTGAGGTACCATTCCTTGTTACATCGCCTTTTATTGTGTGCTCCCCAGTGATCAGCCCTAAACAACTATAATGAGGCTTTAACTGGGTTTGTATTAAACAAATAGAGGAGCTGAGCAGAGAGGAAGGAAGCTGAGAGGAACACCATAAGCATGATGTTTCTCAAACTGCTAAAAAAGGTGATAGTAATTAATTACCTTTTTGGTTTTTAGTTGATTTGAAAAATAGTGCCATTATTTACTTTTGGAACTGATCTGATACTTTCAGTGTTTCTTCCCAGGGTTATATATTATGAATTAGTCATGAGAAGGGCCTGTGATTGATAGCTTTTGAGGTCCAAGTGAAACCCACTGGTAATAGTAAAAACGATGCCATCTTAGCTGGATGGTAGTACAACACAATACAGGAGGAAACTTCCATATGTGTCATCAACAGGTGTTACACGTAAATTAAACTTATGAGGGAGGCAATACTTTCTGGATCCTCTGTGGAAGAAGTTACATGGAAGAAAATAACAAAAATTGTGACTATACATAACTAAGATATAACTGAGTCAGAAAGAAAATGTTAGAACAGTCTTTATGCTTTTGACATGTATTCCATCCCTTTGTACACAATATAGAGTGCCTAGTTTTCCTGAATACCCAGTACTTGCAGGGTACAGTGGGAATGTGATATCCAGAGACTTTGAAAATCCATCCAGGTGTCTGTCTGCATATTTTAGTAATTAAAATATACACCTTTAAAATACTTGTTTCTCATCCCTCACCCTTGTTTATATGTGGAAGTTACTAATAAAATTACTATGAATATAAAACATCCATAAAATCATGCTTAAATTAGTGTAAACCTGTTTTTATTTAAAGTATAAGAAAAAGTGGAGAGGCTAGTATTTTTGGTTTTGTTGGCTGCATTGCTTCTTTTGAGTTTATTTTCCTTTGTCTTGGAATGTAATGTAGGAACAGAAGGTATTGTCTGTTGTTCATTTGACTCAGAAGATCCTCTTTTCTTCCTCTGATATAGTAGCTTGCTGTCCTGTCTGGGGAGGCGTTGTGTCCTAATGTTTAATGCCTAAATATTAACAGTAACATAGAGCCTGTTTGATTACTGAGACTTTAAGAGTATTAAACAGAGATGCCAGTCCTTTGGGCAGACCAATCCTAGCCAGTGCACTACGTAGCAAAGATATGGCTGCTACTGCTGGATAATAACTTATTTGCCTTCTTTCTCTCCTTAAAGGAGAGAGACATGTAAGGTAATAGCTACTTCCCACAGCTGTTTGTGGGATGAAAATTTGTTCCTTGCTATCAAAAATGAACACAGAAGCCACAAGGATAAATATTTCCAATGAACAATCTTCCAATCAATAGAAGAATGGGGATTTTCTCATGATAACAAGCTTTTCCTATTCTCTCTATAATTTTATTTGGCATCTGTAAAAACTGCAATATTTCTGATTCAATCTCTTTCTTTCTCCCAGTAAAAACAACTTAAATTGTTATGAGGTTGCTACAGCTCTACATTTTTAGGTTCTAAATAGGTTTGTTTTTATTATCTTGTGGCTGAAGTGACAACTATTTTTCTCATTTCTCCAGCATGGCAGGTTATACACATCTTTGAACATGCAAAGAAAGTCAGTCATATAAACCAAAATCAGAGACTATTTGTATGCAAAATTAGTTATGCTGATACTTTCTACACAGACTCTACATCTCAGATTCCATATCCATTGGGAAAGAGTCTAATTTTCTGGAAAATTGGGTTTTCAGCCAAAGAAAGCTTTTCAGGCAAGTCACTTGCTTTCCACAGATTTAGATTCCTGCTCCTAGATTTACACAAGGATTACGGTACCAAGTGGGATTTACAAAAGCATAGGAATTAAACAAATGGGATCCATATTAAGCAATGAGTTTTTGAGAACTGGCATGACACTTGGGCTTCCAAGTACCTATACCATTTTTGAAAACTGGATTAAGGCTCCTAAATCACAAATGATATGTTATAGTGAAGTATTGTGCAGTTGCACTTAGTTAGCTCACACGCTAGAAGCAGCACAGACTTGTTAGCAGGGTACTCTTCCCTCACTCACCAGCACAGATTATTGAACTTCTGAAATAGAGTATTTTAGCCCAGACACAACGCTGTCCTAATATCTTCTTTCTAATAGGGCTCATACAGCTCTGTATGACACTGAATAGTGCCTTGTAGACAAACTCCAAGATAGATTAGGAAATTCTAACACAGATAGTTAGTCCCTCAGTTGAAATTTGAGTTTGTAGTATTTCTGATCTTTTAACTTCGGCCTTGATTCAAACCAAAATATTGTGAAATACAAAGTGCTTGTACCACAAGAACCAAGAAGCAGAAACCTAGGCAGACAAAGAGTAATATTAAGGAGATCTTACTCTAAATGTTGTATCCAAAATGAACAATTCTATTTTGACCTCAGACACCCCAAAACAATATGTCGTGGGTTTGTTTTGGATATTCCTGTCAAGAAAAGTAGACATTTCTCCTGAAAATTTCAGAATTAGAAAATTCCTGAGTAACCCTTACTTTTCTGTGTAAACAATCTGTACATTCCATTACAAATTCCTCCTTACCTTCAGAAGAAATAACAAGTTTGGGGAAAACTAAGGGAAAGCCTTCCAGTTCCACTTCCTCTGGCCTAAGACATTTGATTATGAAGAGAACTGAGTAATAGCGATCAAGAGACTTGTTGTAAATTTATGATGGTAGAGATTCTGCAAAGAAATAGAATGGCGTAGATTTCTAGCCAAAGAAAACGTATATGTTTCTGGCCAAAGAAAACTGATGTGCAGATGCTTTAATAGGCATTAATATCCTTAATTCATAAAATGAAATTTGTCCAAATACTGTTTTCTGTTTCCAAAGGAAAGTAAGAGAAGATTTCTTTTAAAAAAAGCCAACTAAAGTGACAGAAGTCTGTCATAATTTCCCAGTTACAGTATCTGAAAAAGAAACAATCCAACGTGATCTACATTGTTTGGCAGCAATGGTGCTTTTTATCAACTTGTTTGTAATTAAAAGGGGGGGGTGTTGTTGTTTGGGGTTTTTTTAATTATGTAATAGGAGTATTATTTTCAACAGGATTTTCTGGTTTTGGAGCTTGCTTTACAGACACTTTCATATATAAGTATATACACACTTTTTACAACTAGGGTGTTTTTATTATGCACCAAGCATTAAATTATGGTTATGTAACCACCAGCTCTGGTAACATTTCTGCAGACTAAATGTTTATGATGTCTAATCTCTCTTTGTTGCCAAGTAACCGTATGATATGTACTAATATAACATCTGCCATACTGGGTTTGTATAGCGAGCTTTATTTAAAGCTTGGTACCTCAAATGGACAATAAGTGCCAGATATTATTGTTCTCAGGCATGTTCCCCTCCCTCCCCTTACATGGACCGTGTAACTTTTTTAGTTTTGATGTCCTATGATAGACCTTGATTTTCTACCATGTTACAAAACAGAAAAGCTATGGAAACTAAAATTTCAGGGCTTAGATTTCAGACAAGATTTGTATAGAGATAACTCAGACCTGAAGTCCCCTGTGCCAGGATGTCTGCTGTTATAATGGGAGGGTCAGTACACACAGTATAGAACTAGGCAGAACATCTGTACGATAAACTGTAGAGTTGTACAGTGCAATTTGCATGGCATGTCCCTCAGCTCCACCCCCATCCCATCTGCTGCATAGACACTAACTACTCAGGACACCCTGGGAATTCTCCAGACTTTCTAAACCTGATTGTAAGTGCAAATATTTGCTAAAAATGAAAAAGCAGGTGGAGACCTCTGGAGATTTTTTGGTCCAATCCCAAAGAGCAGGGCCAGTGAGGGCAGGTTGCTGAGGGTCATGTCCAATTGGGTTTTGAATATCTCCAAACATGGAGACTTTACAACATCTCTGGGCAACCTGTTCCTGTGTGTGACCACCTGTGTAGTAAAGAATTTTTTTCTTATGTTTAAGTGGAATTTCCTGTGTTTCCGTTTGTGCCATTGCCTCTTGTCCTGTCCCTTAGCACCACTGAGACGAGTCTAGCTCTGTTGTCTTTACTTTCCCCATCAAGTTTTTACACACATAAGCAAGATCCCCCTGACCCTTCTCTTCTCCAGACTGAGCAGTCCCAGCTCTCTCAGCCTCTCCTTGTGTGAAATGCTCCAATACCTTAATCATGATTGTGGCCCTTCACTGTCCTTATCCCAATATGTCTACATCTCTCTTGTATTGGAGTGCCCAGCACTGCACCCAGCACTCCGGATGTGTCTCATCACAGCTGAGTAACGGGGAAGGATCACCTCCTTCAACCTGTTGGCCATTCTCTGCCTAATGCAGCCCAGGGTGCTGTTAGTCTTCCCTGCTGCAAGAGCACATTGCTGGCTTAGATCTAACTTGTTCTCTGTAATCCCAAGGTCCTTCTCCGCCAATCTGATCTTCAGCTGGTCAGCTCCCAGCCTGTACTGGAGCCTGGGGTTATTCCTCTCCAGGGACAGGACTTGGCATTTTCCCTTGTTGAACTTCATGAAGTTCCTGTCAGACCATTTCTTCAGTCTGTCAGGGTCTCTCTGGGTGGCAGCACACCCATCTGGTTCATCAACCACTCTTCCCAGTTTTGTGTTCCATCATCCGGGTCACTAATGAAGACGTTAAACGGTGTTGGCCCCAGCACTGATCCTTGGGGCACACTGCTGGTACAGGCCTCCAGCTGGACTTTGTGCTGCTGGTTGCAACCCTCTGAGTCCAGCAGTTGACCCAATTTTCATCCGGTCTCATTGTCCACGTACTTAGTTCATACTTCATCAGTTTGTCAGTGAGGATGTTATGCGAGACAGTGTCAAAAGCGTTGCTAAAGTCAAGACAGCATCAAGTGCTGTCCTTGGATCCACTGAGCCAGTCAACTCATCACCGAAGGCTATCAGGTTAGTTAAGCACAATTTCCCCTTTGTAAATCCATGCTGACTACTCCCAATCATCATCGTGTCCTTCATGTGTTTGGAAATGGTTTCCAGGACTATGTGTTCCATCACCTTCCTAGGGGTCAAGGTGAGGCTGGCCAGCCTATGTTCCCAAGATTCTCCTTCCTGCCTTTCTTGAAGATGGGAGTGATATTTGCTTTCTTACAGCCCAAAATCTCTCAACTTAAAAGCAAAAAAGCCCGCTTGAATGGAGCAGATCAAAAATAGCTGCCTGAGAGAACAGAAAAGTTAATGTGCACTCAAAGAGAAGTACAGAAAGCAAAAAGAAGTCCTCACACTGTTCACGAAAGTAGAAATTATGGATTTTTGTCACTTAATTTTTGGGCCACAAGAAATAATAGTGTGTCCAAATTTCTATCAGAGCAAAGACAAATTCAGAAGACTAAATCACTGAAATGACTCAGAGAACGAATGAAAGAGGGATACAGGTCTACAACAGAACCGGAAGAGAGAGAATGAGAGCAGGTCACCTTTTAAATCAGATTATTCTGAAATAGAGCAACAGAATTAAAAGGTTGACTACAAATCCTGAAAGAAGAAACTCTATGCACTATGTAAAAACTTTAATTGCAAGGCCTTTAAATGTCAGCTCTTTGGGAGAGTTCAAGTGGTCAGGGTGCATAAGGTCCTATTCCCTTTACAAGGCCTCCTCAGAGGCTGAGAAATCTTGTTCTGAAATGTCAGCATTATCAGCAGAAAGATTTAATTATGAAAAAAAAAGCATGGAGTATCTAGAATTTGCGTTCAAAGGTCATGAGCTACAGTATTTCCAAGAACTATCTGCCCTAACTCTCAAAAAAGGAGAGAATAATAAAAGCAAGGAGAGAATAATAAAAGCAAGGCAGGAACAGAGTCATACATATTACTATTCAGTTCCTAAAATCAGTGTCCTACAATAAATTACTTTAAATGAGGGAAAATATACTCCAGTTACTTGGGTTTGAAATCTAAATCTGAGACAGGGTATACAAAATAATAGGCCAAAAATGGAAACTAATGATAAATTTCAGGGGAAAACTTTAATGATTGTGAAAAGATTGAGGAAAAGAAATAATAGTGAACACTAAAATTCAACTGACAAGGGTGAAAGTGAGGCTGAACAAGAAAATGTAGGTAACTAATTAATCGGACAATATAAATGAGATTTTCTGGGGGTCATCTGGTAAGAATAATAGAGTAGTTGTTAAGGAAACATGTGTTTGTTCTAGTCACAGAGAACATAACCTTATGATACTTTTCCCCCACTATATTTTCTATATTTTAACCTAGAGAAAATTAAGGGAATGATGTGAAAAAGGAATCTATGAAGATATGCAGAGAAATTTTAATAGTGAGTGTTGCAGAATGCTTGCTTGATGTGAAATGTGTGAGTCTGGCTTTTCTTACTTGTTTGCCTAAACCTCATCATTTATATAACTTTCTGTTTTGCTTCATGAATATGTAATCTATTCAGGTAGCCCGGTTGTTAAGAATACTGCATATGTTTCTGTTTGTTTCACAAGCCTTATACAAGATTTATACAACACGCCACTGCACTGCAGACTTCTAAACAAAGGCATAACCTAATACATAGGTACAGGAGCAAAAGAATACTCTTATGGGTTCTAACTGCAAATAAATAAGTTTACAAGTAGTTACAGTAAGGGTCATGGTCCATATAGATCCCTCCAAAAATCATTAGTATGGGCTTCCAGACTTAAAAAGTGCTAGGAAACAACCTCCCAAAACTTTTCATTTGTCTTGGAATAGAAACAATAGCAGAAACTGCAGCATATACAGTTTAACTGAGGTGAACTGGATTTGCTTAATCCTGTTCTCACAGTGGTAAAGACAAGGATGTTTTAGGGAAAGCTCCGTGTAGGTAAAATTGGAGACTAAGCTGAACTCAAACTAGGAGCATAGTGCATGAGTACTAAAACACACCAATGGTAGTGGTCTTCTCTGTCCTCAGCTTATTTTGCCTGCTAGTTGTTGTCACTATAAGGGCAGAAGGAAGAGTTAGAGACTGCACAAAATGCCAGATCCCATTGACATGTTTTATAAGAGTGCCCTGTTACATGTGAGAAGCAACAGGTGTGGGTGCGCTCCTCCAGATGTATAAAAGTGCTTACACAAAGCATCCACTTATGGCACTCTGGCAGGAAGAGAGATGGCTATTTTGGCCTAGAGGACTCATATGAGCCAGTAATAGAAACATGGCAAAACAGACAAAGTTCCTGCTGAATGAAATACTGGTGAGCTTCACCATTAAGCTGAAACATCAGAGAATCTCCTGGTGGCAGTGCTCCTGGATACGTGGTTTCATTCTTTTGCTGACAAGAGCTTTTATTTTAATTAAATGCACAGATAATATATCACATTCTTGTTTATAGCAACAACAGCAGCAACCATCTTGTTCATAATTTCTCAGGTTTTTTTCAGATTATCTGATGTCTCTTAGATGGAAGTGGAGGGACAAATTTAAGACCATGCAGACAGACTAGGCTTTAGCATGACATCCTTTTTGTAGACCTACATAGAAAAACTCATTGCCATTATCTTGCTTTAGGGATTAGCTTTGTACAGAAACAATGGTGTAATGCAGAGGAACTTTATGCAAGAGAGAAAAAAATATTTTGGTAATTTAGATCCTTTAATATTTTTATTTGTCTTTTTGTATTTTGGGTCTCTTTTTTGTGGGGGAGGGGGAATCCTGTCCCTGTAATAAAAAGTCTTTTAGGATCAAAGCCTTGCTTTATTCCTTCCTGTCCTCTTTGTAAGATCAAAATATAAATTCTAAATCTGCCACACAAAGATACTGATACTGTCAAGATATTAGGCTGATATTTCACTCAATAGTTTTAAATACATATATTCTTTGGTTCTTTTGTATTTCAAGACTGCATTAGCATCTGTGATGGCAGCATTTTGATTATTTGTACTTTTTCCTTGGAGACCACTGGGAAATGTCACTGTGTGTTCAAGAAAACAGAAAAAAAAGAGCAATATATACATCTTCCTGAAGTCATAGGGGTAGCACAAGTGCCACATCAGATTCAATTAGAGATGAGCAGATAGTGAAAATCCCAACACCTGGGCGCATTTGCTCTTCTCCTCCAGTATTCAACCTGTCGTTAATCACAGAGGACTCACAAGCTTAAAACATTTTAAAAGGCTTCTTGGAAATATTCTTCCCATCTTTTAAGACTTCCTTTTAGCAATGCCTCTTCTTTTCTCAATATGCATCATTGAAACTTTTGCATAATAATGGCCTCCTTATTAGTTACCATTTTATCTGCTTCTGCACTTTCTTGCAGGAAGTGCTAATATTCTATTTTATGCATTACATAGTTCTTTTAGGAAAATGTTATTATGTAAAAAAATTGAGGATTGTAACTTCAGTTTGGGAAAAACATCAGAAAAAAGGATTAGGTATGAGAAATAAAGATCCTTTTCATTTGTATGCCCAAAGCAATAGGGTTGGGGTTTTTTTAATATGTGGTAAGGAGAAGACAATGAGAAAGACATAAACTGAAAGGAGAGGCAGATTTTTTGTCTCTCAATGCAAGATTTATGGGAACATTTCAGAAGATAAAAGCTGATCTTCAATCAGTCATAGTGATAACTAAGTCACATTAGGCAGCTCATTTACGGTCATATGCCTATGGCTTCACACATGTGTCTTTAGTATCCTTATATGTATCTGCCCTCAGTTTGAACTGCTCGATTCAGGGTATAAACTTGTTCACACAGTGAGGCAGAATATTCTTACAGGGCTGCTGTGCAATTCATGGCATACGTGATTTTAAATTATGCCCTTGTGAATGAAAACTGATCTGATTGAGAAATGAGATTTAAGGTTGTTAAAAGTCTTAAGCAGGTATAAAGAATTCCCTTTTTGTGAAAGACCTTGACATATATTTATTTTTTGAAAGGCAATGATTTCTGTAGTGATATATTTGAATACATAGGGCTATATCTATGTTCGGAGAAATAAAGAAAAAACCCAACATCCTTCCATGGAATTACATAAGTTTTGCTCTGCTCACAATTGCTCTGAGGAACCTCAGAGTTCTCAATATTAATATTCATCTGGACAGTGACTGTGTGTATTAATGTTTCAAGACTGGAGGTTCAGGCTGCACATAATTAATTTTATTGCAACCTACTGTAGACTACTGCTACTGCATTATTTCTTTTACAGACATCACTATTGAAAAAAAAAAAAAGAAACCAAACCCAAAAGTATACACCTGTGTTTTCCAAGGTACTGCAGTTATCAACTGAAATGCTATAGTTTTTCCTCTTATTCTTATAATACCTGTGATTCCTAAATATTGCTATCTATGGCAGCTTTTCATAAATGATGGCTTTCCAATGACAGTGCTTTATTTCAAGAGCCCTCTCACGAAATGGACACTTTAACATAGCAATCTAAAAAATAAATCTGTTATTTTAATCTCATTTTAAATCTTCTCCCCTGCCATTGGTATAAGATGATCATGCTTGACAATGCTTGGTTAAATGTTGAGATGTAGTAGTTAGAGGGGTAAGTACACCACGCGCACTTCATAGCCAGGCGCTGGCCAACTCTGAGGGCACGAGGAGCAGACAGCAGTGCCAGGCACTATGCTGAGAAGTGCCTCAAGGTTCAGCTTTATAGTCAATCAGACCTAATATCCCTCCTCTGACAGAGGTGCCCTGTCCCCAAGGTCATTTGCCTGTGCCAAAAATAGCAGAATGAAGAGAAGACAAAAAGAAACCCAGGCTCTGAAAATCAGCAGGAACGTAAATTGTAATGAGGAATTCTCTTAGTTTCTAGAGGCAAGCTAAGAGATGGGGGATCTTTCTGAACTGCGGGGTGAATTCAAAGAAATGGTGCAGACTTCAAGACAAGAGCTCCATCTCTCTGGTTTCCTTTGATTTCAAAGTGTAAGAATATTTTGCTTTAGCATAGTAATGAATTCTTTGCCCTATTTAATCCTGTGTTAGAGTTGCAATATCTTCCAGGGACATGTCAGTCATTTTTTCTATAAATGGTCTAAGTTCGTAAGCATAAGAGGTTTAATCTCATTGTATTATCTCAAATCTCAGAAAGATCAGAAGGGTTTTCATCCTCAGAAAGTAAGTTTTACTTCAATAAAAAAGTTGAACAAGAAATGTTCTAAAATATAGATAACAGACTGGTCAGGTAAGGCAGCCATTCCTGTGAACTTTTGTCCTTGCAGGAAGTGTCCAGCCAATAAACCGCCTTTTTGAGTTGTAGATGACTCCACATGGCCCTGTCTGCCTCTAGGAAACTAAGACTGTTTTTAATCATTACAATTTGCAAGGAAGAATCTGAGAGCACTTTGTGAACCAGACATAAACATACATCTTTGGAATTATAATTTTTCTATTATAAAACTTGTGGATTTTGAGGCAGTTCCATTTTTTGATGTGCAGATTAGTGATATTTTGATGTACAATTTGGATTAAGCTTTTCTTCATTAGCTGTGTTAAATTCTAAACAGGTGGCTGGTCTATTCAAATAACAGAATTTTGCTTAGAGCAAATGTACGTATCACGTGACCATAAACATCTAAAGCTACAGCAGCAGCTTAGAAAGAGGAATATGGAAGTAGGTGGCTGATGTAAAAATATTATCTTCTGGCTAGTTTCCAGTTGGGTGACTGATTGTGGTGGCTCTCAGTTTCATCAGCGCAAGACAAATTATTCAATATGTTTTAAAAGTACATCCAATCTGATAGACATGGAATGTGAATTTAGGCACTTTCTCTTTGAGCAGGATCAATATGTCTGCAGCTGAATGGCATCTCTGAAGTGAAATATTAATTTTTATACAGCTTCAGAACTGATTACTTAATTTATGGGTTTTTTTACTTTAGTTTGTTTCTAATTAAAAACAAGTTTGACACATTTGTTTTCAAACCATTCATCAGTGATGGTTCAGAAATCAAACATATGATGGGCTGTAAACTTGATTTATCATCAAACAGCTTTTCTTTGAAAGAATCTGACCTGTCAAACCCCGTCTTTTTGAGAGAAATATATCAGTTTTGGTTAACTTTGTCTGGGATAAGGTTCTTGACTCATAAGTGGGAAAGAAAAAAAAAAAGACAAAAAAAAGACAACGATAGGGAAAGAGAGAAAGAGAAAGAAAAAGAGGAGGGGGGAGAGAGGGATGGAGAAGTGCACCCATGCATTGGTAGATAATAATATCCAGGAACTAAGATTCTTGCCAAGAGACTTGAGAATTCCCTCATGCAAGAAGAGGAATCTGAACGCTCTGTTCCTCCTGTATGACAACCATGTTGATAACTACTACCTGGTGGGAAGAGGACCTTCTATTTTTTTAAACACATTGAAAAGAATTCTGGTTCTGTGCATACAGTACAGAACAGGAAGTGCTTTGAAATCATGGATATTTTTGTAGGATGTGAAAATTATTGCCTTCTTACATCTATTCATAAAAAAGAAAAACAGGTATTTAACTTGTTTAAGAGACCAGCTGTAGTTATGAGTTTTGTAATTTTTGTTTGATTCTTGCTATTTAGTAAAAGTTTAGAAAGAAAGGATTAAATTCTGGTTTTGTTGTTCAATTTAGTAGATAACTGTGCGTCAATATATCCATCTGAAAATTGTATTAATTTTGAATAGCCTGTTGCATGGTGTGTTGACCCAGTTAAAATGCCACACCCCATGGTTTGAAGGATATGAAACAGCTTATAGGAGACGCATAGGTCTACTTCAGAGTTTCTAAACTAAATGAAGATAGCAGAAACTCTGTGTTGTCCATTAATATTGCTATCTGTGCAGAGTGTAAACTTGAAAGGGAGAGAGGCAGTAGGAGAAATTCCCACTTCTGCCTCAGTTCATATGGATTTATTGCCAGGAAAACATACATACATTTGGAGGCTAATAAATAGATAAAATAACAGACACTAAAGGTGTTGATTGACTGAAGGTACGTATCAAATCACCATTGAAAATCTGATATTTTAAGTATACCAAGTTATTCAGATTATTTTCCTTGCCTATATTACTCTCATTCACAGTATTTCCCTACAGCCTAAAACTCTGGAATGCAGAATACCCAGGGATGCTTTTGCTTTTCCAGATGGGTGAAGGAGTTGGCCGTGGGAGATGTGATTGCTTGTAGTATAGACATACCCACAACAGTGTTAAGTTGGTAGGCATCCATAGGGAATGCAGCACTGAAATACTGATATTTGCCCCAATTTAGAGAGCTTAGAGTTGAACTGTTTTATTAAGCATTAATTCTTCCTGGGCACAACTATTAGTAGCTATCACTTTAAAATATAGAATAGAGTTAACCTCTGCTGTATCTTTGTTTTAATGTTGATTAGAGATTTTATGTACTCCTGGATGATGAGACAAAGTGCACTCTCAGCAAAATGGGAGGAATGGGTGACAAAGTGGAGGGCAGCGCTGCTGTTTAGGGAGACCTTAACAAGTTGGAGAAAGTCATGGGGTCCAACAAAGGCAAATACAACGTCTTGCTCTAGGAGTAGAATAACCTCGTGCAGCAGTGCAGAACTGGGGACTGACTGAGAAGGAAAAAGCTTTGCAGGAAAGGTCCTGGCAGCCCAGGTGGACAGTAAGTTGAGCATGAGTTGGCAAAGGCAAGAATTTAGCTAGGAGGTCCAGGAAGGTGTTCCTTTGCATCTATTTAGCATCTGTGAGGACACATCTGGAACACTGTGTCAAATTTTGGGCTCCCCAGTGTACAAAAAGACATGGATGTACTGGAATGAGTCTAGTGCAGGGCCACAAGGTGGTTGGGGGCTGAAACACCTGAACTGGTGAAATCTCCATCCACAGAGATGTTCAAAACATGACTGGATGAGGTCCTGACAACCTGCTCTATTGGACCTGCTTTGAACAGGAGGTTGGACCACTTGGCCTCCAGAAGGTCTTTCCAGCCTACATGCTCCTGTGATTCTGATACATCAGTTATGTGTGTAATTTATTACTTTCAGTAGTATTTTCTTTGTTAAATTATCTATTGAATCTCACAAGTAATGGGAAAATTAAATTGGGCACAGATTTTATAGTAACTTCATACTGTTGTTGAAGGATGATTTATCTGCATATATTAACATCCTGTACATATTCATTTAAAAGTAGGAAGCTTCTTAGAGACCTGAAGTACAGGACCACAGAATTAATGTCGATCTTTGCTTAAACTGAGGAAGATACTGTTTTCTAATCTACTTATTTGTTTCATTCAGATTAACTCTACCAGTTACTCTATCTCTACTTACAATAAGAGAACTTTGTTTGCTCAAACAGTTTCAAAACAGATTTAGAACAACAGTGACTCAGAAGGCATTATCTGATGAATGGTAATTGAGTTCAGAATGACAGAACTGCAAAACTAAATTTAAATTCATAGTAGATGATGTTTAAAAAATGGCAATGTGCTGATAAATTATGAGCCTTTACAGAGAAGTTAAGAAATGGGAATGACTAATTTTGCAGTTTAAGAAAAAATATATTTTGAATCCTTTTCCTTTCCACCCACTTTAGCTCCCCAGGGAAAAAAAAAAAAAAAGACACAGAGAGAGCTAAAAAGCATTCGAATCGGTGTAAAGAAAAGTAACAACCCAGAGATGTTGCCGAAAAGTCTTTCACAGCTGTGCCTCTCTCCAAAGGCTGTAGTACAGAATGATTTCCTGTAGAGAGTAGATGCTGTTGTTGGAAGAATGAACTGAAAGAAGGTCTGTGGACCAAATCCTTTTTTTTTCCCATCCTTGAAGAGGTATTTTGATTCAGTCCTAGATCTGATGGGTTAACATCCCAGACACCAGTTGGGTGGGTTTATGCTCTGGTCAGGTAAAGGAAAACCTCTGTAAAGCAGAAACATATGAGTTGATAATGGATCCATTCTGTAATTGCTGCAAAGTTGAAATTAATACTGTAGATTTTAAAGGGCATCAATAATTTAATCAAAGTGCAGAGGAAACATAATAAAGAGAATGCAACTAAACCTCTCCTGCAATTCAACTGACAGGAGATGAGCGTGTTTAGTAGATTAAACCCATACACGTGTGGATGTGTGTGTGTCAGTAAGAAAGGGAACAGTGATTTTGACAAGTTGGAGGGAACAAATATTATAGTTATATCAAAATGTCAAATGTACTTTAAGTCTCTGACAGCCCATAATCTGTGTTAAAGACTGAAGTATGAATTAATGTCGAAAAGCAAAATATCAAAATGTTCCAGGTGACTACAAAAGTTGGAGCTTTCCTGTGAACATTTACTATCAATTAAAAAAAAAAGTTATTTTTTTCATATAGCATGCACTTATCTGTCAGAGATCAGTAAAGAGTACACTTGCTAACAACAACAAAAGTAGTAATAATCAATGTCACTTCTATGAATTAAGTATACAGATGATGAATCTAGTAGAATAGCTGCACTATTTAGCTGCATAGTTTGAACATGCTTCAACAACCTTCAGAAGGTGTTTGACCACTACAAAAGTCTTCCTATTCCACAATTTCATAAGTCTACTAATATTATTTCAGGGTAGATCAAAGGGAGGAGGGAAGTCATCTTATTAGGAATCTTGACATTATTTCACTGTATCCATCCCTTGGATTTTGAAAACTGAGCCTTTTTCTAGTACTCCACTTTCAAAAGTTTCAGTGATGGTAATATCTTTTTAAATAAAATTTTCATCAAATATTCAAAATTTTTTTACATAAACTGATTTTATATTATTTCTCTGTTTATGACTGTATTTGATAGAAAGGTAATTAAATGTTATAACAAACTATGAAATGTTGGTTAATATTTATGAAAATACAAAATTGTAACATGTCAGTGCATGTTTTTTGTGAAGGTTTAAAGAAATTACTTTTTTTTAACACAAGTACCTTCAATACCTGAGTGTGTGAAAGATTCTAAATTTTGGTGCTATATTTACTCCCTAAGCAAAAATATTTACAGCTACTGAAGACATGAGCATTATTTAAACAAAAGAAAAACCAAAGCATTCCTGAAACAATAGGTATAAAATCAAGTCTTATGATATTTTTTTACCCAATACCCAATAATAATCAGAAAACTATATTTGTGAATTTCTTTCTTTTCTAGCACCTCTGACAGATAAACCACCAAAGCTTTTACACCCCTTGGAGAGTAAGCTAACGATTCAGGAGACCCAGTTAGGTAAGCAGCAAACACATAATTTCTGTTCAAATTGTTTGAAGGTATTTGATGTGTTAATGTATGATGGTAATGTGATGGTATGTTTGCATTAATAATTTCATTGAAAAGGCATTAAACATACTTTGTTTCCATGCAGAGCTGTATCATATACCATCTAGAAGATTGTTGTTCACAAAAAAAAAATTGGTAGTAATTAATACTGAATACTAAGCTCTTGAATATTACTGATACTGGTTTTTACCTTTGCTGAAAGTCTATAGTTATAAGTGTATCTGAGCTTTTCTTTCTAAACTTTCCCTTTTCTGAATATTTATATATATTTACTGTGGGATTCAGTGGGTTTTTGTGGTTTAAATTCTGCTTGCAAGATTTCTTTGCACTGGAGATTACTTACGGAATTGCAAAGATGTTCTGTATAAATGATGCACTGGTCTAAAACCATCCAGCAAACAGCGAGAAGTTAAGATAATAGCATCTGATTATTCTGAATGTACAAATATATATGTAAAGATGAATGGAGAAAATTTGATGCATAAAGAAACCATTTTGTTTCACTTTTTCTAGCCTAGTGGATGGTGGGTATGTTTTGTCACTTTGGTCTCCTACTGCCGTACACGCAATTAAGGCTCCAAAGCTAAGTGCATGAGTTACTACAGTTTGCAGGATATAACAATCCATCTCCTTTGTGGATTGGCACAGAGGGCAGCTTGTAAGAAACAAGCAGTCCTCAGTAGGTTAGACTGGAATTATGCTTTGGTGTCAGAACAGTAACCTATTGATAGATCTTCTAGCATGTTAGCTACAGAAACAAATGGGAACAAATCTGGTGGTTGTCTAAATCTCATAGGAGAAAAAAACCCACAAGAAATAAAGCAAGGAAAACTCAGTACATTCTGCAGCACAACACTAGAAAAAGCAGAAGGCTTGCAAATTAATTCTGACAGTCATTGGCAGAACATTTTATGGTGCTTGCCAGCCTGTGGCTGATAGTGGCCAGAGAATAATTCATCTTTGTTTTGATATTCATAAAATATTACTTAAAATGATTCATGCTATTCAGGTAATATTCCGACATGCTGATATATATGTTTTCAGAAACAATTATATGGAAAAGGGGAGATGTAACCTGTTTCCTTCTAGACCTAATTTCTGTTGTTCTGAAGGTATTGTGTCTGATATACCAACTCAGAAAACTTTTGCTATATGACAATTCCAGATTATTTTACCTTTTCATTTGAACACAAGCCTAGGCAACAGAAAGCAAAGTGACTCCGCACATTTTTTCCTAACTAATGTTGCTTACTGAGGTATTTTTGATGAAAAAAACCAAAAGGCAGAACCTTTTGGGGCTTTGACGTTGCCTTGCTAAATATGCTGTATGGGTGAGAGTATTTCAGTAAGAGTGTAATTATTAATGGCTAGCTAGAGGCTTTGTATCTATGATTTTTAGAATTAATCATATCTTTGATTTCTCATAGTTCTAAGAAACAGATTAAATAATTTGAGAAGTGCTGGGTTTGGAAAAGACACTTTTCAGAAAACTAAATAGCTATTGAAGACTATGAAAGAGTTAATTTGAAAATGTCATTTTCAGACACAGATGGGAAAGTCTGACTGTAAATGAATGTGAAGCTATAATACTTAGCCTTATATCAAGATGCTACAAGAATATATTAATTTGTTGTTTAAAAGCCTGTGAAAAAGCCTATGAGAACTGGAGCAAGTGCAAAAAAATGATAGTTCCCTGACACAAAAATTACGTTCTTCCACTCTTAGATTTAATGTCTTGGTCCCGCTAGATAATGTTTGAAAAGTCTATGTTTCACTTTCACTGACGAAAGCTAGCATTCATTTCAGGAGGCCAGTCCATATCCTGCAAAATATGCAAAATATTTTAACGTTGGTATAACGTTGAGATTCACTTAGCCAAACATCAGATAGTTACCTAAGTCAGCAGCCTCCTACCCACCTGAGGCTTGGGGTGACCACATGTTGCAGACTCGTCTAGACACTGCCAGAAAACGTTAGTCCTCCAGAATGTGTTTGGGATGGTGCTTTTGTGCCTTGTTTGTAAAATAAATGTGTTGGTGGAAGGGGGAGAAGTGGAATGGGTGGCACAGAAAAGGGAGAGCAAGGAACTAGGAGCTTGAGGTAGTCTGGGATTTCATTAGCAGGTCCCCAGGCAGTGCAGTGGGGAGCTGGGGCAATCCCTGCTCTGCCCCACGTTTCTGTGCTTCTTGCCTCGCAGTTCTCCACCTTCAGCTGGAAATGAAGCAGGCTGCAAGTATCAGGGCATGCCCTGGGGGCTGCATACATAATTTACAGGGATGTGTGTGCTTCTGCAGGTGCACAGGGTGTGCTGAAACGTCAATAGTGATGGTTCACCTCAAAAACCTTCCCCTGCTGGCAGGCCTCTGGGAGTGGTGCTGGGCACACTTTTGAGGAAGCCCTCAGTAACCCCAATGTGTTTGCTGCTGAAGGAGCTACTGGAGTTTAGTTCTTAAACAAGGTACCTCCATGGAGTGTCTAAATCAAGGTGGGAAGACTGCAGACGTATCTCATTGATTTGGCTCCAGCACTGCTGAGTGACAGAGATATCTGGCATTTATTGCTGACATATATTGGTCTCTTCTCTACACCAGCAATTAAAAATAATGTCATGGGGACACAGACCTGTTGTATTATTGTGTTGCATGGCTTCCATAAAACAGCATCAGACCAAAAGATGACTGCACATTAAGGAAGCAGTTTCTCTAAGGGGTGACTGATGGAGTGTTATGGCATAAGTTAGCAACTGCAGTTTGACTTGCTAAGACAAAAGGAAAGAAACCAGAGCTGGAGAATCTGCACTTCTCAATCTTATGAACCTACAGGCTCCCATCACGGTCAAGCTATCCGCAATTGGTTGTGGGAAAGGTGTCCCGCTATTCACCTGATGTTTGGGAGAGTGTAAAGCATGGCTGCACTGCAATGAGCAACCTTAGAGAGTCACAGGAATCTTGAGACCTCATCCGAAATATCTTTTTATCACGCTGAATAGTACCCAGAAAAGCAGAAGACAGAAGCACAGGATGGAAAATGAAGGAGAAATTCATTTCTCAAAAGCTTTTCTTAATAGACAGCATGAATTAGCCAAAGCATGAAGCAGAGAAGTCCTAGCTGAGGAAAGAAAGATCAGTTCCCAGCTTATCCTGATCTGCATTTAATGTTTTTTGTTTGTAACTTCACTTCCAATTTTGTAATCAATAACTTAATCCTGTTGCAAGGGTAAAAATACTGTTTTCTTTTCAAGCTTTTCTCCTGTTAAAAGGGTTCTTGGGTAACTGTGGTGACCTCGATATAAACTGCTTCTCTGGAAACAATGACTCCAGATGGAATATCATGTCAAATACAGTCTTCAAAAGTATGCAGCCTGCAAGAATTTTGGAGCTATAAGGAGATGAGGAGTGTTTCCCACTCAGCTCTGAGCCACCCTATGGACTGGCCGCAGCATATGCTAGGGAGGGGAAGAAAAGCAGGCAATGAATGGAAGGCAAGGGGAGGCAAGGCACAGGTGATGAGGAACAACATAATGACCCAAGGAACTGCGTCTCACAATAGTCTTCCTCTTACCCTCAACACGCTAACAAAATCAAACAAACAAATCCCTGCTAACATAAAAAGTCGTTGTAACAATAATAAAAATACAAACGTTTCAGTTCAGACCTGTTCAGAAAGGAATTAATATTGTTTCTTACATATGAAAAACCTAAAACTTCAGCTAACTGTATTTTTAATTCTAAATTAATGTAGATGTTCATATTTATTATATAAATATATCATATCCATGATATGTATATTTATATAAAAATTATGTTCTGTTTTTCTGTATTGGTAAATTCTGAGTCTTTTCAGTTTCACCTGTCTTTCAGGTAACATTGTTTTTCCCACCAGCACTGTCAAACATCTCTCCTCCTCAAGGAAACAGGAAGAATACTTCTAGTCTGACTCAAGAAAATCTAATTTTAGTACCCTGTTGGTCCATATTCATGTTACTAAAGAAGGCAGGTGTGTCTCCACAACAGGCAGTAATGGATCTGAATTAGAAAAAACCAAAACTCGATAATTATTTTAAACACCTCACAAGCTAGTTAGCCTGTATCCTCCCCATTTTTCAATGTGTTTCCTGGTTCTGCACAAGGCTGTAATTTGAAATGCCAAAATTCACCTAGAAAAATAAAGCAATTGTTGAATTATTTTTAGCTAGGCTTGATGTTAAAGAAAAGAAAAAAGGAATACAGGATTCCCAGAACTATATGAATAGACCTAAAAGATAAGTTTGGACAGGTACCTAAACACTTTCTCTGTCATCTGAATGAAATTAGTTTTCCTGAATTTCATCCAATACTAAAAAATTACTCTTGTGACCAAATATGCAGTGAATTTTTTTTTCTATTTCTTTTTAGGGCGTTATTTCAATAAAATTAAATTGACTATTACCTAGTGAATTGGGGCTTGCTTTTGTCTCCCTCTTCCCCACACATATTCAAGAAAAAATGTCACTAAAACTGCTTTTAATGTATTATTTCTAAAATAAGAATACAGAGAAGTTCCAGAGGTAAATCATCAGGGAGAGAAGAACGCTACTTCATTTATAGCACTGTGTTGTCATAAAAATCTTCCACACAAATTGGCCTTGTTAATGATAAAAGCCCTCCTTAACTAGCTTAATCAGTAGTTGTATAAATAAATTAACTGAAGTGATATGAAATAACTAGCAATCCGTGCCTCCTTTCAGGATGAAAATTAAAATGAAAGAATATCTAAAATTGTTAATTTTTATCTCTACACATTTCATCTAAATGTTATATTCACTCTGTAACAGGAACAGAATTTTTTTTCATTCTGATATAAGGATTTTTAAATTTATCTTTTTGATTACACCAACATTCTTTAAACCAAATTGATCTTTTTTTCAATCATGTGATCCAATTGGACACTTTGGTTCTTTGATATATTCTATTATTAGATTAACATAATATTTTAAAAGAAAGTTTTCATTGAGAAATTCCTAGCCTTACTGTTCTAAAATGTTTTGGTTTAATATCATATCATAATTTGTGGGCTAAAGTTCAGTTTAGTATACTCACCTAGTCAAATATTAGGACTTTCAATGGAAAAAACTTTGCTTAAAGACTCACTTGCACAGTTAATGATTTAACTGCAGACTGGTTCATGAAAACTCAAATGTTTGAAATATGTAGTTTTTTAATCTAACCAGATACAAGCTGACCAAAATCTCATACATGCTGTTTTACACATTCTACTGGAAAGAAAGAAAATAATTTTCAACTTTTTTCTTGGCATTTTCAGCTCAGATTTCCAATTCCAAATGGAGAAGTATAGTATAGAAGTAAGTTCCTAAAGTAAAAATGGACTGAGGACTTCCAAAGGTCTTGACTCAGGAGGTGGGGGGGAAATCTAGTGAAGAAGAAAACCACATGGTAATAAGGGAAATTTTAATCACTAAAATCGGATTATTAAAAAAAAGAGAAATGTTTCCTAGGTACCCTATAGTCCCTTCTTTAGACTTCCAACTTTCAGATTACATTAATCCAACTATTCTGTAGCTGAGGCTGTCCATGAAGGGCCAAACATAGTTTACTAAAAAAGAGATAATAAGTGGGTCAGAGACTTTAAACTGCACTAAGGAAAAGTTTGCAGTTACAGCTCAGTGACAACATGTCAACTGATTTTCCTTCCACTCTTTTTCCTCATTTAATCAAACCCTAAAAGGTCATACTTAAAATAATTAGAAATAGCTTATCTATGTATTTTAACTGTTTTTTTTTCTCTCTTTCTCCATCTGTGTGTGCGTCTGAGAATAAATACATATACATGTATACCTAACCTCTCCCTATATATATAACATATATATATACACACACATATAGATAAAACTTAACAATGCATTTGTACAAATTTTATCTCACTTTATTAATGCTTTGTCTGGGAAACAATTGTCTGAATTAATGATGGAATAATGAAACTCCTTTATTCAGGTTAGGTTATAATCCATTACGAAATGTCTGCTCTAGAGGGTACTATATACCATACTTATCTGAGGTACTTTCTGTGTTAAACATCTAAATAGGATTTAATGCATTAAAAAGTGTCTGTCTGTTCAGTCTCTCTGCAACTATGTACATTTCATTCTTTATCTACAGATTAGCTATATGAGAATTTTCTATTTCAGATTGTTTGTGCAGTTTTTCACATTTCCTATTAAAAAGGTAAACATCCAGTTTATTTTTATAGTATGAGAGAGGACTGTGGAACCTCAAAAGATTTTCCATATCAGTTGGATAATCATCCAAAAATTTGGTTTCCTATCTAAGACTTTCTTAAACAACCAAAAATCATATGTCTCTTACTAGCAAAATAAAGTATAATCAGGTACAGCAAAACTTTTGTAAGAATTCTCTGTGGGAGACAGTGGGATATAACTTACTGAAACTAAGATCATAATAAATACAGAATACCATATACCAAGAAATGCAATTTAGAAATAGGCACATACAGTACATGATTTCCACCCTGTGAAATTATAGTCCTAAAAAGACTGTAATTGTGTAAATCTGAAACATCAGGAGTCACATTGTTCTGCGATCATTTTTGCCAGAGTTTTGGCTTCAAAATATACTTTTTGTTTCTAAATTATATGTAGGTGCTTCATTGTATCTAATGTTGAAAGACACACAAGCGTTTCCTTGCATACAAAAAAAGATCCCCATCTCTTAATGGTACTATGGAAAAGCATTACAATGTTAAGTAGTGAGTATCAAAATAAAAATTTAATACTGTGTCCTAAGCACTTATCATTGAAAACTATTTTAAATTAATGATTGATAACAATTTTAAATTAATGAACGCCTCAGAATATTCTGCTTTAAAGATACAGATCTCTTGTGAGCAGCAATGGTATTCACATGTAAAGCTGATCTCAGTAAGGATGTCTTTGGGCTATTGGTGGAACGACGAACACTAGTACACGTTTTTTTCTCCCAGGAATTAGTCTGCTTTCCAGTTCTAGAACAAATGCTTTCCAGCATTATCGGTGAAGTCGGCATATGCTCATGCAGTCCGAATTAGGAGTGGGTTTACAGGAAGCTGCATTGAACATTGTTTCTGTCTTAGGTGTACTATGGATTTGTAGTTTGTATTAAGGTTTTGTGCTTGCAGTAGGTACCTGTGTATGCAGGTTTCATTCTGAAAAATCCATCTGCATGCATTCTTAATGGCAATAATTATTAGGGATTTGACAGTTTGTCATGTCAATAGAAAATGGAAAGTTATTTGGAGGGGCTTAAATACTTGTCATAAATTCTTACAGTTTAGAACATCATAGTAGTATGAATATTTTGAAACAATAAGTTGAACAGGATCTTTTTTATATTTGTTAACAGATGTGTAACACTTAAAGTTCAGATTGTTCATATCTAGGTGCTATTCTTGTCTGTTTACATAGCATATTAGAGAAGAATATACAGGATATAGTATCCTTAGATATACTCAACACACATTTGTTATAAATGGTCAATTCACTATTTAATTTTATATTTTATTTAATATCTGAGGAACTTTCAAATAAAAAAAGACTAATGGAAATTCAATTTGATGCTACATAGCATAATTGATTAAAAAAAAATCCAATAATAGTTTATTTATGGTATGTATTGTAAACCTTCATATAACACTTTGGTAGTGATGAATGCATGATCAAGAACTATAGGTCAGTGAACTCCTTTGATTTGGGCTAGACTTGAGAATAATAAGATACATATGATTAGTATTTCGAATTTCATATTTGACAACAAATTACCGGCAATGTGTTTAACACTCACATGCCAATCATAATTTGTGCCCTATATCCTTCTCAGAATGCACTAGACAGCTATAAGCAAAAGATAACACAACAGTATTTTCCACAATCTGTCCTCTTTTAATATCTTATCCTTTTGCCTAAGGTAGAATTGTGACAATGGACTACTTAGTTACTTTTTCTTGGTTCCACACAAGAAAGTAAAATATCACTTGAAACAAGAGATTTTTTCAGCTCTTAGTTTTCACACCAGTCTGAAAGAATACACAAAAAAATCCAAATACAAAGAAACTGGGGTTAAACACTTGTTACGCTGAACTCAGAGGTAACTCTTGAGAACCGTGCAGCTAGGAATTTAAAAGAGAGAGAAGGCATTCAGTTCAGTAAAACCAGAATTTAAATTTACAGCTCAGGATCTAGTTACTTGCGAGGCCTGTCTTGGGTATCTACCTTGAACTCTGCAGTAAATGTCACCTTCTAATGTATCAGTCATTTCAACTGCTTAAGGTATCCTTTAAATAGATGTGTGCTATATTACAAATATACTGGTATTAATAACTAGTTTTTAATAACTGAAAATATTTGTAGGAAAGGAAACATTAGGAAAATGTCATACTTACCAAGAAATAAAACATATCAAGTGACAATTCACATTCACTACAGAAACAAATGAAGCATATATTTCAGTTAACCCACATTAGGGTTATTAAGAAAAAATTACAACAAGCATTACAAAATTACAGCTCTCTACATTAATGTAATGGATAGATTGGAGATGTGAGGCTATAGGGTCATATGTTTTGTTTCTTTCACAGCTCTTTCTAGGCAATTCATTTCAAGTAATAAATGCTTGTATTTTTAAATAATTAATTCAGGGTCAGATTTTTCATGGGATTTCTAAAAGCATGCATGGTACATTTCTGCTCATTAAAAATCATAGGAGGACTAGCTTCTTGGTGCTGATTTTACAATACTTTTAGAGACTGATACTAAAGATACCTACAGGTTTGTTATAGTTTAAATATTAGTAGAGAGATGTTGTGGGTTTGTTGGGTGTGCTTTTAATCTCTCACTAGTTTCTTTGAAACAGAACATTCATCCCACTTAAGTCAAAATTAGAAGATTTATTTTTGGAAGACATTTTCAACTTTTAATATGGAGATTCAATTCCTATATGAAGAAAGATGATTTACAAATAAAGCAGCCAATATTGTACAATCTTTCTTTCTTTTTCTTTTTTTTTCCTTTGTCAAATTGTAATGAATGTCAAAACAGACATTTTATGATAGATAGAGTATCCAAAGTGCCATTTTTAGTTTCCCAATGCTTTGGAAAGATCAGGTATTTTATAAAGCTTATAAACGCAAATTCCTCCCATCAAGTGAATACTCAAATCAGTGAGATTATTCTTCTTTGTAAAAACAAAAATATAACAAACAAAAGTTACATTTACAAAGGCAAAGTTCAAGACTGAAATTATTTGGAATTACTTTTGAGGAATGAACGATCTTTAGTTTGTCCAGAGCGTTGTTCAGAATAATTTACTTACTATAGTAGACACATAGGCAAATGCATTACCAACAGTAACAGTTCAACCTAGTTTAAGTCAAAAATTAAAGTAAGGCTTAAAATGCTATTGTAGTATTTACTGGATGGACACATGCAAAGAATAACTCAGTATACTTGAAAGACTTTTCTAAGAGCATTGGTACGTGTTACAATTCCCTGACTGCTGTTTCAGTTTTATGAATACTGCATCCTTTTTCAGAGTTATTTTATTTTGCGAGTTCCTTATGTCAGTCTCGCCTTGAGGTAAGGAGAACAGGGTAGGTAGAAAATGGAGTTTGGCTTCCAGGGCAGTCTGAGCCAGCACATCAGCATTTCAAGAGGGAAGGGAGTGTACAAGCTTCTACTTTTACAGGAGAGAGAGGTCTGAGGAGGAGGCAAATTTTGCTACCAACTGTTTCCTGGAATCTCTGGACATGCAAACTGCTTTTTCTGTTGTTGTTTTCCATTTAAAATGCTTCTGACACAGTCACCATGAAAGAGGAAGTTATCAAAAAACATAAAAATCCATTTAGAGTCAGATACACAAAAAATATTTAGATGCCTAACTTCCATTGCTGTCAATACCTTTTTGTTCCTGCTATTTATATATAATGAAGAGTGTTCACTTTGTCGAGCTTGAGACCTCGGCCTCAAATAGGTTCTTGAATTAGTCAATGGAGCCTCTCAAGGGCACACAATTTTACCTGGCAGCTAGGTTAGCCATTAATGGTGTGATGTTTCACAATTGCTTTAACGCAGTGTAAATCTGTGCTGCTCTGACACCTGCCCCCTGTCACTCTCCTTTCAAGCCAGCTTCAGCGCTCATGCTTACAGTGTTTGTGAGATGGTTGAAAAGTAATCCCAAAGGAAAGAAAACCAATTTTTGCTAGATGGCTCACTATGCTGATGGTGACATGGGTGCAACAAACCCTAGTGCCAAGACGTGGTGAGAGTGGGAGTGCACAGCCAGGGAGAAAAGTGGGGAAGAGGCAGCTTTATAGGTATTTTGGCTCAAACTGATTACGAAACATCACTCTAAGTCAATGCTTGGTCACAGTAGGTTCTCCATAGGGTCGATATAGGTCAAGAGGCACCTGTATGGCATAAATCATATCACATCGGAGTAGAACTGCTCTGCAGCTACCTGTATCTTCCCGTCGAAGCGGCTTTTGTCTGGACTTTGGCACACTGTCAACTCACTCCATTCACTGTATAGGATTTTAAACTCTGTTTAGACATCTGGGTTGACATACCTGAAGTTGGAGTGTGTGAATATCTTCCTTCATAATACCTATACACAGCAGGTGAATGCTAGGCTTTCAAAACTATTTTAAATAGAACTTTCAGAAACATTTTACATTGAACCATTTAACACCATGCATTTTATAACTGGAAATGTCACAGGTATGGTATATCACAGAAATTTATAGCCCAGGTCTTATAATGTGTTTGTATTTTTGACTATTAAATTCATTGAAATGTAACTACATAAACTGAGATGTATTAATGATTTACCATGACCAAACACAAGACATAATTCCATCATTATTTTGATGTTATTTAAAGCTATACATGAATCACACAGTTATGTAATTGGCTATCTGGTATCCAGTTACAGAAACTTGAGAGCAAGGAACACATTTTACTGATAAAAGAACAAAGTATGTTAGTCATATCAACTGTTTAATTAGACATTCAGTTAATTTTGTTTATCAGCTGTTCTTGCTTCGTCTCCTTTGTACCCATTTATATAAGTAAAAAGCATACTGGCTGATGGTTCTTGTTTTTCAGCAGAAGTATACATGATAAATTAGCAAAACTGAGAACAACATAACAAATATTTTTAAAGGTTGATTTTAGTCATACAGCTCATCAAACTTCAAAGACAATTTTAATTTTAGCAGATGATATTTTCATTGGTAAATTTTCAGTCTTTTAATATTGTCATGTCAGAAGATTTATTTTTCAGACTTTTTTTAGTTGCTCCTCTTAGTGGCATGAAAAAAATAATCTCAGGATTGTTCCTGCCTTTGAAATATTGCTTTGTTATGGAAAAAATGTACTGACTTTAATACAACCTGCACAAGTAATGTTATTGACTCTACTTTATCTGTACAACACACTGAAAAGATATCGTATGACTAATCTTAGGATTGTGGGATATCTTATTTTTACTTTGGTCTGACTTTATGTTATAGGCAATCATCAATGAAAATGCTTCCAAATTAATAATTTTAAAAGCAAATCACTTTGCTTTTGAAATTTTTCACTTTTTTTCTTTACACTGGAAACCAGAGTTTTCTGTAAGAATAGGGGGCTGCTGTGGTCTGCATTGTATGTGCCAAACTACCAAACCCCCACCCTCACTGCATTCGGCGAGTGTCTGCACACATTCTTTTGCTCAACTCCGTTTTGCTTAAGATTTTTGTGTAATTAGAAGTAGAGTTCCAGTCTGAAGCAGATCAAAAGAGAAGACTGTACCAAGAGAAGTCAGTACCTCTTAGAGCTTGAACATCTCCTCCTTTGAGCTTTGCTTGCCATTTAGAAGTGTTATCCTTATTATGGCAAGATGGTGTCTCTGATCGATCTATCACCAACTACTCCGCAGTATCCCTGCCCCTATCTCCTCTTTTGCTTTGGGGCAATCTGTTAACAAGCGTGGGTGTGGACAAACTCCTCTGAGCTGCCATAATATCCCAAGGCATGAAATGTAATTCATGAGGTTTTGTGTCCTGAATTCACTATGCTTCGTTCAGAATTAGCCTAATGGATGAGGGGATCCGCGCGGGCGTTTGGCAGTCGCCCCACTGGGCGGATATTTCACTGCTGGGGCTGTGCCTGGAGGCAGCTCTGAACGGCCACATGGGAGGAGGCTCCACTGGATCTAGGGCATGGTTTACATAAAGGTCGCATTAATCTGGGGGCTGGATTACCCCCCGGGTGGCAGCCCATGCTCTAGGGTTGAAATGAGTCTAATTCTTCTCGGAAAGAAGAGAATTTAAAGCAGCTTATTTCTAGGTCTGTATTCAGCATGTCTGAGCTTTTCAAGGAGTTGTCTAAATCCTCAGGACAGTAGAGGTTTCAGGCAGATGGAGAGAGAGTAGAAAGACGAAGCTGAGAGAGGCTGCGGACCAAGCTAATGCGCTACAGGAAGAGCCCTAACTACCAGACTGCTGACAGTGGTGGGTAGTGAGTGTCAGATTCCTTGATAATCTTGATCCCAGGGAGATGTAGGTAAGGGACATGCCAAAGAGATTTGGGAGTGGAGCTGATGCCACTTCAGTACAAGTGCCTGGTATGTTAGGTGCTACTTCTACAACTCCTCAACCCACATACACAGAGAAAACTGTTGGACTGCCAGTAGCAGTTTACAAGCAATCCACAAATGAAGAGGAGGACTTGACTAGTTAGAGATGACCGAAGGTGGAAACTGTGGTGTATGTATAATTGCCGGTTATTTCCAAGTCACTTAATTGGGGTCTCAAGAGTGACTGAGTTGTTGTAGATCAGCTGAGCCTCAGTAATTGACCCCTACTAGCATTTCCTGAAATATGTGTTCAGTGCATTGTAAATGCAAGGTAAAGCATTGCTGAAGTTTAAGACAGCAGGATTTTCTTTGCTTTTGAAATGGGTAACAGTACACGTTATCACTTACAGTGGTAAAGAAGATGTTATGCAATTCCTTAAACTGTGGTAACACATTTGTGAGTTAAAGAACAATACTGAATCCTTACTAAATTATCTGTCTAATATCTATTTAGTCTGTTCAGAATGTAACATAATACAGCTCCTTCAGAATTAGTAATGATAAATTAGTTGACTGTCTGAACCATTTTAACTTCTATTGCAAAGCACTGAATTTTAAGTGCACGCACACTGCTGCGTACATCAGAAGTTATATTCTACTTTGAAACCTCAAACTCTTTTTCATATTCACTTCTGTTATCTGCTAGCCGTACAGCAATTTGTCATATGTGAATGCCATTTCTAGGAAGTCCCATTTTTTTCTTAGCTCTTCTTAAAGAAGGGACATACCATTAAGTCTTTCTATCTTATAAATACATTCAATAAAGGAGGCTGTTTATATGTAATTTTTATGACCTTTGCATACAGAATGATAACTTATATGTCAGATTTGAAGGGTGTATTTCCATACATTAAACATCTGAAATTTACCTACCCACAAATGAATTATATATAGAGGTAAATACGTGTACATAAATTTACTTAGTTTATGAAAATACAATATGATATTGTATTTGAACTAAACTTTTGGGTTTATTTTCAAATTAATTAGAAAAATCACCAATAAAATACAATCATCTAAAAATTATTACCAGCTGTTTTTGCAGCTCATATTTTGCAGCACTGAAATATACTCAGCTAGGTCAGAAGACAAAAGTAACAAAACCTGAACAAAAGTAAAACTGGTTTTTTTTGTTATAATTTTACAGTTCAAACTAGAGGAAATGTAAAACTATACAGTCTAAATAATGAAAAGCCAACATGATATGTAAGTATCATCAGTTTTACTCCCTAGTAAATTCTATACATAAACCCAATACTTATTATTGTTTTTATGAAGGATATAGAAGGATATATTGTTTCAAAGCCAGCAGTCTACCTTTAAATGTAGCTTTTTAAAGGGAAAGTTTTGGATTCTGGCATCCACATGTTGCCTGTGTAGATTACAGGCACAAGTAAAACCAGATTACAGTAATTGTAGATTTTACAGGCTGTGTGGAATAACAATAAATCCATAAAAACCATGTTATCTTACACACAGATGAAAAACCACATCCTGCATCACTGTCTTTATGGTAGTAAGCCATAAAAGTGTCTTAAGAGGCAAGGAGAAGTTGGGTTTTATCTATTGACTGTTTTCTAATAAATAGGAAAAAAAAGATTAAAAAAATTATTGTTAAATTTGGAGTTCAATATGGGAACTTAAACTGGGGAAAGAAAATAAAAAGAAAATTTTTTCAATAGGTTTCATTCTTCCTTATGCACCTGTGCTACTGAGTTCTGCCTACTTAAAACATTGCTCCAAAGAATATTTATTTTGCTCTAAGCAAAGATTGGAGAAGGGAAAACAAAGAAAAAAGAAAGAAGAAGAATCAGTTAATCATTAGTAAAGGTCAAGACTTGTAAAGGTCTGTGTTGCCTCTTTAAAAACATAAGACAATAACAAATAAACTGGAAGTACGTGACTTGAGGGACAATCTTTAACATGTAGCTAAAGGAAATAATTTGTGTTGCATTAATGTTAGGGTTTTTTTCTAATAATGACTAATGCTGGGAAAAAGTGTCTCTGGCAGAATCTTTACATGAATTTTGATTGAAGTAGGTAACATTATTAAGGTTTTTAAAATTATATATGTTTCTTTTAAAACTTCACTTTTTAAAAACATGCTGCTTGGAGTAGTAAGTAAGTTAAAAAAATAGAGAGGTAGAAGTCTGGCATACATAAGTAATGATAAAACTAATTTCAGAAGTATGGCACTGAAAGGAATTCTAATAGTTTCTCCAGACCCAAACTTTTTCTGATTCTCTTTAGCCAATCAACTTCAGATGTCTTTGCAATTTAAAGCCTTTCTAGTTACATAAGTTAAATAGGGATTCAAGATTTTGCATCTCCCTATGGATGTAAATGATTCAAAAGCCTGAGGACAATTGAATCAATTCTGTATTGGAAAAACAATATAATTGTTTCTTTAAAAAGACTTAAAAAGCACTCTCAATATTTTATTCTATCTACATGTAAAATATGCCTTCTCTCCTTGCTAGGCTTCACTCTCTAGAGGGTTGCACGCTTTTCTCTTTAGTAATCTTCCCTGCCTGCTGGAGATAGAGACTTTTACATGCAGTACTGCTCCCGTACATATCCTTCACAAAAAGGCCAAAGCCATCAAATTTTCCCTCAGTTCCAGTTCTGTTTCTTATATTTCTCTTTGAAAATAGTTGGCTTTCACTATTTAGACAGTGCCTACCCACCCTTATCATAAATATTTTTCTCTTGTGATGAATAATGATGATTTTCTAGTCTGGGCTCTGCCTTCTTTTCCTGTTATTATTTCCGGAGAGTTATTCCAGTGTAACTGCAAAGGATTATCTGGGATTCAAACACTGTGCCTTTCGCAGAGCTAGAATACCTGCCAGTGATGGACAGCTCTCCACTTGTATATCTGAGAGACATTTAAAAGACAAGTATTCAGTTTCCAATTAGTCTTTGGCTATACTGCTAGCCGAGTTGGGACAGACACTTCTCGTAGCAGTAAAGCAAGAAAGATTTGCGTGAAAGAGCGTTTTTTGGAACAGCAAAAGCTTCCTAAGTGGCAGTTCCTGTAATGAAAGGGACTTCCTCTCCTGCTGAAGCTTCACCCAAATACCCTAAGAGTAGAAGAGACTTTCTCCTTCCCCAGGATCCTCCATAAAAGTGACAGATAAGTCACTGAACAAGAGGAAGTCATTATCTCAGAAACCTCTTCATCGTCCCACATCCTTACCTGAGCTCACCAGAGGAGCATCAAAAATCCTCTAACACTCACTCAGATACCTGTTCATTTCATACATGGCAGAAATAGCTAAGGTAGGTATCATCCTCGTTCAGACTACTTGTTACTGAAATACATTTACTGGTGATGACCAGGCAGAGCAAACTGTGACTAAAATTATTAAAACTTACTCGGTTTGTAGTCTCCACATGTTTTTCCATGTTTCCACAAGCAAAAACTGCAAGCTTTTGGAGGGAAGACTTCTATTCTACTATGTATGGACTGTCTAGAGCAATGCCAACTAGTGATACCTAGTCACAGTAGCTGTTACCACAATGGTAATAATTGTTTTGCTCTTTCCTGGGAGAAAGATTTAGATTACAGTTATTGCTCCTCAGTCCCTCCTTCTCCAGTGTGCTGGCCTCTCCATGAACCCTATAAAGGACACTGTCTTCTCCTTCTTTCTTTACCACTACCTTCCCAGTCAAGAATAGAAAGAAAGGCAAAGAAAAGAAGGGCAAAACTTAGAGTACAAATATCTCTGAAAATTATACTATGTAAATAAAAAATTCTACACAATCTATTCAATACTCTTCTTATTAGAAGGCATTTTGCAGCTGCCAGGCACCCCACAGGACTCTGAAGATAGAATCCACCAGTGATCCTTTGTAGTGTTCATTTGACATTTCTGGCTATGGAAAACTCTGTCAGGTCACGGTGTAATCTCAGAAGGAGTCCTTGCGCTAAGATCCAAAAATATGCTGCTTAGCACAGCTTTCATTTGCTATTTCAGCAGCATTGCAAGGAATCAGACCATGTGTTTGTGTGCATTGACCATCTATCCACACTGGCATTTTCAATGGGAAATAAAATGTAAAAAAAATCTTTTGCATGCATATGTACAGTACCAACTATGTGTAGTGATTACAGATTTCAAGGCGGTATTTATTAGCATTCTTCTCCTCACTGATCCCAAATGATCATTATTTGCAGGCAGAAGCCTATTCAAGTTTCAGCAATACATAAAACATGTTCCCATCTCTGGCACTACCTTACTTCTGGAACGGACTAAACTGATGAGAAATGCTAAAATGCATACTATTGAATTCAGCACACCTGCTTGCCTTTTGTTAGACCACTTTGTATCAGCCGTATAGTTTCTGTGACTTAATGAGCTATGCATGCATGAGCTTGTGAAACATCACAAACTTCCTCATTAGCAGTTTATGTAGTTATAGAAAGAACCATTGTGTAGAAATGCTTAATGAAACATGAAAGAGCTTTTTACATGCTCCCAGCATCTTTTGCTGTGTTCCATATTGATGGCAGATTTTTCCCCTAAGTGCTTCTTGCATTCCTTATCTCTGTTATCAGATGTTGATTTTTAATGATAGGTATGATATTTAGAATGGAAATCTTCCAATATGTCATGTCTGGTGTTCTGTTCAAATTTCAATAAACAGCCTAAACTTTAGAAATAACTTTAAAGGTATTTGAGGTATCCTTCAAAGACCTCTAACCAAACAGCTGGCTTTGAGTAAGCAGAAAAGATGTGTATGGTAATTAGTGTAAGAAATAAGAAGTAGATTGGGAGACTAGGTATAATGGGCATAACCAGAGAGCCTCTGGCAGAATGAAAAATCAAGGCTATTCAAAACCAGAAGCTCAGGCATCAGGCGGTGAGAATGCAGGAAGCACACAAAGCCTCTGCTAACAAGGAAAACGGTCCTAGCAGGGGCTGAGGGCAAAACAGGCAAAGACTGGGAAACAGCAGAAAAGGAGGAAGGAGCCATGAGGTACAACATAGCCACAGCCCATTATGGAGAATATAATTAGGACAGCACATGGTCCCCATTGTGTGACAGAGGAAAGGGAAATCCACAGGCCCTGTCATTGGGGTAGTGTAGTGTGCTACCAGAAGCAGCTAAATGCAGAAGGGAAGGAGGATGTGTGTTGGGCGATTGCAGTATGACTGTAATGGAAGGGCATAAGGGCATAGCAGAAAGAATCTGTCTTGTTCATGCTGCCAGGATTACAACAGATATCAAGTGAGAGTTTCCTTAATAATCTTCTAATTGGGTTAATGTCAGCCTGCAAGGCTAATACCGATTCCTTCTGTTTGTTAAATGAAAACCGAAAGAAATGTAAACAAATTCTGTTGCAGGAAATATATTAATTTTCTAATTATAATAGGCCATGCTGGTTTATAATTATTCAGTTGTGTTTCTGTTGAATACTTATACATAAAAGCAGATGTCAATAAGTATAAGTATCAGAAAATATGATGTATGTATCAGAAAGTATGATTCTATTTCCTGGCTGAGAAAAAAAAAAAAACAGACAGGAAAAAAAGAGGAAAAAAGATGGAAAAGATGGTCAGCAAGTGCTCTTTCTTTTGAGAATGATTGATAGGGCACTCTTCATTTGGCCTTTGAAGCTCTAGCATTTCCATATCTTTTTATCTTAACTATTCATTTTCAGTTTTAAGCTTATTACTGTCATGTAAGATTTGTGAGAATGACTGCTCATTACTAAAATCAACTATGGAGGATGAAGTAGACCCTGTCCAGGAGAACTCTGCACTAGCTTTAACAAGGGTATGCTTGCCTTCTGGTGGCTGTGTACCTTGCTGGACTACATTGACCATTGGAGATTGCATTTGGTATTGTATTGATCTGTGATAGTCTGTGCTGGATTATCTATGTTACTCACACTTTCTTCTATGTTTGCTAGCAAAATCTGTGCAGTCATCAAATCTATGCAGGCCAGGAATGCCTTTAGAGGAGAGAAGTAATTTTGACATTATCATCAGGTAGAGAGTCTCTTCCCGACATTTCAGTATCCACCCCTGTTCCTTTGCATAGATGCATTCACCCGCTGACACACACAAAGAGTTCTTAAATAAAGAGGAATTTTGTCAGGCAATTTGTCATGTTAATCCTCACTTAACCAAACCTTTGATAACCTGAATCCTGGAATTTCCAGGAGCTAATTCTTCATTAAAGGT
Organism: Mycteria americana; assembly: GCF_035582795.1. Lineage (NCBI taxonomy): Eukaryota > Metazoa > Chordata > Aves > Ciconiiformes > Ciconiidae > Mycteria > Mycteria americana. The sequence goes on along the minus strand of NC_134365.1, from coordinate 131,414,870 downwards.
TTGGTTCAGCTGACTGGAACAACTGAGAAACATATAACGTTTTTTCCTGGGAGTCACTTGTATGAATCCAACTCAGTAACTCAACAGGCAATAACTGAAGGCTTTTACATGGGGTCTAAGTGTAAGCCATCAGCATTCATCTGGCAGTCCTCATGCAAAGACAAAGGCTTAGGTTAGTCAGAGAAAATGAATTACTGTCACCTGTTGAGACAGGCCAGGGTGAGGAGCTGTGGGCACTTCCACAGCGAGCCTGGTGGCCAACCGCAGGCAGATGAATTTCCCTTCACTGCCACACTTCCACTTTCATTGTACACATTCAGGGCTACCCCCCTGTCGGAAAAGAGGATAGAGCAGAAAGAGCCATTGCAGGGCTACTAACGACTAATCAATTCCTTGCATAGAGCTGTCTCTTTAGGGTTATGGTGTCATCAGTTGGGAGGGATTTCTTCAGTCTCCCTGTAATAATCTATCTTGAAAAATGCTGATGACAAAGTGCCCTGTAGCACTAGGTTCGGTTGCGGCAATATACCTATGAGACGCAATGTCAGACGTGTGAGAAAGAGAAACACTGATGCTGCTTGTATTGAAGTGGTTAAATAGAACAGGGTGTTAATGGACAAGCACTATAAAATCATACTTGTTAAATAAAAATACATATTTTAGAAGAGGATGAAAGAAGAAAAGCCTAGAAAATAGTGTTTAAGTAGTTGTTTCCTCTTATGCCTGCAGGGTTTGATAGCTGGGAAATTTTTGTCCATTAAAAGCTACAGGAGATGGTGTTGGGCATATTATATTTAGTAGTAGCAGTCTATGCTCCTGATTTAAACATAAATGAATAAATAATAATAAGGTCCTAGCTTTTACTGACATTTTCACAGTATATAAAACTACTGGGTTTTTTTCCGTTTTTAATTGCTAAAAATGTTTAGAAAATTATTTTATAAATGCAACATTTCAAAGGGTTTTGTAGTCTGTGTGGCTCTTACAGATCTCTGTCAAGAGAATGTAAGCAAGACATGAAAGCTAAATATTTAACAACTCACCTCTTTTCCATTAATCACTGTGTTGCCAGGAAAGCACCTTTACAGGATAAAGGGCTAACGTCAGAGAAGTACAGTGTGGAAGCACAATGGGAAGCCTCAGTTACTTCAGTGTAGCTACTTATTGTAGGATGTCCTCAGACAGTAAAATGTTCTTTTTAGAATTAGAAAACAAGCTTTAATTAAATATTTATAAATTATTTTCATTTTTAACACATGGCTTTTATGGGTTCCTGTGTATATGTGTAGGTAGACTAACTATCAGATAGTTTGTCCATATGCTATATTTTCTGTGATCTTTCATGATTTTCGGAGGATGAGGAATGAATTCTTAAGACATGATCTAAGGACAAAAAAAAAGGGGAGCTGCATTCTCTCTATTGATTCGCATTATGTGAAATATGTTGTGTTCTTCTTTAGACAGAGTAAAAATTTGAGTCAAAAGGAGACAGAAAGCTCACTTGTCAGGCTGGTGTGGGAAAACTTGGGACATGAAGCTCTATTGTGCATGCAGCATGGAAAGACATTAGAGAAGCTGTGGGCATGCTGCCTCCCCATGGAAAAATAAATCACTCTTCACTTTTGTCCTCAGCATTTGAAACAATGCTTCCCCAGATGCATTGACAAAATTCCTTCCCTTCTAACAGAAAAGTTTAGGGATTTTCTAATGCCTATGTCCTGAATTATGGGAATATAAATTACTTTTTGCACTTACTAATATAGCAAAGATAACTCTTTTATATTAGATTCTTGTTTTTGAAGCTAAATAAAACCTTAAAGTCTTCCAACTTTTAGCAAAATTTTCTCTACAGAACCTAAATAAAGCAGTTGAATTTAAAGGATCAGTTGCATGTGTTGTGTGCACAAGGATTTTCTTAAACCCCATAGATATTTTTAAACTTTGTAATAGAAATATTTTCTTGAGATTATGCCAAATTCCAGATGAAGGAGTGAAAGAAACTAACTGGAAAACATAGGGGAAAAAAATTCCTTATAGATCTACCTTAATTTGATTGTTTCTATTGCTTAGCTGAGGTTGCCATCGACAAAGATAAACATGGCTAACCCTTTTTAATGTAATGTCTCCTTAGTTTCAGTCACCGCATGCTGCATGCTAATGCCTACATTTGTGCATGTTGGAGTAACAGAGGTGTTTTGTTAAACCACCCCAGCGCTATCCATGCAAGCCTACCTGCAGAGGATCTGTCTGCAGCGTCATCTGTCAGAGTGGCCTGGGGAAGAGAAGTCCAACGTGGCCATTCATGAATAACAGCTATAGGAACTGTCTGTCACTCTAAAAGGGGCAACAAATCATAATTCAGTAGTTAACACTATAATAATGTCTTTCTATTTTTATAGAGGAGATATTCATTCAAAGTATTCAAGAATTTCATATTGTAAATTAATAGAATCCACAATTGTGTTTTAGACCATTTTTTCTTCAAAAGTATTTAATATTTCTGCCTGTCCCCATTTGCATCTCTGAGTGTTTGTGTCAGATGAATAGTTACTGACTTCCTTGAATAGTATGCTGTAGCCACATGCTCTATTTATACAAGCTGTTCAGTAACAGTGAGGGGGTGGATGCTTCCACCATATTGTTCATACTGTGTTTTGTCACCATCCCGGAGAGGTTTCTTTTCTTTTTCTATTTCCTCTCCTATTACTTGCTTTGGCTTTATGGCGGCTTCTGAAGCTGTTCTTTTATTATTTGTTTTATGGTTTGTCTCAAAGAGCTGTTAAACTAGTGACAAGCAATCTATCAACAAAGTGGTAGTATGGTGATTTTAAATTTGCATTGGCTGAAAGACACCGGGCTTGCTCATTGCTAAACAAGTTTCTGTCCCACTCAGCTTGCGTCCCATGCTCTACTGCATAGGCTAGCCTTGTCCTGTGCCTATTCTCTTTCCCCAGATCTAGAGCAATAACCCTCTCACTCCCACCCCATACCAGGAGTGGGGGGCACAGAAGCTAGATTTGCTGTTTCCCCTTTGCTGCTGTGACGCTGCTCCTCAGCAAAATCCTGGAGCTGCTACACAAAGGGGGAGATTCTGGGTCCTGAGGCTGGTTTGGGTAGAGTGCAATAACTTGAATAAAGGGCAGGGAAGGAGAGATCCCCAGTGCCATCATAGGTTATGGGAGAAATTTACCCCTGGGGCATTTTCGACTCTTAAGGACATTAGGGATGAGACAGACATGGCCTTGGCCACAGTACACCTTCATTCCCTGACTTACCTTAGTCCTTTGTGCAAGAAGTTCAATAAGAAATAATGTTGATAGCGTCAGTGCTGGTGCTGGTGGGTGTTTGGGAGGGTATGAAAGCCAAGAAACATCTCAGTGGTAACATCCTATCACTACCCTGTGCACACCTAAACTATAGACATGTGCTTATACGCTAGTGACCATGGGTGTGTACCCTCAGACTGCCCATAAACAAGCAAAAAAGGACTTAAAAATTACCAAGTGGCTGCTGAGGCTTTTGTAGTCATTGCACACGCCAGGCTCCACCCTCTAGTAGCCAGCCTGTGCTAAGGCCCAGGTTTGGAGGCTTTTGCACAAGCCACTGAACAATCCTGGCAGGAAGCTTGAGCTTTGTGATTTACAACCAACTCACTGAAATCCCAAAAAGTAGATCTCACATTTCTGGTGTATACCTTGGCTTTTTTTGCAGAGTCCTGATTTTCAGCTCAGGAGAAGCTGCTTTTAAGGTGTCCCTCTTGGGAAATCTGTCTAAAAGCTATGCATTTTTCAGGGCTGGGAGGCAAAACCAAGTCTCCTCAGCTAGCCCAATGGAGAGGCGTGGTGCTCAGCCTTATCTTGTGATGTAAGATGCACAAAGGTGCTTCTGAGGACTGTATCTTCACTAATCCGTAGTCTTTGGCCACTGTAAAGACACTGTGATTACTGGCCTGTGCAATCATGGGGTGAGCAGGGAATAGAAGATGCCGGATGATACCACTGTGATACTGTTAAAGGCCAAATGGGCTGAGGGTCAGCACCAAGCACGGGTAGGAACATCTCCATCTACCTGCCAGCAGTGGTTGTCATGAGCTTTCTCAGTTCTGGATAACTCAAAAGAAAAAACTAAACCAAAACTATTAGCAGGTTGACGAAACACAGAACTGTGTATTTTTGTACATACTAATGCATGAATTTAAAAAAATATAAGTACACACTTGAAAGTTCATTCCTATAAGGGGATGGTCAGGTTTCTCACTGGGCTATTGATCATTTGGGCTCTTTTTCCTATTTATTCTGTTACAATGAAGCAAAGTACCACCCCATCCCCATTAAACAAGTTAAAGAAACTTGGGTTTACTTGCAAAAATTGTAAAGCTCTTCATCTCCTGCTTCCTGGCTAACTTCCAGTGGCTTCAAATTGACCTCAGATGGGATTTTTCTTTCAGAAGCTCTGTCACATCCTTGAAACCAGTCCTGAGCTCATTGTCCCGTTTGTGAGAGCATGGTTAACTGTTCCCTTGTTATTTCCCTTTCTTGGTTTGTCTGTCTACCGAGATATGATGAGGCGTTCCATTTTCAGCATTTTTTAGGCTAGGATATACCTCATCCTTTTGGGTTTTTTTTTTTTGACCTAACACATTTCTTAAAAAGAGATAAACATTTAAATTATATTTTTTATATTGCTGCCTATTGAAATGCATGTTTGGCAGATATATCATATTTTTGCTGTTATTATTCAGACCAGTTGAAACAAAAAAGTACTTATTTCAAAACTCGTTCTCTGAGTTCCCGTTTGCATAACTCTGTTGTGTGTCTCTTGCCTATGCTATAGTAGCTCATCTTTGAACAACAGTACTAGCATGGCTCTTGTGGATATGTGTTAGCTTACAATTCACTAGACTTACAGTTGCAGTACTGGCTGATGTTGCCACAGGTGCTAGCAAGTTGTTATTGGGAGCCTTCACAGAGATAAAATTATTGCATTTATAAGTAAGAAACAAAGTGGTGGCTAGAAGAAAATCCCATAGAACTTCTAAAAGAGCTATTGAAATATTGACTTTAAATTACCAACAACTATGCTCCACTTTCTTCCATTGTATTTACATTTTTGGAAATTGACTATAGCACCAGATTGAGGTTTGAAGATCGACGAAATAGATACCCAATACATTGTAGCTACATATCATCATTTGATATAAAGGTTATTCCACATTTCATTACATTCTATAAAAAATTGAATTTTTTTTCTTTAAATAACAACAACAAAAAATGTAACCAATATCAAGTACTGTGTCCTTTCCAAAATCCATTTGATTTTAAACTTGGGGGAAAAAGAATGGTGAATGGATGAGGTTATAACAACAGGTTTTACTTCAAATCAGAGATGTCACAGAAATTAAACACATTGTCGAGGTGGATAACAAGAAAATACAGATTCTTCTGGGTAACTGCTTGTTTCCTATGTCCTGTGTGCTGAAGAGTCTTTTACAACAGCAGAGAAGGCTCCTACCTGCACACAGTCCATATGTATTTGCTAGCAACACCAGTGTAACTAAAAGTCAGAGGGAAGAAAAGAGGAGGGACGTGGGAGTTATTCACAGGTTGGTGAAATAATTTTTCAAGGGAAAGAATAGAAGAACAGGTTAAATAAACAACAACAAACCCATTAAAAACCAACTCATACCTAAAGTGGACAGAAAGCCACCATTGTCCAAACAAGTTAAACTTTCTAATTTCTCTGTATAATTGCAATGATAGATTAATTAAACTTTAATTGATGCCTAAGTAGATGTAATAACACATATCATAAGCATGAATTGAAAAAATTAAATGTAGCTCTCAGATGCATTCTCTAAGTATGTAAGGTTTATTTTCCTGAGGGGTCTTCTTTTTTTGTAAGCTCTTCCCATGCTCGTAACGTATGAGGATAACTGAAAAAATAATTTAAAATCTATGAAGTTAGACTGCAATATTAACGAATCTTTCCCTGCTAAAGACAGTAGATTTGAAAACTAAGTCAGCAATACCTAATTCTTTTTTCAGAGTAATTGAAAGTGGTTTCTTTGCATTCTTTGAAAGATCATATTTCCTTGATTTGTTGTTATTTACTTAGACATGCAACCATGAGATAGGCACAGTTATATTATCTGACTAGCATTAATGGCTGAAGGAAAAGTTTCAGTTGCCCTAGGTTTAGACATAGGCAAAATATATAACCATTTTTGTGTAATCACTTTTTGCATAGACAGTCTTTTTTGCCTTGTGTTTGAGACTGAAGTACTATCTATTTGCTAATAGGAACGAGATTTTTGAACTTCAGGTGTGCGCTTGTTGGGCAAACTTATACAATTATTTCAGTATTAATATAATACATTTCTATATGAATCATGTAGAAAATGAGTTATTCTAGTGTAAACAGAAATGCAAAAACCTGAGCAGATTATGTGATCTATTAATTGCATTTATGTCATTCAGAGCAATCAGTAAGAGACAGAGTATTCCTTGAATCACACAAGTATTTTGTACATGTGTTATCACTGTAGCTATAGTGTCCATGGTATTAGTGACTGTACCTCCACTGAGAAAAGCAAGCCTTTGACCACGTACCCAAACAAATGTCCCAGGAACCTTTATGTATTCCACCTCAGTATTAGCACTGTAGGCCATAGCAGTCACTCAATGGATGACGATCTCCTTAACTAGAAAATGAGGGAGACTTTTAGTCCAAGTCCACTGCCCTTCACATCCTGCTGTTGATTTCAATGCATAGATTCTGGCCTTATGTGAATACACTATTGCAGAAGTTACAGAACTGGAAGATATAAACGAAAGTGCATGTTCAAATCACTCTGGAATTTATTTTGACCCAGAGTTATCAGAGCTGGATAGTCATGAAACAAGATCAATGTCTGCTTGAATCTTTGTACTGTGCTGCTGCTGCTTTTCAGAGAACATGAGATCAGTGAATAGGTCTACCTGAACATCTGGGAATGCTAAAGATTTTTTTCCCCTTGACAGAACAAAAAGGGCAGTAGAAATGTTTCGATCACCCTGTCTCTGTTTCCTGCAGGGGGACTGGAAAGACTTGACAAACCTGCAGCCTTCAAGTCTGGCAAGAAGACCAGCAAAACTAAAATAGATTTTATGGGAGTATATTTGATATACTGTCAAGAAATGACATTGTTACCTCTCAGGGAGGAAGAATAAGAATGCCTTGTACTCTGGAAACCAACAATGAAACTAGAAGAGACATACAGACAACTAGAGTTTACAACAAAACACAGCTTCTTGCTTTGTTGTTCTCACCTCAGCTCTAGGCTAGATGATGCATTGCCCTGCAACACAATAGAGAATGACAAAAGAAAAATCCCTGCTTGTTACTGTGATAACATAACCAAATAGGTTTCACATTTCATTTTTATCTGTTAATTAGGGCCTGAAATTTGCTTTCATGGGGTTTTGCTTTATAATTTTCAGTCATCAATAAAAATATTTATTCTTAGCTTACATCGATTAGAGAATAACATAGTTTTACCACTGAGTACATGCAGTATTTTGACATCTGATAAACACTGTACTTTGAAGTGATTTTTTAACTTTGAGGTCAAACTCTGTTGTTGTTTAGCATTTAAATGATTTTTCATGCTTAATGTTCAAGAACATAAGCTTTCTATAATGAGTTTTATGGGACACTGCAAGGAGGATTATCTCTTCTTTCACAGTTCAGAAAAAAAGCCAGAAACATCAGCACAGCAAACGAAACAGCCCACAAGCCCTCGCTGCCTATCTACCTTCTTTTCATAATGTACAGATTCATGTCACACGTTAGCATCTGGTCCTTAGGGAAGATAACAGAGTACCGTTTATTCTCGGTCAGTAATGAACTGCATTATTATAAGGAAAGCCCAAAACTCTTTTACCCAGTACTTTGTTTAGGACCTTCTCACCCATCCCTCTCACCCATGGATATGCTGTGGGCTGTTTCTTCAAAGTTCAGAAGGGTTTTGGATATCTGTTCTGTCCTCCTCTGTGCAGCTGTTTAGGTGCCTCATCTCCCTTGAGAGCCAAAAACTTTCAAAAGGCAGCACAGAGCATTTTGAGTAGGTTCTTATTCTCCGTCACTTTCTGGAAATACCTGTTTCTCTCCACTGGTTACGTAGGTAACCTGGGAGATTAGGCCCATAAATTGCACAGCTATTTATCTACCTTGTGTTAATAATCTGAAGACCTACTCCTTCCCATGCTACCTGTCCATTACCTGTCCACCCTGTACAAAACACATGGTGACCTGTGGGATGAAGGAATGTAACCTGTTGGAGGGAGTTTATCACTCTCTGCAAGGGGCTCACAGGTAGGGGCTAGATTCACGAGAAAGGCTGGGCAGACACCATGCCTCCTTCTTCAACTGGCCTTGTGAAGTACAGATTAAGCAAGGTGCCAATGGGAAAGTAAAGCTTGTACTAGGAAATCGTGGACTGAAATTTGGCCCTGGATGTCGGAGTCTGGAAGTATGCATGTAAACAAAGCGATGTTGCAGTCAGTGTAAAAAGATAAACACATTCTCACAGTAGAGTGTAGCTGCTGATAGTCAGCCTTACAGCAAGGTTAACATCCCTTTATACTAGAAGGGACAAACTCAAGGTAAAATTCACTTGTCTTAGAAGAGCTCACACCAGTCTCATACTGTGAAAGGGAAAGAAGGTGTACAGGGTGGAAAAGGGTGGAAAATGAGGCACATGTAAGAATCCAGCAGAGCATCTTTTATCAAGAAGGGTTGATGTCAGCTTTGAAATGGTAGAAAAGGAGATGGAAGAAGTCCAGTGTGTAGGAATACGGAATAATGCTGATAGGACGTAAGCTCAAATCAAGCCACCTTTCTTAGTAGGAGTCCATGGGAGTGGGTGACAAACTCTCGCTA